>NC_044005.1:55330992-55955992 GCF_900496995.4 Aquila chrysaetos chrysaetos
TTTTTCCTTCTATTTTCATCTAAAAAATACATAAATCCACAGAACTATTTATTAGAAAAGCTATTTCAAAAACAATATTTGTAAATCCATAGCTTTCAGATATATGTGCAGTGAAGAATATGCATTCCTTGCACAAGACAACACAGAGTCTTTGTGCAACATCATCACGATGAAAAGTTCTCCTCTTAAATAGAGTTCATGTTAAAAAATACATAAATGCATCAGAATAAATCAGTAGTTTAAATAGACTATTGTGTCCAGTATTGGCTATTACTGAGTGTTTCCAAGGAAAAAAAACAACTACCCAAAGTGGGACCAATTATGAATCAATATGTCACAGAATGATATTTTTCCCCCAACTGATTAGTCTATGCCCTGAAGCACACAGAAGATAATCCCCGTGATTTTTTCTAACACGAGCTTAGTTATTTTAGTTGTTTACTCGCAGAAGTAATTAATCATCTTGGATTACAATAACTATTTCACTATTCAATATTCAGTGACAATTGGACGCTCAGACTGGGCTACATCTAGGGTGTAAAATGTATTTCCTTTCTGAAAAGCTCTCAGGGAAGTGGACTGTCACTCAGCATGCTAGAATCCATAATTTTGGTCATCAAGCATCCCTTACGAACAAAAGCAAGATAAGAAACACTCTGCAGAACTACTCTTAAAAAATACTTTCTTGAATAAGAACTCTCTCATTCGGTCAAGGACTCTAGGCAAGCATGAGAGTAAAACATCTTGAAATGTAACTGACAGCATAAACTAATTCTCACACACTTAACATATACACAGCCATTTTATTTATAGGCTAAAGGTGAAAAAAAAACCACCGGGGAGAAATAATATGCTACAGAGAAGCAACATATTTTTCTATCTATGGAAGCAGGACCAAGACCACTAGCACCATAGGTAAATGACACCGCAGGAGAACAGGATTTCTTTTCCCCAGTGTGTCTCTGAAAAGTGTCATTTCCATATATTTGATTAGATAAATTGCCTGCAATTGTACTCTTTTGGATGATCTTTTACATCTAATTGTAATCCTAACAGGCCTATGTCACCATAGCCTTTGCTGCTATAAATCTTACTAATGACAACATCTCTACAGCTTTTTTGTTTCATACCCCAAGCACAGCAAAACTGTCAGATCAGTTCATGAAGAAGTGACAGGCTATTGTTCTTCCTTGCATTCATGAGCACCTCATTAACACAAATTTAATGCCCATAACATTTTAGTGGCTTAGATTAGGTACAGAAATCTCACTACACTGTGTAAGGGACAAAAGTGTACCATCACTTCACAGAACATAAGTGAATGTTCACAAAAATTCAACCATTATTTTTTAAAATGGAAACTAGAAAAAAGCCAGCAGCTTCATTAAAAGCAATCCTTTCCAGCCTGTCTTTAAGGATAAATATTTTTGTTTTGAAGCAGAATAAGTAAATTATTTATGTCAGTCAAAACAGAGCGGTACATTAATCCAGGTTCTGTATCTTCTGCCCAGATTCAACTGACTGTAGGCTATAAAAATACTCAAGGGAAGTTAGTTTCGTTTGGATTAGCACACATATTTAGTATATAATAACTCACAATACAGAAGGATCTCACACTGGGACTGAAAGAATGCCTTTTAATAAAAGAGATCTGCATTGCAATGAAGCCATGAGAGTTTCTAGTCAATGGTGTATGAAATACAATTTAAAAGTTGGTTATTCCATAACCTATGTTTCAGTATCGGTTTAGGAAAAAAATAGACTTCACTTTCTCGCGGTGCATGTCGACTGCGAGAAGTGAGAAAAGGGCTACGGGAGCAACAGACTCTTCCATAGGGCCAGAAGCAGGGAAACACTCAGGGCTCTCCCAGTTTAAAGCATGTAAAAACAATGGGATTTAAGCAGAAATTTACAGTTAAGTTTTCGGTAAAGTGTTTCCTTAGGTCTCTGGTCAGCCAGTAGCACTAATGTTTTTTCAGTAATCACTTCATCTTTAAGCCCCACTGCTTTCTCCCATTCAGAAAAATACTAAGAGGGAGGTACCATGACCGCAGTTCTTGGTATGAAGCTGTTTCAGGGATTATAGGGCTGCTAAGGTCTACAGCAAGTGACCGGACTGTAGTGTTGCTATCGGCACAAAAAAAAGAATTAATAGAAAAAAAAGTGAGAGGACAGGAAAGAAGGATTTTCTTGATAAAGGACTTCGCCTGAGATCTGGTATTGGAATTTATTCCTGCCTTCCAACTTAATCATCCTTAACCTTTGCCTGTTTGCTCCATCTCCTTCTCCACCTGGCCTCCCGCCACACAATCAACTTACAAAGTGTGGTTTTCATAATAGGGATGTCACTCCAGTGCTCTAAGTGAATTAGAGATTAATAAATACATAGGAATTCAGTACAATCAGCTTGTAGCGCACCGACCACGTATGCCTCCAACATGCCGCACTTGTCACATGTTTCAGTTTATAAAACCGGTGAGTTTTCCCATAAGCCTCTCGAGCCGAGAAGGCATTCATCACTGTTCCGCAGACAGCCTCTGTGGCTGTAAGGTTGGAGATATTTTTAGGTCCTGAAACGCTGCTCCGATCCCTGTAGGTAGTACTCCGTGCCCACACAGGTTTCGTGTGCCTTTGACAAGGCTCCTACGAGTGGCTGTAGGAATATGTCTTCACTCAACGAAAGGCCGAGGCAGTCTTAGTATTTCCTTGCAAATCAAATCCAAGAGGAGAGCCTGCAGGGTTTCCAAGGCACAACCGAAGCCTCCTCTCTAAGAGGCTCTGGAGGAGACAGCATTTACAGCATCTTGTTTGCATGAATAATGTAAACCATGAGGGTGATGTTTGTGCACAGTGAAAAGTAACTGCATCATGCTACCGTGTATTCAAAGTGTCCAGAGGGCTTTCAGATAAGAACTTTTTCAGTTTACAAGCACAAAATGGTTTTTTTCCTAGCTGCTGGCTCTGAAAACTTCAACTGAAAGTTGGTCTGAAAGTCAGGCAAGGCTCCTATTTATTGCACATTGCAAAGATTTTGTGAGCCAAACTGCACTCTAAATTACAGGTATGAAACTGCATTTGTCCTCAAGGTCTTCATTTCTGCCTTAGCAATTTGTCCTTGCAACTGAAGCTCCGTTAACAATTGTTGATAATGTATGAGCCAGATGGAATCCATTTTGCCTTCCTATAACTACAGGTTCTGTGATCTGAGCAGAAGTAAAGCTGTAATAAAACCCTTTTATCCACGAGAGTGATAACCATCACTGCTGAGTCAGAAAATGTCATTTCTATACTTATTTCTCAGATACAGCTGCAGCTCCAGGAACTACCATAAATTAATTGCATAGTGAAGGTGGGCTTCCCAAACAATTTCAAATAAAATTTTGAAAATACAGGGAAATGGTCATGTTAGAAAAATACTGCCTTTCACATGTGGCCTCTGGTACTGATTCACAGTAAAAATAAGCAGAAAAACCCTGTTGTTAACTTCAGTGCGATTATTTGGGGGGACTCCCCACACCTGGCAGCTGTGAGATAAGACACATTTCAGGGAGGCAGAGAAGCGGGGCGGAGCTGCCATGGGTTCACAACAAAACCACAGCTGTGCTAGCACATTTGAAGTCACTGCTAAGGGGACTGAAGTGCTTCTTACAGCACATTCCTGGAGGCTGCTGTAAATCTATACGCCTCATGAAAATCTGTTGTTACTTTGGGTAAATCCCTGGCACTCTTTAGCCTACGTGACCCTTCTAATACAGAGACGTGTAAAGTGATAGCCAAATTTTTTCGATTTCTCCTCCATCAGTGACTACAATATTCCTTTGGAGTTACGCTCTATTAGGCAACACGAGCAGAGATCAATACTCGGATCTTTATCTGTTTCAACTTTATTTGCTTATTCCCCACTGTGCTTTCTGTAGGGGAATGATATCTAGTACTTTCTGGTTTAGGGGATTTTGAACCACGCCAAGATAATATAGTTCAGGAGAACTGTTCACCTCAAAACTAAACTCATGCATGTAGGGCTGAAATTAAGATAAAACTTAGGGGGTTTGGTAGAAAAAGAAAGGAAATTCTGAGTCTTTTCCTCAGCTTTAATCTTATCTCACCATTTTCTGCTTGGTTTATATGAGGTAAGAAATCTCATGCCCTGCTGTAAAGCATTAAAGCCTCTGTGGTAGCACTTTACAGCAGGCTTTTGAGCTTGTGGGCAATGGATGAGCGAGGTGGGAAGCAGCCTACGGACCACTCCGGACAGACGGTCCCTTCCCAGATTGCTGTGCCAACTGTGGGCACAGCCCCTCATCTTGCCCTCCCTTCCTCCCCGGCCTCTGGGCTACTGCCCCTCCGCTGGAGGTTATTGTCCCTAAGGTTTTCCAGCAGAAGGGATGGTACGGTAGCTTCAGGCAAAGTCAGTAAGTTATCTTAAAGAGCTGCGGATAGTGTCTCACCTCCTCTGTGAGCAGCCTTATGAAAGCAGGGCCCCTCCTCAACTGAATGCTGATGAGAAACAAGAGGCAGCAGCATCTCCCATCACCTCCATTCCTTACCAACAAAGCACGGATGGGAGAGGGCTGGCTGTAGGCATTTAGGTATTTCTTTAGACTTTCAGGTCACCACAGACAGGTGAGGAGAGCCCTGAGCTCTGCTACCTATGACCAAAACCAGGAGTCCCTGCTAGTAGAGTCACAGAACCATAAGATCATTTAGGTTGGAAAAGACCCTTAAGATCATGGAGTCCAACTGTTAACCTAACACTGCCAAGTCTACCTCTAAACCACATCCCTAAGCACCACATCTACCCATCTTCTAAATACCACCAGGGATGGTGACTCAACCACTTCCCTGGGCAGCCTGTTCCAATACTTGACAACCCTTTCGGTCAAGAAATTTTTCCTCATATGCAATCTAAACCTCCCCTGGCACAGCTTGAGGCCATTTCCTCTCATCCTATCACTAGTTACTTGATAGAAGAGACCAGCACCCACCTCACTACAACCTCCTGTCAGGTAGTTATAGAGAGTGATAAGGTCTCCCCTCAGCCTCCTTTTCTCCAGACTAAACAACCCCAGTTCCCTCAGCCGCTCCTCACAAGACTTGTGCTCCAGGCCCCTCACCAGCTCGGTTGCCCTTCTCTGACACGCTCCAGCACCTCCATGTCTTTCCTGTAGCAAGGGGCCCAAAACTGAACACAGGACTCGAGGTGCGGCCTCACCAGTGCCCAGTACAGGGGAACAATCACCTCCCTGCTCCTGCTGGCCACGCTATTTCTGATACAGGCCAGGATGCCGTTGGCCTTCTTGGCCACCTGGGCACACTGCTGGCTCATGTTCAGCCGGCTGTCAGTCAGCACCCCCAGGTCTTTCTCTGCCGGGCAGCTTTCCAGCCGCTCTTCCCCAAGCCTGTAGCGCTGCGTGGGGTTGTTGTGACCCAAGTGCAGGACCCGGCACTCGGCCTTGTTGAACCTCATACAATTGGCCTCGGCCCATCGATCCAGCTTGTCCAGATCCCTCTGTAGAGCCTTCCTACCCTCCAGCAGATCAACCCTCCCTCCCAACTTGGTGTTGTAGTACATGCCTGAGCTCATGGGTTGCAGAAGGACTTACGAGTCTAGGCACAGTGCTGTGCTAGTGCAGCTCTGATCATGGCCCCCTCGGCACACATCTGTTTAACTACAACCCAAATGCTTTCAAATTTTATTTTGAGTTTTCACAAGAACAGAAATTCATATTTGTAGCAAAGGTACCAGCATGAAAATAGCTGAGTGCTGATATTGCCAGCACTTCCATGCTGTGTGCTGGAACTTTACAAGAAGGCTCCTTGCCTTGTTCTTGTCTTCCCATGAGCAAGAAGTGCTCCATCCTCCTCAGGGTTGTTACAAGCCTTAGTTCATTTGAAGGGCAAATATTCAGAGAATCTCCATTGAAGGACCTACAGGAAGATTCACTTTTCCAACATGCCTACCCCATCGTGCGGGACTTAGTAATGCACCCACACACTTAGGAGGGGCGTTCATGCTTTAGAAACAAGCACACATTCAAAAGCTTTGCTGGATCAGGATCAGAGTATTCACCACCAGATGGCACCCACAGGTGGCCAGTTTTTATTCTCTTTATTACATACTCTAATGATTTTTCTTGTGCAGTACTGACTAGACACGAGAGTATTAGAGACTATCCTGACACCTGTGATTGTTTCCCTTTTGTGAGTTTAAGGCAATCTAATATTTTAAAGCCAAATTATTTATCATTTTTATCCGAATAGTCATGTGAAAGCAAGCACATCGGCAGCACTACATACAAGTCAGATGTGCTCCAATACCATATTCCCCCTGTGTTCAGACTCACTGCTGCATGTTCTTGCGCTTGAAGATCCACCGCAGCACTGCAGATTTCATTTCATCTGCATGTACTCCCAAATCACAGGACTGTGGACTGAAGTGGAAAGACTGCACGGTATCAGAGGAGCCAAGATGAGATGCTGTAACTGCTTACCATGTATCATGTCAATGAGGGACACAGGTTAATAAGTAGGACTGAGCACAACATCTGCAACATCTCTTTCTGAGAACTTACCAGCAAATCAAGTCAGTCTGTACAATGTCAAGCTGTTACCATGTCAGTAATACAAACTCCGTTTTATTGTGCACGTTTCCAAGGCCAAGTGCCGTTCTGCTGTGATCAGAGGTATTCTCAGGCATACGGGAAAGCTAAGCCACATAGACAGTTTTTAACATCTTAATGTTTAGAGGAGGTATTGTCCAACAAAGTGGGAGGCCGCTAGTCCCCCAGGTGCTCGTGCTTCTGCAGAGTTCGCTTGGCTTAACTAGCAGAGCCTGAAAACATGCCCCAGTGCATTCAGGTGTGCCAGTCACAGAACTGCAACACCTCGTGGCAATTCCCCCCACCTACAGGCAGCGAGCCATCCTCACATCTACACTGAGTCACAGAATGAAGGAGTATGAACAGACAGGATTTAGGAAGAGAAAAAAAACCCAAAACACAACACAAAACCGGTGCTATGTTTTCTTCTAATAAGGTAGAAGGCATCCAGATCTCCAGAAAACTGCATGGTCATATACTCCATATTCCTCTGGCAAGTCCATATTCCTAGCAGCACAACTCTCCTGTAAGGGCTCTTGTACCTATATTGTTCTTTTCCACAGTTTCTCCCACCTTAATCCCTCATGGAGGCCACTATTACTATTATTACGCAACTCAGAACAATTCATCTAAGTACTCTCCAGTTTTCAGGTCGCTGTGTTCAATCTGATTTTAAGCAGGTTCCACCCTGAAAGATAGGTTCTGATATGGAAAGGTGCACACACATACAGATTTAATAGTTAACAGCTGTTCGTGTTGGTTTAATACAACTTCTAATAAACACTGACAATGAAATTCAATATAGATAAATGTAGAAGGGTGCAAGCAGGGAAAAACAACCTAAGTTTTACATCTGCAGGAGAGAGCTCAGTGCTGACTCCCAACCAGATTCAGATCTTCAGCTTATAATAAATCATTTAAAGAAAAAATCATCATGATACTGAGCAGAAGCCAAATAAACAAATCAAATGTTAAGAATTACGAGAAAAGTAAGAGAGAGCTGTACTGGTTTTGGCTGGGGTAGATTTAGTTTTCTTCGTAGTAGCTGGTGTGGGGCTATGTTTTGGATTTGTGCTGAAAACAGTGTTGATAACCCAGGGATGTTTTTGTTCCTGCTGAGCAGTGCTTACCCAGAGCCAAGGGCTGTTCTGCTCCTCACCCCACCCCACCAGCGAGCAGGCTGGGGGGGCACAAGGGGTTGGGAGGGGACACAGCCGGGACAGCTGACCCCGACTGACCCAAGGGACATCCCAGACCATGGGACGTCATGCTCAGCATATAGAGCTGGGGGAAGAAGGAGGAGGCAGGGGGAAGTTGAGTGATGGCGTTTGTCTTCCCAAGTCACCTTGATGATGGAGCCCTGCTGTCCTGGAGATGGCTGAACACCTGCCTGCCCATGGGAAGTGGGGAATGAATTTCTTGTTTTGCTTTGCTTGCATGCTTTTGCTTTACCTATTAAGCTGTCTTTATCTCAGCCTATGAGTTTTCTCACTTTCACCCTTCCAATTCTCTCCCCCATCCCACTGTGGGGTAAGTAAGCAAGCGGCTGCATGGGGCTGGGCTGCCTACCAGGGTTAACCCTGGTACGTCACCACATATATCTCTTTATGAATACTGTGTGCTGTTCTTTTCCCTCTCTCCATATCAAAAAGGAGCTGAGAAGAGATAGCAGAGAAGCAAACCAACAATGAAGCCAATTACAGAAGTTGCCTGAAGCCAGTTTCAGAATGGTTCCCATTACAAGGAACAACTGAAATGAGTAGTCTTGTATCCAGAGTCCAGCTGAGGGTGCACTGCAACAGAGATCTGTGAAACTGTGAAGAAGCAAACAAGGAACAAATGTTCAGAGTTCACCAGCTCAAACTGGTGAATGGGTAGCAGGTTAAAAATGAGCATGGCAGAAACACTCCCTGCGAAAGCTGGGGAATTCCTTGCAGGAGGATGCACAAAGCTAGTAAGTTCACATAAGGTTAGAGAGGGTTTGGACAAAGATGAAAATACCAAAGACATGATGCGGTTGAGGAAGACTGTGAGCTGGAATATGTTAGAGCATAACCTAGGGAACTATCACATTGTGCTTGCTCTTCTCTTACACGCTTCCCCGCACCTTGCTGAGCAACTAAGGCAGTTCTTGCATCCATTTCCATTTTTAAAGGGTTATGGAAAGCAGTTTCTTGGTTTATCACTTGTGTAGTAATGTCAGAGTGGTTTCCAATGGAAATACTCATTTGCAGGGTGCTCAAAAATCCATATATAACAAGCTTCTACTTAATGCAAGAACCTCAAGAAACCAGATGGATTAATCAGGCTGCTACTGTTTATGGAGAAGCATTGGTGAGCACAGTACTTTTCAGACAGCCTAATTCCTCATCCTGCAGATCTTCAAAACAGAATGCAGACAAGGAAGACAGTCCGCATGAAGCAGAATAACCTAGTGCTTGGCAATGCCTTGTGACTTCCCAGGACACTTCTGATGTATATCCCAAACTGCAGACATAAATAGAGTGAACTCCCATGGAGGAAAGGATAACCAAAATGGGGAGAGTGTTAAAAGGTTAAGCAAAAAGAATATCCAAGGCACCCCAAGAAAGTTAAAGAAGACCTCCAGGGAAGATTGAGAAGGAGGAATTGTTATCAACAAGGCTGGGTCAAGGAAGCATAACTGTTAATGGCAACACAGCTTTCATCTGGGGAGATGAGAGGGAACTGAAGGGGAACTTTTAACTCCCAGTTGTTCCAAAAATACCTGAAAAAAACCCACAGCTAAACAGGTGCAAATAAAGCGTGTGCCTGGAGGCCTCTCAGTTCAGTAGCTCTCAAGAAACTGAACTGGCCTATCTAATTTATTAGGCTATTTACCCCAAGAAACTAGCTTTTATGGAGCCCTAGCAACCAGCAACCACTAAGAGAAGGTCTTTGCTTACATGCTGCTGTTATGCCCATGGGCCTCCCAGATTCTTAAGGCAGGTTTACATCAGACACACTGAGAACAATAAACTGCCTTCCTCTCACCAAAGCCCAGCTACAAAAAGCACAGAGAAGAGTCCTCTGTGCAAGAGAGAGGCTCTTACCTGGAAGGAAGACTCCTGGAGACAGATGAGAGAAGCAAACTGTGGCTGCTGCTTGATAAACAGACATCATCCTAAATCACATTAATTAGTTTAATTCAGAATGCTACACAGTGGCAGGAATGCAGTACTGCAGTGCTCAGTAAATGGGAAATTGCAGCTAGTTGCTAGTGGGCATTTTTTCATTCCTGTTTGTCATAGATCTGAGTGGATGAAAAGTGTTGGTATTTCCCTGACTATAACCGAGTACCAAGGCTAATACCTTAAAAAACAAAAGTAGAAGCCATGGCACAGGAAGGAGCATGAATGGAGAAAAGATAAAATAGGAATGAGGAAAATGCTCAGTTGGCTTAAACCAAGAGGACTTTGATCTTGTAGTCACAACAAGCCTGGAGACTGACCACAAGTTAGTGCAAAACAGAGATTCAGATGGGTCTGCAAGTTTGGAGGTGTATTTATTTATTCACTGTTTTGCTATTGATTCAAACTGTATTTTATTTGGAGCCTTCTAAATCCCTAAGAGCACTATAAGCACTTGAACAGTGGATTTTCTTTGTCCCATCTTTCCTTTGATAAATCTGGAAGACTGTCAAGGCTGGAAGTTAGAGTGAAATAAGTTTGGGTTTGAATTATAGGCACAACAGCGTTTCTAGGCTATTTCTGGGCTTTTCCTACACGGAGAGCGTTGGGGGAGTGACAGTTTAGACTGCTCTAAAACCACACAAATGGGCTCTCAGTGTGGGATGAAGCATCCCTTTGGAGAGCTAATTGAAAGAAGCGGTTCCACAATAGCTGTTCAAGGCCAGATCTCTATTGGAGACAGTTTGGCCACAACAACTGTTGACAAAGCAGCCAATATCCGAATCAGCTGCTTGAGCCAGCCTCTGGCATTCCCTGCTCTCTGCCTTGCTCGGGCTCCAGCAGAGAAATTCCAGGTCCCTATGTGGTGCAGTGGTTCCCAGTGCTGCATCCCTGCGCCCCGGGCACACAAACCAGCCAATTCTGGAAATGTAGCACGCTGGGGGTTGTTTTCCGTGTATTGGGAAGTCCTAGAGTGAATCTCAGACCCATAATTCTTATATATAGGTTGACATTGGAATGATTTGAGAGATAATATCTATTGTTAGGCCAAGCTGCATAGCTGGGAATTGTTTTAAAAGGAGGCGTAAATCTACACGTGTTTAGAGATTTAGTTGCTCAGCTGGGTGCCTGCAAAATCTGCAAATTGGGTGCTGTTTGTACTGATTTAAACTTCTTTTATCACATTAGAACTAGCTCTCTGTGGGAGAATCAGTGTCCTCTTCCTTTCAACCCAGCCAGCACAGTTAGATAAGTCAAAGCAAAATGATCAGGGCACTTTGTCTGCAAAATTCTTTATTAAAGGATGTTGATGGATAAGCAAAAGATAATATGGTGGGGAAAGGAAGAATATTACCCCACATATGAATTATATTTTCCAGGCTCAGAATTGAGGTCCTTCAATTTACAGTGATGTGTAATGTCATGTCCAACTAAAAATAAATATAAACCTACATCAGATTACGTGGTCTTTAAATTTTCTGTGTAAATTGGATCAGATTTGATCTGGAATTCACTGACAGAAGCAGTGAACTCTAAAATGCTCTTTTCATCCAGACATTGTTCAGAGAAGAACTGCACTCAAATTATTTTCACTGTTTGGGCCGACATAAATGTCAAAAGAAGGAAGACGCAAAAGAGCACACGAGGTCATATAATTTTTTTCATTCTGATAATTTCAGATACTAATGATATAGGTGGCAGCTATTCGAAGAATAGAATATACACGTTTCCATCTATGCCTTTCCAAAACCACTTTTTTTACCGCACCTGACAGTCTTTGCAATGCTCTCCACAAACTATAAACGTAATTAATTGATTGTGGACTGTATTAAACTACTCTAGCAGGGGACATCACATGTGCAGCTGTCAGCTGCAAAACTCCGTTCTATCCCTCAGAGCTTTGTCTTCCACATTTACATTATGCTGCACCTGGAAGACATTTTTCACCATTACCAGACACATATAAACAGTAGCTTGAAAGCATAAATAAACATACAGAGGGGCTACTCATTAAGACTCAAGCGTCAATTACAGACAGTTCTCAGCACCAGACAGCACTAGACATCCAGCAAAGGATGACTTTCTCTTCCATTTTATTAATTCTGTGAAAGTTTGCAAGTCTCCTGCCCAAAATCAGTTAAGTCTCAAATTTTCCCTTCTATAACTCATTCAGTTACAACCAAATGTTACCTACTTGATGACTGGACCAATTCCTCATGAGAAAGTAATGATCATTTAATATATCACGCACAAATACATTGCTCTGCACTCCACCAAGTGGACTGCACCGACACCATTTGCATATGTAAGTTAGCGCTGCAGAGTGTCAAAGTTTTGCCATTTGTTCAGCAGCTGAAAACGTATGGCAGTAACTCAGATTCTGCCTGCTGGCAGAAGCAGATGACAATGAATGAATGGGTGACAATGGATAACGTTATTTCCCTTTTCTTGCGTGCTGATGATCATCAAGCATAAAATCACAAGTTTTGGTTAATCTGGGACTTCTAAAAGTCTGCTGAAACCTGCTTTAAATGAGTGCTGAAGATACAAGGAGCAACCAACTGTTTGTGGACCCAGTTGCCTAATAACAGCAGACCAAAACTGGGGATAAATAAGCAGGAAAAGAATCTTTTAAACAAATAATTATTTTTAAAAATCTAAGAAAATACTAGAACGCTGGGTCGGAACTTTATTCTACGCTGTTTAGTTAATGCATTTTGGCACTGATTTATAGCCCCGTCTCCTCAGTCAGCACTAATATTTAAACTAATATAATTCATTAAACTATGGGTAAAAGCTGAGGAATGTTCATTGTTGGGACCAGAAGACCGGTTCAAATATTTTTCATACAGAGATTGTTTTGTCCCCTGACATAATCTGCCTTGAATCTGAAAATTCTTTTTTCATCAGTTTTGTTCTAAATTTGCAGTGCCTTCCTCTCTATTTCACCACTGTAGTTATTCTTATTGTGGAACTGTGTTATTTGTTAAAAAAAAATACTCACCCTAACTTGCTTTTGAAGTAATTTTGATTTTAAACACTGAGGTATTCTTTAAAAGTGGTTATATTTCAAGGTTTTGTATCTTATAGATAGTGAAACATGCTCAGAGGGTGCAGTGTCATAACTGGTTAAGCCAAAGCAAATCCATGCTGCCCATGAATGGAGGGCTCCTGCATTTCTTTTTTCACTCCGGATTGCGTATTCCTGGGCTCAGAGGGTCACAGAGGGGCAGAATCGCTAATTCATCCGACTGAAAAGTAGCCAAGAAAAGAACTGAGAATAAACAAAAATTGAGACGAGGAAGTACCTTTTTTAGTATACATTACTCCTTTACACAATGAAATCTCTAAGAGATATAGATTCCCCGAGGGCTGCCAGTGTACAAACCAGATCCCATGATACACACCACGTCCACATTGCTGCTGCGCCTGGGCTTGTATATTAACTGTACTATGCAAACATTACCACAGCATAAATGTTTAATAATGGAGTGGGACAATGTGATTGATATAACTAGAAAGCAAATCCAGTCGTGTATTGACTGCACTATTCCACTTCCCTGCAGCCTAACTCTAGGACTTAATGAAACAAAAGGAGTACATTAAATTCGTGCTGACAACAAAAAACCAAAGCAGGGATCTTTTAGTTATTCTAGGAATCATCTGTAAGGGTTAGTTGGCTTAGAGCAGCAGTAAGCCAAAATCTTTATGGGGAAAATATGTGATGATGTAATGTGGTCATCCCAAATGCATGGTTATAAAAACTTTATAGCACACCACACTTTTCAAGGCACTATAAAGATTTTATGGCCATGCATTTGGGATGAGTGCTTTGCTCATGAGTGATGGAGCCACCGGTGAGTTATGCAAGTCTTTGTCAGAGGAGTGGCATAGAACGTAAACATTTTTATAGCACTCCACACCATCTCATGTAGTAATCTGGGGACGGACCCCTTCAGTTTCCCTTTCACTTTTTTTTTTTTTGTCCCTGTTGGAAGAGCAGTGATTAGAAACAATATTATATGAGGAGTGGCAGAACTCACTTCCATCACCAACACCCTTCAGCAGCCATTTATATAATGAAGTTCTGTTAATGAAGTTCTGTCAATTCAGTCTGTACAGTTGAAATGTGACTTACAGATGCTTGTACTATCCATCACCACAGATAGGACGGGCATGTGCTCGGGAGGAGTAAGGAAGACAACAGTGGCCAATGTCCTGGCAGACTTAACATCCCTCTTCTCCCGTAGCCTCTGCACCTCTGTGAACACATTGCAGAATGAAGCCTCAACCATTCCTCTGCATTGCTTTCGACAAGCTCTGTGCTTTGTGGGTTTTCTGTATATCAAGTTATCCAGACCATATACAGCACAGGCCCTATGATAAAAGTGCCCCGGACAAATTTGGGCCCCAAAGCTACACAGTGACCTTAATAGAAGGCAGTTAATCTCTGTCCCCTTCCCCACCTTACACTGGGCAATGTTTTCTGGCAGCCACTTCCTCAGAGATCTACTTGAAAGGAAATGCTGCTAAATATACCCAGGAATTCATCCCACATGTTAAAAGGGAGCCTGGTCCCACCTTCAAAGAAGTGCTTGGGAAGTCAGCCAGTCTGGAGGCCACCACGGAGGGTCTGCAGCTGATTATTTGAAGCAAACAAAACTAAACCTCTAGAATCCAAAGCAAGCATGATTTTCCAAGATTACTTCATTTATTCTTTTATGCTTGTATGTTGTATTTGTCTCTCTTGTATGCAATAGTGGTGGCCCTCTCTGGGGGCCAGAATTCAGGATGCATTTTGTTGTTTCTTCCGTGCCTCCTTAGGTACAGGCAATTTAGCAAAGAACTAGTCAGCACATATCAGTGTAGCTGGCCATCCTGAATGGGGAAAGTCAGCCACCACACAAGGTCTACTGGGCCCTTTTTTCAAAAATGGGGTTTACTTGATTTTTAAGAGTTTTGTATTCTTTCTTCTCCACAAGCTGGTCAAACTGTCCACCAATAAAGAAAGACTATTTTGAATTGCATGCACTTCCCGTCATATGGCTGTCTTTGACTGCTGAAGTACTACTGCTGGGATCTGCTGCCAGTTGTACCATTTCTGAATATTGAGGATTTGGTTTGTGAAAACAACTATTAGAAAAAGATGTTGCAGCATACACACTTTTGTTAAATCCATAATATATGCGTCGCTGTATGTATATATGTATAAAACATATTTTAGTACTTCAAGTAAGGAAATAAAGTGCAGAACAGTTTGAACAGCAAATGTTCTTCAACGTACAGAGAGATGGGAGGGTGTATTCATCAAATGGGGTGTATATTCTGTGACAAGATTAGAGGGGACTATAAAAGAGTGTAAAAAGAGTACAAAAGAACAAGAATAACATGAAAAACAAGACCAAGTAGTTCATACTGAGCAAGAACAACATGCAAAATATAAAAAAAAAAAAGCAAAGCAAATTAGTTAAGACTGTGTCATATCGGAAGTATTCTTCTTCTTCTGCAGAGTACAATTTTGATCTGAAAAATACTACACAAAAAATAACATTTCCCTCACAGATTTGCACCCTATACGTTCCACTTCAGAGAGGAAAAAATAAAAATTTCTACTTTCCACCTCTGTTCACATACCAAAAGTGGCAAAGGCACAGGGAGCTGATTTGTATTTCCTGTTGTCATGCATCAACAGATGCATGACATTAATAGGTTCCAGTCACCTGAGCAAAACTGCAGAAAGCACCAGGCTTTACAGGTGACAGTGAGGTCCAGTTCAAAGACAGTAGACATGCTGTGGTATAACTGAAGGCTTAATTTGGCCCGTCAAGTGCTCCATTACTGGCAATTACATGGGAAAAGAAAAGAATTGGGGGTGAACTTCAAGTCCAGGTTATGTTCACAGGGGCTGACAGGCAGGAACAAAATTAAATGTCTTTTTCATTGCTCACAGAAGACGTGATATGGAAATAATTTAGAGATGATAGGCACAGAACCCCGCAGTGCCATTTTTAGAATCATTTTTCAGCATAGAGCTGCACTTTAAACTACGGCCAGATAATCAAAGGATTTGGGAGCATCAGATGATACTACTACTACCCAATGCTATTACCTTTCTGCCAGAGACCATCAATTTATGTCACTGAAGAGGAGGAGGAAAAACAAACAAGCAAAAGAAAATAGATGAAAAGATGAACCAATTGCTCTCTCTTTTCACTCAGTGGCATGACCTAAGGGAGACCCTCAGCATCTAACTTCACAAAATAAGGTTAGTGGAGTCCACAGCCACCGGCACTGGCAACGTATGGCTCATCAAATGCTTTGGGAGGCGTTCCGGAAAACTGTACGTGTGTCTTGTGCAGCACTGAAACCAGTGCTTCGTGCCTCACCTTGGACACTTTCCTGAATACCTAACCTCCCTCCGTAACAACCCGAAAGCTTCAGCAGTGGGAGACAACTCAATCAGAGATGAAGAAGTAATGTTGGGGGAAAACATCTGTTATCACTAGTCATACGGCTTTCAGAGCTGCATATGGGCTAGGCATGGGTCTTATTTAGCAGAGCCCAGTGTAAAAAAGGGAAGCCTCTTTCATATGGTTCATTATGGTCCTAGCAGCACCAAAGCCAATTCAGCAAGGGGAGCCAGCACATGGGTAAATTCAGCAAGACAATATTTTGAAGCATAGTTGGGGGGTAAAGGATGGAAAGACACAGAGTCTTTCAAAGAGGCCCAGGAGAGTCAGTCAGGCACTCACACCCATACAGACACCCTTTCTCCGTGGCTGCTGCTTTGAGGGAAGCTCATCTAGCTTTGCTTGCAGTGAAGCATGAGATTAGGTTAGACAAAATATTCACATGGCTTTTTCAAAAACCTTTCTCCATTGCTTTTCTCTGTTGCTAAATGACAATGGCTCTGTATGAAGAAGGATGCTGGTCAAATATCACAGTGTTTTAGAAGTGAGGAATTGCAGGTGCCTGAAACCTACTTGGAAATATAGGATGTGAGGAACTCACTGAGGTACAGCAGTAACCTTACATGCTTGTCTTGGAGGTGAAAGCAAAGGGTCTGATTTGGGTTGGACTTTTACTTTAGCATAACTTGTGTGCAAGTTAAAAAAAAAACCAAAACACACCTTTTCAGCCATGCAGACCAGCCTACAGAAAGGCAATAGGGATACAACACTGAAATCACTAAGGTGTCTAAGAGCTCCTTCCACAATGATGAGCATGGTAGTAAATCAATCATCTCTAGGTGCCCAAGCAGACAATGACAGGAGATGAGAGCATCATCGTGGATGCCAACGCCCAGAGACTTGGTGCCCACTGGCACGGTTTTTTTTAAATGGGTATTTAACATTTAATGCAAGACTGCTTTTCAAGACCTGTTGGGTATAAAAAAAAAAACAACCAGATGCCCACTATTCATTACTATGCTTTTATCAATTCATGGCTTAACGTGGAGCACCCCTGGCTTGCCACTGGGAGTCTGCAAATACTGTAAAATAGGCAGAGCAAATTAAGCACAACACTTAAAGAGATTGTTTCTCAAAAATGAAATGTTAAGTGCTTTGATTGTTCAAGCCCCATCTTCCGTCATCACACTGCTGGTGAAAACTAAACCTCTGAGCTCTGCGATGGGATTGGCAGTGCTCAGTGCAAGGCTTCCTTGATGTTCAGGGTGGACGACTTGCTAACTCACAGTGCAAATCTCTGCCTTCCACTGTCTTTGCATGTTAGTTTAAACTGATCATTTCTCTGATAACATCCTGCTTACCTTGCCAGCTGAGGAGAGGTTTGTCTATTATTATCTTGCCATTCAGAAATATGCATTTAAAAGAAGGAGGAAGACTGTCAGAACAAAAGGAAGAATGTGTGGAATCCAAATTTGAAAACCTCTGTAAATATTCCCGTTAATCTTGTGATTTAAACCAATGTGTTTACTTCCGCTATAAACAAAGTCGAATTAAAAAACTGCTAAACCTGCTTGAGCAGGTCTAATATCCTCTGTGTTCTATCTTCTCATTGTACATGATAAGGAACTGAAAAAGATTAAGAAGAAAGAGTTAACTAAGTGTTGCCAAGCTGAGTGATGACACAGTTAGGACACAACTGCACCCCAGTGCTTCAGAGTAACCTGTGAAATCCGGATCTTGTACTGAGTCCACATTTGAGATGTGGCTGGTTTGGGATCCATTGGCTCCCTTTTGGAGGCCATGGTGGAGAAATTTATGCAGGATAACACGAGGGCAAATGAGAAAATCAAGCTAATTTTTTTTTAAAAGATCAAATGGAAGTTACTTCTAACAATAGAAAAGCCCCCAAAGGGAAGGAGTAGAAGTCCTTTTATTTGAACCAGTTAATCTGCTGAAGACTGATGTTCAAGAGCTATAATCTTGCATTGACAGAGCAATAGGCTACTTGACCCAAAGCTTTTCTGTTTGCTATGGGCCATTTTTTTCTCTCTGCTTGCTAGCACAAACATCCTGAAATTTCAGATTGACACTGCTGTAACTGAGCACGTCCCTCACCAGCTTCCAGCAACAGGGACAAACCCCTCCAGTGCCTCCAGGCAGATGATCCTGAGCTCCCTCAGGTTGCTGGGATCAACATGGCTCTCCAAATATCCACATGATATTACATAAAACAACCCAAATTTGCAGTGAAATACTAAAGGTGAATTTCAATTTGCCTGCCCCACTTCATCACCAAAAATAATAAAACTTTCTGCTTGGCCCTGTGATCCCTCAGAGGTACAGATAGAGATACCTCTTCCAGTGTTTCAACAGTATCTCTTTATGAGAGAGAAACTGTCTTCATCTCTAGCTTAACATCAGTGGGTATTGGGCATTAAGAACAGATCTTTCACAAGATCATTCAGAAAAATGGTTATATTCATTTTGGAATTAAATATCATATGAAAACAGCAAAGAGTGGGCACAGAATTGAACAAAAGAGAATCAAATAGGATTTTTCATTGGCCTGCCATCCTTCTAATATGGCAAATTGCCCTGAAATGTAGAGAACCAAACAGTAACAGCACTATAATTAAAGAAAAGTAGTTCACATTTCAAATACTACCAACTGAGACAGAAAACAATGTGAGACATGTGGGCTCTTCCTGTTTTTCTGTTGAAAAGTTTCATGAGATCTTTAGCTTTTACCCAGTTGCAAGTCATAAACAAACACATAAAGTGATTCCTCTTGCTGTCTTATCTGAAGGAAAACATTTCCTAACAGATCACAGAGCCAAAGATGAAAACCCTGTGGCTATATCTATATCTGTATCTATACTAGTAAAGGAAACATGCCAGGGCCTGTTTTCTGGCTCTGAGATCAGCCAGCACAATGCGGCATGTCTCTTCTACCAAGTTCTCTTAGCCTCCAGAACAGGGTCGTCCAAACTGCCATAGCAAGTACAGTCCCTGGTGTGTGCCAAGCCCCATGCTGTGCCTGGAAACTTTGAGAAAATGTTAGTTATTCTGGGTGAAAAGAGTGCCAGAGACTATTCCAGCAAGTGCCTGGGAACGTTGTGACGTTTAATTCAGCAGCATAGGTGCAGCCTAAGTCTCAATTATCAGAGCTAAATTTAAATCTGTACAAGTAACAGCAAGGCAGGGAGTTAGATCTGGGACTTTTATATGTGGGAGTATCTTCAAACTGAGTGTCTGACTCATAATGGAAAGGAGACTCACTGTGAAAGTCACAGTAGGATTAAACATCCTGACGTTTGAGAGATGTTCAGATCTAGGTTATCTGGGTCTCAGATTATGGTTAAAGTACATCTCTAACTGAAACACTCTGCTGACATCAGTCTTGAGTAATGAGTATAAGGTACTTTCCCCCTGTAACCACAACTGTAAATATTAATGCTAAGAGACTATTTTTACAGTGTTGCTTCGGTACAATGAAGCGATACAGAATTTATTGTACCTGGAGAACTGCCTCTGAAAATCTTAAAAGAAGCATGAAACTGACCTTAAATAGCTTCTTGCTCATGAATGATAACACCACCAAGTCCTTGTATCCTGGTCTGCAAGATTACAGAGGCAGACTGAAGCACATCGCACCAGCACAGAGTTATTCCAAACTGCCTCTGATTAGGTAGTCCAGTCTACATCCAAACATTTAATCAAACTTTGAGCAAAAGATCAAAGGGAATTAGAGATGTACAGCTCTGAAAGGAAGACCAGGTTTCTTTTCTCTTTGCCTCCTGTGATCCCCAATTCCTTTTAAACCGGTAGGAATTCCAGAAGACTCTTGCCAGCAACAAGAGCTGGTTCTGTCTGTGCTCCTGAGCTTCAAAAAGAAGCCACTCTCAAAGTTCAAAATCTACACAGTCCTCCGAAATCTGTATATTCACTATGCTCTTAAAGTTAAACCTACTCAATGGGCAAAGCACTTTACTCAGCTACTCAAGAGAAAAGCAACTCACACAAGGTAAGTAACCAGGAGTGAGGTGAAAGGTGGAGCATGGCAGATGCTAAGCATAGTCCCAGTCAGGGTACCAGATTATTTGTGTCTCTCCCAAACCCTGTGGCTCCCCTTAATTCCAGGGACACAGCTACAGCTCTTATTGCTCCCACAGCTGTTGCAGTTATGGGCATCGTCCCTGCAATTCCTTCTACTTCTGCAAAAGGTTATGCATGAGCAAAAGGCTGCAAGGCCAGCTGGTTCTCTCGTGGGAAGAATGCAGTCCCAGATCTCCTTAATGCCATAGCATTAGCATAATCTTTTAGAGAGGACTATCAATAAGGATGGGAGCAAGCACCCTGCCCAGCCCAGTCCTATGCAAGGTAAAAGTATTGTCCGAGTGATAAAAAGCCCAGAGGCAGAATGACGGCTTTTTCTCTCTGCCTATTTGCACTATAAATCAAAGGTCTGAAATTTAAATGGCCACTTGACACGTCTGTTTTAAGCAATTTCACCTCAATGGACTTCCTTCGGCTTTGGCTGTTTACCAAAGCTCTGACCCTTGAACTTTTTTTCCTTACTCATCTTATCTTTTACAGAACTCTAGGAGGCTGACATATGGATCAGTGTCACCAGCCTGGCTGAACAAGGTAAACTTAATAATCCAGTCTGTGCGTTTTTTACATATTTACATAGAGGGGTGAAGCAAATGCAGGAGACTAATCTATGTTTGATCTTAAAGGACAGGAGACCATGCTGTCCTGATTTTGCTAGATGGAGTCCTTCTACTTTCTCTAACACTCTTCTTATTGTGAAATCCTAGAAGTGATATAATAAACATTATTTGAAAGATAAATGAATAGTTCGTTTCAAGACAATAACTGTATCCTGGGCTAAACAAACTTGGTAACATAAGGCTAAGAAGTTATTTACTCAAATAAAAGTTACTAGCAGGTTAACATAAGTTTCTTTAAACTTCTTTTTCTTTATTCTGAAATATTTCTGCCTCTAAATATGCCTCCTTTGCTTCTGCTTCACAAACACTGAAATAATCTTGTTTCTTCTCTTGATCGCAGTTGATAAAAGCAGTGGAAAGAGAGAAAATGTTAGGACTGGTAGTACAGAAGAATAAGGCAACATCATGTCTCCTTCCTGTCCCTGTTCCTATAGACCTAACTTCTGTTCTCTTCCCATTTACTGAAGGTTAAAATGAGAAAAGTCAACACCCAACACCAAAAATAAAGTGTCAAGAAAACAGTGGAAGCTCTCCCTACATTTCTAAGAAATTCAGATTAAGAAGTCAAGGTGGGAGGGCAAGGAGGTACTTTCCCCCGGGGCAAAACTTAAATGTCACTATAGATTATCAGTTAAAGCTGTGTTATTTTGTGCTCATTCCTATGCCAAAAAATCCAAGCACAAGCTTAATTATAGTAAGAAAAACAAGGATACAGGATAGGTTGCCAGCGTTATTTTCTTCAGGGAATTGGTATAAGCAATCTCCCTTCGCTGATAAATCTGCACCTACATTAGAACATTTTGTCAGTATAGTTATAACAGCAAACCTTTCCCAGTGTTGGGTAAGACCTAGTTTGGAAATCAGAGGACAGAGAAATCCTTATTTATTTGCCAAAGAAAGGGCAGAGAAAATACTTACGTTGATCCCTGCTTTTAAGAAATGTTCAGCCCTTATGCCATGTACATGAGTAATATCTGCAATCATTATTTACGTATGCTAACACATATGCCTCTGCTTTTTTTTCTGTAGCCATATTCTCTAAATTCAAGGATAGTCCTGTAATCAGGCAGACACCAAGGCCCATGTTGGGCAGCTCAGAGTTTTATGTGCTATGCTACAGGCTTATACTGGAGAAGAATCTGGTAATTTTATAGGTGTCCCTAATTTGCAATAGACAAAAACAAAGCTAAAACTTCTTAACCAGTCAGGCGATGCCAAGGCAACCGAGCTGGCCATGTTGGCGTCCATCTGCTCTGGGCATGACGCTGTAGGTACAAGGGACTGCTGTGAAACACTGTCAATGTCACAAAACTACAGCCAGGAACGTCCTTGTGCTTCATGTTCTCCAAATCCTCTAAAGACTGACATGTCCTGAACCGGGCAGCATGGAGGGACTTGATACCATGTCTAAATCACAGCTGGGCACTTATTTTTCTAAATTATGTCATTCCCTGTACTCTCACTGAGAAGTATTATCAAAACAGAAATAAAGGACTTGCATAAACACTACCCGGTTATTTCCAAATAAGCATATAATGATTGTGTAAATCATTACCATACATTGGTGTCATTTCTTTCCTAGACAAGTTCCCCATATCTCTTTCTAATTGCTGCCAGAAACAGTGCTTCCACTGTCCACCTCCTCAGTTCTTCTGCATGTGAGAAAATGTCTCCCAGCCGCAAAACCCACAAATCTTCCCTAATTTCGTAATGAGAGCAATACAGTGTGACAGCATAGGAAAGGGAGCTAGAAACTGAGAGCATGCAAAATACCAAGCTTAAGTCTTCATCCAAAACTAAAGAAGAGCTTTGGATTTGGGTTCTATTTTTCAAAAAGCTCCCACCTTTTCATTTCCATTTGATTTCCAGTATTTTCTGGTGTTGGAAAATACACAACATCAGAGCCAAAATAAAGCACGAGCTGGTCCTAATGGTATGCTCAGCACTTTTAGAAACAGGAAGTCCCAAGAATTTGGGTTTGCAGTCAGCTTAGGTGGTTGGAAAACATATTCATGTTCTTTAGGTGTTTTTCCAAACTGAACTTTCAATGCTTTTGACATGGGAAGATCTACCAAAGTAGGTACCTTCATATTTAACTGGAACCGTAATCAACTCATATGCAGCTTTTTTCGTCATTACACAGTATTGTGGTATTGACATCGCTTTTGCCTTCAGAGACACACAGTCCTCCTACACTTTCATAACAGATATTCATGCAAGTGTAAGATTAAATGCCCAGCTCTACCAATTTAACACACATCCCATACAATGAACTGTCGGGCTTCAATCCCACAAACTTTTACACACCTAAGAAAACCAGTTTCCTTGAATTATATGGAAGAAATGAGGTACTTAAAAGCTTTCCCCTGCATGGTTTCACAACCATGTTGTTAGCCACGCACTAACATGTGCTCTTCATAGATTTTACGGGTAAGGAGATGGCCATTTATCACTGATTTTTGCAGTGACAGGATGTCACTCATACTATTTCATTTGCAGTAATATCTCCTTTCACGATCTGCTCTCCTCGGGGAGGCTTGTTTTGAATGTCTTATTAGTTTTAAACTAAAGTTCGTGTGCTTTAAACAAAAGAACATCTTCCACTGCGCTTCCTGCCCCTCCTCGGCACATCCCTGCCCACGGTCGGACACGAAGGAGCCCAACGCCTTCCCTCCTGGCTGCAGCTCAGCCTGAGGTGCCAGTGCACGCTTATCCCTCCTGGGACGTGAACAGTGACAGCCAGGTGCCATCACATATCCACCCCGGCGCTCGGCCGCGGCCGAGAGCAGGATTTGGAGACAGCCAGACCTCTGGTCAGACACAGAGCGACTGCTTTTACCTACATTCGGTGCTCCCACGCCGCAGACGGGCGAGGAACAGCTCGCGGAGGAGCGAAGGGCTTGGCGACAGTGGTGGCTGAAACCGCGGCAATTAGCTCTGCCCCAGCCGATCCGTCACGGCACGGAGCTCCCTGTTTGACAGGGTATCACTGTTCTGCAGAGTAAAATAAAAGCAAGCCACAGAAACCAAGGAATTAGGGCTAAAGTTTCCATATCTGCGTGAATCTCAAAGCAACATCTATCAAGGATTATTAGTGCCACAGTGAAGAATTAAAACCCTTACTGCTAGGATTTCTCAGTCACGGCTGTCCTGCTTCCTTCTATCCGTTGCCCCGTCCTAATATTTTAGTTTTGCAATTATAAAGCCTTGCCTCATTAACCACATCCCACCTATCAAATCATTTTACCTTCCTAGTACAGTATTTCATCATCCTAGTTCTATTGTCCTGTGTTATATTGCTTACCATCTTTTATCAGATTTGAAGGTTTTTATCCTAGTTCCCTGCCTTTCATTTCTATTACATCACACTGTTTATGCAATGCGCATGTATTTGCATTGTCCTCTGTAGACTATCTTGCATACACAGAATATTTAAATGAGAAAAAAAACTCAAGGACGAGTAGAGTTTACACAGAGTTACTCTACAGATTCAGTCATTTTTGCTGAGCTAACTGAACAGTTGTTAATAGTTTACAGCATCAATACAATTCCCATACAAAACACAAAGGAAGACTTGTTCCTTGCCCTGGAAAGTTTTCTTTTAAATTATTAATCAACAATGTAGTAAAGATATACCTAGGATATATTATAAAGACATATAGTAAAAAAATTGCACTCAAATCAGCTGGTTTCTTAGGAGACTCTTACCCAGTTGTGTCACTCATATTTCATTCTTCAGTTTTTCTTTTATAATTTTTTTGATTATTAGCAAAAGAATAATTCTTTCTGGTAACATCTAAAATGTTTCCATACCACAATGAAATTACCTGGTTTTAAATTATTATCTACACTAAGTTATTGATGTTGTGGTACAGACCACCTGATCATAAAGAAGTAGTAGAGGAGGCCTTCTTCAGGCTACTGGAAGAAGTCTCACACTCACAGGCCCTTGTCCTCATGGGGGACTTGAACCACCCCAACATCTGCTGGAAGGACAGTACAGCAGAAAACAAGAAATCCAGGATGTTTCTGCAGCACATCAATGACAAATTCCTGACACAGTACATGTTGGGGACCAATTGGCTGGAAAGCAGCTCTGCAGAGAAGGACCTTGGGGTCCTGGTGGACAACAAGCTGAACACAAGGTAGCAAAGTACCCTTCCAGCAAAGGTAGCCAAAGTTCTCCCACGCTGCATGAGGAAGGGCATCACCAGCTGGTTGAGGGAGGTGATCCTTCCCCTCTACTCGGCACTGGTGAGACACATCTGGAGTGCTGCATCCAGTTCTGGGCTCCCCAATATAAGAGAAACATGGACATACTGGAGTGAGTCCAGTGAAGGGCAACAAAGGTGACTAAATGACTGGAGCATCTGTCATGCAAGGAGAGGCTGAGAGAGCTGGGACTGTTCAGCCTGGAGAAGAGAAGGCTCAGGAGGATCTTATGAATAAGGTGTATAAATACCTGACGGGGAGGAGTAAAGAAAACAGAACCAGACTCTCGTCAGTGGTGCCCAGTGAAAGGACACGAGTCAATGGGCACACACTGAAGTACGAGAAAGCCTATTTAAAAATAAGAAAAAACTTCTTAATTGTGAGAGCGATCGAACACTGGAACCCATAGAGGTTGTAGAATCACCATCCTTGGAGATATTCAAAACCTGACTGAACACAGCGCTGACCTGTTCTAGGTGACCCTGCCCTGAGCAGCAATTTTGGACTAAGCAATCTCTAGAGGTGCCTTCCAACCTCTGCCTTTCTCTGTTTCTGTGAACTGTGTTTATTTGAATGCTCAATGAGCAGGCTCCAATCACCCAGTCTTAGGCACCCAGTTTACACTTCCTTCAGTGCTCTAGATGTAAAGGTCAAAGTTCCTTCTCTAATCAACAGAAAGAGGCTAATGTCTCCAGTGGTAAATTTTATCCGCCTAAGCATGAGGGGCATCTAAGTTAAAGCACAAGGTTGTTAGCCAAATTACATATAGACTGGAATTCATCCATTGATTTTTCTGCTGACCGAAGGCTACAACTCCAAATAACCTACTGAGCAAGGGAATTTGACCAAAGTTCAAGTGCTGCGTTTATCAGTGAGTTATCATTCAAATAACTGGAGCTAGTACAAGGGTCTCATCCATGGCTGAGTTTATTGTACCTTACTGCCATTCAGCTGATACACTGTAATGTCTTACCCTGAAGTAAATTGTGCATGTGTCTGAGTCAGTTCTGAGTTTGGGGTTACGTTATGCAGATGAGCCCATTTAATATTTGCTGTTATCAGAAAAGAAGTCCAAGCCCCCATGCAAACACACATTCCAGCCTACATCATCTTTCCTGCCCCCACCACGCTACCTCTAGAGCACATCTGAACGAGCAGTAACCAACTCACTAACACAGAAGGAAAAAAAGCTTTTTTTTCACTAGATTGATTTTCTACTAGTTGAGCAAGTTTGCATTGGCTTGTAGGAGGATCAGAGGAAGCACAGAGCCAGCTCAACAGAGAGGTCAGGATGGCAAGGCGAAGAACTGTAGGTAAAAGGGAAGAAAATGGGACAGAGAGTGAGAGGGTCGAACTGCCCTGGAGGCATCGCTGAACCTCCAGACTGGCTCAAGCCCCGTCACATTGCTTTACCCTTAGCAACCAGCAATCGCAATTCATAATGCCCCCAGGCATAAACAGGTGACGAAAATGAGATTCTCAGTCACGGACGAAGGAGAATATGGCATTGGAAAAATGAAACCACAATGTGAGTTTTCTTCTTTAAGCACACAGAGTGCAGCACGATGTACACAGGAGAGCATGCAGGAGAGCAGATGATCAAGGCTAACATCACTAACAGGACAAGGCAGGGCCCCACGTCACGTTGACAGGAGAAAAAGGCTGAGCGGGATCACACAGAGGATTTTTTTGATCTACACAAGTTGGTTGGCTTGATATACCACAAGAGAATGAGCCAAAGCAGGGGAAGAAGTTGTTCTCATAGCTGGTTCATTTCAGGCTTGCACTCATCTCCACCTATATTGTTGAACTTCAGACAAAGTCCCACATAGTCAAAACAACTGCTGAGAACACAGTGCTGCACCAGGCAATATGTAGGTCTGGTCTATATCTCCCAGGCCATCCTGCAACAAAAAATTGTCCTTCTCAGTGGTACCATGGCAAAACCATAAATTTTTTCAAGCTAAAAATATGAAATGCTAAATAAAAAAAAAAAAAAAAAAAAAAAACCAACCAGAAAAAAACCCATGTCTGTTCATTTCATTCTACATATAAATTTTTTTTATCCCAAATCTGAGAGCTGAATCACTCGGGTTAAAGAGATAGAAATGCAAAATCTAATATGTCATTTTTGTTTCACTGCCCTGCATAAACAGAACAGCATATTTTTAGTGTTTTGTCTATTCTCATTTAAAACAAGGCCTGGGAAGAAGCTGACAGCTCTCTCCATTTTTCTCTTGATATTCAGCTGTTGTTCTAAACATAAATTGTTCTTTGAACACTTATTTGTCCACTGTGATGAAATACACAGTTGTTATTGTTGAATTTTATTAAAAGAATAGCAACTTGTCATTACATTTTTCACTCTTCTAGGAAAATCATTGTCTTCCAATTACGTGTTAGGTAAAACTTCTGGAAAACCAGAGTTTTCAAAGTTATTTAAAATTAAGTTTTCATTTGTAACAATGAAAGCAGCTTCCCCCTTCAGCAAGGACGTCATGGAATCACTAACATCATCTTGATGAGATACATTTTCTTGGATTTGTATATGCAAAAAAGCAGTGGGTATAAAAGTAGTTTCCTAGCCCATACATCTGTTTTGTTTAACTATCTGAGTGCCCTTGGCATGGCTTTGTCTCATGCCAGTCAGTACGCTCCTAGGTGATACACAGGCATGATTTCAAGGATGGTACATGCTTGGGACTAGTCCACATAAATACTTTGAACACAACAAACTCATCTTGGGGCAGAAGTGAGATTAGATATGGTGAGAGCAACCACACTGTGAGGGACAGAGAACAGTCCTTGGCCTATTTCATTAAATACATTAGAAGTGGCCATAATGTCCCTGGAAAGTATTTGGAAATACTACCAGCCTGCTCAGTGATAGTTGTTTGAAACCTACATAAAACAAATAACGTCAGTGTAGTGGCCCTTGCAGATCAGCCAGTGCCTGTGCCCTGTGGCAGGTAGTGCGGACATAAAACATAAAGACAACCTCCAGCTAAAAATTATGAGGGTTTTGGTCTTGATCTTCCTGTTGTTGTAATTTATTTGTTTTAAGCATTTAGTCTAGCGTCTGTTGGGGAGAGGGGGTTCCAGCTAAAATTCACTTTCTTGAATTTACGATTAGCAAACAAGAAAACAATCAAGGCAAAGGCAGATAAGACGACTGCAAGTAAGAAAACACCAGATAACTATAATTATATTTGTTTGCTTGATTAGATTGCAAATAGGTATTTTTCTCTCACCCAGTAATTCTGTGAAGTGAGTAAATCAATAAAAATAAATAAATGATGGTACGGTAGAAAGGCATTATCTGCAGCATGAGCACAGGAGGGGTGAAATGAACTTATTTAGATAGATGACATCAAATAAGCACTAACAAAACTTTTAATACCTCTCCTGCCTCTTTAACTACTAGTAATTACGTGCTGCTAGATAGCAGAATCTTAGGATTGTAAAAACTTGTTCACAATTTTTAGGATCCTTTGGCAATCTATCTTTTAGTTTTCTATATTTGTAAACCTAGGTACTCTCATTAGAGCCTCAGAGAGCCACTGCTATGAGTTCAGTGCAGTTCTCACCAGGGCAGCAGGTTTCTTAGAGCCTTGGCCATGTCAGTTCATGGAAATCTCACCGTGCATTAGGAAAAAGGCTCTAGGATTCATATTTGTGAAGAGCATAAAAACACTGTGCCATGCTCCTTTTCAAAGAAAAGGAGGCAAAAAGAAAGGACATCACAGCTGCAACAACACTTATGAACAAGTACTTCATAAAGTAATCAGGGGAAGGGCTCATGATTTAGGGTATAGGTTTATTCATAATGAAGCTACAAGGAATGAGTTTTGATGTCCATGCAGTAATACAAGAAATGTAGTGAATAAGCAGGAGAAGGAAGTCTTAAAGTGATTACACTTCTGATTTAATTGCTGCAGAAGACCTAGTAAAGTAGTTCACTTCTCTAGAACACAAGCATGTGATTGAGAGCAGCCCTGCGGAGAAGGACTTGGGGGTACCGGCGGATGAAAAGCTGGACATGAGCCGGCAACGTGCGCTCGCAGCCCGGAAAGCCAACCGTATCCCGGGCTGCATCCCAAGCAGCGTGACCAGCAGGTCGAGGGAGGGGATTCTGCCCCTCTGCTCCGCTCGGGTGAGACCCCCCCTGCAGTACTGCGTCCAGCTCTGGGGGTCCCAGCATTAGAAGGACACGGACCTGTTGGAGTGAGTCCAGAGGAGGGCCACGAAGATGATCAGAGGGCTGGAACACCTCTCCTACGAGGACAGATGAGAGAGTTGGGGTTGTTCAGCCTGGAGAAGAGAAGGCTCCGGGGAGACCTTATTGTGGACTTTCAATACTTAAAGGGGGCTTATAAGAAAGATGGGGACAAGGTCTTTAGCAGGGCCTGTTGCAACAGGACAAGGAGTAATGGTTTTAAACTAAAAAAGGGTAGATTTAGACTAGATATAAGGAGAACTTATTTACGATGAGGATGGTGAAACACTGGCCCAGATTGCCCAGAGAGGTGGCAGGTGCCCCGTCTCTGGAAACGTTCAAGGTCAGGCTGGACGGGGCTCTGAGCAACCTGATCGAGTTGAAGATGTCCCTGCTCATTGCAGGGGTTTGGACTAGACGACCTTTAAAGGTCCCTTCCAACCCAAACCATTCTATGATTCTAAGCACAGCTTCTATCGGAGAAGTTCGCAGGAAGAAAGAGCAGTAGATATTACCTTGCATTTGACGTGCAAGTTGGATGACAGCATATACAAAATAATAGATAAGCAGAACTGTCCAGCTAACTAAGGACAACAGACTTGAAAAAGGCAAATCTTAAGAAATTCTGAGAACTAATAGCTAAGATCCAATAAATCTAGAGTTCCTTAAAGAGAAGGAAACTATCTCATGCAGAAAACAGAATAAACTGAACAAGGGTAGGTGGGTAAATGATCGGTCCTTCAGTGATCTTAAAATCAAATCACATAGAAACTGTAAATTAGGCAGAACTAATACAGAGGAGTTTGAAAGAGCATACGCAGACAAAAGGAAAAAAAGTGCAAAGACCAAGGTCCAAAATGAGATATCGTAAGCAAGAGAAAACAGGCATATTGAAATGGAAGCCCAAGGAAAGGATTCATGCTCTGTGGTAAGTAGGCATTTATGGTTCAATGTTGCCAAGAAAGAAAAAAATGCCACTCTCATGTCAGGCAGTTAGTATAACCAGCACCAGTGAGAAAGGAGCAAGAACTTTGATGCAGCAGGGGAAGAACAGACTAGAAAATGATTTGATAAATTAGCTATTTTCACATCAGTTGGGCCTAATGAATTTCACTCTCACATGTGAAAAAGAAGTGTCTGAACAACCTCAGAAGCATTAGCAGTTGCCACTGAGATCTTATGGAGGATGGAGAGATATTCCAGAAAATAAGGCAAATGTAATGCTGACATTCTTCTTTCTTAGAAAAAAACTGAAGGAAATAATTGGTGTATAAGCCCCTAGAAAATAACAATGAGATAAATAGCAGTCAGGAACAAATCAAGTCAAGATAATCTCCTCTCTTCCTGTGACAGAGTAATGGTTCTCACAGACAGGGGAGAAGCACTACCTCTGAAATACCTTGATTTCAGTATGGTTTTTGACATTGCCTCGCATGACTCCCAGAAGCAAGCACAGACTAGAAGGTGTGCGACCACATTGAAGAGGTGGATCTAATGGATTCCCTAGGGGTCTGCCCTGGGTCTCATGCTTGCATGACTTAATGTTTGCCCCGATGGTTTGGATGAAGGAATACATACTAGGTGTGCCACAGGAAGGGTTACAAACACACCAGAGGACAGGATTAGAATTCTAATCTAAAGCCTCTTACCAAATATGAAAAATGGTCAGGAAGAAAAAAGATGCACTGCAGTCAGGACAAATAAATAAAGGTATCTGCTTAAGTAGGAATAATCCACTACATAAATACAGAGTGTACAATAACCACTGCGACAGTCGCCACGGAGAAAAGGATTTGGTGTTATGAATTACCATCTGAACTTGAGTCAACAATGTCACGAAGTCGCAAAAGGCGGCAAATAACAGGTATAAACTAAAGGCAAATAAGAACTATAAGTGTGAGTATCAGCTATCAGCACAGACGAATGCTTCTGTTAAGCCACGGTGGTACAGTAAAACGCAAGTACAGCATGGGGGAGGACCTCGTCGTATCTTCCCATGGGAGGCTTTAAGCATAAGTTAGACAAGCACCTGTAGGGAACTGTACAGCTATGGCTGATCCTGCCTTTGGGCAGGTGACTGGACTCCGTGGCCTGTCGAGATCCTCTCAACCTTTACCACTTATGAGTTCTGCCACCAGTGAAACTCTCCAGGATGGCTTAATGTTGCAGCAGCAGCACTGCCTTCCCCAATACTTTCCTGGTGTTAGGAGGGCAGCGGTGAGTGCCGAGTGCTGTCCTCTAAATGGCACACCCAGTGAAACGATCCTTCTTCTCCTCCCTGTGAGTTCTGGTTTTAGAAGGGAACTCCGCTCAAACACTGAACCGATGGTGTAGTGCTTTGACACTTTGAAACTGAGAGACAGGCATATATATCCTGATTTCCTTAAAAAAAAAAACCCACTTTTCTTATATTTTGTCTCAGGATTTGGGAGGGAAGAGGGAGCAAAGCAGAGCAGCCCGGCATCTGTTCAAAGACACCAGTGAAATACCTGCACACATGAGGTGGTTAAAGCAAGGAGAGTAAAATCAGGACTTGTAGGCTGTGGGGACAAACTCGACTCCCATCCTCCAAAGAAAATGACCAAATAAATTCAAAATTCAGTTCAACAGTGGTGGCAGAATGAGTTGGGTGGATAAGAGATTTTAGAGGCTCCGGACAAAAGAGGTCATGAGAGTCGTGGGAAGTCCCAGGGCGGTGCAGGTGAAGGCTTTTCTCTTTCTCTCTCTGCCTCCCCTACTTCCCGCTGAAGTTAGCTGAGGTTGTCACCTTCAGCACTCTGCTCCTGCAGGCAGCTGCCTATGTTGAATGTATAGAAAGCCTGTCCTGGCTTGTCTGTAGGGGTGACATACAGCAGCGCCTGCTGCCTAAATAATCTGCATTGTAACAGCTTTGCACCCTTCCCTTTGGTCTCGGGGAGCAGCTCATCTTTCTTATCCCAAAACTTCTGGGTTTGTTTGGTTTTGTACCACAAAAGAGTTGCAGTCTGTAGCAAAGCCTGTATAATGGACCTCCTGATGCTGCAGACATCATCATACAAAGCAAAACAAACAAAGAATTTGAACAAAGTCATCGGGAAGAATATGGTGCTTCTTGAAATTATTACTGAAGAAAATCCCAAGGAAAATAAATTAAAACTTCCCAAATTCCTATTTAATGAAATTGCATAAATAGTACCTGAAGCAACAGGTACTGGAACAGAGCTGTTACAGCTAAAATAAACAGCTTACATGCATTTTATATATAGAAATTAGAATTCTTTCCATTGTTGCATTCTTGAGTCTTACACACTAATTTAGCTACAATGCAGCACAGCTCACGCTGCAGTAATAGAATATCGATTGTACAATGTTCAGAGACAAAGAACTCATGTTGCTGAACTTTATACACATGCATGTTGTTGCAGCAAGAAATCAGGCATCAATATTCTTAGCCAAATATATCCAACCACCACTGTGCCTGCTGGTGATTTAATTACAAAATATAGAATTTTTGGTGGGACGCAGTCAATTTCACATTAAACTAAAAAAGTCAGTAATGGAAGTGACCTTGAGAAAAGAAAAAGATTAAATGTTCAAACTCAGGAAGGTGCAATGTTAATTTATTTCTACTTCTTTGCTAGTTTATTAATATATAGGAATATACTTCAGAGTTGACAGGAACTTCTGTAAAGAAGAGTAATGTCCCTGTAGTGCAGATTTCACATCCTAATTCAAAATAGCGTGCATTTTTGTAGATCTTCATTGGTTTGAAGCCCACTGTTAAATGAGGGATAATGAACCAGTGGTCACTATGCATGCATTATTCCTCAGAGCAGCTTCCCAATACACTTCTTCAAAACAAATCAATCATAATACAGGAGTAATTTGAGAGTAATGCAGGCTGCTTGCCTCACCTTCCTTGCTCCTACCTCTCCTACAGGCCACGCATCCCACCCCACCGCTGGGGAGCAGCTCGGCATCCACCACTGCTCACTTGCTTCTGTTTCACTGCTGAATCTAATCATCCTCCAAAAGATCCTCTCAAGTCCTCCGTGGGATTTCCTGACAGTGCCGTGAATATAATGCCAATTTTACATGTATTTTAAGGCAATTTCTATGTAATGGTAGTTACAGAAAAATATATGAATAGTCAAGTTTTTCTTTGAGGATTTGTTTCATTGTTGTTGGCGGAGAGAGGATTAGGCATTTAATCAGCTAGCACTGACAGCTCCTAGACAAAATACTGGACTGATGGTCTGATCCCCTAAGGCAATTTCCATATTTCTGTTTTCTCATTTGGAAAAGAATAACATTATTCTATTTTGTTCACTGAGCAATATCCTACCAATGATGTATTATGTATATACATATCCATTGAGCATACTCTGGGATTGTAAGTTCCTTTAAAAAGTCTTTACACTGTTAAAATCACCGGAAATAACTTCAAGACACTCAGAATACTTGCAGTAATTTTTTAACTGTGCAATGCACAGAACTTTATAAGCAAGCAACTTGCATATTTCATGGTTTTTACTCCAGATGTATTTCAGTATGCCACGGAATCCACTCTACTGGTAAAATAACGGTATAGAAGTAGAGTGAGATCCTGCCCCCATCCATTTGTCTCTCCTCTCTCATTATGCTTTTAATGTCCTTTCATCCTGCAGAGACAAATGTTGACTTCTAGGTCATGTGTACTGGTCCCCACCAATTACCATTTCCCACTACAAAATACAGCGGGGGAGCGAAAAAATATTACAACCTATGTATTTGTAGTCTCCCCTGTGTTCCAATTAACTGTTAACTACAAAATTTGACTTATGATTAATTTTAATCCTTTAGAGGAAGAGAGCTTAGCACCATTAGCCATCCAACTTCAACCTTTCACCAATAAAAAAATATTTCCTTTAAAATGCTTATAGTTATTTAGAACCTAAACATGCCTTAATCTTACCTACGAGGGAAAACATAGTATCTGTCTTTTTGATTGGTATTCATTATGGTCTACTATGTAATTAACTTAAAAATGTTTACAGAAGATACTGCTTGCAGCCAGCTTTGTATCCATTTGTATTGTCCCTTCAAGGCATTACTTTCATATACCATAAAGCACAAGAAAGATGCCTTTATTACCACAATTCATTAGAATGTGCTAAACAGTGCCAAATGAAGAAGCATTTTTTCATAGACAATTATTGTTATTACCTAGTGCAATTTACATTTTGCTGAATAGAAAAAAAAAGAAAGTTATCTTTTAAAATTAAGCTTTTGTGAAAAATAAGTTTGATTCTAAACCACAGTGCAGAAAAAGCCTGAAGGCTCTTTAAATTCGCTACTTTGTATTTGAAATCCATTAACCTGCACCAGGACCAGCTTAACTAATCTTGAATACTTTTGATAAGTGCGTCAGCCTTACTTACCATCTAAGACACCTGAATACAAAAATAAAAGGACTTCTGCTAGATGAGCTAATTTCCAAAAAAATAATCTTCCCGCAGTTGGAAATATTTTTTTAGTGGATGGACAAGGGACACTATTTAAGAGAGTTTTCATTTTGCATCCCTTGTTTTAATAGCTGTCAGGGTTCAAAAGACAAACGGACAAACTCCCTCCTAAATTGTTGTTGAGCTACTTCTGAGGGAAAAAGCAGCTTTAGAAGGGCCTGTCTGGAGTAGCCCTCTTAGGATTTTGGCTAGTGGAAGAGGAAGTCCTGCTGCAACGCAGAGAGGTAAGGAGGCTTCACACAGGGTAGTGTTCTTAAACCAGATTAAGCCAGATTCCCCACCACTTGGCTAGGTGACAGGATACCTTCTTTCACTGGTCCAAACCCTTGCACCTGAGGAAAATTACTTCTGGTGAATCTCCTTTTGTATCTCCCTGGGGGGGGGAGCACAGAAGGAAGAAGTTGTGGGACAAGAGATTTAGTCTCAATTACCCAACACGGCCAGCTTTCTGAGCCATTTCCCCCACATGCACATGGTCTGCTGCGCCTGGCGTTTGTTGCCAGGTCTCTTCTCCAGCACAGAAGTCTGTCTGAAAGACTCTGTGTTTGCACAGGCGGAGTTCAGGGGTTGAGAGATGAGTATCATAAGACTTCAGTGAAAGGAACAGAGCAAAGTCACCACCCTTGCACATTGCATGTAAAAATCAATAAACTTTGTCCCAGCAAGAATGGCAAAAGCTGGAGAGGGCTCTGGGGAGGCTCTGAGTCAAGAAGTTCTACAAAAACATAAAGTAAGTTACAAAAACAGCTTTCTGTGTCTCGGAAACGAAGGCTGCAGTACAGGTGATGGAAGAACCAGACAGATCAGATTTCAGAACTCGTTAGGTTCACAGAACAACAGCAATTCGCAAATAAAAATAGCAAGTACCCAACGAGCTCAGATACTGTGACGTGATGCTTCTTGAGGACTTCCAAAGCAGAGAGATGTTATTCACCCTGGGAAACAATCAGTTGCTTTTAGCTACAACTCAAACAAAATAAATGAAAATTATGAATCTGCAGTGTTAAATATCAACAGTCAGCTATGATGGCATCATCAGAACTGAAAATCCGGTGAACTGTAGCACTGACAATATTCTTCAACATATGCTCAGCTGCAGGGGTCTTTTATGGAAGGTCTGAGATCAAAACCAATGGGGCATGGAAATCATTGTGCTCAGAGCGCTGGATCATCCCTACAGATGCTCTTCCTGCACTAAGTTATCTGACAAGTTGCTTATATTTTCCAGTGTGGTTTCCCCCAGAGCCACATTGATCTTTTTTGTGTTGGATGGACATCTGTATCATCTCCAGAAGGTCACAGAAAAGAGAAACTCTGACATTAGAGGAAACCGCAATTTATGTGAGAGAAGACAGAAGATGACGACCAAAGAAACATGCATTAAGAGATGCCTGTGTCTGGTGAGGTATTACTCTCTTTTCAGTGACAAAGCAAGCCTTCTGCAATTAGTTCATGAATAGAACAAAGGGAGTAATCGAGGCAAACCCAAGAGAAAAGCAGGCTGGATTTAGACCCAAAAGATTATGTGTCAATCACATTTTCGCTCTAAAAATAAATATGAGAGAGAATGTTCAATAGCAAAAACCACATGCCACAAATGTCAAATGTTTTAAAAAATATTTGGCAGCCTGTGCTGCGATTAACTCTGGACCATCTTAAAGTAAAACAGCGTGCCAATAAAAACAATTACCGTCATCAGGGTTTTATGTTAAGGTGCAGTTTGTGTAGTCAAAGAAAATGCAGACTTGATCATTTTCTAAAATGGTGTCAAACGAGGGCGCGTTTCTGTTTGGCACTGATGCTAGCTGCACCGTTAGAACCAGCGCATACACAGGGTAGGCAGATACAACACTGGCACTGCCTACCTTGACTGCACATTAGAATAACTGGATTTCAAATAAAGACATTGCTCTTCCCGGTAGCAGAGGAGCTGATTTACAAGCTGTGGCCAACAAAAGATAGGGTTAAAGGTATGACAGGATTTAAGAGGTCCACAAAGATTCACGAGAACACGTTTTCCCCTCTCCTCTTTCCCTCGGTGGACATTTTACCAGGCCCCTAGTAGTTTAACCCGAACAAGCCTCCTCCCTCCTCACGGCCCAGGAAGGGGCAGCTCCCTCCCTCCCCGAAGTCCCCGCACGGGGAAGAGAGGCCCTAGTCCTTGCCCAGCTCTTCCCCTCCGACATCCTCTCCCAAGATAAAGTACTCCATTAAGACAAATCCGTGTAATAGGAGAAACCAGGTTACATCATACTTTGAAAGTGACAGAATCTTTTTTTTTTTTTCCCCAGAAGGGAAAAACGTTACTAATTGGTAAGGCCAAACTACAGGCCCTCAATCCTACTTCCAATTTAGCATACTGATGTGAAGCCTGGAAATCTACCCATGCACAAGAACGCATCAAAATGCCTTCAGAAGCACATAAATCAGGAAAATACCAGGCAAGTAGGAAATTAATTTTTAATGAATGTTATAGCTGGCCACAGAGTTCAACAGCACTCTATTTCCAAAGATGTCTAGAAGGAAAACACCCGGGACGTGTGCGTCTGTCAATGTCTCTGTATTATTGGGCAGATAAAGGGATGTTGAGGAGGTTGATGGACAGTCATCTGTTAAACAGCCCGCTGACAAGAAACACAACTGTTTTAACAACAGATAACAGCAAGAGGATGCAAAACCAGCCTCGACAATGCAGGGAGAGCTCTGCCTGTGGTTAAAGCAATGTTTGGCCATGCAGGAAAGATTCAGAGCTGCCTATTGGCATTTAGGATAAATGAAGATTTAATTCATCACATTGCAGTAATTGATGCAATACACTGACTTGTAGTCAATTCTAGGAAGCTTCTGGGTGCAGTTTGTAATTAAACCACAGAAAAATGGAATTCAGGTGTAGTCAAAGGGAGAATACTTGAGCAGACAATCTACTCTTGTGTCTGAGGAGATTGGAGCAGACAAATTCCAGCCTCATGAGATGTAATAGAAATTCCATTAATTTCAAAAGCATCCAATTGTCTTACAGTTGCAATGAGGTCCCTTAGGGACAGAAACAGAAATAGGACTCTGAACAAACAACTCAAGATCAGTTTGCCTTTTTTTTTTTTTATTTTAATCACCAACTCCTTTAGTCATGCAAAAATACCACTTGCAACTTAGCACAATTCCTTACTAGAAGAAAGCAATCCTCCCTCTTTAAATATTTACAAAACATAGCATTCTAAAATAATCAAGATTCATTTTTGAAGCAAATATCTGCATATTATTTGATATGTGTTAACATTAAATTCATGATATTGCAGTACTTAATTATTTGGAACAATTTTAGAAAAAATATTTTCTGTGCAGTGCTACACTTCCCACTTTTGTGTGCATTTCTCTATAGGTCTGAATAAACAAGAACTGTAAATAGAAAATTGAATTGATATTTTTACTAAACAATTCTTTTCATGTGTTCTTGCGAATGTTGTAAATACATTTTTTTTCTTATGGATATCAGTAGGTTTTGATCTTGTTTTATTAGCAACTTATCTGAATGGCACAATCATAAAAAAAAATTTTTTTTCCTGGTTTTGCAGATTGTGTGAATTTAAAGATAATGTATTCTGTACAAGCTCCCCAATAAGATAAAACATATAATGACATTATACAGTAATTTGGGTATTTTACTGACTTTATATTCTGGCAGTATGTTTCATGCCTCATTTGGTAGAAAACTCATTAGACTAGTGCAAACCATGTTTTAATGCAATAGGTTGAGAATTCTTTCCCAACTAACTTGAGCCCCTGCCTATTTTCTGTGCTTTCATGCTCGAGTTAATAAATTGCAAACTTTTAACTCTTCAGTTTGCTCTGGTCTCCTTTACATACCATTTATTGGTAGCTTTATATTTTGAGAGAGAAGGAAGAGATGAAAAGCAAATTATCCCCTTGGGCTCATGGAATAAATTTGGCCTTCATATAATCTGTACTCTTACAGGGCATTATATTTTATTGAGCTCTCAATTTGTGACAAGAGCATTCACTGAAACATGGAAATATCAATAGGGAAGAACACCAAAGAGCAAACAGCTGAGAAGTTTCAAACCCAGAGTTTTAGCCATGGTTTTGGATTTGATAGCTGAAATCAGTTGGAAGATCTGCTGCTAGGATCTAGTATATTCTAGCACCAGACATGAGTAGATTGCTAAAGTGCTTATAAAGTGTAAAATAACATTACCACTGATTAATTATAAGTGGTGCCTATGCATGTATATAGGTATGCATGTGCAGTGACATTTGTCCTACACTAGGTATCTTGGTTAACCAAGCGACTACCCAACTAGTGAGAACTCAGGAGCGGGTCCTTCAGCCCTGCTGTGTTGCAAGTTCCAAGACACCTAAGATATGAGTGTGCCATGGCCCTGGCTCCAATGTTCAGAGAACTTATTGAGTCTAGACCTGAAAGTACATACAGTAACTGGCAGAACAGCACTGAAATCTTATTTAGGTCATCCAACAAGAGTGCAGTCAGCAACATATCATTTGTGATTACAAAGCAAGAGCTGACAGGACTGTGGTTGCATCATGCATATAATAAGAGGTGGAAAACACCAATTCTAATCTTGCAATGATTGAAACATGTACTTGGGAACAAATTTTGAAATTTTTGGAAGAGGATATGTGTACAGTCTCAAAGATCTGGCTATTTTAGAGGATCTAGAGCACACAGAATAAAAACCTCTCTAATATTACATTTTGTCCTAAAAATTACATCCCTAGATAGAATCATAGGATCAGAGAATCACAAAGTAGTTGAGATTGGAAGGGACTTCTGGAGGTCATCTTGTCCAACCCCCTGCTAAAGCAGGGTTGCCTAGAGCAGGCTGCCCAGATCCACGTCCAGACAGCTTTCAAATATCTCCGAGGATGGAGGCTCCACCACCTCTCTGGGCAACCTGTGCCAGTGCTCAGTCAATTATCATGGGATAACTCTGGCTAGATGGGGAGGTTGCCCTGCTGGCCCAATGGGGAAAAGCCTTTTCCTCATATCCCATCTGAACCTCTCTTGCTTGTTTCAGCCAATGTTCCTTGTCTGTCTGTCTCTCTTCTCCACCACCTCCCTGTAGGTCCTGTGGGGCCCTTGTTAGTCCCCTCCAGAGCTGTCTCTTCCCAACACCAAGCCAGGCCTGGTCCCTCAGCCTCTCCTCACAGGGCAACCCATTGCCAGGGGTTACTGACTATCCATTTGCCCCCACTGAATTTCATAAAGCTCCTGTTGACCCGTTCCTCCAGCCTGTCTTGGACCCTGTGAACAGCAGCCCTGCCCTCGAGCTCGTCAACCGATCCCCCCATTTGCTGTCACCTGCAGACTTGGTGAGAGTGCAGTCCAGCATCTCCAGATCGCTGATAAAGCTGTTTGTCGTGGTTTAACCCCAGCCAGCAACTAAGCACCACGCAGCCGCTCACTCACTCACCCCCCACCCAGTGGGATGGGGGAAAAAATCAGGAAAAAGAAGCAAAACCCACGGGTTGAGATAAGAACAGTTTCATAGAACAGAAAAGAAGAAACGAATAATGATAATGATAACACTAATAAAATGACAACAGCGTTAACAAAAGGATTGGAATGTACAAATGATGCGCAGTGCAATTGCTTACCACCCACCGACCGACACCTGGCTAGTCCCCGAGCGGTGATTCCCCCCAACACTTCCCAGTTCCTATAATGGATGGGACGTCCCATGGTATGGAATACCCTTTTGGCCAGTTTGGGTCAGGTGCCCTGGCTGTGTCCTGTGCCAACTTCTTGTGCCCCTCCAGCTTTCTCGCTGGCTGGGCAGGAGAAGCTGAAAAATCCTTGACTTTAGTCTAAACACTACTGAGCAACAACTGAAAACATCAGTGTTATCAACATTCTTCTCATACTGAACTCAAAACACAGCACTGTACCAGCTACTAGGAAGACAGTTAACTCTATCCCAGCTGAAACCAGGACACTGTTACATGGGACAGGTCCCAGGACAGACCCCTGCAGTACCCCGTTTGTTACCCACCGCCAGGCAAAGTACAACCCATTAACCACCGCCCTCCAGTTGTGCAAATCGTCCCACCACATTTCAGCTATTCCAACAACATTGCAGGTTTGCGACAGCACATGGTGCTCGAGATCCTCCTGCTTGTTTCCCTGGCTATGTGCATTTGTGTGAATACAGTTAAGGCGCTGTCCCCCTCCACAAATTCTGGAGCAGCCACTGGACCCCCACAGCCATTGGCATCTCTTTATTGCAACCCTTTGGCAAGGGTGGAGCAAGTAATTCGCATCTCAATCCATCCCAGAGAAGTACTGAGAGAGCTTTATGAGGAAAAGCATATGTAATTATCTCCACTGATTTTACCAGGATTTGATATGTCATCGCTTCTGATGCAAGTCGTACTTTTGCCTCGGGTTCACATGTACACAGTACACATTACTGTCAGCTATTAGTGAGATTATTGTAACCAAAAGGTGCTGCCACAGCAGCACAACTAGAGAAACAAAATTATAGGAGTAATTTATAGGTCAATAAATATCACAGTTGAAGGAAAAGGAAAATGAGCTTGTAGTTACTCAGGATTGTCTACAAAAATTAGAGTTCAAACAATGATGTCAGCATGCATAGAAGTGATAGCCAGGAGATAATTTCACTTTGTGCCTGTGATACCACCTGCACTCTCTTTGTTAATCATTCCAGAACCAAAACGCTGAGTATGTTAAAACAGCTACATTAAGAAATAATTTTAAAAATTATCTGACAATGAAATACTTCCTTCTTCCTTGAAAAATACACGTCTCCCAGGACAAAATCGTTCCATTCTAGATCAGTTACAAATTTCTGAGATATACAGATACCTAATGATCCAAAAATCTAGTGGTTCTGCTAGGCACTGTCTTTCCACCTCACTCCCAGTAAATTCTTCTGGCTTCTTTGGCTCTTAATTCCAATATTCCAGTTCTCCCACATCATGGCATGTGGTTTGTTTGGATCTACATCATTGCTCATGTGGATCTAAAAATAATTTCACATTGCTTCTAGAGATAAACCTTATTGTAAATATCAACCTTTATGTACAAGTAGAAGCAAAAAGTCCCAATAATGAACATAAACAATTTTTGTATATCACATAACAAAGGACAGTCCCCGCATAAGATTTGTTTGGTACTGGTTGGGATGACCTACATAATTTAGCTTTGGCTTTTGCTTCTCTTGAGTAATGCAGGCATCTCATACTCATGCTGATAAATTCTTTATATTACACCACGTCTTCCCTTTACATAATGCATCGTGCATGGTTTGGGTTTCTTTGTCATGTGTTTTATACACAGTCCCATGCACTTCTGTTTCCTGAGGGAAACAGGTTGAAGAAAATAACCAAACAGAAAAGAGAAAGTGTTGGCACAGCACAGCACCTATTCAGGCACACACAGCACATGTTTCTTTAACTTAAATTGTGCAACAGTTGAATAATTCTGGACCAGCACATCTGGTTTAAAACATTGGAACTACCTAAGAAGTTATACATAAAGCAGGAGGGGGAGAAATGAAAACAATATTTACTCCAGGGTCTTCAAACACCGCACATTTTTTTTGAGAAATACATATTCTGCCAACTTGATTCTCCTTAACTAACTTACTTATTCAAACTCAAAATGTACAGGTGAAGGTCACATCTGTAACATCCTATGAGGATTTTTGAGTGAAAAGTTGTTAAAGAGAAATTGTCTCCCCAGAATACAATGCAAAGAGCTAAGTTTATTTGCTTTTCTCAGTGTCCCTCCCGCATACTCACTTTGCTTCCCCTACCATGGATAATGTTTTTCAAGAACCTTTAAGGTACTGTGACCAAGCTGCAGTATTCTGAAACTAATTAATCTGTGGCGCATTTGTATGAAGCAACTGCATCTCATTATAGATATATATTGCTGTAGTAGAAGAGCAGCTTAATCTTTCTAATATCTAGTCTTACAGGGTTTATTACACAGCTTTTGGCACGCTAATTTTTCACTTTTTTGACTATTCCTCTAATGATTGATAAACATTCTTACAAAGGTGCTCAGGTGAGCTCATTACTCAGTTTTAAGCTATTTAAATTGTGATTATTAATGCCTGTGAAGTGTAATCGAGACTAACGTGCAGGTGTGAGGCCCAGGTCAGAATCAGAGGACATGGCATTATCTGATGTCCTGCCGCGGTGCCCCACGGCTTACTGGGTGCTTACCAGCCATGCTGAAACATCGCAGGTAAGCACACCAAAAATAATAATAAAGGAGGAGATGGGACTGTGGTAGTAAACATTATGTGACTGTGATAAATATTAAAACAGTATCACTAACTACTCTGATTTAAGGTAAGACAACCAGCCATTTGTGACTGTTGCACAGATCAGGTATTAGAATCTGGGGTTACAGGACAATAAAACAGTACCGAGTTGTACTCCATTAATCTCACTGAAGATAAATTCTTCTCCTTCCCATATCCTCTCTTCCATAAGCTAGTATTTTTCCAGTGGTACACATTAGGAGCTACAGAATAGTTCTTTGCAGATCAAGTGGAAATCTTAATTTAAAAAAAAAAAGGGGAGGGGGGAGTCTACAGTTAGGTTCTGAATTCTCCTTTTTTTTAAAATGTTGACCTTCCAGTATTGGTGTGAAAACCCAAAGCTCTAATTCTTCAATGCAAGCACCACCTAGATAACTCAGATTTTATATTTCTGTTCATCTTTTCATATTTTAAACAGTTCTTGTAAGTCACTCATCCTACCTATGGTACCATTTTCACAAAAAAGATCCTGAAAATAATTCTCGGTAGACCTGAATGTTTCGAAAGTGGCTGCTTTACACACAAATACCTACAGCTGTCTGCATGCACAACTATTGGTGTGCAAACAATATTTGGTTTGCACTTCTTATAATCCTGTTGTTTGTTTTTTGTTGGGTTTTTATCCCTCTACTTGCTTTGTTTCAGTCACCCTATTGAGGGCCAGATCCAGTACCATATGATAGAAATTTTTGCACATCATAAATATTCATTGAGAGAAATTGCATACAGCCGTTGTACCTAACAAGTATTAAACCAATTTTGCAACTAATTATAACTAACAAATACTTCCACAGAAATTAATGCACAAATCATACACAGAAAAGAAGACCGGTTTTAGCCATAAAATATTTGCAAGGAGTACGATACCCAGCTCCAATCCTTACACAAATATTTGCCCCAAATATAGTTCCCCCAAGATAGTTCTTTTTTTTTTTTCTTAAGCTATTTTTGGTTTGCTATCAGCAATAGCAATAATCACAGTGCATAGCAGAAAATAGCTAACTTAGGAGAATGAATTACCAAACCGTTTCACAGCCTGTCAATATAATATCAATACTTATAATTGCTATTGTTTATGTCATTAACAACCCATTCAAATAAAGCTGCTTAACAAAGATACGCTATCAGGTGTGGTATGTTGCCATGACACATTCATTCTGGATTCCAGGAGAGATGCAGACTTCAGAGGGAAATCTCTCCTTACTCACTTACCAAGCAGAGCTGTTGAAACCTTGACACTTCCAATTTGCAGACATCTATGCAAACCTTTCCCTTGGCACGGATTCAAGCCTCCTGAATTTCACTGTGAGCTTTAGGTTTGAATTAGTCCAAACCCCACAGTAACACTCCTCCAAAATTGCTAATTTCAGCCAAATTCACAGAGCTTTGAATGGTTTCCATTTCTTGTTAAATCAGTGCTGTACAGCTGGCTTAAAAATTGGTTCAGGTTTGGCAGTAAACTCGCAAATTAAATCTGACTCAGTTCTGTACCCACACTAAATCATGCCTAGTAAGTGCAAACCCACACGGGGAGCGGGGAGCAAAGCTCCCGCTGTGGGGAAACTCTCGGAGGAGCAGCCCAGGGGCAGGTATGAAGAACACGCACCCCCTTTGACTGCAGCAAGCACCCCCTTCCAGCCTGCTCTGTACTGAAACGACTTACCGGGTGCTACCAAGAGGCACTCGTCAGGGCGAGCGTACCCTGCCTTCTGCCACGGACATTCCTCCTTCCCAGGCACCGTCACGTTTTCCTTTCTTACATTTCATGTAGCTGTTCTACCCGCATTATGACAGCAATCGATACATCCCTATCATCTAGCAGTGACTAAGTTTCAAGGACAAAAACCTCCAGATACAATTTTTCACCTGGATTAGATCTGCCTGAGGCAGATCCATAGCTGCACGAACTACCTGGGATTCAGGGCTCTGATGGACAAATGAGGACTGGCCACCTTGGGACGGCAGTCACGGTTCCCACCTCCAGCTCCCTGCTCCCCCTCTCTTCCTCCACTCTACGGGTGACCGAGACACTCCCGTGGAGGTGATGTACCACGTACCGAGGTAAGCTGGTACTCATTTCACGTTGCCTCAGTACAACAGGCTACAAGCTACGGGAGCCAAGCAAACAGCTGAGCCATCCAACAGGAGGGGTGAGAAGCTCTAAAAAAGGAGTGGGCTGAGCCAGGAATGACTGTGGCTTCCCCCTGTTGTAAATCTGCATAATTTCCTGAAGGCAGAAAGTCAAGTGTCGGGAATGTTAAATCACCTCTGCTGGATCTGGGTGTTTTTTCCACAAAATTTAAGATGTGATTCGCAAAAACTCAGACACAATTTTGAAAAATGAAGAGTTTCCAGCTCTCCAATAATATTCTCCAATATAAAACAAACTACAGTCAACTAACAGATTTAGTTTTCTGATCCCAAATAAAGCATTTGTCGTCTTCTCAATGGGTTGTGATTGATATATGTTTCACCACCATGAAGAAAAAAGATGTATTCAAATCTTTGCTTGTCAAGATAAGAGTCCTAAAACCATTACAAAAGCAACCTACCTATAATTTCTATTTACATTTTATTACAAAAAGAACATTGCAATAAGTACATCTCCTATTCTACCCAAATTCATTTGTAAAATATTCCCTTATTTGGCAACATTCACAACGCCTAAAAAAAAAAGCATATTTAACTGTATCATAAAGTTGGCTGTTTCAGAACATTCCAGCTGATGCTTAGATTAAATCTAGTGTCAGTGGCAACCAGATTGAACACAGTGTGCACCCAAATCTGAGCCGCAAAATCATTTGAGTTAAAAGAGCAGCAAAGTAATACAAAAGGAAAATGCACACTAAAAAAAAACCTTTAATCTTTGAGTTTCCTTTACGGGATTGCCTGGGCAAAGCACACAGCCCCTGTTTCCAGATGTGCTCCCAGTAAGCAGTGCACCTGCTCTCTGTTTCGGAGCAGTGCCATGCAGATGACCATCAGCAACTGGTCTGAAAACAGAGGGTCTTCATTTATTTTTCATCATTTTTAATGAAAAGACAACCCGAATCTTTTCCTCATAACAGATGTCTTTGCTAGCAAGCGCCGTAGGCAAACCAGTGAGGAAACAGCCCTGGCAGGAGACCTGTCCCCCACCCCAGGAGCCCGGAGCAGGGCTGGCAGGGGCATCTGCAGGACCAGCCTCACGGGGTCTCCACATGGTGGTAGTTTCTGAGCGGCTGCTCAAGCACCCATGTCACTCACAGGGTAACGCTCCCAAAGGGTCACACTTGGAGAGTTGAGTTAGTTTGGCAAAAAGATAAGACACCTGATGTTTTCATCTCCTCATAGTTGTCCTCAGTTGTCTTTCTGCTTTCCTCAACCACCTTTCTGCCTCAGGCAGATGTCAGAGGACAGCTTTTACCGCAGGAGACCTCAACCTGTGTGTGGCCGCTAAGCGTCACCTTAGTCAAAAGAGGTATTGCTGATAATGCTAATAGTGATGAGGGGAATGATAGATTTTGTAAGTGAAAAGGTAGACTACGTTTAGGAAACGGGCAGGGAGGGAAGAAAAGCCACATGGCCGGCAGCTGATGGAAGATGAGGGATCCCTTCCCCATCCCTTTGGCAGGAAAATGGGGACCAGTGAAGACCCTCTATTCCCATGTTCCTTTGCTTCATGCTTATCCTCCCCACCTTGTCCCATTTTTGTCTTACCAGTCCTCCCCCCTTCCTTCCTCTCACACTCTGCCCTGGTATTTCACACTTCATCCTCATTATCCTATCTTCTTGGTTCCTTTTTTCCTTCCCACTTGCCATGTTTTGGAAACCTACTGTTCCTCACAGTGGAAAAGCACATCTTCCTCTCCAGGCTGAGGATGGATGCGATTTCCCTACCTGAGCTGCCCCGTTGCTCCCCCAGACCTGCCCACACAGTTCCCACAGGACCGACTCCCAGCACAGGAGTGTCCTGCTCCAGCAGAAGGGGTCCCCCAGAGACTCCCCCGCAGGCCCTGGCAGCAGATGCCTGGCTTGTTGGGATGCAATGGGCTGCCTGGGGGTTGTGCTCCCAGTCGGCCAGCACACAGGCAGTTTCACTGGAAGGGTGGGCAGCAGCCCCTGAGGAGCCCCAGCTTCTCAGATTTGCAGATATTAGAGCAAAACACTGATTTGTGTCGCTGCGGTAAAAGCTGATGGAGATGCAGTGATGGACCCTGAAACCAGTGCACATTCCCAGTTACTAGAGATATGTGTTCTCCTTCGTGGTGTCTCCACACGCATCCTCTCAGGGTTGCTACCAAAGGAACTTCACAGAGGGAGCCCAGCAGGGCAGCATGGATCACATGGGAATGAGCTCAGAGGAGGAGGGAAAGTGGGATGGCTTCTAAAGGGATGCTGTGTGCCTCAGTCTGCCTGTCTTTTGCTGCTTACAAGAAAATACTCCTTAATCAAATGCTTGTATCGAACGGACCCAAATCATCCTAACGGAGAAGTAGAGCATTTAGTATGTTCTTGGTATGCTAGGATGGTTTCCATTAATCCTTCACATAGTGCTAAGATTTCAGCCAACAGTCATTCATTGTATTAACACATCCTGGATTTTCTAGTCATTACTTTATCTCCTACTGTTTAACATGCCACCAAGCATTTTCCAGTTCTGCCCTAGGATCTATTTCCTGCTTTACGCTAAACTTAAACATTTTTCATATCCGTTTTATAAATTCTTATTTCTTTTATAGAATTATTATGCTAATTCCAAGTCAATTTATGATCATTTAAGGATGCAGTTGTGATAGCATAACAAAATGTTATTGTTTACACTGAGTTGTAGCATTTACAATACAGCTATTTTTATGAGAGATTAAACACCTCCAAATTTATGAAGGCTATTACTTTTTTAACGACAAAATTAAATGATAGTGAGAAGAGATAGAAATTGATACATTCAGACCAGAAGTAGAAAAAAATGTGAAGTAATTGGGATGATCCTTTTGACAGAGAGAAACAGAGAACTCATTTTCTACACTGTTGCACAAGCTTTACATCAGGATAAGCAATGCATGTCATCCAATAGAGACATTTCTGGGTTTCCCTGTCATTAAACTGGAGACAAATTGACGAAACTCCAGCCCAAGAATTTTCTTCAAGATTTGAGGACGTAGTGTGTAGCTTTGGAAAAAGTAGAATTATTCTGTAGTACTCTCTGGAAGGCTGTTCGTGCAGGAAGTTATTCCAGAATAGCTTGGTTTACTATACACCCGTGTTGGTCAGTTTGTACATGTTGAGAGTCCCTTACAAACAGGAGAAAAAAAAAATAGGTAGAGAGAAAGAGGAAAAAAGCACAAGGGGAAGAGAGACATGGATCCGTAAAACTGGGAGGGTTTGAAGCAAGAAAAGTAAATTTGACATTAAAAATGGTGAGCAAAATCATCTGATCATGCAGGAGAGATTATGACCGTCTGTGCATACGTGCAAAGGGATGTAGCATTCCATGTATACTGCAATACGGAAAATCATGGAAAAGAGGAGGCTGTAACGTCCTCTAGGAATTTGTAGAGGAAATGAACTAGTGCGTTGGTCCTTCCACAGTGACTAATACCAGTATGCTCCCAGCAGGAAGAAGGAAGGGGACCAGTTGAGCAAGAGCTGGTAAAAATAAAAACCCCTCCCTCAAAAACTCAAGAGGAGCAGCAAGACCCTGCCACTGGCACGGGTGATGCCTTGCTTTGAGAGGGGCGAGGGGGCAGCCCCTGAGCTCTGAGCGAGCATGGCCGGGCCAGGCAGCAGGATCCCCCCGGGCTTTCTGCCACAAGCCCCAAGGCTTCATCCCTCAAAGAGCACGGAGGATTTACTACCCCCAGAGAGCTCTTGGAGGCAGTGGAAGGGGAGTTTCCTTTCTTCCAAATGGGGAAGCGAGGCCATCCCACAAAAACCATACTTCAGCAAGAGACAGTGTGTTTTGCTTTCCCTCCGGCATTAGGTGTATGAGCTATCCCAACAGAAACGCCCTTGCATCTCTTCCTGTTTTTTCCTCTGCTGTTTTTACTACTCTGGTCACACAAAGGTAAATTAGTATGCAGGGTGGAAGGCAGAGGGGAATGAGGCAGTCATAGCAGATTTATAAGAGGAGACTTTGGCATCTGGGATAACATGACGCAAACAAAAATTCTGAAGCACAGAAAGAAACTAGAGGCATGACCTGCCCAAGAAGAGCACAAAAATAGCAAGTCAAAGGGGAAAATTATTTTCCTCAACACCAACCAAAGGCAGCGATATGGACAAAAAGACCTTTACATTTTCTTACAGATGGTACTGTAAGTGTACAGTTGAGAATCATCAGCATTAAACCATAAGATATGAAGGTCACTTATCTAAACTTCCACCCAGCCCTAAGCAATGTAGCTGTTAATATACACTCATTACTTTGAAAGCTCAGATGACTCTTAAAATGGGAGCTAAAATCTTCCATTTCCCAGCATTATTGTAGCATTTTATTAGTTAAGACTATAATACAGAGCAAATTCTCCCCATCATCAACATAACATTTTTTTCATGCTATTTAAGAAACGAGGAGTTAGCAGCAAAAGCTCCATCTCATTATTGTTAATTTTTTTTATTAGCTGCCATGTTTTTAAGCTGCCCCATCATCCTCCCTCTCAATTTCCATCAGTTTATTAACAAAGAGCCATGCAACTACAGCTGCTTTCTAAAATACCACAACTGTTACTTGGAGCTTCTTAGTAACACCAAGGATCAGGCTTTGATTGCTTTGTCTCAGAGCTGAAGGGGTGTCACGTCCCAATTTCTCAGGACCATGACTCAGGTTCGCTAATTCCCAGGTCAGGATTAAGGTGAAACGACACCAGGGAACCTTTAACTCACAGAACTCAACTTTTACTCACTCACAACAAGAATTGGCATGCTTGCCACAAAAATTGGTATGCTCACAACAAAAATTGGCATGAAACTATGTCAGTAAACTGTAACATGTGCTAACCGTACATCACCAAACATACACTACAGGCCTTGCTTATCTGGGAATCAGTTCAGGGAAGACAACAAGGAGATCCCTCCCGTTGGGTCAGGAGGCTCGGAGCAGAACCCCTTGCTTTCTAGACTCCTTCTCAGAGAAGAGCCTGGGGCTAGCTGGGTCGGCTCTTTAGTCCCAGACTTGGTCAATGGTTTATGTCTAAAGGGATATTCACCAGTCCTGGGCCCAGCGTTGGTCCAGTCAGCTGAGGGATCCCGTTCCTGTGAGCTTGCGCACCTGGGGCTTCAGTTTGTGTCCTTTTATCATCCTTGCCCCTCCTTTGGGCGGGCACTCGATCTCATTAGGCTAATTAGGTGTCATGAGCGGTTTGTGAGCCTTTGGGAAATAGGTCCGTGGGCTTGAGGGTCGTTTGGGGAGTAACTTCCCCTTCCCTGCAGACGTGCTCCTTGGCCACGCAGGGTGAGCTGCCCTGCTCAGCACATCACAGAGCAGGGAGCTGTGCCCCCTCCTGCACACCCTCCCCTCCTCTTGTGGATGGGCGCTGATCGGCTGCTTTTCACCTCTGGCTCCTTGCTAGGCAGACTTCCTTGTTATGCAGAATTCTTCGTTAAGCAGAACTTGCCCCACCACAATGTTTGAGACATTAACTCCTTCAGTCCCTCACAAGGGGCAGGACTAACCTGATCTCCTTCTGTGACAAGGTGACCCACTTAGTGGATGAGGGAAAGGCTGTGAATGTTGTCTACCTAGACTTTAGTAAAGCCTTTGACACCGTTTCCCATAGCATTCTCCTGGAGAAACTGGCTGCTCGTGGCTTGGATGGGCGTACGCTTCACTGGGTAAAAAACTGGCTGGCTGAGCCCAAATTGTTGTGGTGACTGGAGTTAAATCCAGTTGGTGGCCAGTCACAAGTGGTGTTCCCCAGGGCTCAGTATTGGGGCCACTTCTGTTTAATATCTTCTTCAATGATGTGGATGAGGGGATCAAGTGCACCCTCAGTAACTTCACAGACGACACCAAGCTGGGCAGAAGTATGGATCTGCTGGAGGGTAGGAAGGCTCTGCAGAGGGATCTGGACAGGCTGGATTGATGGGCCAAGGCCAATTGTATGAGGTTCAACAAGGCCGAGTGCCGGGTCCTGCACTTGGGTCACAACAACCCCACGCAGAGCTACAGGCTTGGGGAAGAGCGGCTGGAAAGCTGCCCGGAGGAAAAGGACCTGGAAGTGCTGGTCAACAGCCGGGTGAATATGAGCCAGCAGTGTGCCCAGGTGGCCAAGAAGGCCAACGGCATCCTGGCCTGTATCAGAAACAGTGTGGCCAGCAGGAGCAGGGAGGTGATTGTTCCCCTGTACTGGGCACTGGTGAGGCCGCACCTCGAGTCCTGTGTTCAGTTTTGGGCCCCTCACTACAAGAAAGACATGGAGGTGCTGGAGCGTGTCCAGAGAAGGGCAACCAAGCTGGTGAGGGGCCTGGAGCACAAGTCTTATGAGGAGCGGCTGAGGGAGCTGGGGCTGTTTAGTCTGGAGAAAAGGAGGCTGAGGGGAGACCTTATCACTCTCTATAACTACCTGAAAGGAGGTTGTAGTGAGGTGGTGGTCAGTCTCTTCCCCTAAGTACCAAGCGATAGGACAAGAGGAAATGGCCTCAAGTTGTGCCAGGGGAGGTTTAGATTGGATATAAGGAAAAATTTCTTCACCGAAAGGGTTGTCAGGGATTGGAACAGGCTGCCCAGGGAAGTGGTTGAGTCACCATCCCTGGAAGTATTTAAAAGACACGTAGATGTGGTGCTCAGGGACATGGTTTTAGTGGTGGACTTGGCAGTGTTAACAGTTGGACTCCATGATCTTAAAGGTCTTTTCCAACCTAAATGATTCTGTTATTCTATGATTCTATGGTTAGACACCTAAATGTAGGTGTTTTATCCACCAAGTTCACATGTTGACATCTTCACTTAGGTATCTTACTCTGGAGATGAATCCCAGTCTAAACCCTCAGTAGTGTGATTACATGGGACTCTGTTAATATTTCAACAGTATGCATGGCAATTCCAGCAATTCTTATTTTTCTCCAGGAGAAGGCAATTGTACACCAGTGCATATGACGGCCCACATGTTGATTGTGCACAAGTACATATGCACCCTAGAGGGTAGCACTTCTTTTCCCTGTAATGATAATACTACTTGAGTTTGTACAAGTGTTTTTCTTATCTCCACCTATGAGGGCAAATGATAGTAGTAGGTAACCTTTGCTACGACATTGCAGCTTTTTCTCTTCAGTTGCCAAATTCTGTCTGTGCCGTTTTATCCTTGTTGTGGATGTCTGTTGCCATCTCTTGCAAAAAGCCGCTGGCACCACTAGAAGCAAGGGTGTGACATGTTGATTTATCACTGTCAGAGGTATTTTATTTCATTCTATCTAAAATTACTGTTATTATTAAAGCACTTTTCTGATTACGAACTATTTACATGTTCACTATTTAATACTAAAGAAATCATTTGTGGTTTTTGCAAGAGAAAATTACTAGGGTCATGTAACTTTTCCACATCTTATTTTTTGTTGTTAGGTGGAAACACAGCACTCTCTTTCTCCATACAGAGTAATTGCTGCCTGTAAAAGGGAACATTTGCTGCTCCCACCGCAAAGGCCATGGTTTTCATACTGATTCATCATTTTCTGTGGGCCAGTTACCTCAGTGATTAGTAAATCCTGTGATTCTTTTAATGTGACCTAACAAAGCAGGTAACCTTCCCATTCAAGATGCCCCTTGACTGAGAATCCACCAATGCACCTCTATTTCCCGACACTGAACACTTGGTCCTCACACAGAAGATGTCTGTCGAATCACTCTGGATTGCACTGACAGCTTACTCTCAAGCTTTTATGTCCTCAGGGGATTCCTATAGTTCCTTCTTCCTATATACAACAAACCCTTACCTGCACACAGATCTTCAGGGAAATCCTTTAATATCTCACTTCATCATCAAATGTATGAAGTAGGAATATATGAAGTATACCACAGTCCTCCACGGAGATTGGTTTAAACACAAAACCAAATTAAATTATTCAGCAACACACCGAGATCACAGCTCACCTGATCATCCAATGCAATTAATGTCCAAATGATGTTTGTCTGGCTTTGAATGCAAAGTCCTTTGAATGGAGAGGGGCTTTGTGAATAAGTTAGACTATGTCTTGGCAACAAAGGGAGAAAGAAACTTCTTCTGTACTACCGATCACAAATGCATAAACCAAACACACAGTCCTCTTGGTGAGCAAACTAACTAACAAACAGACCTTATTCCCCAGGGCTTTCCACCAAACTGATTTGCTCTTGATGAGCTAAAGGAAAGGTTCCCTCAACACCCTCCCTTCCTAGACACCCTGTCCAAGGTGAAGGTGATGGGAGCACCAACAGAACCACAGCGAACACTGAGGTAGTCAAAGCTCACAGCCCTCTCCCACCTCCCTCCATGCCCAGGCAGAGGACTATCAAGCTCCATAGATTTAAGTCTGGTCCTGACAGTTTTATTGGGTCAGGACTACAGTGCTTAGCACTGTGCTGGATTCAGATGCAAGCCTGGCTGATCTTTCTAGCTTGGCTTTGATCTTGAGCAAGGATGCCTCCGGGAAGTTTCAGCTCCAGTTCACGCTCATGCCAAGGAAATGGGCTGAACATCCAAGCTGAATTATTTTGCATCTAACAATCACCTTCTGACTACAACGCTGCTTTGGTGATGTTTTGCTTTTTTCTGATTTGACCCTCCCCCTCAAAAGTAGTCTTCTGCCAGTATAGAACCTTGGGCCTGCTGACAACACAACAACAATTAAAGCTGGCTCAGTACTGTCATTAAACTGTCATCTGCTACAGCCAAATTTGAGGATACACTCCTTGCGTCTACAATACATTGGCTTATCTGTACCAACCAGAGGCTCCTCATAACACTTTATTCTCCATGTCATGCCTCAGGTGGCAATCCCACTGCCCCTTCCTTCCAACCTGGGCACTCACTGCAAACACCTTTAAGAGCTTGTGTCAGAACAGGGGTTCTGAATTTCCTGTTAATTTGTTGTTGTTGTTGTTAAATAAAGCTTACACAGGCCTATCACAAGTAATTTGCAGTCTAAGAAAATATAAGCAATATAAAAACTCTGATGAAGTAGGCCTGCAAATCAAAGTATTTCTTTGAGCTGTATGTGTCTACACTGGCAGGTGATGGGAACACTGCCCTTACTTGGCACACCTAAGAACAGTGATGGAATCAGTCTCTCAGTGCAAAGGTGGTCTCTCAAGTCCAGAACCCGTGGAGCAACATTTACACCAGAAAAAATAAATAGCATTAAGGTGATAAGTAATGGCAAAAAACTAAAAGGAAAACACTGTGCTCTCCATTCCTTGATGTCTTTTGGAAGTCATGCATTAATCAAAGATCTGAGCCTGGCTAAAGAACTGGAAGAAACTCACACCTTGACTTTCATAAGAGGTGAAACTAAATGACCTACTGGTCTACTTTTGGCCTTAAAATCTAAGATTACCGGTCCATCTAAAGCCTTGTACAAGATCAAATTCATATCTTTTTGTATGTAAAGATGCAAAAGTAGGCAAGCTCCTTAACCTGCCCTTGTGCTCTGAAAGAGCAGCAGAGTCCAGTCTGATGCCTCCCAGTAACTCGCTGGCTCAGTCTGCAAGTAAATGTGAAAGCACAGAGCAGACGGGTTTCCTGCCTGCCAGCCCAGCACAATTTTGTCCTTTCCATCACACACAGCGGTAGCAATGCAAAGGTTAGCAGGCCAAAGTGTGCACAGGCAGGAAAAAAACAGGATCTGGTCCTTTTGCCAGGTGTCCTATCACAGCAGGGGGAACAGATGGGAAAATCAGCAAAATTTGGATGCACAAAAAAAGCTGCTCCATTGGGTAGCGTGCTACCTATTTGAAAATATGACCTTCCAGAAGAGAGTTTCCTGCTAAAATCACTAGTTTAGCATTGCTTTACATCAAAAGTAAATGTCAATAAAAGAATTTGAAGTAAGCAACAAGTCTGATACTACAGGGTTTGTTCTTGAAAAGGCAAATTTACAACAGAATCAGTCATTAGAAAGTCAATTTACAGCTGTGACAAACAAGCTAAGAGCTATTCAAGTCACGTATCACCAATAGTATTAATGATCTCGGTAATGAAAAGCTGATGACTTTTAACAAGTGTTATCTGACACACAAGATAAATACTATTAAATATGAAAAGTCTCTTTAATTACATATGGAGTTTAGAGGCTTGTAAAAACCAAGCAAATTGGTATTCTGCCATCTCCTTTACCTGTCACGGGGCAGAATAATGCCAATAACGCTCAATTACTGCCAGCAGCACCGATGCCTGAGCCCTGGCTTCCCACGACACACGGATGCACAGGCTTCTGTTCTGGATCTTTCCATCAGGAAACCATAGGTTCAAGGCAATTGCAAAACCAGTGCTCAGTACTTCTGTACAACTGGGTAGTAGAGGTGCTGCAGGTTCCCGGCTAACAAAAATGTTATCACATTTAAATGGTTTTAACCACATATTAGTTTTTCCTGTGCAAGAACCTTACAGAGCTGCCTATGCTGTGTTTTTCTCTGAGACACAAAGGCGTATTGTCTCTCTTGAAGGAGAGTTAAAAAGGTCCAGTCCGACAGTCAATTCCTAACCAGGTTTGTAATTTAGAATTCAGCCGGCTTTTGTTTCAGTGCCCCTGATAAACACCCTGCTTAAATGCTTTTAAATGCCCATCCTGCTTTTCACTAAGATGGCAAATATCTGTTAAGAAAAAAGCATCCTTCCCAACCTTCACACTTCTTTACACCTGTATTTTTATACCAAAATTTAAAACAGCAAATAAAAGATGAGTCTCTTTCATTTTAATAGGTAATATGCTTTCTTAATATTTCCAGTGATTCTATTAAGTTCTTTTGGTGAATGAAGTTTAACCTACCCTCATGAATAACAGAGCTGCTTCCTGCTACTTCCACTCTATAGCAGAAGCACAGGAGAGAAATATACTTTTATAAAATCACACCTCAGGCTACATATTCTACACCGTCCCATCAACAGACTCATGTAAAGAGTCTCATCTTTGACCTAATAAAGCTAAGTCATGTTCACGCTAGTTTGGAGGGTAGGCCTGGGGTGCAAGGCTTCTCTCACAGGGAACAGGAGGAACCCTCCAGCCACTGAAGGATTAAAATCTCGGATGAATGATTTTCTGTGCGGTATTTTCTTAAATAAATCAAATTTCAGTTTTGATTAAATTGGACCCTTGGTCCATTTATGTCTGAAAGACATGTATAACAAAGTGATTTGTCAAAAAACTGACATATATAAATTAAATTTCAATAGCATATACATAGTTATCATTGATGTATTAAAAACCTCACAGTTTCATTTAACAGAGAACTAAAGTAAAAATACTCCCAAGGCAAGGTCCTCTGAACACCTGCTATCCAACCTCCTTTTTCTGTTTTCTGAGGAAGAAGAAATGAGCTCCTAGCAGGTACGTATATAAGATGCATATAAAAATAGTTGGGCTGAGTTTGTATGCATGTCCTCCCAAACTTCCCGGATCCACTTTGAGAGGAAATAATATTTCCTATTTGATTTTTTTTTTTTATTAAAGTATGAGTTCATACTTGATTGAAAACAAATTCTAGCCATGGCTAGAAGGAGGAAGAGAAGGGAGGGTATGGGGTAGAGAACGAATTCAAGAAGTATCTTCACTTCACTTACCAGTTGTTAGAAAGCAGAAGTAAAACCCACTTTTCCTCCCTGGCTTCCTGAATGGCACTTTAGCTGTATTTCCTCTCCTGTTCATTTTCACTTCTCTGCCACCAGCATTGGAATGCTTTTGTGGGGATCATTCTGCGGTGCTTTGAGTAGCAATTTGGGTGTCACACAGGTAAGCATCTAAGCTGACAAGCACTAACGGTGCAAACTGCAGTAGGAACTGAGACTCTGTTGTACCTCACAGGATTGATGTTTTACATTTGGTGCTGCCACTTGCTGTAGAGTCACATCTGGCTGCTTTTAATAGGATTATGCAGTACTGTACAACAGACTCTACTCCTAATTGGCAAAAGTTGCAAGACCTGACCCTGCAAAATGCAGCATTTTTCCTTTGAGATGTTCCTCTCTGTTGCTGCCAGGAGCTGGGACTCTCAGTCCTTCCAGGAGTTGCTCAGCTCACTGCAGGATCCAGTCTGTTTGAGCCTGTTACCGTTCCCTGTGTATTAATTATCTTTGCCATAGAAACAGACATAAAGTGCGTTTGACTTAAGGAGGAAGCACGATTAGTATTTGGTAGTTCCAATTTAAAATGTTATTAACCTTTCATAATCAGAACCAGATACTCTCAAATTTTGAAATGATACAGTGTTTTATTAAGTTTTGAAGCTGCCTCCATTAAAATCACTGGAGGTGTTAAAGACATGCCTTTGACTTTTAATGGGAACGAGGTAAACTCCTAAGTACCTGAACTAACCACAGGAATTTTTAATGAATTATGGGGTATGATGCCCCCATGAGAACATGGAAAGAGTTTCACATCTTTACAATACTAAAAAGCCTTGCCGTATTTATTACTCACTTTCTCCTGGCCTAAGCATTTGAGAGGCCAAAAGGGGATGCTGAAAGGAGGGTGGGTCAGCCAAAACAGTATGAAAAGGGTGTGAGGACCATCCGATTGTCAAAAGCAGACAAAAAGTTTAACATATTTAATTATAGAGTTGTTATGGAATTTGTAATCCAAACCATTGGCCACCTTTATTTTGCCAAGCAGAACCGAACGCTGTAATTCATGGTACCTCTGGGACCAAGCACACTGCAGCAACTTGTTAAAAACACAGCACCCAACAGTGTGTCCAAACTGGCCAACTGTATGGTCAAACCTGTCTGCCAATACCCACCCGGGTCTACTGGAGAAAGCAATTCATTGCATTACCAGAACTGTCTTTGCACAATGCTTCTGGGTGGGAACATGGGTTAAACTTTTTTTCATCAATACGCAGCTCACAGGCAGCTGAGAAGCACTGTGGGAAGGAGATGAGCCACCAAACTGCACGATGAGTAGCTACAGCTACGGTGACTTTAGCATTTGATTTTGAGGTCACTGTCTTCCTTGGGGAAAATCACACCATAAAGGTAATATGCCCTGTGGTATGTTACTGTGCACCAGATCTTTGGTGCCTTCAGCTGCCTGCCAGCTTAAATCACCCACACGAACGTACACGCACACGTGGGATACACAACGTGTGAGTTGTCCTGAGACTTCCGCAGCAGCTCAGCCGACGGCCCCGACGCAGTAGGTAAAGTGAGGGAAAACACAATAATATCCTGGCATGTCAGTTCCCTTCACCTGTTGTAAAGCTACACCCCGTGAGTTCAGGAGGCTCTTGCTTTGCCCAGAAGGCACAGTCGGAGGACCAGCGGAGCCCAGTCCCTGCTTACTGCCAGTTCCATATCTACGCTTCTTCAAAGGCAAAACTCCTGCTGACTCCAATGGTGCAGTATCAGAGGGAAGGTGCTCCTCAATATCATCTGGGGATCCGGCCATCCTCGTTAGGTGTAATATCACAGACGACGCACAGACTCCTGAAACAAAACCATTTTCTTTCTCAGGAAATGGAATTGGAAAAACAAAGTATTAACTGTTCATCTGGTAAAAGCTTCACAACATGTTTGATCACACAGCAGTCAGAAACTGCCTTAACTTGCTCTCTGGTTTTAGTGCAAAGTACAACACAAAGCCTCCAAATGCAACAAAACCCCATGAACAGAGAAACACCTCATACATGGATGCATTGTAATTCACACAGACTTTGTTATGGCTTACTTTTTGTACAACCCTGCCTTAAAAATCACACCTTAAAGTCATGTGTAGATTTATAACTATGGGTAAATGACACAAATATCTGTAAGCTGCCTTGCAAACACAGTGAGGAAAATCAACCAAAACTTAATACCTATACCAGCAGTTATAAACTGCAGGAATATTAAGACCTTATGTGGTAGCAGCTTCATAGTATGCCATCCAGGAAATAAACACAAATGATCGTGAGTGTTTATTTTTCCCAGTCTAAAATAACCCATTGCAATTTTTTTAGTGAAAAAAGCAACTGCTCAAACAACCCTTCAAGGAGCCATCAAAAGTTTAATATACACAGAAACACATGCATCTATCTATCTACCTACCTATCTATCTACCTACCTACCTACCTACCTGTATACACTGTAGTTTTACCATCTTTAATCCACTATAGAAAGCAAAGTCACAAAAAGCAACAAATACATGCCTATTTAAAATGGAATTAAATTCAGCCCAGAACCTGTTTTTTATATCCAGTTTGGGAGCAGAGACAGAAATGTATCAAGCAATAGTCCACAGGCACAGGATGAACCAGTATTAGAGGCAGAAACCAAATTGAGAGACCTGATTGAGGGGAAAATAAAGCATAAAATCTTGATTAATCAAAACCGCATAAATGTCATGGAAACATATTGGGAAAGACCTCCCAGTGTCTCCCATAGGGCAGGGTGGCAGTTGGGTTTTTCATTGTCAAATTCAGAAAGAGAAGAGAGCTCTGCTCCAGAATGGACAAGCAGTTCTGTATTCGTATCAGATGCGGGTAGGAAAGGGTCTTGTCCCTGGGCTAAAGTAGATTATTAGGGTTTTCAGTATCCAGTGTGCATGCCCCAAATACTCAGCTACTACTCACTCCTAGTGCCTTCTCTCCAAATAAATAAATAAACAAAATGAACACAAAAAGGTCTCATTTTCCTCGCAGTATAAACCAGGAAAAAACAAGAAATCTCAAAAATTTTCATGGGAGGTAAAATATCCAGGGAGCTATATCTGGGAAGTGGGAACTCTCAAAAAGGCATTTCTTTCTCCAAACCATGCTACTTCTGTATGCTATTACTTCTATATCTTTCGATCAGAGAAACATGAAAGCAGTAGGTCTGGGAGATGCAGCCAAGCACAGCCACCTGCAGATACTAGGAAAATCACAAAATATTTCCTGGAGCAGCAGATGCCAATGTTTAGCTTGCTACAGAGATTGAGGAGAAACAGGGGAGGGAAGGCTCAAGTAGGAGAAAAGCATGAGGAAAGCTTCTGTGCTTAACTTACTGAAGGATGGAGAGATTAAATTAAAAGATGGCTAAATAAAAATGTAAATCTGGGTTCATATGTCTTTTCCAGGAGGTATAAAATGTGCAGAATAAGCAGCAATGTATAGATTGTTGCTTTCCCTTGATTCAGGTCCACATTAATTTTCCTGGTCTCAGAAATCTTCTCTCTCATTGAAAATGAGGTGCTCCTGACAGAAGGAGTTTCACATTTTAGAAGTGTTTAGCCTAAGGGTCTGAGCTGAAGTGAATATGAGTCAATAATGCGAGGTGAAACAAAGTAAATAACAAAATCAATGGAAAAACTCCCACCGAGTCTAGCTCCCGGTGGACTACAGATCAGGCCATAAGGCAGTAGGAATACATCCACTGGAACAGAAATCCTGAGAGGAAAATGTATTTAGGAAAAAATGTTTCTACATTTCTTAATGCGCTTAAGAGCTATGGAAGGAATTCAACCATTTGGCACTGCAATGCCCCTCATGATGATGCAATGACCTACCTCATCAAGAGCCCAGGCACTTCCAAGGCTAGTAGCGATGTGCGACATTTGTGCAAGAGAGAAAATCGTTACTGGGGAGAGAAGCTATCTTCCTTGATTGTTGTGCATATTGGCAATAAACCGCTATTTTCTCTCAATGAAGACTTTTAAATTCAGTTTTCAAGGTAAAAACAAAACACATTCAGCATGAGAAATAGCAAGAATGAACAGATAGCACTGTAAATAGGAAGAGGTCAGACCTTTTCTTCCACTTGCTGATTTCTTCTCAAAGGTTTCATTAGAACAATGCCTAAAAAAGCTGAACAATTTGTAAAGGCTGATTAAAAAGCAATACAGAGTCATCTGAGAAAAGCTGGGTTATATGTGGCCACAGAAAAGGAAATGAAATGCACTAGAATTGTAAAAGTATTTCTGTCTGTCATTTAAAAAAATACATCTGATTACCTCCTTTTTAATCGTTTGCCTTCTCCTGTTTTCCAGTTTAGTAGCATTAAAGGAGCTTAGTGGGTCCCTTCAGCTCCATCGTTTTCTGTTTGGCCACAGCTTTTAGAGGATCCGAAACTGCCAGGTATTTTTCTGGACAAAAACTACAAGCCGTGGGCTGCTTACCATCCAGGTTTCTTAGACAAAGAAGTAAAGCACAGACTGATTAACTGACTTACACAAGGTGATACGGGAAATCTGGGGCAGATCTGAGAAAGAAACTCATGCCTCCCCAGGCAGGATTCAGCACTGTAACACCTAGACCACACTTTTGTCACTACCTCAGTGTTATCACAAAAACAGAACAGGAATTAAATCATCAATGACATAAGCGAGGCAATCTGTCCTGGGGAGGGTATGTTTTAGTCACCGGTTTCCCTCAGTCTTCAGCCAAAGGCCTGATGGCTATGGCATTGAGACTCAAGAGCTCAGATCTGGCAGAAAAAGATACAAGTGCTTTAGTGTTGTGACTTACCTGCATTTCATTGAGGGTAAAAATTGCAATAATTGTCCTTTGCATAACTGAAAGGCTAAGGTTCGTTGGAAATTCAGGGGATGATTCTGATTTCTAACTGCTTGTTGCTTCCCAGTTCCTGGTATCCTGTTAAGGACAGGAGAAACACTGCTGGCTGGTCACTCTTTTGAAATGATAATGAAAAAGTTAATTCTCTTGGAAGTAATCAGATGCTACACACCGTTCTACAATTATTCTATTGAACAAAGATCTGTCTAAAGCAAAATTAGTCTAACACCTCTAAATGATGCAGTCACATGTATTTTCAGTTGGCACAAATAAGAGATCTAGTCACCCTCTTAGCATCAATTTTTGCTGTATGATTTTGTGGAAATAGTTCTCTTCAAAACTCATAAGATCTCGGTGTTCATTTAACGTCACCCGTTCTGAAGGAAGATATTAATACTTTGGCAAAGATACGGAGCTCATTTTTTGTAATGAGGACTGCCCAGTAGCTGGATGAGTTCAAAGGATCCCTGCCTTTTTTAATTCAAAACTGAATAGCATTATATCTTCCTTTGAATGCTGGGCTATAAAACCATCTGCCCGTACAGTTGTTCTAGATTTCTCATTATTTCAGACTCATACTATGTGTTTGTTATTTTAAATCACAGTGCTGTAATTCACACCCACTGGCATGAGAGATGGAAACTGAAAAATCTTAATGCCTACTAAAGGCTGATGCGCTCAAGGGAGAGCAAGAAGCATAAACAAGTTGGCATTAATGCCCTTGTCAGTGATTCTTTTTACAGCAGGTGGGTTGAAACTTGTGCTTGCTGATGATAGATATCTTAAATCATCATGTCTGGAAGCCTTGACTCAACACCTCCCAGTTGTAAGGCTCTGCTGGCCCATCTTGTGGCTGTAACACGGTGTGCAGGGTACTTGTGCTGTGCTGCAATGCACCCGAAGATGAAGGAGCTGCTGCCAGGCACTCTCCTGGTGACGGACACCAGCGTAGGTGCTTTGTGAATTGAGCCCCCAGAATCTTCCAGACTGACCAGAATAATGCAACAACTGATATATATATATATATATACAAAAAACCCTGACATCCTGTGATGTTCCTGTTAATATCTCCTTAAGTCCCACCACATTGATGAACTAGTATGAAATGGCCTAGGAAGGAAAGGAAACACATATTAAAAGACAAACAAACTCCTTTCTGGGAATTCCAGAGGTCTCGACCTGGTAGAGTGATTTCCTCTGAGATTTCCAGCATAGGTGAGGGGCCACTGTCTTTTTTTTTCTCACCCGCATCCTACTGAGACCCATGAAAATGTCTGCCTACAACATTGCTACATGTTGCTAAGACTTTTCCATAAATCTAGTGAATTAAGATATCCTGCAGCAGAAACCTGATGATCTGCTCCAACTTTCTGTTGCCGCTTCCTACCTATAGTGTTGAATGTCCACACAGGGCATCTAGCTAAAAACGTAACAGCTGTTACATTTTTAAAGGTGCAGCCTAAATTGTTCTATATGTATTTCCTTGTGTGGGCAAGCCTCTAATTCAAGAATGTTTATACAGCCTCCCTAAATAATTGTCTCCCTAAATAACTTAAAAATTATGCTTCTGACAAGTGGGTAACAAGCCACTAGGTTTAGCATAAACTTTTTCCTAACAAGAATAAACTAAGAGTGACAGAGATATGGAAACTGGTTTAATTAAATCATAGAATACCAGCTTTATTTAAACAAAGTTAATGCTGTCTGTAAAAAGTTTTGAGTGTTTAAAAGCTGGAAAGATTGGTGAGGGGTTCAGTAATCTGCTTGTTGCTTCTGTTACTGGGCTCTCAAGGGAGAAATCTGGAAAAAAACCAAAAACACATCTATGCAACACGCCACTACACTCAATCAACAGTATGCTTTGCTTTAAAAATGGTATGGAAGAACTCAGCTGGAAATTGAGTGTCGGTGTTCTCTTGCATTGACCACAACAACATATTTGTCTTAGTGCTCTGACAGTCAAACACGCAGACGTGCATGAATGATGCTTAGGGATGGCACTTGTGTACGTAATGCTTCCCAAAACCTGTTCAAGGACGCATCATCCTTGGAACACGCAATTCCTAATTCTGTCAAGTTTGGTGCCTCCAAGGGTTATCTGCCAAGTAATTGTCAGTTCTTTAACCTAAAAGCGTCTGAGGACAACTTCAGAGATCGATGGGAACACAGAGATATTTTGGCTTTCTCCTCTCTGCACGCTCACCTCCCTTCAGCTGCGGGTTTTCCCCACATCACACCCTGCTCCCATACATCTACGTCCTCATCCACCGGTGATCCAGCCGTAACGTGGAGCAGCACAGGGCGGACCTGAGCTAGCTCACGCCGGGCACTGCACAGCCAAGGCGACCGCGGTGCAAGGCCTGCCACAACAAGAGAATGCTTACGAGCGCTCCCGGCCCTCGCCCTCGTCGTCTCCGCGCTCCTGCCTCCGTGTCATCACGCTTCCACTACCGCTCTCGCCTCCGGCTGCAGATAACCCGCCCGCACGCATCCCTGCCCAGCCTCCTCCACCCCGCTTTGCTCGGAGGGTTCCTGGCTTCACCCCGACGTTGTCCTCCCAGCCGCTCATCCATCCTCTGGCCACCTCACCCAGGGCTCAGACCCGGTTCTCGCTACACCTTTGGGAAGAGGTATGGATAAAGCACCGATTACAACCTCGGAGTACAGCAGTGCACCTCGCTAACTACTGCCTGATCACAAGATCGGACAGACCAGAAAACACCAAGCGTGCACATTGAGGGTGTGGGAGGCCAACGGCAAAAAATGGGGACCCAAAGCTGCCCTGACAGCCATAAACGGACCCGGCTTTTGAGGAATGCCCTGGGCACGTGTGCGCAAACTCTTTGGCAGGGTCAGGAGCACGCGTGCAGACCCCAGGGGTGAGCGGACATGCTCCATCCCCTTTTCAGCCCAGAAAGGGATGCCACTCGTCTCAGAGGGACTCGTAGCCCTGAATCACCACCTCTTCTCCTTGGACTGACTCAGAGCACAGCAGGGTGAAATGAAAGATTTGGGTGAGGTCTGACCCTCTAATTTCAGCCGTGACTTCCCCGAGCGCTCAAGCGGTACATTGTCAGCTCACTTCTAGTTGTCTGCCTCATTCACCTCACCCCGCCTTTGAAGATGCAGACGAACAGAGGTAAAAATGCCGTGCCATGACTGTAGTCTTACAGTGTTCAAACAGAATGTCATTTTTCATATGGTAGAGAAGCAAAAATAACAATCTTTATGCTTGTTGTAAAAAATAATATGCCATAAAATGTTATTAAATGCACCTCCACCCAAATAACATTTCATCTAAGTCTCCCTCTCCCAAAAAGATCCATTACTGGAAAGTGATAAAATAGCATGTGTTTTGCTCAGTAAAAATTATAGGTGATCTCTGCAATTTCATCTTAAGACTAGTCTCCCTGTTCTATCCTTATAATTCGTCATTTTTACCCTGCCACTAACCCAGCTATCTGCTAAAGATGCAGAAAAATTCCCTTTACATGGCCAGAAAAGGGTTTCTTTTCACAGCCCTGGTCCTGCTTCACTGCCAGGGTGGGAGAAGAACGGGAACGCCATCCTGGCGATGGAAATCAAGCTGTCCGTAGCCAATTTCTGCACCAGCCTTTCAACGAGGATGAGGCTGCAGAAGCAAAAGACATCCCGCTTCGCCTGCCTCTGGTCACTGGGGTGAAGGGGACCTGCTCCTGTCCCACCTTCCCATTTTCTCCTGCAGCCTGCGAGCCCACAGGCTAACCCACGGCGCTGCCCACAGCACTGCCTGCAGGCACTGGGGTGCTGTAGGGCAAACCACGGGATGCTCCATACTGTCTATCCCGCAGTCATATACGGGATAAGGTGCCAATACGATAGGGGAGCTACGCTGTAGTGCACTGACAAATGTGTTTAGTAACGGGCTGTTGCTTACCTGTGGGCAGACAGGAAGGAAGACGTGGCCTTCTGCCTTATTTTCTGATGTGTGGCTATAAGAAAAAAAAAAATTCTATTTTCATTTAGGAAAGGGGATTCTGTTCTTCCCACTGGTGCTGCTGGAAATAAAGCATTTATTGGAAAGTAGAGTTATGTCATATAGCTAAAAGCAGGTGGGGGGTTTTACAGCAAAAAGACATAGCATCCCTTCAACCTGCAAAAATAAAACATAATTGCTCGGTAGTCTCAATTATTAAGACCTTCTTACATCAAAACCTTGAGACTCAGGAGTAAGGAACAGGACTATGCTTTTTATGGAATGTGCCCATACTGGATATGAGCGTAGCACCTACAAGGCCCTCCAGATCGTGTTCCTTCATGCACTGGAGACAACCTAACATGAAGGAAAGCTGCTCTGAATGAAAATCTCTCTTAAGTTGCTCCAAAGTTTGGGTTAAAATGCAGATTGAAAATCCAGAGGGCATTCTATAATCTCACTCAAGTTTGTTAATAAATGCTATATATTCCAATTTCTGTCTCCTTCCAAAAAAGCTATATAGTCATTCTGCCATCTCCCATTGTTCTCTAGAATTTTTACCTTTAAGTTTGTGGCAGATTGGAAAGGTTGAAAAATTAAGCTGGCAACAGATTTTACTTTCATAAAAGTAAAAAATGCATTCAAAACAAGTTAGGAAAACAAGGTATGCAGGGGTTTTTAATAAATCAGTATTTTCTGATTTGAGGGGAGTTGTGCTACTATTGGGGGGTTTTGTACAGTGGCAACGCAGTAAACAAAATCCATGAAACACAGGAAAAAAAAAATCTGTAGTTGGGACTGGGATTGTGGTCTCAGACAAAACACATTAACTAATAAAAAGATGAACCCTCATGAGACATTCAGAGAAACACTTTTGCTTATTCCTTTTCTGGAAATATATCAACACAGACCTCTATTTCACCTGTGTGAAAGGCAGAAAACAATTCCACTCTACAGCTCCTAGATCAGCAAGCGCCTTCTCATTTCACTTCTGGTGCCATCTTGTTTCCCTTGTGCTCTGCTGCTTTGAAGTATCTCGGTTTTAGCCATCTGGCCAAACATCTTTTTTCTGGTTAAAGAACCCATGTGAAAAAAGTGAATGCCTGCTAATCTTAAACTGTGCAAAGGAGGCATCCATTACTTTATTTTCTGGCTATTCTATATACGCCGACACAAAGTCAGCTCTTGTAGAATATAAGTTATTCATGAAGACAGTCTCCTTTGCCCTAAACGATGGTCTGCTTTTAATTACATTGTCACAGAACAGCTGAACAACTCTCAGGAGTCCACTCTGAAATTCTAAAAAAAAATGGCTTGGCTCAGACAGGACTTCTGTTTACTGCAAGGTTGTATTTAAACTATATATCTCTACATACAGACAGATATGTAGTTAAAGATACAGATAACAGCTCTGGTAGTGGTGCCGGCTCTTGGCTGGTGTTGCATCAAAGATGCAGTTGCCTCTCTGTATTCCTTCCTGCAAAGCAGAAACACAAGCACATGATACAGTTCAACAAAAAATCCCCCAAATTCAGACCTTGCTCCTTCCCATGGGCTTCGACCCCAGATCCTATTCACTTGGACCATAGAAGCCCCACTGCTATAGAAGCTGTTCAAATCTTCTGCTTCTGTGTCAGTTTATTTTCTCCAAAGATCTGTATTTAGATATGTAAATAATGTACCTTAATGATACAATGATACATCTCTGCTCTGTGCTCCATAGTCCTGCTCCCCTAATAACATAGATATGCTAGAGCTGTGATTCCCTTGGAAGCTAAACTACAGAAAAGAGGGGTGAAGCGTGTGTGCAAGTATCGTGTCCCTGCAGCTCACACCTGAATCGGTGAGCTGGGACGAGCTCCTGGGTGGTACATGGGCTTGCTCTTTCCACATGTTTTGCAGTTATTTAGGATAGCAAGGAAAAAGAAACAATAATTTATTAGGTAAAGTTTTTTTTTAACCTCTGTGAAACTGATATTGTTCAGGCTACATTAAGCCTGACAATGAAAAACCTGTTCCCTGTCACTGCAGATATGTAAAGATCTAACTTAAATAGCTTTTCTTAGCTGAAAGCTGTGACCTAAGTCTTACTTGAATACTTTGATAACAAGAACCTTCTTTATTATTCATTCAGAATGGTAATGTAATGAACGGTAGATTAAAACAAACGGAAGACTGATTTCTTGGAGCCTTAAAGTAAAATGCCCATCAAAAGCCATTCTAAAAAAGTCTAGTTTCTTCCCACAAACCTATAATACAAGAGAAAAACCAGGCTGACCGATTAGTTACAAATCTAAAAACTGACACTAAAACTACCCTTAGGTTTTGTTCCTGGTGCATCACCTCAGCTGCAGACTCAGCTCTGCAAAGCTTCTGGTTAGAACCTGCCAGGATGAAATTAAGTTACTTTTCATTAATATGGTACCTAGAAACTTTACACAAGGCCCAATGTTTACTCCTAAAGAATTTCTGAGTTTTAAAAGTCTTATTTTTAAATTGTGTTTTAAAATACATTGCTTCATAAGCATTGCATGCATTATAATATTAAAAAAACAATTGCACTATAAAATAAAGATTTTGTTAAAGAGTGCAGATGTGCTGAGCTTTGTCAGTGAAATGTGTACACGGGATTACAATTTGGTCCACAGAGATTTAGCTGTCTGGTTCTTTCAGTCACTGTTGATATAGAGAGGAAAAATTTGCATAGTTCTAGCAATCTACTTTTAACCTCCAAATAGTATTTTCTAATTATTTAGGCCACTAACATTTGGATGCCTGAGCTTCCTTATTATATTATAGGTGGGGTTATTTACTTTTAAATCAAATTTTCAGCCCAAACTGCTTTAGCTGCTCACTGGTTTCCGGTGAAACAGTGTCAGATATTCTCACACGTAGCAGTTTCCTGCTGTTTGAGTATCTCGTGTTAGAAAAATAATCTCTTCCACTGAAAAACTACACTTGGTGTTTCATATAAAGCTGTTATAATTACAAATAAGCAAAGACATATTTTACTAATATCTATACTACCTTTTCACACCTAATGCAAAACCAGCATACAGCACTTGCCCAAGGAAAGACTTGCAAGGCAGATCTTAGCCTGATAAATTCCTGCCTCAGCGCAGCCTTTAGGAACATACTTAACTCTGTGTTTAAAAAGAAGAACATGACTGAAGGTTTCCGGGAATCAGGGGCAAGAAGACTAGTGCCTATCACAGCGAAGTGATGAATAAGCATACTAAATTTCCCCTGCAATAAACAGTAGCTTTCAAATCACAAAAGACATGTGAAAACCACCTTTGTGAAAGGAAAGAAGAAAATACCTAAGTCCAGGTACTAAATAATAAATCCATCAGGGATTCAAATGACTCCATTAATCAGTAACAGAGTCTGAAATTTTAATCTCTAGGTCACCCATTCAAATCTAGCTAAATTCAGTAATAAAAGGTTATTGCTGTTTAATGACAGCTTCCTGAAGAAGCAAAAAGAGTGTGTTTAAAGGTAGCCTTAAAGGAAGCCCAAGGACAGAGGGCGTCCTTCGATTGCCAATCCAGCGATTTGCAAGAAAAGACACTCGCGTTAACGCCAGCCACAACACATCGCTATTTTTCCCCACGCTAATGGGAAAACTACAACAACGTTGTGTTTGAGTAAGGGGGGAAGTTTTTCTCTTTGATGCTGTTAAATTATCTCAGTTCTTCACAGCGATCCATAAGGAAGGATCTTCCCCACGTACAATGCCTCTGTTTGCCTGAGTCACTGCACAGGAGTGGCTTTACGTGGAGATGGCTTTTATAAGGGGGAAATTATATTGTGAGGGTAACATAAAGAGCAGTGGCTTGAGGGGAAAGGAAGACATCCAAGGTGTTGGGGGCTGACTCTATTCTTTCTTACATCAGTTTTAAAAAAGCTGAACTGCACAGGCTTTCAGTACCTAGCGTGAACATTTCAGATTGCGTCAGCACTGCCGGACCAGACTGTGGATACTCTATTACCTCTTCACAGGGTGAAAAATCCTTGCAAAGGTGAAAGGCAAAGGATGGTCAGGACTATAGGATTCATCACCAATAAGGGATAGAAGCATATGCCTGGGGGAAGAAAAGGATCACCTATCAGCACTACAGTCAAGAACACTGATAATGAACTGCAGCTCAGGGCACCTCACCGCAGCTTTTGAACCAGCTCTGTGATGGGAACCTGTCAGAGAGCAATTCAGTTACTTTTCATTAAAGCAGTTACTGGAAACTGCATACAAGACCTAATGTTTTACTCAGTGCTTGTGAGAGGACTGTAAGAGAGAAAAGCCTGTTTTCGCTAATAGTTCATGCTTTGTGAACAAGGATACAGAGCTACTAGCACATATTGCTGTCAGGCAAGAGTGGTCTTTCTCTTGATATTATATACCAGCTCATCCACTTGCCTGCTTCCTCATCTGATTCAGAAAACAAAATCTCCAGAGCTGTCCTACACCTCTGGAAGAAACCACTGGTGCTTGTCTGCTGCTCCTGGGCGATTATCACAGGCATTATTTTATAAGCTCCAGGAGTTTTCTCTGTTGCTGATGGAGAGAGCTCATCTCTTCCAAAAGATATTCAGAACAAAAGCCGAAGGCAGCTGTACTTTATCACATCTGAAAGGGCTTATCTTTCTCCACTGACTACAGAGGAGTCCATGGAAATGGCCCTTACTAAACTAACGGTAGCCTTGCACAATAATCCCCTTCCTCCTCCAGAGTGTATCCTTCCCCATTACTTTGTCTTTGTTTACAAGCAGCCAGAAAAGGAAAGGGAAAGCTTGACTACCTACAATTTATCTTGCTTTGTAGGTTGGGGGGGGGGGGGGGTGGGTGTAATGTTTATTAATAACAAATTATGTTGACAAAATAATTTTAACACATATTTACTGGACTATTTAGTATCTTGACCTCCTAAATTATAGGCAAGAAGAACAACAAACAACAACAGAAGAAAAAAAGCGTCAACTGATTTTAATGTCTGTATCAAAAACTAGTAATATGGCCTTTGGGAAGAGATTTTTCTAAGATACCAAGACCCAGACCATTTACAGAATCAAGGGGTCTATATCAATAGTTTACACCTCATCTAAAAATAGCTAGAAGCTATTTTAGATCATAGAGTATGGAAGAATACTTTCTGATACCTAGATTTGACTGCATCCCTCATTGACTGAAGTTTCTCAGTAGCCTTTTAACATATTTTAGTCTAACAAAGACAATAATTAGGATGAGATAAAAGAGAGGAGGGAGCAGTGTTCTTGACTACCCATGCCTGGGTGTGGACACATATTCAGCTAACATCAGTCGCAAGAGCATTCCAGATGCCTTTAGAAGACCTTGAACAGAATAAACAAGAAGACAAAAAAAGAAAGATGCCAATTAGAAGAACACAGGTGCACATTCCACGATAAAGGGAACTTGGCACAAAGAACCTCAATTCAGCAGTTTATCTTGACCAATTAGACTGAGACAAGTTTCGCGTGTTTTAATTGGTATAACCAATTATGTCCTATGTTTATGCGCATGTACAGAGTTAGTATAACCAATTATATCTTACGTTTATGTGCGTGTACAGTGTTGATATAACCAATCATATTTTATGCTTGTGCGCATGTACAGTGACTTTGCAGAATACGTGACTATAAGTATGTGTGTGTTTTAGCAATAAAGTGTCCTCTGTTGTCTGCTCTCAAGATTACAGGCGTCCGTCTACTTCAATCTCCTCACCTGGGCACAAGGAAGAAGCTGGAGATTTTGTGGGATCACAGATCAGGACTTGGTTAAGAACCACACAAAAAAGTGTCAAGCATCAATTTTCCTCTTCTTGGTGTGTTTCTTCACTTATCAACATTATTTCAGTCCTGTACTGCACCACATCCTGAAAATTCATCTTCACCAAAGTCCAAACAGAGCCAGACCCTTCTGACTCAGTACTTGAGATTGAGTGAAGCAGAGACACATTTTATCAGTCTACAGAGCACTGCAGCCTGACCTTATGGTCCCTTTTGATGACTACAATCAAGCTGAGTACAACTGATTGCAGGATTATATTTATGTTTGTAAACATCTGAGTTCTGCACATAAAAAAATAAATGCAAGCATATTTGCTTGTCCATCCATTGCAGTTTTATGCCTTTGAATAATGTCCACAGTACAGTTTTTAGTGCCAAGTTATAACTAATAGATTTCTGTATAGTATAAGATAACTTACTTAAATCCTTTATTCATTTTTTTCACTAAAAAACAAATGAAAAACAATTTTTGCAGTTTATTGCTTTTTTGTTGGATATGTGGGAGGAGAAAGGAAAAAAGTGAGTAAAAAGGACAACTTACAATCTGCCAGTACCCTACTTGGAGACAAGTCAATCTGGTGTACTTTACTTACGGTTATGCAAGGCTCCTTTATTTAATTCTACAAAGCTGTTTTAAGAAAAATCCTAAACTTAACCAAAACTCATTCAAGTCTCTTTAGTGATACCTTGCTGAGCAAATAGTTCAGTCAGGGAACTATGTTCTTTCCTACTACTTCTGTTTTGTTCCTGTAGGAAACATTTAGGAAGGACATACCGTCTCTGTCAGATTTGTACAGATAGTATGAGAGAGAAATTTTAGTACTGGCCAGTTGCCACGTCACGAGTCTTTCACTAGTATCAGTCTAACCTACAGTAAAGGAAAAAACACTGACAATGGAGTGGTAAACATTGGAAATATCATATGACTGGGTTAGCAATAGTCCTTCAAGTGAAATTTATCTTTGTAATTTTTAAAAGATTATTCATATATTATTTTACTACTATTATAAAAATAGCTGGGTGGTATTTTTTAATTTTAAAGCTGGTTACTTCCCATATTCCCAAATGCTTAGACTCTCTTTGGTAGCCTGTCTAGTTCTCCATCTCAATGACGGGCAGCTCAGATTAAATCTCCACAGCTAAAAATTGAAGGAAAGCAAAGGATAAGGAGCACTAGACAGGCCTGACACAGGACACAACTCAGCAACTTCTATTCATGGATCCACTTTCCATATCCACCCATCCTGTTTTGGAAGGGACAGTAGAGTAACTCATTTTCAGTTAATGCATTAACCTAAAGCAACCCATTCACATTTCCTAGTTCTTAATATTATGTCTGTTTTACCTATGTATTTAGGCATTCATCTTAGGATTTAGTTCAGCGCACTAACCATTCACAAGCCACTTCACAGGCAAGCATGGTAGCAACCCTGGTGGCTTAACCTCCAAGCCATGTTTGTAAACAGATCCAGCTGCAGGGAACAGCACTGCTCCTATGCAGAATTTGTTGGTCAAGGCTTCAGAGCACATGGCTGACACCCCATTACACAGATTATTTCCACATCACAGTAAGTAATCCAATTGACTAAAATAGGATGGAATTAGACAGTATCTAACAGCAGTAATGGTAAAAAAACCGGCTCTAAGAAAGACCTCACCTATAATTTTGAAAGGCTTACACCATGTCTGCATTTTGCCTGGCCACTGTGCGCCATCCTGGTCAACATCTGGATGATGGCACGTCAGTAAGGCTAAGAAAAGCTGTTGTGTAGAGGAGGTGAGGGCTAGCTGTTTTAAGGTCTCCTTCTTGGCTCTGGCTAGTCCAAAAGACAACTATAAAGATGTCTTGTCCTGGACAATAACTACGGGTCGTGACTCTAACCGGCAACAAATAATTTCTCGTGACAATGTCTGGTTTGCCAACACGGTGCCTCAGGGACAGACTTTTGTTCTGAAATATCTGCTTTCTATTCCCTACTTTTCTTTCCACGCATATGTAGCCCTAAGAACTGATCTCTGCCTTCATCCTTCCAGCAGTTTGTGTACCATATGGTCCATATTCCATGGACAAATCATCTGTATTTGTGTTGTCAGTCTTGAATTATTCTGGGTCAGGCCTCTGGTTTCCCCTCATGGAAGAGAACTACTGGACCAACGACCCTTGCCGGATATGCCAACAGGGCCAGCTCCAAGCAGGGGGGATGTCTTCTTCTGTGCAGGCTACAAAATGACGGGAGGGTGCCAGTTGGCTGGTCCTTCAGCACAACTGGATATAGGGGCAACTGTAGGCAAGTCTGTAGCCTGAAAGTCTGGCACCAGCCCATGTTCTTAATCTCCCACTTCTGCTATGAGGTGCTGATGGGCAATGGTTTAAATGAAGTTACCGCCTTTCCACAAGACCACGGGATGGCTATGTGTGGCACAAACACATAAGTGACGGAGTCAACAGCCAGAGGTGCAAAAAGACCTTGGTGGTAAAGGTACGGTCCCTGATACAGCTTGTGGAGACCTCTCTACAGCCCCACTGGGACTGTTAATGGGACAGAACTGGCGAGAGGACAAGCCAGCACAAGCCTTCCGCAGTGCAACCATCCTTTTGAGAGACAGAACAAAGCACCACAGCATTGGTCAGAAAGTAATTTTTTAGCTTTCTTTGCCATATACTCAGAGTTCTTTGCAATTTTTTCAAACATTCTGATTCAACTTTGGCAAATAGGGTGTTACCTTTTAGTAGTGTTGTATAAACAGTTTTCCACTAACATTCTGAGGCAAACATCTATTAATTTTTCCAGCCACCTGAGTTCTGCACTATCAAATTGTTACTATGAACTGAAACAGAGGAGTAAACATGAGGCAATACAAGACAGAAAATCTTTCTTGGAAGAGAGATGGCGAGCGTGTAGTAAAAGACAGCATGACACCAAACCACTTCTGATAAAGATCTTTCTTTAAAGACAATCCCATCTGTTTTTTCAAAAGCAGTACATTCCAGCTCTTGCAGAAGGCATGGGATGGGTCATGCCAACCCAAACCATTCAAGAAACATGACTTTTCCCTGCCTGCTAGGTAGGATGGATTTATTCTTTCTTCCACTCCAACTAGAGAGAAGAATAAATTACTTGTGGCTGCTTAAATGTTATGTGGTGAACTGTGTTATCTATCAGGAAACACTCCTTACTGAAAAAGAAAAAAACCTCCAAACCTAATTTTAAAGATCTGCTCTCCAGCAGTTAGTAAACCAATGTTTCCCTAATATAGATCAAACAATAAGCTGTATGCCCATGAAAAGAAACTGCTTCTGCGCTAACCTTTGGGGGAGGGAAAGTGGAAGGACAAGGTGAAGTCTATATTTAATGGGTAATTCTAAGAGCATGACGACCTTACCCAGATGCCTCATTCTGCTCTGTTTGGAGTTTGTCCTCTGTGTTCATGTACCTACGTTAACAATTAACTTATTTTGCCATCTCTCATCTGTCGATTCAAATACATAAGGGGAAAGACATGCCAAATTGTTTGCATTTGAGCAAAATAGTTGATGGCAATGATGAGCCAAAAATAAGGAAGAGACCATGAATATTTTTCAAATGTAGCCAGTTACTGGTTAACTTGAGAAAATACTAGGTATTACCTCTTATGGTAGATATATTATCTAAATATATTGATGTTCACTGTTACAAACGCCAGCTATTCACTTTCCATGTCTGCAATTACCCTGTAGGTTTATTCAAGACAAAGGCAGGTTCCCACCCTGCTGGCAGGGTCATTAAAGGAACAGACTCTATAAAATAACTAGAGAAACATACTGTCGTGGTTTAACCCCAGCCAGCAACTAAGCACCACGCAGCCGCTCACTTACTTCCCCCTCACCAAGTAGGATGGGGGAAAAAGTCGGGAAAAAGAAGTGAAACTTGTGGGTTGAGATAAGAACAGTTTAATAGAACAGAAAAGAAGAAAATAATTATTATAATAACAATAATAAAAGTACAATAACATTAATAATAATAATAAAAGAATTGGAATATACAAAACAAGTGATGCACAATGCAATTGCTCACCACTTGTTGACCGATGCCCAGTTAGTTCCTGAGCAGTGATCCACCTGCCCCTGCCAACTCCCCCCAGTTTATATACTGGACATGATGTCACACGGTATGGAATGTCCCTTTGGCCAGTTTGGGTCAGCTGCCCTGGCTGTGTCCCCTCCCAACTCCTTGTGCCCCTCCAGCCTTCTTGCTGGCTGGGCACGAGAAGCTGAAATAGCCTTGACTTAGTCTAAACACTACTGAGCAACAACTGAAAACATCAGTGTGTTTTATCCTCATACTGAATTATGAGGATACAACATATCCTCATACTGAATCCAAGACATAACACTATACCAGCTACTAGAAAGAAAATTCACTCTATCCCAGTTCAGACCAGGACAGACAACAAAAAGGCATGAAACCATGAAAAGCTTAGAGAACCTTCTCCCACTTGTAACCCAATTTGGAGATTTGATTTACGTATAAGCATTTACCCTTTTTCTCCAGACAATACTCTACATGCATGAAGACCTTCATACCAAAAGGGAAAAATATATTCTTCAGTCTTCAGCATCTTCTTTTGAGTCAGGAAGGTTTCCCTGAGAAACATTTGCTTCTGACTCAACAAGTATCTTCTCTTTTCAGCCTTGGAAATTTTCCTGAGTCTCATCTTAAACAGAAGCCTGCCCGTCCAAAAGCTTCTCGCAGCTAATTCACTGTTATCATTCTTGAGACTGGGATCCCATACCGCCTGGTGCTTTTGGGGGACATGAAGCCCTCAGAGATGCCTTGAATTCAGGAAACCACTACACACCGCAAGCTCAGGGCTGCAGCAAAGGACCAGAGCATGAGACGACATTGAAGCAATACAGCTGTCAATAAAGCAGAAGGCTCAGGGACAATTGGACATATGTGGAGGAGAAAGGAGACCTGTGTTTCAGGAAGACAGCCAAAAAAGTGAAATGAACCAGAACTGGGCTAGGATAGATTGTCAGTGGTGTACTACAAGTCCTTGGATTAGTAATTGAGCATTGAAAAGTAGGAAGAATTTAATTTCTAAGGAAAACAAAGCAAAACTTTGCACCCCAAACCAACATTGCATCTAAGGATATCAAAGCCAACTCTGTACATTAGGTCTCACTGTGAAATAGGTTAGCTCTTATTTTACAGCTGAGGAAACTAAGGCTCACTATTATAGAGAAAAAAAATGGCAAAGCCATTTTTCTTGTCTAGGTTTTCAATAAGATCTTGGTTTAGCCAAACAGCAAGAGCAAAGGTCAGATTAGCTCCGATTTTTTCTGCATCATTTAGCCCAAGCAGTAAATCAAACAAGGGAGTTTCAGTAGGATATAAGATCAGATTTGAGCTGAGGCCGAAACTCCTGGATTTCATTTAGAGAAGACAAACAATTCACAACTATGTAAGGTCTGAGCAGACACGTGTGTGCCGCACGCACACACACCAGCTGGCATTATGCAGCTGAGAGCCTCTACTCTGGGAGTGATTTTACCGAAAAAAAAAATTCACACAGCCCATCAGGTGGCAGCTGGACACATCTAACGCACAGTTACTGCGTGTCAAGGTGAGTCAGAACATGCATGGCAGACAGGAAAATTAAAAAGATTAACTTTCCATCACCAGAAGGCTTCTGGGGCTTGGAGTAGGAGAATCCGTCAAGGACTGATGGAACCGGCCACAACAATTTTGAACAAAAGTCTGTGAAGAGGAAACATGTAGTGGTCCTAATCAGAACCACTGGAAAAAGGTGCACCACTTTTTTCCAGATGACAGAGCCAGTAAACAGTAGAATATTTTCAACAGGAAAGATTAAGTAAGAAAATAACTAAATACATAACCTCTGCTGCTTATAACCGCAAAGCCATGTAAGACCTACAGAAAGAGAAAGCAGCTTTAAAATCGACTTGAAAATAAAGTTGGAGTAATGCCTCAGTCAATCAGGGTACAGTCAGTAAGCCACATCTGTACTTGTTCTATTAAAATGTGCTGTTCAGCAGAATTAACTCATCTAGTTAGGGAAACAGCCATTGGGAAGAAAGAGGCAGGAGGATACCGCTTCCACTATTACCTGATGGCAATTTACACAACCCATGTGGCATCACACGTGGCTGGGGTGATAAAAGGTTGGGAACATTTTCAGCTTTGTTTTTTATGAAATAGCCAAGGATCCATTAAATATGGAATTAAAATCTTATACAAATCAAGCACTCCTAATATAAAGACATAAATGAATAATTCACAGTGTCCTTTGTTTTTAAGATCTCTTGATACTTTCAATCACCTATTATAATATGCTTTTCTTCCTTAGCAGGACTATCAGGTTAGTAATCTCCAGTCTAACCAGTTTTCCTTGGGGCTATATACTAAAAGAGCCAGCTCTGGTCTGCAACCAAGATGTCCAGTTATTCCCATCATCTGGCTGATAAATACAGCTGTTAAATGACTGCAAAACCCAGCATCAATGGCCCTGTCTTGTTTTCTGCCAACATTTCCCCCCTTTGGTTCAGGAAAATGATGCCACCTTGGAAAGGAAAGTAAGTCTGTTTTCCAGGGATCCTCTCACAAAATTTTGCCTCCTTGTCTTGATTTAATCTTGTCAGAATAAAGTCTTAAGTTCATACCTGTAAATGCAGTATACAAACTTGATGACAGCCAAGAAAACGCTGCTGGTTGCTACAGGCATTATGCCGGTGCAGGATATTTTAATGCTATTGGAGGTAACTAAGACTAAAGGAAAGCACAGTAGTAAATCATTTCCAGTCACTCACAATCCACTGAGCTTCGTGCCCTAAATATATGCCATATCTGGTGGCCTTCTACCTTTGCTGGGGATTGTGGGTACAGAAATGGGAGACTGGAAGTAAAAGAACATATCAACCTCTCTGTAGAGGTACTTGTCATGACTTTTAATAATCTCTTAAAGATCAAAGGTCCAGATGGAATTTCGTGGGATCTCTCAAAACAACTCCATCCTTAATTGCTATGAGAATAATTACAAGAGATGCCTATCTGAATCTTAAACGGTGAAATACCATAAACGCTAACTTCCATTTCTTAGCTCTGTAGCTAAAATTCTCTTCAAGGATGTGAGCATTGACAAACCGTTCTGGAAAGAGGGACAAAAGCTTGCAGCTCTTTTCCTTTCCTTTATATTCCTGCCTCTCCCTTGCACACAGAACACCATGGCCTTGCTCGCTTGCTCTGAGGGACTGCAAAGGGTCTAAGAAGCAATAAAAAAAGATGAAGAGCAAGGAGCAACTTAAGTGAGATATTCTCAAAGATGCCATCTGGGGTTGAGTATGATAGCTTCATGCTAGTACTGAACACGATCCTGCAAGTGGTCAGAGTTCAAAGTCTAGACTCAGGCTTCTTGTGATGTTGAAGAAAATGCTTTTAATATCTACTGGTTTTATAGAATGAGAGTCAAATATTCTTCGGGCAGCATTTCTTGCAGTTCATCTTCTGTGCCTTCTGAAATCTTGGGGAAGAGAGAAAGGGCAGAGCTTTTCTGCCCTTAGCTGGATGCTTACCTGGACACTTTCAGCAACCCTCCCAATAAGCGCTGAAAGCTGCCTGTGCCACAGAGCCTTCATTTTGAGAAATGAATGATCCCCTCCCTCAGGTGGGGATGGAAGGAGTTATGAAGGATAATTCCAAAGATACTGGCAGAAAAGAGACCTTTTGTAGCATTGATGGGCCATGCCAGAAAAGAGTTGAGGGAGTGGAGTAAGAAGTTCTGCGAGCTTACAGCTTCATATTGCTAGTACATTTCTACAGTATTTATAAAGTTTGGGTATTAGCCACATTCATCTCATGTGTTTAACTAGAGGAAATGTCTGAGAAAGGCTGTCATAGAATTTAATTTTCTTTCTTCTGTTTTTCATCCTCAGATAGGAGACCAATCTTCAACACCCATCTCATTGAGAAGGGAATAAACTGGTGTCTCCCATCTCTCAGATTAGTGCCCTAGCTCTTAGGTTGTAGGCTTCTCTGGGAGGGGGTTGTTCTCACTTCAGGGCTGTTGAGCAATGCTCCTCATGGAAAACTTTTCTCCTCTTTGCCCTCAGCGTCCTGCACTCCTCTCTGAGTCATAGCACTACATCAAAAGGAAAGGTGGTGGGGAATGTACACATTCTCCAGGATATTACTGCAAGGCAAAAGGGGATAATTTGAATCCCCTGAGACTACAAAAAACCCATGTTGAACACAGATCTCCAACTTCCTGAGCAAGTGCTCTAACCGCAGGACTCAACACTTCTCTCTTCTAAGCTCTTAAAGACAAGCATGAGGCAGTCCCTTATTCTCAAAGCACTGAAGATCAAGCAAAGTTTTTGTGGCTGTGAATCACACTTTCCTCACATACTGAACTCAGAACTGCAGCCGAGTGCCAAAATCAGAGACACAGAGAGTATTTCATACACATCTGGTCCTCAAATGGCCGAAGCCTCCTTCCAGACGGCACGCTGGGTGTTACGAATCCGGCTTGTGAGCCCTAGGAAACCTAAGTCTATGTCACGCTACTTACTTATTCTATGAAGAGCTGGATGTCTAACTTGGGTTTGTGAATCACGTTCCCCAAGGCAAGCCTGCTGAAAGTACCTCTGCGGAGCTGGGCAAAAGCATTGCATTTCAAAAGGAAGCTGTCAAGTAATTTTTTATAGTAGTCTTAACCAGAACGTAACACTGGGAACCCCTTGTAAGGCCGTGGTACTCTTACAAACTTGCTATCCAAAAAGGCGTATCAGTCAGCACCTCTGCTGCAGCTGAATGTGCCTAGAAATGGGCAAACTGTTCATACCCTCCTTACCTGTTACACGTATCTCTTAGACCATGCAGGCTAATTCCCTATTACTAGGGAAGATCTAAGGCCAGAACCATGACAAATTAGGTGTAGCTGATTAAAAAAAGGGGAAAAGAAACAGTAAGGTTAGTTTTTTCCAGGCCTTTCAGTCAATATGCAGCAAATTTGCCTATTCAGAACATTTATTATAGGAAAGAGCCTTGTCCCTTGATTATGCAAATCTCCCTCTCACCACCTCTCATGTATCAGTTCTACCTTTCTATAAAAGCCTGACCTGTGCATGGTTGCTGGAAAATGATTTCTGATCCTGCAGCTGAACCCAACAGAAGCATTTCCCTCTGCAGGAGAGATGCAGTCCAGTGTTTTGTCAGTATGACCAAACTGGATAGGACCGAGCCTTACCCAGCATAGCAAAACAACTGCCTGAAGACTCGGGTTTTTTTCCCATTTAGCTGATGTCATCCAGGAAGTAATGCAGCTCAATTAGAAAAAAAACAAAGGGGGAAAAAAAAAAAAAGGAAAAAAAAAAAAAAGAGAGAAAAAAACCCAACCCAAAGTGTCAGCCAGCTCAATGTTTCCATGAGGTGGATATGCTGACGAAGCTGTATCGGAAGAGGCTCTTCAGTGCAAGCCCTGGGCTTGCCACTACTCTCACTAGATTACTGCAAACACCAGGCTTCATTTGTTCATGCTTTATTTGGATTTTTTGACACTACTTAAGCACCTATCAATGGTGTTTAAGTTTGCAGCTGCATTGCCTGTTGAACACAGCCAGTCGAAACTGAGCATGTACAACCCTTGGTTCTACTACTTGCGTTTGAGGTATTTTTTTCTGAGATGCTCCCTGTATTTTCATGTTCTTTGGAATATCTTGTACAGTTCTGTATTGTGCCTAAAGTAAATTATTGGCAAAAAAAACCCAAGGGACTTGCACCGTAATGTTGGGCTGAGGCAGGTTTTTTTTCTTTCAGTCTCCATTGGCCTCATCTTGTGAACGGTGCTGTACTCCAGTAACTTTACATGCATCAATAGTCCCACTGAATAGTTCCCACATGACTTTGCTAGTAACTGTAACATTAGGTGCTAACGACTAGAACACTCTGCCTACAAAATTTAGGGTCTTGTTCAGAGGAGGAGTCCCATTTTAGGGCCTAGATTATTGTCATCTGTCCTGGTTTTGGCTGGGATAATTTTCTTTCTAGTAGCTGGTATAGTGTTATGTGTTGGATTCAGTATGAGGATAATGTTGATAACACACTGATGTTTTCAGTTGTTGCTAAGTAGTGTTTAGACTAAGTCAAGGCTATTTCAGCTTCTCATGCCCAGCCAGCGAGAAGGCTGGAGGGGCACAAGGAGTTGGGAGGGGACACAGCCAGGGCACCTGACCCCAACTGGCCAAAGAGACATTCCATACCGTGTGACATCATGTCCAGTATATAAACTGGGGGGAGTTGGCAGGGGCAGGTGGATCACTGCTCAGGAACTAACTGGGCATCAGTCAGCGAGTGGTGAGCAATTGTACTGTGCATCACTTGTTTTGTATATTCCAATTCTTTTATTATTATTATTAATGTTATTGTACTTTTATTATTGTTATTATAATTATTAGTTTCTTCCTTTCTGTTCTATTAAACTGTTCTTATCTCAACCCATGAGTTTTCCCTTCCGATTCTCTCCCCCATCCCACTGGGTGGGGGGAAGTGAGCGAGCAGCCGCGTGGTGTTTAGCTGCTGGCTGGGGTTAAACCACGACATTGTCCTCGGAATGATCATCTCATCACAGAGGCTAGAGAATTTAACAATTTCTGTCTTTGCATACAAAATACCGGTTGCTGCTTCCCTCACGCTCCGGAAATGAGCGGGATGTCCCAAAGATAGTGACGAGGGTGGCAGTGAACCCCCGGGCGTGGATTCACATTTAACCCCCGACACCAAAAGAAGGCAAGAGGCTGGTGAGTTCAGAGGGCTTCAGTGTAGGAGACACAGGAGCAGAACGCCGCGTGATGGTATTTTCAACTCTTGCATCCGTTCACGAAGTGCTACAGAAGTACAGCAACCTAAGGAATTTCTTTAGAATACTGAAGAAAGGCACTTCTTCCAGCAATAAATTCTGCCCCCAAATATTATCATGTAAGTAGTGATAAGTTTTGAGGGCAATCTGTGAAAAATATTATACGCCCACATACATAGCGATTGAAACAGAATATGCTCACTGAAGCTGAGAGTGGTATTTCACCATTTAGGAAGCTTTTTCATTAGTCAACTGTCTTTCAATAGCTAAACTCCATATTTGCTACCTTAAATGCTGCTTTACAAAAAAAAAAAAAAAAAAAAAAAAAAAAAAAAAAGCCAGCATAGATTCTTATCTCCTTTTCCAAGCAGGCTGAATTCTTCCATCCTAAACAGTTTTATCTTGGCACAGCTATCAGGCTACGTTACACATTTCTGGGAAATGTGTGTCAAAATCAGAATGCTTATTGTTTAGTTTAAGGAATAGTTTTGCATCTAAATGTGGGGAAATGCAACTCAGGAAAAAAATAGGATTTAAAAGAAAACCAGAGTAAAAACTAAAGGAAATGACTGATTTTGCTGGATGCAAAATTGGGCCCCTGGTCCTTCAGTTTTACGTATAATGCTGAAATTTTACAGAAGCATTAGCTTGTATACTTATGGGAGTTTTGCGGGACTCAGTCCAACATTTCTATGTAGCTGTCTTCTCTAAACCTGTTTTTAATTAATCTATTACATATTCTAACTTCTAAAGAACGGGATTTAGAAAAGCACTGGGCAGCAGCCTTACTTTATTCCTATTAAGTCAATGGTAAAACTCCCCTTAATTCCACTGGGAGCAGAATGAGGCCCGTGCCAAGCCCATTTTCAAAATCACGTCTTCACAGCTTATGCAATGCCTTCTCCCTGCCCTTGTTTAAAGCACAGACTTCCCTCTACCGTTTTTTTTTTTTCCCTTGCAAAATCAAGTCGTGCAAATACACAAACAAGCCACCCTCAGCATCGTAAGTTCGGCGAACAACCTATGCCGCTGTTTTCTTTCTGACTCTGTGGTTCAGATTTTGGAGGAAACGTTTAAGTTTACGGCGCTGAACCGCTGTGAAAGTCTAGGTGGGCTCCAAGTATGCTCCAGAAAAGTTGGAGATAAACCGCTGGGTGTTGGCTGGAGTCCCTTTTTCCAGTTAAAGTGACCCAGCATTTCATTGTGTTTCCCTGCTTCTCACATCCCCACTCTTTATTGCCTTGCTCTATAACACACGCAAAATAATAAATCGGTTTGGGTTTTTTTTTTTTTTTTGGAAACTTTTCCTCTCAGGGAAGGCTTGGGGAGCTCGATGCGGCGAGTTGATGGGCTCTCAAACACGACATTCCTTTGCGCCAACACCCGTTGCTCTTTCAGTTGCGCTAAGCGCAGACGAAAAGTCGAATTTTGACGCTCCCGTCCCCCCCCTCCCCCTGCTTCCTCGCAACAGACGCCACCTTTTACCGGCGGGAACAGAAAATTAAACCCCCGGGTTTTGGGGGTTTTTTTGGGTTTTTTGTTTTTTTTCTCCCGAGGAACACGCGGGCCCCGCGAGGCGGGCGGTGCCGCTGCCTCCCCTCGCGCACGTGCGTGCACACGCGTGTGCCCGTGCGCGCGTGCAGAAGCGCGCACGGAGCCCGGGGGGCGGGGGGGGGGGGGGCGCGTGGGCGCGTGGGCAGGCAGCTCGCGGGAAGCCCCCCCCCCGGGGCTGACCCCCCCCCCCCCCCCCCGGGGTCCGATAGAGCGGGAGAACGGCAGAACGGTCGGCGCCCGCGCCCCGCCCCGCCCGCGCCCCGCCCCTCCCACCATTGGGCCGGCGGCTGCCCCGCCCCGCCCCGCCCCGCCCCCGAGCTGCCCGGCAGTTCCGCGCGGGCGGAGCGGGGAGCGGCACCCGCGGCGGCGGTCCGGCAGCATGGGCTGGAGCTGACAGCGCCCGCCCCGCTTCAGACGCCGAGCGCTTTGCCGGCGGGTGGAGCGCGGCAGCGGGGAAGGGAAAAAGTTGCCGCTGTCCGCCCGGGGAAAACTTTCTGCCGGCGAGGCGAGGAGGAGGGAGGAGGAGGCGGCGGAGGAGCCGAGCCCTCCGGTGCGGTCCCTGCGCGGCGGCGGCGGCGGCGGGACGCGCTGCGCTGCGCTGAGGCGGCGCGGGGGCCATGCCCGCCGCCAGCCTGCTGCCGCTCTTCGGTAGCGCGGCGGGGCCGGGGGCGCTGGGCGGCCCGGCGGGCGGCGGCGGCGGCGGCGCGGGCGGCGGGGGCAGGAAGGCGGCGGGCCCCGGCGCGTTCCGGCTGACGGAGAAGTTCGTGCTGCTGCTGGTGTTCAGCGCCTTCATCACCCTCTGCTTCGGGGCCATCTTCTTCCTGCCCGACTCCTCTAAGCTCCTCAGCGGCGTCTTCTTCCACTCGGCCGCCCTGCAGCCGCCGCCGCCGCCGCCCGGCGGGCAGCCCCGCGCCCCGCCGCAGCCCGGGGCCGGCCCGGCGGCGGCAGCGGTGGCGGCGGCGGCGGGCGGGGCGGGCAGCCTGGAGCGGATCCGGGCGGACCACGAGCGGGCTCTGCGGGAGGCCAAGGAGACGCTGCAGAAGCTGCCCGAGGAGATCCGCAGGGACATCCGCCAGGAGAAGGAGAAACTTCTGCAGGACGCCCGCGGCAGGAAGGAGGCGGGAGCCCCCGGGCTGCCCCAGCGCCTCTTCCGCCAGCCCGTCGGCGCCGTGGGGCAGGAGCCCGCCGACCCCGCCGTCCGGCAGCGGAGGGCCAAAATCAAAGAGGTGGGTGGCGGCGGGCGGGGACGCGCCTCGGCACCCACGCGGGGCGGGGGGGGGTGTGGGGGGGTGTGGGCAACAGGTCGCAGGCGGCGGGGTGGGGAGCCCCGAGCCCTCCTGCCTCCTCCTCCTCCTCCTCCTCCCTGCCGGAGAAGGGGAGGGGGGGGGGGTCTGTCTGGCCGGCCCTCGCTCGGCAGCCGCCGCGCACGTCGGCTTCGTCGCCCGCGGTTGCACCCTCGCAGCCCGCCGTGCGTCCTGCGCGGCCGCGGAGCGAGCGCTGCCCGCCGACCCGGCTGCGCTCCGCGCCGGCTGCGCCCTCCCCTTCTCCCCCCCCCCCCCCCCCCCCCCCCCCCCCGTTACCGACCTCCCCCAGCTGTTGCACCGAAGCCCGGGGAGGAGGCAAAGCCCGGCGAACGACTCCCGGGAGCCCCATCGCGACGCGGTTCCATCTGCGCCGCCCGTGGGGCATCCCGGTCTCGGTCGCCGGTGGGTGAGCGGCGAGTGTCCCCGTCCCCCTCGGCCCCCCCCCCCCCCCCCCCGGGGGTGCGGGGGGACGGTGTCCTCCCGGTGCCGCACTGGTGGCGGAGGGGGGGTGGGGGTGGGGTGGTGGTGTCACTTCAGGGATGTCGCGATCCGCCTCGGAGTCGTGCGGTTCGCTGTTCGGTGCGATACCGGCTGGCTGAAGAGTTGAGGGTATTTGGCAAAACGGAGGCAGTTTGGGTTATAGCGGGAAGGCATCCGAGCTGGATGTGCTCCGACCAGTTCCCTGAACTGCCTCGCTCGTTCGTGCTGCGTGGTTGGTTCAGGTACCGTGTTAAAGTCCTTCCTTACGGAAATTCGCCGAACTGTGTATAGGCAAGTCTGTCGTGAGCAGAGCTTGACAGGGTCCTCCGACAGAAGAAGAATTTCCTTGATAATATTGTTCAACTTCCCGTCATTACTGCCCGGTTTATTTATCGAACTGACAATTGCAGCTGCCGGCAGAGATGAGGGTTTATGAATTAATTAGTAGTATATGTTTCCTGTTCTGTGGTGATGGAAATGAGATAGGAGTGAGACTATAACTCCTGAGTATTTCTGTCTTTGCGAAATATCATTAGCCTTATTTCGACTGATTTATTTTTATGGTTCGTTTGTGCAGAGCGGTCTGAAAAGTGAGCCCAGACATCGCACGGAGCACCGGATAATAAGCTCTCACAAATCTCAAGTTGTGTTCTGTGCTCTGGACTCCTTGCATCAGTTTAACTATTTTAGCAAATTGTGCAGCAGTCATAAGCAGTAAATACCAACGCAAAGGTATTTTGAAGGGAAAAACTCTCAGGAGTGCGTGGTACAGACCGCATCTCGAAGTGCGCAGAGACTACGGTGTCTTCTGGTTTAGTCACAGAGCCTCCCTGAGGCATACGGAACAATTAGAAATACCAGCAAACTCTTTTTCCAGTTATCTTGAATTGCCATGTAGAAGTATTTAGAAGTAATGAGGCTCCAGACCTGATGTACGCGATTCTGTAGTATAGAAGACTGCAACAAGTAAATAAGCAGGAGGAAGAAGATAAATACACAGCTGCTTTTGCTGGTCCCGCTCTGTGCCGGGTAGTCCCAGTTATCTTTTATTATAAATGGATACACGTGTGTATGTGTGCATATATTTGTATGTGTGGGTGTATATGCGTGTGTACATACATACCCCAGTATCTCTTCAATTTTCCTTCCTCCCTTTCCATTCCATCGCTCTTTCTGCTTCACTTCTACACAGGAGCCACCAACAACACAGTAACCCCCCAAACCAGATTTTTGGCTGTGTAAGCACAAGAGATGACAGAGGAACTGCACTTCGTTTCCAGATCTTTAGTTTTTCTTCATATCTCAGTATAATTCTTCAATACTGTGTGTTCTTTCTGGGAGTTTCCTTTCCTCCTGATTCAGTATGTGACTTTAACATGATGTTTACTTAATTGCTCTTGCATTTTTGCAGTACCTTGACTAGATTAATTTTTTCTTTCTTAAAGATTACTTTGTTTTACAGTCAATGAAAAAAAAAAAAGTGTTTCCTATTATGTGTTAACTTGCTTCACATTGTTTCATGTGTTGGCCTTCATGTTGCTTTTTTCTGTCTTTGCAAACTCTTGTCTACTTTCTTTATGTTGATACTTTACCGTCAAGCTGGAATTCTAATCTGCAGTCTTTTTAGAAACAGTTTTAAATTGTAACTCTTTAAAGTATGAACTTTTGTACTACACTGTACATGTACCAAAACTGGAATTATCCCTTAAAGCTCCTCTCCTTTTGCCTGGTGGTTGCGTGCTGGAGGTGCAAATGTAAAGAATCAGCTTTCGTACTCTTTTGAGCCTGGAATTTGTGTCTGCGTTGTATGATGTGTGTCGTATACCTAGAACTCAAAATTTGAAACTATTCATGTGGAGAAGAAAGCAGGCTACTTTAAAGGAAAAGAATGCCAAAAACTACGGTTGTTCCTCCCTGCATTTCTGTCCTGGAAGAGCTCTGTCTCATCAACATGCTGACATAAAGCTGAGAGGGGAGAGAGCTTAGAGATGTTTTGTTCATTTACTGTTTCAAATTTTAAGTTGAAATGAGTGTTTAGAATTCTAGCCAGTACAATATGGTTTGCTATCACAAAACAATAAAATGCCATGACTTTATAGCATTTCTTAACAAAGTTTTGTTATAGAAATTTGTAACCATTTTTTCTATGGCATACTCTTTTGTATTTAAAAAAAAAAAAGTTAAAAAAGGTGGGAATATAAAGATTCTTGAACCTTTTTTGGTATAGGAACCAACATAGTATGACAAATAACTAGAAAAATAAGTTGCTAGAAGCTTATCGAGCGAGTAAAAGTCTTGTGGAAACATGGAGAAGCGGAGATCGTGTTGCTGTCACTGCCTTCCACTCCGTCAGAGCGAGACAGTTGCTCTCGAGGTCTAGCGTGTGGTAACGGTCCCACCGCGTTACACCCGCAGGGCCTGCCTGTGCGCAGGTGTGCCTCTGCAGATAAGGGACGTGGGCCAAAGACCGGCGATGCTGCCGTGTTCCTCTGTTTCTCTTCTGCTGCCGAGTTGCAGGCAAACTCAAAAGAAAGAGGGGCTGGCAGTACTGCCGGCAGTGGGGTTTGCCCAGTACTTCCTATTGTAAAACCGCTGTCGATTGCTTGCGACTGCTGAATTTTTTACTGGCTGACCTGCTGTTGCCTGCTCTGAGCGTCTTCCTCATGCCACATGCTTCAGGAAGGCTTGAGCGAAGAGGCACAGCCGCTTTTGAGCATAGCGGTGCACTTGTATTTTGTCAGAACTTGAGTTCTTCGGGCAGTTCCGCTGACGCTCTGGTGTCTCCGTGACTTGGGGCAGGGTCTGGGTACCTGGTACACCTCACACTGCTCTCTGTTTCGGTGTCCTGGTAGGAGCCCCAGACTGTGAATGAGGTTTGTATTCCTGCTCTTCCATTCACTGATGTGAGAGGTGGCCCCTCTTTTGAGCCAGTACCTCCTGTGATATCTGTTCCCCATCTGTAAAAAAAGGGGGAGTGGAAGGCAATGATGAGACTGTTCCACTCAAATAAACTGAAAGGCTTCCAGTCTCTGCTCTTGTCACTGTTGGTTGTGGCTGGACGTGATTAGTTCTGATGTCCAGGGAAGACTTGCAGGTATGTAGGCAGTTTGGAAAAGGTGGCAGCTTGGTATGAACAAAAGAAGTGATTAGAAGAGGATGGTAATAGTGGCAACAGGCTATGGAGGCAGGAGATGCACTGTTTCAATTAGGAGAATCTGACTTTGAATCTTTTCCAAGTCTCATTCCTCTCTCTTACAAAATAAATAAAAAAAAAAAAGTGATTGAATTATTTAGGTGTTAAGAAAATAGCAAAAACTGAACGCTTTTTATTTTAGAGGAAAGGAATAGAAAACAATGAGTGAGCTAGCGCAGGTACTAGAAGCAATATAATCACATTAGTGCGGTGCTCTGGCCAGGCTAATTAATCCTGCTGAACAGCAAGCTATTGGTGTTGGTGGAGCATCATACTAATGCAGCTGTGCTGTTCTTGGAAACCGTACATATTATTGTTTGGAGCTGTTTGGACAAGTTTTCAAGATAAAAGCCTGCTTGATAAACTGGAATCGATGTCCGAAGAGCATGATCATGAGGTGCTCCAAATACTTGCACAGCTCTCGACTGTTACAGTCATCTAGTAGAAGTCCTGGCGAGGAGAATTTTATTCACTGGTTCTCTGGTCATTCCTGAGCACCTTTGAGCTCAACAGGGCAGTGGTCGCAAGTCAGCAAAACAGACTCCGCAGCTGAAGATTAATTACTTCACACTGTCTTTCTGTAAAGAACTGAATTGAGGTTGCATTGGCAGTGTGAATTCTGGCGCTTCCTGAGTCCTCAGCATTCATTTTGTTTGTTTAATTGTTTTCTGTGGCGGCTTTTATGCAGTTTAGTTGGAAGTCATTGGGTTAAGCAAGAAGCCTCAGTAATGTTGCGGGGAAGTTCAGAAGTATCTGGAGGAAAGCAAGCTTGTGAGCATGGAAATAAAGCACTAATCAGAGATCTAATACACACTTGACATAGTACTTGGGCGTAATCAGAACTCTCCCGTTAACAAGGAGGAGTGATGGCAAAATTACAGGAGGTGGCTCGCCGCTGAAGAAGGGCGGTTGGCCCCCGGTGCCTTCCTGCGTGCTTTCCTACGGCCTGGTGTCCTGGTGCTGCTGCTTGGCAGGGTCCGGTGCCAGGTTGGGGGGAGATTAATTTCCTTTTGCTGATTTTTATGAGATAAGGGGAGCTCACTAATACTCGTTGCTGACAAAAGAGGAGGGGAAGTCTCTTTCGACTGCCTTTTCCCACTGTCTACTTTGCATTAATTCCACTGTAGCCCTCCGTAAGCTGCTTCAGCTCACTAAACCAGCAGAAAACTGCCAGAGAAAAAAAGTTGGATGGTTTTCTGCCAAGGTGGCGAGTGGCGAGTTGAAGGCCTTAACGGAAGGATCGACTTGGTGCTGGTTTTGGTTGTGGCGAGGGAACGGTAGATGAAAGAGTTACGAAACCTCTTTCAGTAACCTTGTTTTAGGAGTTGGTATCTGATCTTCTGGCCTAGCTTCTCCATTAAAATTGAATCTCCGCAGTGTGACATTTGCAGAGTAAAGGTTCAATCTACTGCAATAACCTTCTGTAGCAGGCTGAAGTGCTGCGCTTCAGGAGGCTGTTACGTCCCAGCCCCTCTTCTCAGAACAGAAAAGGGGAAAAGAAACACAGTGGCAGGAATTAACTGAAGCCCCAGCTTCTGTAGACCAAAATTCAGAGTGCTTTTACTGGGAGGAAGGTTGTGGGGGCCTGCATGGGAAGGGAAGGGAAGGAGTTAAAATGCAGCTGTGGAAGTATTGAGTGGTTTGGGTTTCAAACAGAAAAAGCCACCTTCCCTGATGGTACATTTCTTTAAGAGCAAGATACCGAAAGGAAAGGAATTAACATGTAATGAGTAAGCAATGTGGTGATTCCTGGTGACATGCTGATGATGCAATGCATTTCGAAAGAAGTTTTCTTAAAGTACTTTGTGACCTTAATGCTGACATCTTGTAGCTTTCATTTAGTTTGTCAAAGGAGTTTAAAATTAATTTTGGTTTCCCCCGCCCCGCCCAAGCTTTATTTACCTACCTATAATCTTCAGTATTTTTGTATCTACTAGTTCTTTTTGAGTGTTTTGCAGTGCCTTCCTTCCTGATAAATACTGTTTATTGTAGTTTTTATCTTTTTTCTTTTTTTTTTTTTTTTTAAATGGTTTTATTAAAGACACTAAGGAGGTGAATTAAGTGCCTAAATACAGGGAATCAGATATGGTGGGTAGATAGGTACCTCCTACCCCTAATTTAAGGGCATCTTCCTGGGCCTCATAGGCACTTTTCCTGGTTTTGGGGGGAGATTTTTGCTCTTGTGAAGTGGCAGCTGGAGGTGGCAGGGCTTATCTTATGGCACCTAAATGTTACAAAACAGTAAATAAAGTTACTTGCTTAGGGATAATGTCACTACAAGACACAGAGAAGCTTCATCTGAGTTACTAAGTACGGTTCACTGTGACTCTTGGTCCTGTATGATTCACAACCTTTTGGTTCTGTCACTTGGCAGACCCTAGGAGGAGCCAGTTCAACCCGCCGACCAGACAGAAAGCTACCCCAGCTTTTGTTGGGTTCGTGGTACCTGGTGGGGTAGGGAGCCAAAATGGCTTAGTGGAGGTCTGAGCACAGTGGAAGCGGTGGACCCTCGCTAAGCCAACGTGTTTGAAAGGAGAGCACAGTGGAGGAGAATGGGACTGAGGCATCTTTTTGTCCACAAGACACGAAATAGGGTATGCCTTTGCCAAATAAATGTTCTTTCTGCTGGAGGCCCTTAAGGTCTTTTTAGGGGAGGACATTGTTTCAGGTGAGTTGATTCAGCTGTGGTTTTTGGTTGGTTTTTTTTTTGAGAACCTGCCAGCCTCTTCTCGGTCAAGTGACTTGAAGTTTCTGCCATGCAGGCGAATGCCTGTCCGATTTGAACATCGGTCGTGAGATGGAGGGATATCTCGGTGTCTGTGTGCACATCTGACCGGGATAGGGTGTGTTCCTATTGGTAGTTCATGCTTTTTCAGCCTTACACCTGTTTTCTGTGAGCTAACAAGAATATTTAATTTCTTACGTTCAGACTTGGTCTATGCTCTCAAGAGGTACCTTTACCAAAACCAACTGAACGTCCTATGTAACAGGATCCTCAGAATTGTGGGGAAGATGAAAAGGCTGTAAAAGTTCAGTGGAAGACATCTGGCTTTCACAAAAAAAATCAAGCACATGATTAATTCTTTAACTGAAAACCCATGAGCACATTTTATGTAAAGGCAAAATGTAAATTCCAGACACGCAGGACTGTTTTTGTGAAAGCTAAATAAGGTAATGTAAAGGCGTGAGGTAAAGCTTTAAATGTCTTCTGCGTTTTGGCAAAAGTTTTATTCTCATGGTGATGATTTCGTATTTAATGTTAGTATAGCTGCCTATGGCAGCCATTTAATATAAAGAAATAGAGTAAATCGTCATGCTGGTGAGTACAGTTGCTTAAGGCTGTAGTTCTGTGCTGTGGGCAAACTGAAGCAGAAAAATTCCACTTGTTTATTAAAATCTACCGTTAAGGCCAAAAAATGTCTTATCTCATTCAGGGGGGAAATAAGAGTGGTTAGACAGCCAGGCTTTGATAGCTTCTTTGAATGTTAATGAAAGCACAGCACTATGAAAAGGAAATCATGGACAGACAGGAGACAGCACTACTTGTGGAAGGTAATTAACGTCGTTACAGAAGCACTTGTATGACTGTTGGATGGACAGGCCTTTTCTTAAAGCTATCTGAAACATACTGCTGTAAGAATTGTTGAGTGTGTTAACTTTCTGTTTGGTTGGTTTTGTTTGTTTGTTTTCTAGCTTGGGGAGCCAGCATAGGTGTAAATTTCTGTGGTTTTCATCTTAAATAGAATATCTTAACAAGTAGTTCCTTTATTTACAAATAATTAATTTGTCTCCCTAACTTATTTGGCAGAGTAAGAGTAATACTTCAGGAAGGTGGCTTTGATTCAGTGTTTGCTGCTGTCTAACAGTGCAGCACTTCTCTGGCAATAAACTGCTGCCTGAGATGGTACAGAGATGATGAAACACTCTGGTTGTGTGGTTTTTTGGTAACAAACTTAACTACTCAAATGTATCTCTGTGTAAAGTATGTTTTAGACATTCAGTTTTGAAGGATTTTGTGATCTATTTCTAAGTTATTTCTAGAACTGTCATTTAACAAATGAAGAAAATAATTGTTGAGGTGGGCCTATGAATTAAGCAATATGGGCAATGTACCAGATACTCAATTTAGGGGTTCCTTCTTTTGTGTTAAAATCTCCTTTATCTACAAAATTTGTTTAGGGGTTTTTTTTTTTTTTTTTTGCTTGTTTTTTTTAAGCATGTGATATAAAGAATGTGTGCACGCTTCTAAGAAGCATCTCTTTTTCTGTTTTCCATGACTTTTTATAATTGGGTCTGCAAGTCTGTCATGAAAACATAATTGGTGAGTAATAAAGCGCACGCTTGCCTGAACCAGATTAAATGAAACCTTTTACGGAATTGCGGTGAAGCCGCTGTTGTATCACAGTGCTCGGCAGCCTTGCCTGCAGAGTCCAGAAGACTTTACCATTCTGAGAAAGGCGTTTGGTTTTCCAGGGGTGAGAGGGGTCTAGTGCCTTTCACAGTGACAGGTTTAAGAGCAGAACTTGACTACCTGGATCGTGTTTGGCTGTTCCCCCACTAAACCAGGGGCGAAGGCTGTCTTTGCTCCTGCCCATGCTGCAGGTCTTCAGCCTGGGCATGTCAGCTCGCTGGGGTCAGCCTAAACCTGGGTTTTGGAGTCTGGTTCGTGGGTGCACACGGGCAGCTGTGGTTTGCCACTAAACTGCTGCTAATCGCGCTCTTTATTCCAGGGGGAGGCTGAACCTGAGACTCCCTGGCTCTACGTTTAGGTCGCTAGCTGTAAGCTTTTTAAGCAATAGTTGAAATCAAATGCTCTGGTCCAGTGCTGTTTTGAAGGAAGGCAAGTAAGGTAGTAAAACTCCCCATTTGCCTTTCTTGCATCTTGAAATCTTTGGTTTGAACTCTGTTGTAACCAAGAAATGCTTGTACGAAATAATATGACAACTTGCTATAACTCTCTGCAGTAAGCTGATTGGATTTTATAGCTGGTGTTTATGAAGATACAGGTATTGCTCATTCTGATGCCTCTAATTTTAAAAGCTTTTCAAACAGATTGGATGAGCACATAACCTGCTGTTACATTCTTATAACTGTTAAAGTTAAACATTCACAGCCCTTGTGGGAACACTGAGATATGCAGTCTCTTATGCAAAGGTAACTACAAGTGTAAAATCTACTTTCATTTGTCCTCCCACTCCCTCTTGGAAACTATATGTACCTTGGCTTTTAAATTGTCTTAGGAATAAAGGAAGTGAATGGAAGTCTGGCTTCTGAGAAACTTGGGCCCTTTTTTTTTTTTTTTTTTTAAATGCAAATCTCTAATAAGGTAAGAAAATACATGACGATTGGAAGAGATGGTAGGCAATATTGAACAAAGGACCAAAATGATTCTGTGCAGTGAATGAGCTGATGACTGTGGAACATCTGGCTGTTACAAGACTTCCTGTGCACATCTCAAAAATTATTTCAGAATAATTAACTTTTTTCTCCGATGCCGGGCAGAAACAGAAGTTGCAATTTCAATGTAAAAGCGTGCAGCTTTGCAATTCTCATGTAAAGATACATGTCGCTGGCATTTAGGTTAGAGGCAGTACTGTGTATTGTTTATATGAATACAGTAGAAAGGAAAGAACATCTGATACTTTTTTCCAGGATTTTACATCATCTGACTTGTGTAGGGGCGATCTTATTGCTTGGCAACATAAACCCTCTTTTTCAATTATTTATTCAAAGTCAGTATGTGCTTTTAAAACATTGCAATAAAATTGCATTAGATCAGTGTGGCTTGCTTCTTTAATTAGTATTCAGACCACTGCGTGGCTATTTTTTTTAAAGTATCTGCATATTTTTCTTTCGCTTAGTCCACTGCATAATAAACATCTCTGTGCCTTTTGAAATTTCTTTTGTTCAGAGACTGCTTTCTTCCAAGGAAATAGGAAGTAGCTTGTGTAAAAGAATACCAAGCTAAAAAACATTTTGCTTTCAAAGTGTAGTGCTTAAGGAGATAGTAATTTTACTATTCACCGATACACACATGCAGATGCAGACCCAGTCTTTAACTCCACTGTCAGTTTTCTCACTGCCTTTGAGCACTGACATCTGTTGATGTACTGAATAGTGATACTAATGATAAAGCTTTGCCCATATTGCTGTCTGTAGGGAAATCTGCTGCTTGTTACTGTGGTTATAGTTCTCCACCCATCTGTGATTTTGAGAATTGCACTTTAAATTTTGTGTTGGACCTAGATAGTAATACTAGATTCGTTCAACTAAAACTTAAAGAAGAGAAATAGATGTTAATCATTTGCACTGATGGATTTCCGCCCCCCCCACCCCCATCAGGCAACAGAAAGCCTAATTACCATTTAGGGAGTAGAAGAGTTATACACATTACATATTTAAAAAGTCATAATACTTCAAAGCTGCATACTGCTTTCTTTGTTCTGGTGAGATCGTCTGAAGAATCACCACGGGAGAAACTACGCTATGTAAAGACAAACTGCAAATTGATATTTTTATGTCTTACTCTGTAAAGCTCTAGAGTAAGCATGGCACTGAACCTGAACTGACTCTTCATAGAAATGTGTGTGATCTTGTCAAGGGCTGAAGTGACATCACAGATCAAGAAGGGCATTTCAAAAAATGACCTTTCTGAAGAAAAACCCGTAAGTCTCTTCATGCAGTTTCTTTAAAAAAATCACTGTATTCATATATTGAGACACGAGATGTATTTGTATCTGTCTCCATATATATGTTTTACGTAAGAGCCAAATATATTGTACAGTTGGTAAATGATAAATTCTGTTGTCCGTAACTAACAATGTAGTTTGTTCAGGGCAAGCTCTGATCTGAAGAAACACCTTGAAAAAGTAAAAGGCATCGTTTGGTTTGGTTGGTTGGTTGTTTTTTTTACACAAATAGTCATCTAAATTGAAAAGATAATTAAACGTACACTGCAAGCAAAATCCAGAACATTAGGATGGAGCAAAGAAATCCTTGTATTTCAATAATCAGTTTTGCTCAAGTTATTTTTTTGTTATATAAATCTAAACCTTGCAGAAAGTAGATGCTCTGTTTAGACTTCATGGGAACAGTTTTCATATGCAGCCTGATCATCTGAAAGCATTATGGAGACATGGTTGGTCTGCATTTATGCACACTGTAGTCCTGTTTGTTCTTTCTCCCAACCTTCTCCTTACCACAGGATTTTGTTGTTGAGAAGGAGGGAGATTCAGACTTGCCACTGGACCTCTGGAGGCCTGATCTCTTGCTTAGAGCATGGCTGACTTCAAAATTAAATCAGGTTGCTCAGAATCTTGGGTACCGAAGCGTGGAAAATCTCTGCGGAGGGAGATTCAGCAGTCCCTCTGGACATATTCCAGTGTCTGAAGACCCTTATTGTAGGCTTTTTAAATTATTCTTGTATCTACTTAGAATTTCGCTTTCTGCAACCAGTGACCACTGCCTTTTCTCCTTTCATTGTGCACCACTGAGAAGAGCTTGGCTACCTTTTCTCTGTGGGCATCTACTAAGTCATTAAGAAGCCTTCTCTTCTCCAGTCTGAACAAACCCAGTACCATCTATCTCTTCTCATATGTCATGTGGTCTCCTTTTTTTTTTTTTTTTTTTTTTAAATCTCTACTTGGTACAAGGGAGCTGAAGACCAAGAACAGGGCTCCCATTGAGGCATCAGGAATGTCGCATAGAAAGTGTTAATTACTTCCCATCACTCACAAGCAGTCTTGCTAACGGAGCCCACTATACAGTTACTCTTCATCACGGCCAGGATGCCTTGCTTACTTGTTGTTGAAACAACAGGTTGTTCACCAGGACACCCAGGACATTTGTTGCAAAGCTGTTTCCTAGCCTGTAAGTTCCCATCGTGTTCTGTGGCGCGGGATTATTCCGCAATAGGTACAAGATTTTTGCATTTGCTTTTATGGGGCTTTGTGAAGCTTGTCAGCTCGCTCCTCCAGGTTGTTGAGGTCCTTCAGGTGGGAGCCCCACTCTCCAGCTTCTTGATTGCTGGAGTTTGGTGTTACCCACGAAGGGTATGTTCTGCTCTGTTGTTCAGATTAAGCCCAGAGAAATGTCACTCGTAGCTAGCTGCCAGTTAGATTTTGACCTGTTTACTGCTGTCTTGAGCTTGTCAGTCCAGCCACTTTTTTCAGCAACCTTGTTGACCAGCCATCTCGTCCATGCCGTTTTGGCTGCTGTAGTGCTAAGGGGAACTGCGTCAAAAAGCACGCTAAAGTCAAGGTAAGTGAAGTCTGCTGCTCTGTCCTCATCCACAGAGTCAGTGGCTTCATCATGATAAGTAACTGGGTTGGTTGAGCACATTTTGCCCTTGGGAAATTATGCTTGCTGTTCGCAAAGGTGTTTCTGTCCTTCATGTTCCTGGAAATAGATTCAAGGAGGATTTGCTCCGTTTTCTTCCCAGGGTTTGGAAGAAGGCTGACTGACTGGCCTGTCATTCCCTGGATCTTCTTTCTTGCTTTTTCCCTCGGTTACCAGGGACCTCCCTTGGTTACTACAGCCTTTCAAAGGTGATCTAGAGAGGCCTTGCAGTGACATCAGCCGAATCCCTCAGCATCGTCAGAAGCATCTCATCTGGTCCCATGGATTTGTGAGCATCCGTTTTGCTTAAGTGCTCTGTTCCTAGCTTGGTCTTCATTTACCTGACACCCTTCCCCAGTCCCTTGCCACCTAAGCCCCTCCTCGTGCAGCTCCCTTGCTCTCCTGCCATGGGACGTTGAACGTCGACGACGTCTTCTGGGCACCTTAGCCCTACAGGGAACTCCCCTGTGGGATCCTGCGGATCAGGTCCCTGAACAAATTGAGCTTGTCCCCCTGAAGACTGGGGTCTTTATTACTTGTCTGCCTCAGTTCCTTCAGGATCCTCAACTCTCCTGTCTAGCATTTAAATAGGCTTGGGGTTTAGACATTTTGCATTCATGCATTAATTGTTTTGAAGTGAGCTTTGATTATGGGAGGTGGGGTGGTGGAGGGAAATGGCGTGTAGCCTTTTCTGGCTAATTTGCATCTGTGCTACCTCTCGGTTTCATTAGGGAAGCCCAGCAGGCAACTGCATGTTAGCAGGTATTTTGAAATTTTTTAAAAATGAGGAAATGGTTACTGGTCAGACTGATACGGTTAATATAGGGAATTTCCCTTTGAATTTTTGAAATACAAGCTATTGATGGAAAACAGAACTCTTAGTTGCAGCTTTTGCCACTTCTGTGGGTGTGAATGGGTTACTAGCATACTGACAGGGGCTGGGAGATGTGCCATCCAAGAATCATGCTGTTTTGAAGCTTCTTCCTTCTACATACCTCTGATCAAAATATCAATGACCTGATATTTACGCATGGCAAGTAAGGATGTGAAAGCTAATACAGTGTCAGTTAAAATGGAGAGGTTCAAAGTTTGGATTGTAACTGAAATGGATACTACTGAATAAGATTTAAATCACAGTTCTGTTTGATTTCTTTCTTAAGGGTCTAACTTCATTTGTAAGCAATTAAAATTAGCAAATACTTATTGCTAGCTTACAAACATGTTTTTTGATTAAATTTCCATCGGTTTTGTGTGACTTGTCGCGTGGTTTACAGCAGACACTGTCAGTATTTTTACAGTAGGGTTGTACTACTGCACTGCACAACCAGTTCACGAGAGTCCAACTCTTCAGGATTTGATTTTCTGTCACTTTTGACATCGCAAAGAGGTCTGGCTTTACGGAAGCTTGGTTTTCAAAATGAAGTCTTTCTTTATACTGCCGCATGCTCAGTGTCCAAACTCACTCGGCACTTCTAAAAGGGTAGGTTTCCAGTATTATAGCAATACATGAGCATCCCTTCAATTTGACATGCCTGTCCTGATTTTGTGATGTGAGAAGCAAAGCTCTTTCCAGCTATAGCAGGGACTATATAACCTTCCTTTTGCCCTAACTTTATGATCCTTTGTTATGGGAACAGTGATCACCCATAGTTTTTATTTGGCACTTAAAGCAAAAGTGTGAAAAGGTACTTCTGGTGGGAATAAGTTTGAGGAAAGGGTCTCTGAGTTTTGGAAAGCAGTCAAGCTTCTTTTAACTTTTGTTGGACTTTTTTTTCCTTAAATTTTCTACTAAGTGTGTGTATGGAGGTTTCATCAAGAAAGTAAGTTATTCTGAATCTTGTTTAGCAATCCAAAGCATGACCGGTGGCTGCGTCTCCACTTCTACATTTTTGATCTGTGACTTGAAGTAAAAATTCAGCATTTCATTTTCTGATGTAAAGCAGGTCCTGTAGTCTAACCTGTTGAAGGTCACACCACTTCGGTCTCTTGCATGTGAAGAGAAACTTTAGATGAATGGTCTTCTGATCTGTATGTGCTGGGCATTGAAAAAACATTTTTTTTTTGTTAGCTGTAGTCTTGATCATGAGAACCTAGAAGGACACAACTATTACAAAGTTATTTTAAACACATAATAGTGGACTGCAAGATGTTAACACATGCTCACTTCAGAGTGACACTATAGTAGCTTCCCGGTGTGCTAATTACCTGTGACTGTGTTCTGTGATGGGGGGGGATTTTGTGGAGTTTTTTTTCTTCCCTTCTGTTTGAACACAGTATTTTTGTGATGCCTATTTTATTCTTTATTTGCCATGAGGAGTCTTACTCACTTCAGATTCATGCCACTGTTTGAAAAATGAGTATGTTTTATTTTCTGAGGAAGGAACAAGGCCAGCGGCTGATGTCTCAAAAACAGCTTTGAAAGTCGTCCATGTTCGTGTGAACACTGCAGCGCAAATAAACGGGGACGTGATCTACTACCTCAATGTCAAACATACCTAGTGTCTGTTTTACCAGCCCTACCTTATGTCCACACGGAGAAACTTTTTCCTAAGAACTTTGTGGCTGGTTTTACTGCAGCTTCGCTGATAATGATTCTCTTGTACTCTGTAACTTCATGTTGCCATTAGTCCTGTGTTATGTGGGGAACTTCTGCGGGCTGTAAAACGAGCTGTGAATGTGCTATAATCAGAAAGAAAATAACTTATTCATAGTTTCTCTTGGATATTCCTGCTGTGCTTTAATATCCAGTTTCAAATATGTTGTTTATAGGAAGCATCCTGGGTGTCGTTGTATGTGCTGTTATCAAAACAACTGGGAATTTGTTATGTGCTACCTTTTCTACCACCACATTACCCTCCCCCCAAAAACCCCAGTCAAATTTCAACTTCTGTCTTTTCTTTAAAATAGTTAAGGACTTGACTGAATTCCCCAAAGAGGTTATATAGAAGGAGGAGGGAAACTTTGTGGGTTTTCTGATGGGATAAGGAACAATGAAACTAATGTGAAAGAAAACTTGCTCATCTTTCATTTGAAAACTAATAACTGGGAACATCACGGCTGTCCTACATTTTACCAAAGAAACTAGCATATAAAAGAGTGTTTGGAGTGAAGTGGAGGAAGCTTTGTGTGTGTGTGTGTATGTATATATAAATACATAATGTGTGTTAATGAAAAAGAGACCAAAGAAAAAGCTCATACTTTAATATGTAGAATTATTGCCCCAAAAGTAGAGCCAAACTATAATTTTTACCACCTTTTTAAACACGGTAAAGAGGGTTGTAGCATGCTGTATCTGTACAAATACTATCTGTATTTGCTCTTACTGTAATTAGCGTGAGTGTTTCACAGCCGTTCGGGCTTGTATGTGAGACTGAAACCTGGGAAATGCCCTCGTTTTGGCTGGTGGGTAGGGAGGAAGTGTTTGGTAGCTTGGATGATGAAAGGTAGTTCTTGAAACATACTGTTTCAAGCTATATATGAAGATGTACTAATGACTTTATTGTGTGAAGTCTGATTAAATGTTTTATTATTCGTATATCTTACCTTTTGCCCTTTGGACTGCTGGGCGGGAATAACATTTCTGATCTTCAGAAGTGCTACTACTAATTAAATACAGACCTCTTTGGGTAAGAACAGCATTTGCTTGCAAGTCACAACATCTTTAAAAATAAATTTTATTCACTATTTTATAGCTTACTGAGAATCCTAATCAGCAGTTCTCGATCAGCTTTTTATACAAGGAATTTGATAGCAACTACTTTGTACAGTTAATCCATGTAGTTAATCCCTCTCACTTTGGGACATACTCAGTTTCATTCATGCTCTCCAGCTTTTGTGATATGGTTAGCATTACTGCAGTAGCTATGATCTCAGTACTACCTCCAGGTGAATTTAGAAATATTTTTGGTTTTTTCTAGCAGAATTTTCATTTCTCTTAGCATCTATCCCTAAACCTACTTGGTTCTGTTTCTACAGACAAATAGTGAAAATTCGCGTTGTGAGGAGAAGCAAATAATTTTTACGTCTTCACAACCTTTTGAGATCTGTGCAGTCAACCACTTTCCCCAAATCAGCACAAACCCATGTTCCTTTCATTCTCCCTTGGGCTGTGGCAGTACGCTTAAAAATCTAACCAGCCATGGCTCTGCCAGGTCAGAGCTGGAGGCAAATTCACCAAAAAAACAGTGTTTTTTTGGTACACACCTTGCCACTGAAAAATCCTCTTCCCTGAAGGCAGGGTGCATGTGCTGGTGTTGATCATAGAAGAGATGTATGTGCACTTGGTGCCAAGCCATTTGGACTGCAGGGGCCAAATGTTTCTGGAAATGAATGCGGATTGCGGAACATTTGTACTTTTTCTTGCAGCTTTGGTCATGTGATGAACATACATTCCTTTATTTGCTTTATAATGTGGACGAAAGCCAAGCTAACTAAAACTATAGTTCACTTTGATCTGTAAAAACCATACCTTGCATGAACAAATTGATTACAGTAGTTTGCTCCCAAGAAGAATATTAGTGTGCGTGCATGGGATCACCAGCAGATCCCTCCAGCTGGGGCAAAGGATTAATCTCTCCCACTCCCTACATTTTAAGGATACCCGTGACATGATGGCATGAAACTGGCTTTTCCCAATGCTTTCTTAAAGCATTCTAATAGCCCTTCTTCAGCATTGAGAGTGGAAACAGATAAGAATTGGGGCATTGCAGTGGGTGAGCGCTCCCTTTCTTTATGGCCCTATCTGTCAGTTTCAAACAAGGCAAATGCTACTCCACAGGGACTGCTGTTCTCCAGAAAGCAAGCAGTAAGCAATTTCTCTTAAAATCAATGCAAAAAAACCCACTAGACTGCAAATATTAAACAAGTTTTTCAGGGCAAGTGTTTTGGAGAACTGCAATTTTTGAATCTGAGTTTATGTAATACTGTCAGGAAACTTCAAATGCAGATATATTTCTGATGTGTTGCCTCTCTTGCAGAGCCTTCTTTTTCCATTATGCTTGACACCCCCGTGGGTTTAGTTTGCAGTCTGATTACAGCACTAGCTTGCACCAGCAGGCATTATTGACTTTTAGAAGCAGGTATGTACATTTGATGCTGACTTTAAAACTTCCTCAAAAAATGTAAAATACTTCCTCAGTATTTAAACTTGATGGTTTCTTGCTGTGGCTTCTGGTTATTACCTATTAGCAAGATAGCAGTAGCATCATATATAAGGTAGGCGTGGAGTCAGCTACAGAAATTGAAAGTCTGAGCTGCTGCGTATTTTAATTACACCGATGCGTTTGCGGGACCAACAACAGGCGTACTCTCTGGCTCTCAGTTGTTGGCCAGAGGCTGTGATACAAGACCAGCTCCAGATGCACCACGCACCAGAGCAAAGCCTTCTCTCCTGCATTGCACAGCCCAAAGGCTTTCCTGCTACGTCTCACTGCTCTCGGATGGGACGTGAAGAGCTCCAGGCTTCAGCACTTCAGCTGTGGGCTCTGACTGGTGTGACACTTCTGGAGGGGTCTGCTTTGATTTAGCTGGAGCAATGGTTAGTGACCTGTTTCAGAGTCAGTAGCAGATGAACACACTGCCTAGTAGGTTTTGTCAAAGCTACTATGCTAGTACATGTAAAAGGACTAGACTCAAAGCTGATTTCTCAAAGAAACAACAGCCTTAAAAGAATGTAGGCTATTAATGGGTACAAGTAGAATACAAGGAAATGAGTCTCTTCTGTTTCAGCAGGGTAAGACAGTGACAGACTTGGCTTGTTTGTTTTTATGACTGACAGATGGGACAATAACATTTCCCCTTCAATATCCACATCAGCACTTCGTTGCCTTCCTTATCTGGTGCAGGTAAATTTTTAACTCTCAGTTAACCATGCCAGCTAAAAGTTTGTAAATAGGCTTCACCTGGTGTGGTGGGTCAGCCCTGGCTGGAGGCCAGGTGCCCACCAAAGCTGCTCTATCACTCCCCTCCTCAGCTGGACCCGGGAGAGAAAATATAACAAAGGGCTCGTGGGTCGAGATAAGGACAGGGAGAGATCACTCACCAATTACTGTCATGGCCAAAACAGACTCAGCTTGGGGAAATTAGTTTAAGTTATTACCAATCAAATCAGAGTAGGAAAATAAGAAATAAAACCAAATCTTAAAACACCTTCCTCCATCCCTCCCTTATTCCTGGGCTTAACTCCACTCCTGTTTTTCTCCACCTCCTCCCCGCAGCATCGCAGGGGGATGGGGAATGGGGGTTGGGGTCAGTTTGTCACACGTTGTCTCTGCTACTCCTTCCTCGTCAGGGGCTGGACTCCTCACTCTTTCCCTGCGCCGGGTCCCTCCCACAGGAGACAGCCCTCCACAAACTTCTCCAACGTGAGTCCTTCCCACGGGCTGCAGTCCTTCAGGCACAGACTGCTCCAGCGTGGGTCCCCCACAGGGTCACAAGTCCTGCCAGAAAACCTGCTCCAGCATGGGCTCCTCTCTCCACAGATCCTGCCAGGAGCCTGCTCCAGCGCGGGGTTCCCATGGGGTCACAGCCTCCTTCGGGCACCCACCTGCTCCAGCGTGGGCTCCTCTCCACGGGGTCCCAGCCTCCTTCGGGCACCCACCTGCTCCGGCGTGGGGTCCTCCCTGGGCTGCAGGTGGAGATCTGCTCCACCGTGGACCTCCCTGGGCTGCAGGGGGACAGCCTGCCTCACCATGGTCTTCCCCACGGGCTGCAGGAGAATCTCTGCTCCAGCCCCTGGAGCACCTCCTCCCCTCCTTCTGCACCGACCTGGGGGTGTCTCACATATTCTCACTCCTCTCCTGGCTGCAATTGTGCAGCTTTTTTTTCCTTTCTTAAGTCTGTTCTCCCAGAGGTGCTTCCACCGTCGGCCATCTTAGAGCTGGCGTTGGCTCTGTTGGCCATGGGGGAAGCTTCCAGCAGCTTCTCACAGAAGCCACCCCTGTAGCCCCCCCGCTACCCAAACCTTGCCATGCAGACCCAATACACCTGGCCTGGTTCTAACTACATGTGACTCTTTCTGGAGACTATCCATTAGTGTTAAGAGCTGTTACTGTGGCAGCAAAATCAGTGGTAGTACACTAGCATGGGACACAGCGTTGAGTTTCCAGGTATGGAGTTCTGTTGTGGTAGATACAAAGCGTATCTTCCCATCCTCAGGTGTGCTGCTCGCTCATAACTTAATGAAAAGTTTCCACCTTTAATGATAGGCTTAACTTTTATTTAACAGATCTCACAGAAGTGATTGCTTTTTTTTAAATGACGCTTTAGACCACTAGCTTTTTATTTCAGTGACAAGCTAATTCTGTCAAGTGTGAATCTGCTGGCCACACAGCATCCTGTGTTTTGACTGCTATTTTAGAAGGTAATTTACTTGTTCTAACAAGTTCTACTTCCCTGTTACAGAGTAGCGCCTTAATTGTATAGAGGAGTCAAATTTTGATTTTGACACACATTTCTTTGTACTAGCCCTCAGCTTATATTTCAGATACATACAGGTTTGCTATTTCATGAAACGCTTATCAGATAAGTGTATGAAAAAGGTGGAAGTGAAAGTCAGTGGACTCCTGAATTAAGTCTCCTACTGCCTGTCCATAGTGGACTGCAGGTTGCTTGGGTTCTAAATTAGTACCATACCTTTTAAAGAAAAATACTTCCTTTTACTTCTCCAAAGTGGTGTATATATAGATATGTCCTGGCAATACTGCATTGGTAAAAGTTAAGAGCAATGAGGTATTTTAAGGTATTCTGAACTAGCTCCTAACAACATTGTCCAAATCAAGAAAGAATTGTTAAAACGAACTTGGATAGCCAGAGCAGAGATCTCCAGGTTGCCTTTGTAAGCCTCGACAGTCAAACAAAGAGAGTCCTGAAATATTCCATGTGCTTGGCAGACCTAAATCACTGGATGCAGAGGGTGATGGGGCTTGCTTTTCACAATTAACAGGAAACAACTAGGATACATTGTGTTCTACTGTAAACAAGTGATGCCTTCCAAAGTGTCCTGGTTTTAAAACAAAGAAAGAAACAAACAAAAAAATTACTATTACGTATCCAAGTCATGATGTGCAGATGAGCTCTCTCTGTGTGGTCAATAATCTCCTGTGCATGTGGAAAATATAATTCAGCATTTTGTGAAAGTGGGCAGACGAGACTGACTTAGGGATGTGTCAGGAGGTTGGCTGTGATGGTTTTCTTTTCAAGTGGTCATTACAGGGTGGAAACCTCAGAATGAGAAACTGATGTAGCTTTTCTGTGTTAGTCTCAAGCACAGTAGCAGGACAACATTTGGAAAGAATGAAATGTCTCTCAAATTTCTTTGATGTCAGAGTGAAACGTCATATTTTTGTGAAAATGTAGTATTAGAATAACAACTATTTCTTCACCTTTCATTTTTAAAAGGGAGACGTTATGAAAGAGTAAGTTCTAGGAATAAAACATTGCAGTTTTGAGAAGACTGTAAGAAGCTGTCTAAAATAGCTTGTATGTTGAACAACTGTGCTCAAAAAGAGAGCTTTGTGTAGTTCTGGAGAAGTGTAATATTCTTAGAAGGACTGAAACCTCCGTTGTCCTAAACGGTCATCTCTAAGGTGTGTTAGTTTAATGTGCTAAATGTTATATTTGAATCCTTAAAAGTTAAAAGCTCTGGATTTCTGTAATTTGATTCTGAAATCAATAAGTGTATGGAGACAGTGAGATCATAGGCAGGTAGCCTGCATGTCAGTATTAGTAAAAGGGTGCTGCTCGTGAACATGGTGTAGAAACTGGATGCTATGATAACACGTGGCTATTTTATGTAAGCTTTTTATGGATGGATCTTATGAAGCATTTCAGAGAAGATTAGAACTGCCTCCCCATTTTAGAATGCAGGAACTAAGTTAGATTTAAAGCACTTTAGCTCCTTCTAACACACAAATAGTAGATAATTAGAAGGAAACTGAATTACCCATCTCTGACAGTCAGTCTGTTCTCCACCACAATGATCTTTACCAAAATTCATAATAAAAGCATACTTTGTTTCAAAATTTTAAGATTAAATAGATTCAGTGTTTTCCAGGAAGGTAATGTAATTGGGAGAAAGGCGTAATAATAAGACATCGATTTTTATGGTGTATTTAGTGGTGTTATTTAAGCCTATTCTGAGAAATATTCCTGTTTGTCGAATGTTGGGTACATCAAAGGAAAGTACGAGATGACAAAATCAGAACAAACCTGTTCTTTACACATTATGTTGTACAGCTGTAAAGCCCTTTCAGCAGGATGTTGTGAATATAAAAAATTTACACAAGTTCAGAAAACAGTTGAGTAATTTTGTGAAAGAAAGCTCTACTGGGGATTATTAATCATACAAGCATCACGTCTGGCTCTGAAAGTCCCCGACTCTCAAACTCTGAACACTCCTGTTATTCATAAGAAGTATTTCTGTTTGCTCGTACTGTTCCTAAACTTTTGTTAGGGGTAGGAAGCTGTAGTAAGCCTTTTAGACTCTCATTTAGCAGTCATTTTTTGTGTTGGGAATCTTCTGAGAACTGGAATGGTTGTTGCCTGGCTTGTACTGAGAGAAATCTATTTTTGAGAGAGGAACAACGACCAAAAAAAGGTCCTGAAGGTAGATGCTGGAATTATTTCAGAATGGCCCAAACAGAAATCCTACCTCTCTTAAATAGGGTTACATTAGTATTACCCAAATGCTCAGTTAACGGGCTATAAACATGGGGAAAGGTCTGTTCCATGCTGTACGTTGTTAGGACATCAGGAGGTCCCCTCTAGCTGTTCCCTCGCCGGCAGGAGGGAGAGCACCCAGGTTCCCCCTCACTGCTTAAGTCAGATGCAGGTATGACCAGAGCATCAACAGATTGATTGTCCTGTTCCAAGAAGCACTGATAACGTGCCCTCAAACACCTGATTTGTTTCCCCTTGTATTCCCTTCTCCCACTTCTCCCTTTCCAAGTTCTTTCCATTTACCATCCTTATCGCTTCCCAACTGAACATCTCGGCCCTGTTTCCATTTCCCTACTGGCCTCAATTCTGTTGACTGGTAAATTCTGTTAAGCTAGCACTCCCCTTCTTTTATCTCTAGAGCCTGCCTGCCCTTTCTCATGTTGCTATCTTCTTAGTGGTGCCACAGGACAGGGTGAGCCATCTTCATATATGCTACTCCTCCTCTGTTTTCTGTAGCATCTCACTCTTGGTGGTGGCGTTACCTTGTTAGAGGCACCACAAGCCTGGGCGTGCCATTCCTGTGCTACCCTGACGTACGGAAAGCCTTGTAGTCTGTAATTCTTTATGTCTGTGCCCCAGAAAAGATTGCAGAATAATACAGTTTACATATACTTCTATGTTTACATAACTATAGATGTAGCTGGGGATTTCCTAAAGTCTTTATATTGGGATAACCACAGCTGTTTACAGTGGAGGTTAGGGAGCTTGGTAGCTGGAAAAGGGTAGATGTGGAAAAGGGATCAAGCCCGGAGCTGGATAGAGAACATTTCTTGTGGAAAAAAAAAAATTGTGATTCAGGGAAGAAATGTGAGACAAAAGAACAATTTATTTATTTTCCAAAAAAGTTTCACCCAAAAATAGATTCTTCAGAATTTACAAAATTTGCTCATGGGCAGCCAGTAAACCAGAAATGAAAATTGACAGGACCTGTCAAGCAGGCTGCTGGGGAGGCTCAGTCCCTGCCTGCTCCGCTCCTCACCCATCAGCCTGCCTGGAAGGGACTTGTCAAATCTGGCTTTGTAGCCACAGCAAGTGAAGTTGATGTGGTTTTGGGTTTTTGTTTGTTTGTTTGTTTTTGGTGGGGTAAGGGGGCACTGCTTTTTAAACATTGACAGTTGGATTTTCAGCAGGGAACTTCTCCACCAGCTCTACTCTACCAGACACTTTGTAGCTCAGTGACTTGACATAGGTATTATTTTTTTTTTTTAAATTATTATGACGATTTGGATGTTTTGTTTTCACTTTTGCCACATAATTTGGCTTATCTGTGAAGTATTTCTTAGGAATAGCTGCAGCAAACTCCCTAGATTATTTTGGATAGTTTAGGCTGAACTATCCAAAACAGTTTGAGGGAGAGCAAAGACTTCGTCTCTTCTGTATTGTAGTTTTAAGTGACGTAAATACTTTGATTGATCTCCTTTTAGGAACTTGAAATTAAGTGTGGAATCAACAGAACTGATCTGGGAAACTTGTGTGGTTTTTACATACCTGCCTGAAAAAAGCAAGAGAATTAAGAGAGTTCTGTGTGTTGGAAAACAAGTCCCATCCAAGGTCTTTCCCTTCTGCAAGCTTGCAGGTCTGTTAATTCTGTGGTTGGCTTCCCTGTTCCTGCTTAGGAAGGGACAGAAATTTCAGATAGTTGTTTGACTATGTTGTTGAGGAGCATTGCATCTTCTATTTTTTTTTTATGATACCTTATGTATTTGTGTGAGGTACCATATACATGCTGAGAAACTGGTAAATTTAGATGGCAGTGCAAAGCTAAAATTTTTGCCCGTTGTGGGAATAAGTCTCTACTGGGTGGGTGGGGTGGAAGGTGTCTCCTCCTAATAACACTACCCTGCATCAAAGTCATCACGCCGTTAGCTGTGTTACAGATAGCACAAACTGGAATTATGCTCCATTTGTGCTGTGAAAGCTATAAGGCATTTGAAGCACTTTTTGTTAACAGCTTAGGTAGTGCAGTATGAAATTTGGGCCACTATGACCATCTGCTCTCTCAAATCTTTCAGTATCCCATTAAGTTGTCACTGTCTGTATCTTCTGGCAATGATTCCTGAGTGTTTGCCTTTTCAGTAACAAACCTAACACTTGCGTGGTTCATTTGCTCCTTTTCTCTTTTACAAAGATGTTCAGGAGGAGCCCTTACTTTCTGTATGCCTTTACTTTTGTCTTGTTCTCTTTTTGTCCATTTACAAATAAGTACAGCTATTTTTTGGCCTTTCCATTGAGGAAAATACCTCTATGCCTCTTAATTGAATTCTTTCTGTTTCTTCTGTATCCACTACTGCCAGGAGGTGATTGGAACAGACCACTAGTATTCATCTTGGCTACTTTAATTGCATATCGGTTTTATGGTTTTCCATTTGTTTCCTTGTACAACTGAGCATCTGATTTCTTCTGCCTGTCGTGAAAGCATGAGCACAGACATTCTCCATAAGCCTGTGACAGCTCTTCTCAAATCCATGTAGAGCTGATGAAATATTACCAGTACTATAATTTGCGCTCTCATTTATAAAGGCTTCTTGCTGAGGAATATTTGGATATATAAGAAAAATATTGTGTAAAGCATTAATATGCTATGTATAGCACTGGAAGAGATGCTACCTAAGGGTTAAATTACTTCTAGTACGTAAAAGCAGATTTGCATAGATTTTTAAGATTGTTTTTAGATTGTATCCTTCCACAGAAGGATTCACTGCATATATATGCTTTTCAGTATAAAGGTGTCATTTCCAAGCTGTCATCCTTAACTCCAGCTTGAATGAAGGAAATTACAGATACCAGTAGGTATGTTTCATCTGTTAGGCATGAGGACAAGTATCTTACTACTTTTTCTGCAGATGTGTTTTATGTGAACTGGAAAGCTAACTTACAAATCTGGTCACTGTTCTGTAACACGTATATACTGTGGTAGTGGAATTAAGCAGAAGGTGTAAGGCCTGAGTGTCATGTAATTTAGGAACTTCACCAGCACTGGTTGTGTCAGGATCCACAGGCCAGGTAATGACATAAATGTTTCAAGAGGAAAACAAATGCCATGCAAAGAATGGTAATATTTAGGTTTATAGTATCAGTTTTGAATGCTATGATAAAACTGCTGAAGAAAAATAACTGATACGTGTTTTCTGTTGCGGTGGTTCTTTCACTGTTTGTACAGAGAGATGTGATGACTAATTTACAAGAACAAATTTTCACCTCAGAAAATTTGCTACTATACAGCCCATGTTTCCTGGAGATAGTTTGAGGGCTGCAGGAATAAATCTTTCTTAAAATAATTTTCTTCTGAAATCAAATGTGGCCCTGGGTAAGCTGTTTGATCAGTCCTGACCAAGATAAGTAGATGTTAATGTGAAATGGGCAGAAATGATGAATTCGTACACGACACTGGATCTTTCTTCATCATGTTTCGCTAGGGTCTGATTATCTTAATTGTTGTTCTTTAATCTTTCTATACTAAGGCAATAAGTAGATAGCTCTTAACTTCCTGTCAGAAATGAGCTGGCAGTGTTTTGCATAGCTGAAGTAGTTTACTCAATACAGAAAATACCTTGAACGCTGGGAAAAACCTTTCACAACTTGTAATTCTCATCTGAAATATTTTAAACAGCCGCAATCTTGGGCTGGAATTTGAGTTGCGTCCTTGTTGTCGATGGGGAGAAGCAGGTCGGTTTACTTGCTCTGTAAAATTCAGGCAAATATGTGCAGTCTGTACTGAATTTAATGGCATGGCAGGATAACTTGGTCTTGGAGGTCTGAGGAGGTCCCTGGTCCGGTGGAAACCCCCCGGTCGGACGGAGCCGGCACAGCCTCCCCGGGCAGCCTGCGCCTCTGCCCCCCTCTCCGGCCCCAGGGAAAAGCCTTTTCCTTGTCGGAACCTCTTTTGCTTGGTCCAGCCGATGCTCCGTGTCCCTCTGGCTCCCTCTCCTCCACCACCTCCCTTCAGGTACAGGGGGGTTGCTGCCAGCCCCCCCGGAGCCCTCTCCCCCCAGGCTGAGCCAACCCTATCCCTCAGCCTCTCCTCATGGGGCAACTGCTCCAGACATGACCACCTTGGGCCCCTTCACCCCACCCCAACTGGACTCACACCAGTTTATTGATCTCTTTCCTGCGCCGGGAGGCCCAGAACTGGACGCAGTATCGGGATGTGGTCTCCTGAGCGCTGAGAACAGGGGGATGATCCTGTCCCTCGATGGACGGGCTGCGGTCCTGCTGCGCGGGCGCTGCTGGCGTGTGCACCGGAGTCCCAGCGCCTTCCTTGCTGAGCTGCTCCCCAGCCTGCACCATCACCAGGAGTTAGGGACTTTGCATTTGTCCCTGCTGAATTCCATGAAGTTCCCATTGGTCTCCAGCCTGTCTTGGCCTCTGCAAACGGCAGCCCTGACTCCCAGATGGGATTTCCCTTCCTCACCCCAACTTGGTGCCACCTGCAAACTCGATAAGGGTTTACACCTGCCATCACATCTTCCAGGTCACTGGTAAAGATGTTAAATGGAGAAGGGGGAGGGAAAAAAAAAGGCATAAATTAGTATCATCTGCTTTTGACCTCTGTGTAACTGGTTTTCAGCTGTTGGGAAACAATCCAATCCTTTTGCTCTAATTTCAGGTTATTAGGCTGAAGATACTTCTCTGAGAGTAGTGGTAATGATGCAGACTGAGCCATTGATCCATGCAGCAACTGTGTTATCAGATTAATCTATGTAAATACTTTTTAGGGAACAGGCTCTCTGACTTCTGAAAGTGCAGTTTCACCATGGCCACAATAATGAGCTTTAGCAGTGGAGCACTTCAGCTGCTTTAACTGGAGAGAGGAGAGGGGAGTGGAAAGGAAGAACTCATTTGGGGCAGGGGAAGAGGAGAAAAATACTTAGAGCTGACAATTAGTGGCACCTGGATAAGGATTTGATATGGTCTGATCTGATCTGGCCTCTTGTCAAAAGCTGATGGACTGAGGATGGGGAAAGTATTTATTGCCAGTACCCAGTATTTTGGAAAGCTCAAAGTGCTCTCTACTTCGTGAATTCAGTGACAACATCAAGCTTAGTAAGTTTCTCATTAACTGATATCTCATAGTTTTTATAACTGATTTTATGTTTTTACTTACTGTTATTAGCTACTTAAGTAGGTTGGTGATAGTCCTAAATCTACTAATAATGCATGGCTCACTGTTTAACTTTTTTTTTCCTTAAGAAAAAAAACTACTGTGAAAAAGACATTTAAAAATACTTGCCTCAGAAGAATGCAATTAAATAAAAGAAAACACAATTAAAGAAAAATTGCACTTAGAAAATACATCTGCAATTTTGCTTTTCAGTGCCAGTCTGGCATTCCTATCACAACTAAAACCTCTTACCAGCAAGGATACTCTCTTATCCTTCCCAATTTCTGACATGTGCCAGGGGAGGGAAACAGGATTGTGGGATTCTGCAAGGGGGGAGACACTTCTGGTGGGTTGTTGGTTTTTTGGTTGTTGTTCCAGTTTGGTTTTTGTTTTGAAAGACATCCTGGATAGGCCTGGATATATTGACACTTTCCATATAATGGGGTGAATAAAAGTTTTGTTACTTAGTGATTTTTAGCAGCAGAGTAAAACTTACAAGCATGGGAGGGGAGATTGTGAGTTCAAAATGTGGGAAAGAAAAACAAACAGGTTCTTTAGATCCACCTTACTTCCTTTTTGTGGATTTTAGTCGTGCTCTGAAACAGCAGCTTGAATCACCTTGATGTTAATCACTTCATCTGGATGTGTTGTACTGCATAGCACTGTGCTTATTTTTTTATTTGCATTACCCCTGCTGAGATTGGGAACTTCAGTAGCAGCACGGCTGCGTAGTGCCAGGTACCTAACGAACAAGTAGGAGATACAGTCCGTGCCATGAATAATTTATAATCTAATTAGAAGCAAACCTTATCAAGTAACTGTTTAAAGAACAGTAGGAAAAAATAGAGAACAAAAGGATGATTTTATCGTGCAGTTGCGGGAGCCTAGCTGTTCACACCATTCAGCTTGGGAGTTCTTGGAAACTGTAGCAAGTCATAAGTAGACCAGGAAAAAAAAATGACACTGAGTGGGATGAGTCTATGTATACCACTATTCTTCACAAGAGTAGTATTTCCACAAATTGCTTTCTTTTTTCTTTCCCTTTTATGACATTAGTCAAATTATGCATGAACTTCAGAGGCTGATACTAATTCTGCATAAGATCAAAGAAATACATTAGGTTTTTGTACAACTCTGCAATGCTTTTCTGTTTTAAGTGAAAATACTTCAGCTTTCTTTCTGGTTATTGTCAGTAATGAACAATGACTTGAGTTCTTGCACATTACCTTATGATGTGGTGTTTCTCTTTTAATGGATGTTTGACTAACCCAAAACATCTGTGTGATTTGGTTCTTTAAAAATTAGCCATCAGTGACTCTCCTTAGGAAAAAAAAAAAAACATTGGAGCATCACTGATCTGTCCATCACAGATTTTTTTTTTTTATATAAATTCCAAACTGCTGAAATAATGATGCAGGAACATGATCTATCTCTTATGCTAGTAGTAAAGAAACAATTTTTCAGTCTATCTGTTAAAGAGTCCATCTGACTTTTTTTGTTAAGCATTTGAAGAAGACAGCTTTGGAGAAATACAGTGGTCTTGAGTGACAAGCTGTAGGCTTCAATTTTTTTCTGAAATACAGATCTTGGTAACAGTTGCTAAGTTGTAAGATAGGGGCTGCATGGCTTATTCTTTAGACTGCTCTTTTGTTCCGAACTGGATGACTTGGATGTTTCATTTAAGATTTCTATCTTGTGTATGTATACAGACGTAAATGGCAACTGAAACAAGTTGAAAATAGAGTATCTTCAACATTAATGTCATCTGTGCTCAATTTCATAATGCTGCACTTCAATACTATATTTTCATTTCTTTTTCCACTGGTGTAGTTACTGAGAACGTGTTGTTGGTTCTCCCACTAGTAACTGAGAGTTGGAGGCCAAAGCAGTTCGGCAGCCTCTTATTTGATGCTTTCAAGGCAGATGTTTTCAGGAAAAACTCTTAAAATGCCTACAGAACATACTCAAATCGTAGCTTACCTGGGGGGAGAAACAAACAAATATATCATCCAAACCCCTCAGTTTTGAAAGGAAATAGTGATTTCTTGCATATCTATTTTGCTTTCTATACGTTGGGTGAGAGACAGCTCAACAGAAGTTGAGCAAATTAATCTAAAACTGAGCTAAAACTGATCTACTTTGGATGGTTCAGTGTAGGATGAATGCTGTTATATTAGATCTGGGTAACTATATGGGCAAGATTTTTGAACCACACTTTGTTTTTGTTTCCCTGCGATGGATAATTTCATTTGGCAGAAATTAGCCAGACCTTTGGCTTCAGGAAGTGCAAGGACAGTGTTCTTTATGGGAAGGATTATATGTTGTTCTTGCCTTCCTAGTTTTTATTTAGTCAAGGAAAGAGTCTCAGCTAGGATGCTTCTGTGCTGCACCAAATAGTTTGTTTTTCTTATATCTGTGGTGTTGGGATGGCCAGGTAAGAAGCAGGCTATAGGTATCAGCTTGGACCGAATGATATTAGTATTTGGAGTATGGAGGTGAACGCTGGCCTTCCTTCAAGTTTTTCTACCTTATCACCCTGTGACTTCTACTAAAATGAATCATAGAATGGTTTTGGTTGGAAGGGACCTTAAAGGTCATCCAGTTCCAACCACCCTGCCGTGGGCAGGGACACCTTCCACTAGACCAGGTTGCTCAAATGAACTGTGCAATGGTTAAACCACCATGGCCCAGTTCTCACAAACTAACTGTAAAGCATTCTGGTATCTCCAGTTTTTCAGTAAATTAATAATTTTAGAAGTATTTTACTGTTCAGCAAAGAGAGGCATGCCTGACAAATGAGTAAAATGTAGCTTGTTATCATCGAGTAGGTTGGTATGTCATACAATCATTTTCAGATGAACTTATATTTTTTGGTGCAGACGTATCAAAGCATCAGGGCTGCTGTACTTATTAATTATTTCTTACACAAAACAGTCTCATTTTTCCTGCGTGCTTGTGCATTAAATAAAATATGCAGTAATAGAATAAGTGTAGAAAATACCTTACCTGCAAATTTCCTGTTCTCTTTAGTTAGCTTTTAATTAGAATTCTTGTTGCAGAATTAATAGGATAATTTATTCCTTTTAAAATGTGTAACAGAATGAAGCACTGTGCAGCGTCTGTCCCTGGTTAACAAATGATGCCCAGAACAGCATATGATGAATATTAGTTGGATAGTTTAATATACTACTAAAGAGGCTTACAAGCTACTGTGAGGAATAGAAAATATAAGAATAGAAGCTTATCTGTAACTTAACGTAACACATGTGGGAATAATACTTAGCATTTCTGTCAGGCTTTCCGTTTGAGGATTTTGAAGTGCTTTGCAGTACAAATGATGAATTAATCCTCAGAATAGCCCTTAATGTTTTTATTTTCCCTCTTAGTTCCTTTTTTATATGCAGATATTAGGTTTTTTTATTTTAATTTGGCTTTGCGGGCAATACATGAATTATTTGTAAGAACCTGAAAAGCTGAGGAGTAGCAGGAGTTTGCTCACATGTCTTAGTACAGAGCATGAAATACAGAACCATATAAAATATTTCATGATATAAGGTGCGTGTTTAATTTTAATGGACAATCCTGTAAATCAGTTTGGCTACCTTAGCTCTGTTGTAATTTTGAGAGTTGTAGGTATTTCCCCTACTTGGTGTGCGGCAATGCCCTACGCTGTGGGTAGCAGTCTCGGACGAACTTCTGAGTTGTGAAGAGTTCTCCATTCCTATCTCAATGCAAAACGAAGCCGTGAGCTAAATAACAAGCGCCTGAACGTTCCCAAAATCTCTAGCTGCTGCTTAGTGGAAAACAGCAACTGGGAATCCTTGTTGCTGGCCCATTAACTAATACAAAAGTCTCCTTCGGGGGTTTACTTGGCTAAGTGGAAGTCCCGTCGGGAAGCGCTCGCCGGAACTTCTCCAGCCTGTGTGGGCTTCAGAGCATGGTTGTCATCCACCTGCTAAATTAAAAACAGTGACACTTGGGCAGTGACTGTTAAACAACCATTGACAGCGTGTAGCTTGCTTTTAACTCGGGATGATGCCATTAGGAAATGAGGTTATAAGCGCCAGAGATCTGTCAAGCTCCTGATTTGCAATAATGTTCCTGCTGACAGATAAGAAGTGGTTATGTATGTGAAGGTTCGCAATGACAGGATTTATTTTACGTGTCTTGAAGGAGAAAAACAAATTTCTGTTGCCAGTAGAGAAAGGGAGTATGTTGTCATTTGTATCTTCTTCTGTCAGATTCAAGGCAAAAAAGTAAACAGTATCCAATGGGATGAACCTTCTTCAGATACTTGAGATTTTTTTTTCCAGCTTTGTTTCTGCAGTAAGAAACAGTAACTAAAAATGAAGAGCTTAGAATAAGATTCTGTTCACTATAGTTGCTAATTGTTAATTTGAAATCAAACTCTAGACACAATTCTACCTACAGAAGACCTGATCTGAATATAAACCAGTTTTATCTTGTTTTCTAGTGAATCTTGGTCTTCAGCCAAGAAGTTAACTTTGAGTTTTTGTTTTATGAAAAGTTGCTTAAAACTAACGTTGTCAGCAGTTTAGCATAACAGTAGACAGTGTAACTGAAAAAAAACTGAAAGCAGACAGGCATCACTCAGTCCTATCTGTGTGTCTGCTTAGATAAGGTTATGAACTAATTAGCAAAGTAACTGCAGTAGAACACCCTACATCTTCACCAAGAATTTCCACTATAGAGCAACTCTGAACAGGGTAAAAAGCTGCGAATACCAATAAAAAATACTTTAAAAATCCAATTTAATTTTTTAAGGCAATTCAAGGCAGTTATTAGCGATCGAAACACTTCCAGATGAAAAAGACATCAGAGTGTGTTACGAGTGCGTACAGAACTGCAAGAAAAGATTGAAATAAAGGGTTTGAAGTACTACCAACGCAATAATAGTGAATAATGACAAAAGTAACAAAGATCATGCTCTGAAACAAGGGAATTTGTCAAATGACTTCACAATGTAGCTGTGCTTCCTAATGCTAGAAAAAGAAGTGTTATGTATTGAGATCTAGAGAAAAATTGACCTATCGCTTCATGTTTCCAAGATGCAAATTATTCAGGACAAGATCAATAAACTTGGTTAACAACTTATATTTCTTTAGAAGTGCAATATTACACTAAATACTGTTATGAAGGTGATTAAACACAAATGTAATCCTTTTGATAACTAAAATAAAAAAGACAGGCTATGTGTTGCCAAAATTGTTTCACTGTGATAATCAGTAGATTCTGTGAGAGCATATTAAACAGAGCTCTTATATACGCAGCATGATTTTATGAAAACTGATAGTGAATCAGCTGAAGGAAATCATACAGTTTTTCACAGAGAAATCCTGATTGGTGACAGTACCTTCAGAGTTGCTGTTTCATTTACTAATAACAGATTTCTGGGATGATTGTGAAGTTTTTTCAGCTGTGCTGCAATTTGGCTGGTACTTGGGGACTGTGAAAACGGGTGAGAATAGGTCTTTTCAGTGGCGGTTGGGCAAGATGACCTCCAGAGTCCCTTCCAACCTCAACCCTTCTGTGATTCCGATTCACCCAGTCTCATTTAGGTTCAGTTGGTTAACAGTAATGGGAATGGGAAGTAAGAAAGTAAGGCTTTCTAAAGCTTGAGTTTTTGCTAATGGTTAATGTAATATTGTCATCGGGTCCAAGAAAGCAGCTGGGGGTCGTGTTGTGGTCACAAACTTCCCGCGCTGGAGGTGCTCTGAGACGTTGTGGTGGGTTCCCCTGGGCCAGCAGCCAAGCGCCCACACAGCTCTTGGCCCACCAGGTGGGCTGCGGGAGAGAACTGGGAGAACAAAAGTGAGAAAACTGGTGGCTCAAGATAAAAACTGTTCATTAGGTGAAGGAAGGAGGCGGCAGGGACAAGCGATGCAAAGGCAGCCGCTCACCACCTCCCACGAGCTTGACTGATGCCCAGCCTCTGAGTAACAGCCACCTTGGAAAACCCCCTCTTCTCCCTCTGCCCCGGTTTTTGTTGCTGAACGCGACGTTACGTGGTAGGAAATATCCCTGTGGTCAGTTGGGGTGAGCTGTCCCGGCTGTGTCCCCTCCCAACCTCTCGGCCACCCTCCCATCCTACTTGTCAGGGGGAGTGAGAAAGGGGCAGGAGTTGGAAAAAGAGAAAGCCTTGATGTTGTACGAGCAGTGTTCAGCAACAGCCAAAACACCGCTGTGTTAGCGACCTTATTTCAGCCGCAAATTCCAAACACCGTACGGGCTGCCGTGAAGGCTGCTAACTCCATCCCAGCCAGACCCAGTACAGTCATCAGTCATGCAAGTTGATTTGTACGGGAGGAAAGTTTAAGTGGAGCGTGTATAGAGGTTTCTTACTAATTCTAGGAACTTCCTTCATTTCCTTTGCTGATACTGTGAAAGAATGAAGTTTTAGTTACAACAACAGGAAGGAGAGAAGATTCAGAGAGACCAGACTGAGTGAACATGTAGTTCCGGTAAGGACAAGTTTAAAAGGTGACAATAAGTTAAATGTGTAAAAGTTCACTGTAAACTGAGAAAGAGAAGATGATTTAATCTAGCAATGAGAATTTAGCAGAGATTAGACAAGCAAGCTGTTACATTTTCTTCAGAGTTTTGGTTTTGGGGTTTTTTTTGTTTTGTTTTGTTTGTTTTTTTAACTTGTCTCTTTGTTGGGCTTCTAGTACCTTAGTCTTCTGCCTGCCTTCCTTGTCTTGGTATTGTTTAAATGGTTCTGTTGAAGGTCAGGATGGTACTATTTCATGCAATGAAATTTTTTTTCCTTTAATATCCCAGTTTCTGGAAGGTGCTTGAATTCTTTTCCTGACATCTTCTTTGACATCTCCCCTGCTTGTGTGTAACTGCTAAAAATAAACCTTATTAAGTTCTTATTATTTTCACTCCACCTGGTACTGCAGTAGTTTGCATCTAAATACTACTATTATTATGCTGATTCAGTATGGCTCTGGTTTTCTGGCAACATTTCATGCCTGAACTCTTGGGTACTCCTGTTTGAATAGAATTGTATTTTGCACATTTTAAGTGGCTTATGTGTCCTCTGTAGCTGTTGTGTTAAGAGTGCTTTGGAAGATGGCAGTAACTAAAATACCAACAAATGGGAGTGCATTATCATAATCTTTTGGTTGGCCAGTATTATAGCTGTAGATAGGGTCTTTGTTTCTGCTGCTGGAGAAAAAAATTTTTTTTTAATTGTTTTACTTTATTTTTTTCATTTTCAGTGGTTTGAGAAGGATTTTAACATTATCTTTCAAAATGCTTCCTTTAAAGCAATGCAGAGATCCTTTTGTGCGTAGTGTCAGACCTTCACCTTTTTCTTCTAAGTGACTTTGCTGATATCAATTGCAATAGCACACTTCATTATACTTCAGCAGAGGTGGGGTAGTATTTTGGCATTTTCTGACTTCATAAGTAAAAAATCGGTGCCTTATTTTTTTTCTGAAGATGTAAAAGCAGCCGGCTTACTAGTGAAACAGTGCTAGCTAGTCAAGCCTTTGGCTGCCGCTTCTGATTGAGTGACCTGAGGTAGAGCTCCATGGGAAATGGACTTTGCTAATGTAGACACGGGGCTTCCCAGTGAGCTGTCAGGCTCTTCTAGAATTTGAGGTTCAATGAACATAGCTTAGGAAAGCTAGAAGGATGGAGGAATACATCTATGCAAATGTAACTCTGCCTGTTAACATCCTGGAGGACTAATAAGGAATTATTTGAAAGCACTCGGGTAAAATAATTTTATTAGTTACACTATAGAGGAGCTTGAGAGTGTCTGGAATCATCTGGTCAAAAGCTGTTAGACTCGTCATCATTAGGAATTTCTCTTTTTAACAGGATCCCTAATGTTATGTTGAAATACAGATGTTCTCAGTAACTGTGATCTTTATTTAGACATTTCAAGTGATCAACAGTACTTATGCAAGCAGTCGGAGATGTGATCTAAAGGGCCTTTGTGAATTTAAAAAAAAATGGAGATACTGATTTGGGGACATCCCATGCAAAGAGAAAGGTGAAGACTGCAAAGATAGATGGATTTCTCAAAAAAACCTGTTAAACTTCTTTCCTGAACTACCAGTGCTAGGAGTTTTGCCTAAGCAAAGAATAGTTATCAGTGGGCTGGGTCTATTCAAATTGATACTCAATATTTTAGAACTTTTTCATTCTTACGTAGAACATAAAGCTGTTAACAAATAGGAAATTCATTTAGTGGGAAACTTAATAGAACAGGGGGAAAAGCATGTAGAGTATTTCTGATATGTTGAATTCTAGAAACTGGGACATCTTGCTTGGTTAGAAGCTCAAACTCACTTGTCCAGCAGGCAGCATTGATTAAGCTAGTTATTTTAGACTACTGTATCTATGGGCTATTTGCCCAGTAAGTACAGTAACGCTTATGGTAGTAACCTTTTGCTAAATACCCATTCACGTTTGTGCCTAGTTTGAGTAACTCCTGTCCTTTTGAAACACTAGAGGGCTCACTGACGGCTTTTGGAGTTGCATTTTGCTCTCAATGTTATGTCCATAAACCTCCAAATGTCTAAAGCAAGGATGTTCTAAAGGTGCATTTTCTTAGGAGGAAACTTACTTACTAAGCTCGCTGGTTTTATCTACATCTAGACTTTCTGAAAGAGTTCTAAGTTAACACTTTGATTAGCCAAAAGGGATGAATTGGATCTCTTGCTCAGTCTACTCTGGTGGGTTTTTTTTCCCCACGGAAATATTTCTTAAAAGTTTTGTGGTTTTTTTTTTTTTTTTTTTTTTTTTTTTAAATTACTGGTTGTGTCTGTCTGCTTGGCTTTTTGGATTCATGCATTATAATTTCCTGAGAAGCAATTAGGCAAACGTACCTGAGTAGTTAGACTCAGCAAAATGGGAGGACGTTTTGGAGGGGGGGGGGAATGAACATTGACATGAAGTAATAAATATTATTAGAAGGTAGTGTCTACTGTGTGGGTTAGCTTCCTGTCTTACTATCTAGGGGTTGACTAACAATAGGTAATTGGAGTGGCTTCTGTTAAGAACTCACGCATGCATTTACAATGCAATATGATCAAAATGTCAATCAGTTGGAAAAACAAAAGGCAACTGAGTACATATGGGACATCTTGTAGTGTCATGCACTTTGTGACCGAGCTGAACTGGGTCTGGAGCTGTTCCTGCCTTTTCCACTTGGTAACTCTGATACTCATGGCAATCTGACCTGGGGAGCGAGACAGGACAAAAATGATCCTCAAACCAAAAATTTCACTTGCAAAAGTTTCTGTTTCCTGAACTGACTTGGTGTGGGAATAGATGAGCACTGCATCTTTTATGCAAGAGAAGGAGCAGGGATGTGCTAGGAGAAAAAGGAGGGGAAAAGGGAAGGACCATGGCAGTACTGGCTTGAGCAATTTTAATTTTTTTTATAATATTGCATCTTTAGGCACTTTGATTCAGACCACTTAATTACGAGTTTAATTTAAAAAAAAAAAAAAAAAAGCCCTTCTCTGTGGTGTTCCCAGATTATGATGAAACAAATTAAAAGATTCTGATGTGATTTTATGAGAAAATAAGCTTTGACAAAGCATAGAAAATGTCAGGTTCGGTGGAGGGCAGGATTTAGCCTGCTGAAATCTTTGAGAATTTGTACATTAATATCTAAAGCTGAGCTTGCAGGTCTGGCACATGATGGTAGGGCAGAATAAATCATTCTTGTATAATATGCAAAATTATCAGAAAACTTCAACTGGTAAATTGGAAAATATGCTGTGGCCAAATGATTGGTTTCATGTGGTCTTGATCCCTCTAGCCAAGGATTGGAAATGCCCTGTAGACGTAAAGTCTACCACTTGGCTGCCTATTACCAGTTCTGCATTGGGACAAAATGCCCTGTCCTTGGAGAGCTCCTAAACCATTTTGCAACGAAGTGAAGCAAGGGACACCACTCCTGCCATCTGGCATATCGGTGCCATCCATGGCTTGAGACCATTTCCACAGACCTTCTTAGTCACTGCATTTCAGCTGAGATCTGACACCAGGCTAACCTTCTGGTTGAAAATGCTCACATATTAAATGCAGGTGCCAATTTTTGCATTTGTAAAGCTGGGCCTGTAAGGGCTCTAGAGTAAATTAACATTCCTGAATTTTCCTGCAGGATGGATGCGCATTTATGCTTCCATAAATAGCAAAGAAACGTTTATTCTCACAAGTGCAGCTGTACTCCTGAAAATCTGTTGCCATTTATTGTAGTCTGGCTTAATGCAGTTTTTTAATTGACTTAATTTCTCTATGTGATTTGAGCAAAGGAAAGGGGAAGGAAGGAGGTGCGGGATTACTATTATCTGTGTGTCCCAAGGCTGTTGCTTTTAAATTTAGGATTATAACTGCTATTTAACAGAATTATCCTTGACACGCATGGCCTCAAGAAAAGGTCTGAAAGCAAGGGCAGAGCGGTGTTGTCAGCTGACAGCCTGAAGCAATATCTTTGAAAAGGTCTGAAATTGTCACTTTTTGTCTAGACGATGACCTCTGGCACTCCCAGCGCTGCTCTGCCTTGTGGAAGAGGGGAGGAGGGACAATGCAGAGGCAAAAATCTTTCTTTCTGTTACCTCAAGTGAGGCTGCTCGTGGTGGCCCTTGAAGAAGACTCTTCCCGAGCAGGTGTTGAACGTGGTGGTTGGTAAACGGAGGTGTTGGACCAGCTGGAATGGCTGCGCACCTGGACCACCCCCAAAAAGGACAGTTTGGGCTAGGTCTGGCTGATCGTGGTGGTAAAAGTGGGTGTCCGTGAGTCAACCCGATGCCCCTGCTTCTGACATGGATGTCCTCTGCTCTTACTGCAGAGCTGCTGTGCCGGGTTCCCCAAGGCAGTTTCCCAAAGCAGGATTTATTTGTGGTGCACTTCTTTATGCAAAACATGTTTTTGTAGTGCTATGTTGTGAAAGTATTCAGCTATTTGTGCAAAATGGTATGTGAAAGTAGCTATGGATGCATGCAGTCGCATTTATAGTCACAGAAGATTATATCATCGTAACCTCAAAACATTTCCTAGGTGTTCTGCCTGCCGACTTTAGCTTCCTCCATCTATTATTAGCCGTACTGAGTCTGAACCAGCTAGTTTTACGCAAGAAAGTCTCTGCTGGAATCTGAAAACTACTGTGAGCTTAATTTTGACCTTAAAAATTCCTGCTCTAGGAGAAAAAACTTCTTTAAAAATGTTGCTTCCCTTAGTTTCAGAGGTGTATACTTAAGGGAAATAAAATCTTGCTTAAACTGATATATACCACAATAAATTCCCTTCCTAACAATTAATTATTTTTGAGTGTGTCTTGACCATAAGCATGCAGATAATGGTAGAGGTGGATGGGACAAATATGGAATTCTTATGGTAACCATCCTACTGCGACCCAGAAAACAGTGCCACTGTTATTCTACATTGAGTATTTTATAGTTCTAATGCATACAACATGAATTTAATTAAGCATTGAATTAAATGTGTTTAATATTGAGAATATTCTCAAGTCAGTATTTGCTGTGGCTTCTTGCTAAATCAACATTACAATCCTGCTTTCGTTTCCCTACAGATGATGAAACATGCCTGGGATAATTATAAGCGTTACGCATGGGGATTAAATGAACTGAAACCCATATCTAAGCAAGGACATTCAAGCAATTTATTTGGTGAGTAGAGTGTATTTTTGTGCTTAGCGACGTTAGTATAAAACAGCAAATCAGCTGAAAAGCTTATAGGTGATAAACGTGTTCTTTCTACCCTCTGTCGTGCAGTGTGGTGTTTCTTGCTTATGTTATGTACAAAAACTAACAGTAAATGAAGGTAATGACTCCTATAGATTCCCTTCTGAATGAGAATAAATGAAGCATGTCATTGCTGCATGATAAAGATGTAGTTTTTTGCATTAAATACTCCCCTGCCTTAAACTTTTTCTATGAATTGGAACTCATTGACACCACATTCAATAAGCAGGAAACAAAAACTATGGTGGTGGTGGGGGAAACCCTGTACACGGAACAAAAGATACTCTCTACAGTCATGAAGGTAGCTGAAGCTGTCTGCAGTTCTCAGGAATTTATTTCTGTTCCTTAAAAAAAATGTGTTAATCTGTGTCAGTCAGGCTCCCTTATCAGGCTTTCTCTTTCGTGAATATAACCATTATTTGCACCTCTAAATGTTGCATGGGAGATGGTTAAATAACGCTCAAGTTGTTGTGAGTGTAGAACAAATATGGGGCTGAAAAGTTCTAGTAGGAGAGGCACACTGCAGAAATCCAGTGTAATGAGGCAAGACTTTTTCAATGTCCAAGTGGGACATAGGGCTGGATAAATAGCAGCTGAAGAACAACAGCATTCTGAGGAAGCATGAAAAAGCAATCCTATGAACTGTCATCATCTTCAGTTTTGCAGAAAAATGAAGAATTAAACTGTTTGACAGCAATCTTTGTATTCAAATAGCTCCTGTTTTCCAAACAGAAAGCTGAAAAATGAACTAATTTCTGTAGTTGAGACAAAATCAATACATTATTTTGATTTTAACAGGAACTTATTTTGTTGAATGTTTGGAAAAGATAGTTTGAAGTGGAAACATTTCCTAAAACAGCCTAAATAGAGCACTTATCAAATCCTCAACTATATTTGGAAGTTGCTAAGAGACAGCAGTTGTGATTACAAAAATAATTTTGAAAATACATCATCTACGTTGATCTTGCTGCACTGCTTGTCTACCCAAAGAAACATAAACAATTTTACTAGGTAATTATTACATAGTTAGTTACTGAACTTTAAACATGAATTGGGTGCTTGAAACCAAAGTAGTTTGGGAGAACTTCAGGGTGAAGTCTGGCTTCTGTTTTATTCTATTTTCTTGAAAAGTAAAATTTTTTTATTATCTTCATTAAGATGACTGATAGTTGTGCAATTTAATATAATATTTGAAGAGCTATCTAATGCAATCCTGTTTCCTATGTTTTCTTGGAGGACAACAAAATGGCACATGATGTCTTGAAAATTAAAATGCTTAATGTAGTTTCATTTGGAATCAGAAGTGGTATAAAAACTTACGAGGTTTGAGTTTTTAATGATATTGCATGGATTCGCAGAAAAAGCCATAGATGTATTGACTTGTGAAATTCTTAAGCAGGAGTTCTGTTGATGTTGCTTAAGAGTAAGTCACTGCAGGCGCTATTCAGTGTGAAACAGGACAAGTGTTGAATTTGAAAATAAAACTGCAGTTAAAGGAGTAAGAGCCAGAGTCAGTCTAAATGCAGATCACTTTCTCATCATGGTCATCTAGTATAAGATCTTATTGCTGAGGAGATTTCCTTAGAAACATCTTCACTCTTATTGATCTTGGTGGCAGATCAAAATAAGCATTAGGCATCTTTCTGCTGAATTGCTTTACAGAATACTAAAGAGCAGCATATCTGCAAGCAGTTCTGTCTCATAAGCTACCCTTTCCTGAATCCATAATCTCTCTCTCTCTTTTTTTTTTTTTTTTTTTTTTTAAGAAACAAATCCTTGTTTCTGTAATAGTGTCCTCAGATCATTAGATCTGATCTGTACCTTCATGTTTGAATTCAACAAATGCCACATTTTTCATAAAGGAGTAAAAGGATGATCTGGTTTTTCTTTTTTCTTTTCTTTTCTTTTCTTTTCTTTTTTTTTTTTTTGTGTCAAATAGTTGAACCTCTTTTTTCCTTGTGAAAGGACAAACAAGTTTCTTAGTTTCTTTATCTTTTTTGTTTCTGGTTCTTTTTTTTTTTAAAAAAAAAAAAAGGATTGCAAATGGTTGACTAATTTTAAGGTAATTCTTAATTCAATTAGTTGAGAATAGGTTACCTCCAGTGTCCCACGAACCTCCTCACAACCTTCAGAAATCAAATAAGACCTTCAGTTCACTGTCATCCATCATGACTATCTCCAATTTGCCATGATTGTCTTTCCTTCTTGCTTCTAGGTCTCAATTTTCCAAAAATACAAGTTTCCGGTTGTCTTAATAGCAGTAAGAGATAGCATATTTCATTAGCCAGCTGTTTAATACTGAACACTTTCCCTCCTATGCATTAACTGGTGCAGTTATGGTACTTTGCATATATTGGGAGTGTCTTGTTATGGGATGGAGACTTAAGTACCTCACTGTGGGGAACTGCAGGTTCCAATGCTGTAGCTCACTTAATGTTGTATGAGTTAGAGACAGTATAGCTCTGCTGACACAAAAGTGGAGAGTTGTTTTCAAGTGGTATTGCTTCTAAACTTAATTCTGAAAGTATAGATGCTTCAATCCTTGCTAGCATAAGGCTTTTTGTAGGTAGATTATAATGACGATTGTGTCTTGAAGGCAAGACGCAACCGTCGTGATGTGTTTCTGTGAAACACAAAGATAAGATGGGCTTTTAAGAACTGTAATTACACATAGACGTGACTGTTAGGCAATACCATCGTGAATTTGGCAACTATACTGACAGTATTGTTAGGCTATGGGAAGAGGGATGTGGCCAGTGGGATGACGATGGGAGAAAGGATAGTGACGACTGGTGATTCTGACCTTGGGGAAAAGAAAAGCATCCTGCTTTAGCAACTCATACAAATTAAGAGTAGTAGAGCTCTTCTGTAGCTGAGGACTTCTTGCCGATCTTTGAAATGACATTTTATTTGTCCTAAATCCAGGCCATGAAACCAACTTGAAGACAAGGATCTGCCTTGATCTTGCTGGTGTTCTGTGAGCAGTGTGTGTGGAGGGTATTTGATAAGCTGAGGAGTCTTTAGACTGGTAGTCTGTAGACATATTCATGTTAGGAGCTTCCTCTCACATGTGCACACTAAAAATGTTTCAGCCTTTCTCTAGAAGCTAATTATGTGTAAACTGAAATATTTCTGTTTCAAGCCAAAGCCACATACTTGCCTCTGACCATTGCAAAGTCTTTTCAGCACATCCATGTAATGTTTTGATTTCCTTTTAATTTGCCACTTTAGCTTTTACCATGTTGTCTTGGCAAGTAACTAACATTATTGTGGGCTCTTCATAGTCTACTCCAACTGCAAAGAATTCAGTTACAATAACAACTATTTGAAAAGGCAGAAGCGAAAAGTCATCAGTTGTTGTCTCTGTAGCATTCTTATTAGTTCAATTCCATGAAGTGTACAACTATTTCTAGACTTATCAAGTAAATTGGAATAGCTAAACATCTGTTTGCACCATACCTGTGCATCAGCAAAATAAGGCTTGTCTCCTATGCTGCTGTGACTTCTGCTGTGAGTACTAATTGTTCTCTGCCCACACCTGGTAGAAAGTAGGCCCTGAGTAAGTGCTGTTAATTTTTAATACTTTAACCTTTGAAGTTTCAGATTACTGTTAACAATGTTTGCTAAAATAAAGCTCTATCCATCTACCCTACTAATGTGGAAGTGGCAAAATCACAATTTTGCCAATTTTTTTCACAGCCCCCCAACCCAGGAGCTATTCCTCTCCAAGCCTTTTGTACTAATTTTAAAACTAATGAGCATTGCTGCACTAGCAGAGAGCTCTTTCTAGAAGTGTTTTCTGCACTTAAGTGAGTGTTACTAAAGGGCTTTTTTAATTATCTGTAACTGTATTTCATGTGCAGTATTGCCAGTTTAATAATACTGTAACTTGTGGGCATAGTATAATTAGTCTCTGCAAGTGAAAAAGGACCTTTTCTGGAGGGAAAAAAGGAGACATTTAATAAATACTCATGATCTGCAAAGCCAAAGTACTATAGTTTAGCAAGATCCTGTTCCTGCCACTTTGAACTGATTTTTGTAGTTTCTTCTACAGAGTATTGAGGTGTATGAAGATTTTTAAAGCCTGCCAAAATTGGTGTTCAAAACTGACTTGCAGTGTACAACAATGTGTATTTTTAAACTGTAAGTTTATTAATACAGCTCTAGAAAATTAATTGTACATGTATTTAAACAATATGTTAATTTAAATTGAAAAGCTTCAACATCCCCCCCCCGCCCCCACATCTTGTTTTTCTTCACTGTTGCTGCTGGATTCATTGGAATTCTGGATTTCAGTATGTTGTCTGAATTTTGGAAGTAAGCCTGACATCTTTCCCAACAAAATTAATAGGAACTCATCTAAAGAATAACATTATCAGATATGTGGATGAATGACTCAACATAGCATTTGTGAGAGGAGGTCATGCTGCACAACGGCTGTTATTCAAAGGAGTTGGTTGGTATGAAGACGAGTTTGTTGTCTTTTTAGATTTCCAAAAAGCATTTTGGGGGGTTATTACTGGCCTCTCACAGGGATCCATTGCTGCTGAGGCCATGCTCTCAAATCGCCTATCACAGAGCTGGAAAAGCAAGTGACCAGAGTGACAATTTGGCAGCGCTAACAGGTTACTCGAGGTAGTTACAGCAATGGCAAACTGCAGGCAGTTCCACGAACCCACAAAGGATTCCCTGACAGATGATAACTGCACTTTGAAATAGCAAATGAGGTCTAACATACTGAAATTTAAACTGGCACATGGTGGCACAGGAGATAGAATTCTAAGTTAATACAGAGAACTGGTGGACTTGAACTCAAAATAAGTAGTAAAGGTTGAAAACTTTTCAATATGATACATGGAGATGCATAAAAAGTAGCATAGATGGGATGAACAAGGATTTATTATTCCTTGTGGGGGAACAATACCCTTTGTAAGGGGTGGAAATATCAAATCAGTAGATGGCATGTTCAAACAAACAAAAGAAGATGTTTCATAATGAAGCACATAGCTGAGCTGCACGGGTGCCAGAAGTGTGGTGGATACCAAAGGCTTCCATGGAAAGCGAAGAAACAAGCCATGGAGGAAAAGCTCATTGAGCTCTAGTAAATACAAAGGCACCAGAGCTGTCTCTAAAATGCACAGATGTACAAAATGCTAGAGATTAAAAGAGTATTCTAGAAATATCACAGCATTGTTTCATGTTACACATGTGAAAAAAAAATTGAGAGTATTGTTTCTTTTCCCACTCTTACCAGCCAGTAATAGTGGCTGAAATTAAAAATGTTAGTGTTGTTGGGGGGTTGCCAGTACTTGAGTAAGAGTTTCATGTTTTGGCATAGCACACTTTAATAATTAATCACTCTTGACACTTTAAATTGCTAATGATATTGGATAGGAACCTTTTCAGTGAACTTTAAATAGAGGAAAACACTGTTTTAAAATCTGAGTCAGCTTTTGGAACAATGCTCTAAAAAACTTACAGCTCTAATCAAAACGTTAATCTTGTCAAACCTATATGTATTCTTGAATATGTTGAGAGTAACATAGTTCAGTTGTTTATGTACAATGTATATGCATATAGACCTGAAAAAATTGGATGCTTGATTGATTTTTCAGATTTGCATATTTAATGTTACAAAGTCTCTGGTCTTACTCCCCATGTTAAGAAATTCTGAACTGTTCTTAATGGCCAGATTAAGATAAAATTGTGACAGCTTTTATTTCTGTATTTTTGGCTGGAATTTTCAGTCTGAAATGACAAACTGGAGGAAGATTTCATAGAATACATCTGCTTTGACTTCAACTTGAGCTTCTTCAACTTACAATAACTGGAAGGTGACAACACAAGTTTGCCTCACTGGCTGAAAACAATGAACAGTCTAAGATCAGGGTGGGGCTGAGTGCAATTCAAATAAAGCTATGTATAAAATTTTCTTTTTCTTTTCCACAGTAGTACAAAGTAGCCCTAAAAAGCAGTTCTTCTGACAATAATAGAGGAAACTTTTTTTAACCTTTTCACTTTATTTGAATCCATTATTATTTTTATGTGCTGAATTTCCATCATATTAAAAAAAATTACAAATATAAATGTCCTATGTTAATTTTCATAGTTTATATCAGGAACACAAAAATGTAACTGTTTTTTTGGAAGAAAAAACAATCTTCTACTCATCTTCCACAGTCATGCAAGAACAAGAAGTCCTAGTTTATGATGCTTGTTGGACAGTGAACTATTATAGGTGAGGGAGCTGATGCATAACATGACCTGAGGCCGCTTCATATTTCATCTTTCCTTATCTTTCATTTTTGTCACATGCTTTGCCAGTTTCCTTCCATTCAGAATATGACACAGAGTCAGAAAAAGAAAAGCAGTTGAATTCGAGAAGAGTAGGGAGCCTGGCTTCCATCCTGTTATAGACAGTGCACTAGGACACACGTCTGAAACTTTCCTCCATGTAATGTTCTGTATGATATGCTTCCAGATCACAAATCTTCATCTGTTTCACATATACGTATGCATATGTATATGTGTGTGTGTATGTGTGCATAAATATCTATCTCCAAATATATTTGATGGCGAGGAACGTGGATGTTCTGGAGAATCAAACCCCAAACTTGGTATACAAGGGATGGGAGGAAAGTTGTAAACAAACTATTTAAGTGCACCAGCATGCATTGATTCTGGCATCCTGGCTGTATTCTGTTTCAGACTCTTCTGGCCAAAATATAAGCCATGTCTAAAAGCCTGCACTAGACAAATAAAAGCTTCTCTTGGCCCGCCCTCCAGTTTGGCCATCAGCCAGTTGTGGTTCTTAAGCCATATGGCCACATAAGCTCCATCACAGAGCTGTGCTAATGTTTGTCATCTATAGCAGTTCTCCCTACAGTCGCACCCTGGAAACTCATACAAAGTTATTCATCCTCTGATCGCTTTTTTTATTCTGCTTTTCCTGCCCACCCCTGAGGCACTACTGTGTTCTCTAATGTAATCTCCAGTTTGTGCGCACATACCTTTGCGTTGTTAGATATTAAAAAGCATGCTGTTTAAACGGACCCGCTGTGCATTACCCAGAGGTGATCTAGACTGCTCTATGCTTTATATCATGCTATTCTGAAATGCTGGGTAATCAGTCATCTTAGTTAATCATCCACAAATCTTGTTAGCAGGAGGTTCTTCTTATTTTCTTCCAAATCAAATAAAGATTTCAAGTGTTAAACTGGAAAGGATGCTCTGTAGATGCTGCCACATAGTCCAAGTTTCACGTTGACTGATTTCTTTTGCTTTCTCTTCAGTTACAATAGCTTGTAGGCTATTTTACGTGTTCTCTATTAATCACTTACATTGGAATAAATGATAGTGTTAGTAAAGAGGAGAGGGAAAAACAGAAGCAGGTTCAACAAAGGAAGTAAAATGGAGCATATATGAGTACTTGGTCTGGAGGTTTTGGGAGAGACTAATAATGTTTCGCTTTGGTAGGCTTGTACATCTGGTTATCTCTTATCATCAAAATTACTCACTTCAAGCTTATGTTTTATGAATTTCAAGTCCATTTTCTCTACCTTGAGTATACTGTATACTATTTTTGTATTGTCTGCAAAATAGATCTGTAATTACCTGAGGTGTATGAATTTGCTCCAAGTATTGCTTGTGATACCTTCCTTCTGCCTAGGGCAACTGTGAAACTCTACCATGGTGACTGCAACTTTGCTGGCACTTTTTGTAACCCAGTGCTCACTGTTAATCAAATGTATAGCATTACCTTAGGTGTATAACAAAACAGTTCTCCTGTCCAAATATTCTGAGTATATGAGTGTGTATTGTAATTACCTAGCAATAATCTTTGCCTCTTGTAGACCAAGACTGCTGTGTAATTCCTTGGGAACATTGTGTAGGAACTAACATGAATGATAACTGTATTTAATAATTTATGTGGTGTGCTTTGAGAAGCATAGCATATATAGGCTTGTGAAATATTTGGTCTTATTCCATAATAAGAAATTTTCATTTAACTTCTTTGCATTCCTTTTTCTTTTTCTTCCTCCTCGCCCCCCATCCCTTGTTTGGTTGACTGGTTATAAATGAGCTGCTCAGCTACACCATTTCCTTAACAGTCTTAAGTTCGGATTATCCTGTTGGCTAATTTACTGTAAACTGCAGTTGTTCACAAGTCATAACTTTGGCCTCTAAACTGACACTTTAAAAATGCATTCTGTGTTCTTTTATCAAGAATTTTGAAGTATAACTCTTCAAGACAAACTTGACTATTTAATTGTCACATTAATTGCTTTATTCTTTTTTCTGAAGCCTTCAGAATAATAGCAACAGTTGTTTCAAACAAAGTAAGACCTACCTGAGATTATCCTGTTTTCTCCTGTCTGCCTGCAGGGAGAGGTCTATGCTCTAAGCAGGCCATATTGGCCAGATTCGGGGCGGGGGAATCATAGGAGGTGGGTGACTCCACCAATTCCTCAGTAAGGTTGGATTCTCCTGTTTTTCTTCTGACTCAGTAGTGAGTTGCAGCTCAAGTACTAATCCTTAAAATTGAAAGCGCAACTGTTCAGAGGTGGTGTTAGCTGTATTACAAGAAGATTATCACAAGGAATGTCGTTGCATGGTGAGCCTATTGCAGTCTGCTCAGGCAAATCAGGTTATAGATGATTTTTCTGTAAGTAGAGCTCAGTTGTAAAAGTTCACCAGGAGCTGCTTTTGTTGTACAGAGTTACTAAACATCTCCAGGGCCTTTGGAGTAGTGTTCTTGAGCACGTCCTCCGGCAGTTTTCCACAATCACTCTCACTTTCTCATGAGCTCAGGAAAAATACAAGTTACTTAGCCAAGTTTAAAGGAATGCTTTTCCTTTAATATGAGAGAAGGGTGGCCAAGCTCCAAATAAGCTCTGGGAAGATAGGATGTCCTTCTTACCAAAGTAGGCTGCAGTTTTATTAGTGGGGTATTTAGGGGAAAATATATAGATTACTTCCTTCAGAGTAGGAAAGGAACGTTCCAAAAAGGATAGTATAAGCAATTAGCAGCTACTAGCAGCTGCTAAAACAGAGAGAGCATCTGGTTCTGTTAAATGTACTGAGTAACTTTTACAATAATCTCAAGTATTACTTTGTGTAAGATGATACAAATGGAAAATTATTTTCTACCTGGAAGTTTAAGATAAGAAAGTGATGTCAATCCTGCTATATGGAGATCTCCAATCACTTCTCCATTTCATGAGAAAGCAGAAAACCTTGATGGTAGTAAACACAAGAGTTGACTGAAATAGTGGATTTCCTACTTAAATATGTAATCCAGTTCTGATACTTGATAAGTCTACAAAACTAAGTTTACTTTTTCATCAGGTATTTCAGAGGCAAGATGATAATCGAGTTCTGTAAAGTTAGTTGTAGCTACTGTCTTGTTATTTGCCCAGTGCAATCAATTCCTGAATAAGTAGTCAACTATCCACCCAAGTCATTAGCCCTGCTGGGGGAGAGAGGGATTGGATCTAATGACTTTCTCTGTTCCTTGCAGCCTAATTTATTTTGCAATTTTAAGTGTTTACTTTTGTATCTAGGGTCTTCTCTAAAGTATATCTTAACAGTAGCTTCTATTCATAATGAAGACTGTTGGAGCCAAGTTCATAAATATAAAATTGACACTGTTCAGTAAATAGGAATTAAAATTCTTCCTAGACAAAAAATGGTGTTTTGAAAAGGTCATTGTAAATTTGAAGGAAGCATGGGAAAGTCGTTTGAGTGGCTTTTTCTCCCTCCCTCACCCTCCATATTAACCCTTCTGTACAGGCTCATGAACATTTAATCCGTGCCAAAGTGAACATACTGATGATATTTCATCTTGCAGCATTAGGTGAAGGCTAACTCTTATCTGTCTCTGTAACAGAGGTAGAAGGATATCACTTTTCCAAACAACCAGAACTTGCACTGAAAACTGGTGTCCGGCAGTCTCTCCTGAGCTGAGAAATTCACGTGTGTGCAAGTTTGCCTTTGCTCCCCCAATGCTATCTTGTGCAGGTTGCATGGTGATGCACAGTATCGGAAAAATTGTCTTTCGGAGAGGGTACTTCTTAAACAGCTTTCCTTACTGAAATGTGATCAGTACTTATCAGCTTCTTAAAGCTTTATGTACGTTATTGAGTATAAAAACAAAAAAGCAACTGATTTTTTTTTTCACTCCAAACTGGAAGAAACAGTCATTTGTCAATTTATTGAGATTTATTGTCTTTCATGAATTACATTTTACAGTGAATTGTTCCATTGGTGTTTAAAAATGCAAAATCATGGCTGAAAATGCAGTGCGTCAGAACTGTTCTTCAAAACTTCATTAGTGGAAGAAATATTTAAATATTACCATGTTGTGTTGTGGCATCGGAATCAAAGTTAAGGCTGTGAATTACTAGTTGCCCACTTGAATGCTTATACACCCAATTTTTAATTGGATTGATTGAAATTGAATTTTGAAATTAGAATTAATTTTAATTAGATCTAACTGAAAAGCCATCTGTTGGAAAGTAAATCACTGGTTCTTCATGTATTGCAGGTAACATTCAAGGAGCAACAATAGTGGATGCCCTTGATACACTATACATCATGGAAATGAAGGAGGAATTCAAGGAAGCCAAGGAGTGGGTTGAAAAAAACTTAGACTTCAATGTGGTAAGTAGAGTTGCTGATTAACATTTAATGCTCTGTTTAGTCTCCAGGGGCCAATTGAGGACAGGGTTATAATATTGCTAGCATGATACAAGGCTACAGAATTTAGATCACTGGTAGATAAAACAAGACAGAAAGCAGAAACATAATAAACTTACTGCTCTGCTTATATGCGGTTTTTCAATCTGAGAGATTTAGGTAGATAGGAGGTAACGAGCTAGACTGAAGGAGGGAAAAAGGAATAGAGTATTTACCATTGTAAAGTCAACAACAAACTTTTCAGCTCTTTTGGATAGAAGAATTGGGACACTTCAAGCACTAATGTTTTAGTTATGTAAACACTTTACATTTTCGCTTTGTGAAATCTTCCACAAATTAGACTTGTGTTTCGGGAAAGCTACATGCCATACCTACCAGTTAAGTTCATTTGTGTATTCTAGTAAAGTTGAATCTCGTGAGTTAGGCTGAACTGTTGGCACAAACTACGCTGCTTTAGTCTTATGAGGCACCAGGTCATCACAGCTGCATATACAGATCATCCTATTAACTAGTAAATATGCAGCTGAAAGGAAAGTTCATTATTAAAGTTTTTATTTTAGAAAGGCACTGAACAGGCAAGAACCTCTGTAAAACTTCAATTAAATTGAGTAGTCCTGGTTTTGGGGTTTTTTTGTGGACCAGAGTATTTATTGTAATTGCTGGGTACAGAGAGCTAATGGAGTACCTCTGCTGATCGGTGTAGTAAAGTAGGAAAGCATTGTAGGCACGGTACACTGAGCACTTAAAAAGCTCTTGTAGTTGACGTGTGTAATGGTAGATACACTTTCTGAAAACAAAGTACTCTTTCTAATATATTATGCAAAAGTCAGGATTAATTAGCTTCTCTTACATGCTTGAGAATTAATTATTTTAAGAAGGAGGAGTTAATAAGTGGATATTATATAGTTTATATAAGCAGCAATTTAGTGTGCATTTATGTTTACAGTAATAATGTAAATACAGGATATTAAACTGTGCTTCTGAGTAGTGTCAGATGTCTGAATGACATGCTAACTTTATCTTGTGCATAAGTTTTTTTTTTTTTCCTAAAGGAATTTTTGTAATACTAAATTCCTGTCTTATTAGCTTAGCATTCTTAAGATGTTTAAAAATGTAAGAACAAAACATCATAGAAAATAGCAAACTTCACTTTAAAGGAAGAGCTGAGCTCCACTTGGAGGAACATCATGAAACGCTGTAGAGTGATTTAGATTAATAACACTAAAGTCTTTGGTTTTACATAAATCTTGTTATACTTTGTACTGGAAACTTCTAGACAGTATTGCCTACAATTTCAGTTCCTCTTGTTAATTTATGTACTTTTAAAAATTACGTAGCACTTATTTTTTTCTCAGTAATGCTTAAAAGCTATGAAGTCTTTCAAAATGTCTGAATTTTTGTATTGCATTAGCTGGTCAATGCAACAATCCAGCAGGTTTACCGAAGCTACTTTACAGATAATACTGATACGCATCGGGAACAATACCTTGTTCCTGATATTCCTGTAAATAGCTGCCTTCAGTTCGACACCTCACAAAATTATTTTCATAATACTTCATAATCGTATAGAATTGAATTTTACATTGGCATCCGTAACGAGTAGATGAATTTTCCCAAAGTGGAACGAGGAAATGAAAATAAATAACTGCAACACCAACTTTAATAACTGATGTCAGGTTCTTTAATGGCTGAATTGCTTGAAGCTACTCAGCTTGTACTTGTGTAGTTTTCCACTTTAAATATAAGTTCTAATTTCAAATGCTGCTTTGTATTTGTATCTTACAGTTTAAAGGTGGAGATTACTTAACAAAAAGAACAGCAGGGCCCTCTCTTTTGTGTTTAAGCATTTATCATGTATCAGGCATTACTTGACATTTTCTGCATTAACGTTTTGAACACTCTTACTTGCTCCTGTTTTAGAAACCTTTCTCCCATGAAAGTGATTTAGTTTTTAACAACTGACACACTGACATATACTACTCAAAAGAATAACACTTAAGGATAAAACGTGTTTCTGTTTGATGTGTCTGGTCATTTCTTGGGCAGTGATTGCTTAATCAGCTTTTGAGGAAGCATGTTTGGCCTTTATTTGTATAAAAAGGATTAGTTTTTCTCTCCATTTAATCTTAGAACTATGCTTTTTAAGTCTTCAGTTTTCTTTAAGACGTTCTTTACAAAAATAGCTGTGAATGTATTCTGCAGCAGAATCTTTTCTCCTTATGTTCTACATCAATGCAGCTGGATAAAGCAAGTTTCCCTCTCTAGAAGTTTGTAATACGTCAGATACTTATTGTACATGTTGAACCATTTGGCCAGCACTTGGTCATTCTCATCACCTGGTCATAAAAGTTTCCAAATGTCACTTTGTAAAGTAGGCACTAGTTTATCCACATAAAAGGATTTATGGAATAAAGATGACTTAATGGGAAATGGCATCATCTCTTCACGTGTTAGATTTCAGTCCCTCAATTCAATGAATTAGTTGTCAGGGTTACTCTTGTTTACCTTCTGAAGAAAGCAAACTGTTTTGATTTTGAAGGAAATTTCTAGGTAAGTAAATGCTGCTTTTCTCAGCAAACTTGTGAATTTTGGTAAGCTTGTGAGTGGACAAGTTTGGAAGCTTCCTCTTTTGGAGTGTAACATGCTTAGGCTATTTTTATTATAGCTGGAGCTGGTAGCCCTGTGATTTTATAACTGAGATATCCATGCTGCAATGCTTTTTTTTGTCTCACAACTGCTGAAATTCCTCCTATTTGATTCCCTTGCTGAAGTTTCAGCCAAACTGAGTGGTCTTTCAGGAATTAAGTTGCATTTTCTGATTCTGTCAATATTTTAAGAGATTTAGTCATACTTGTACCTGTGGAAAGAGTCAACGTTTGCCGTGGCTAAATCCATGGTCTTTGCATCATGGACATGTGCTGTGTTTTCCATTCAATCCCTTCACCTCCGTGGGAGTGTATCTTTGCTCTTCAGTTAATATAGCTGAGGATTTGGCCTGACCTCCCTACACAAGCTGCTGCCCGCACACCCTTTTCGCAGCGCTCGCGCATGGCGCTGGGCTGGGTTCTATATCAACGCGTTGCCACAGAGGAAGAAGGAGCCAGTCTTTCATGGGATCGCTGGGGAGCTTGGCTCTTCCCTAGCTACAGCTACGTGCTGCTGCGTGCTTCTCTGGTTTTATTTTTTCGTCATTTGCTTTAGAACCCGCACACAGACAGAGCATTCGTAGCTTCCCAAAAGAGTTTCTGTACCACCACCCAACTTCTGCTTTACACTGGGGAGGCAAAAGCTATCGGTCTCTGCAGCGCAAGGGGTGAACCTCAGTGGATCCATCCTTGGGAAGAGAGATTGGAAGAGGGATCTTAATGAGATGGATGAAAGGGTCAGGAGTTGGGGAGTAGCAGCGCAGGAGCTGAGCCACGTGGCACAGCAGCGAAGGGTTGGGAGCTGTTAAGTATTGGAATTGATGGTGCTTCGCTTCGACACCTGGGCACACCCCAACTTCTTTAGGGTGAGAGACTAACTGACCCGTCCCCTCTTCTTCAGCCTTGCTAAACTCCCTTCCCGCAAAAGGACAGCCTTGCCCATGCTGCATACTGGGAACGGCCCTTGGCCTACATCGTGTCCTAAAGCGTGGCTGGCCGTTCTGTGGCTGGAACAACAGGGGCCCAAACCGGACCAGAAGGTGCTAACAATTAAATGGTATGTGGGACAGTGCTTGAATTCATGCCCTGACCCACCGGTCAGCCATCTGGTGTGGGTGTAGTCAGGCAGGACCAGAATGGGAACAAGGTACAGGGCAGGAAGCGAAGTGCTTGTTGGGAGAAGAGGAAAATCGTTTCTTCTACCAGAAGATACCTCAAAGGTGAATTTGGATTCAAGCTAAAATAACGTTCCTGTTGGTTACTAGTGGATTTTGCTTTGTTTGTCTCATCCCTCTCTATTTTTGGTCAAAATGGAGGATGGCAGGAGATTATGATTGCTCGGTGAGGTGAATGTGGCAGCAGTCTGTGCAATAGCTCTATCTATGTGGATGTAATTTAGTTGACTTCACTTGACATTTTGTGCGAGCACTGGCTCATCATGCATTACCTGTCTCATCGCAGATACCTTCCCTTGTTAACTGCACAGGATGGGTCAACCTCGGAAGGAGTTGCTGTTTCATTATTTGCTCTTGAAGATGGGTACTAAATGAGTTGAGGGAATGAGTAAGATGGCAAGGATACGTTCAGTCTTGTGTCCTGCTAGCACTCGTAAGAAAAGCTGTTTACAGAGGTCAGTCAGTCATTGTACCTGATTCTATAAGCCACCCTGAAGCTTGAAGGCTTACTTACCAGTTCTGACTTCTGTCTTTTTACTTAGCTTTGCAAATTTGAGTATCTTTGCATGAAGCTGCACACAAAGCTTCTTTAAATGTAGAAGTTTTGCGTGTAATGTGTCTACTGTTTGGGGAACTGGAAGAGTGCAAAAACTATAGAAACTTGAAATGATGTGTATCTCTACTGCCATGTATAGATTAACATACCCCATTTCCAAGATCCCAGAATAGCAAATATTATTTGAATCTAATTAATAATGCTTCCAGCATTTATCTTTTAGCTCAAATCTGTCTGTGGTGTGGCAGTCAGTAACAGGACAGACTTTTAGAATCCAGATTGTTTATTTCGAACTTTTTAAAGTTTCATTTACATAAAAACACTTACAAATTTAAATTCTACTACTCTCAAAACTGTAGGTATTACGATTGACTTGTAGTTATAATTAACAGTCCATAACCTAATGTTTTGGCTTGGAGGCAGATGGTTTTTTGGTGCTCTATTCTTGGTGTTTTTTTTCTTTAAGTGAGAAAATCAGAAAGTTTCCTAATATAACAATTTGCAACAGAATAGCTTTCCTATTTAGAAAAAAAAAAAAAGGCATGTGGGAGGTGTGAGTAAATGGACTTCAAGTAAATGTATAATGGGTCTATGAGGAAGCTTAAGAAAGCAGTTGAAAATGGTTCTTTAGTTTGTGGGACTATTTGTTTACTAGTTTGCCACATAACTTGTTAGCGCACTCTAAATGTCAGACTTCAAAGTGACTTGATTTTGTTTTGATTATGAATAAGAAATTATTTTGATGGGCTAAAAGGAGATCCTGCAAATTTGTTATTAAATGCAGTTCTTTTGCTGTGAGAGTTCGTTAATGCCTTCAAGTAACACTTTATTTTTGTTCCTGTTTAAGATCTTGCAGTTTGCCATGTGGGGACTTCAGTGAGGTTAAATAGCATGTTACGCAATAACCAGGCTTTGACACTTCCAATAAAAAGGTTGCTACAATTGTTTCCCTTGTCTATAGCAATGAGTTTTTTAGCAAGCTGCCACTAAATTTCATTTCTGAAATATGAATGAAACTTTTTCCCCACAATTGCAATTAATTAAAATCTTGTTTAATTACGGTAGCTTAAAGTGAGCTATTGTAGTACTCTGTGTCGCTATCATACTTCCTGGACTGCTTGAAATTGCTAAGGTTTGTTGTTGTTCCCAACTTCCATGCTTCGACAGGGGGATATTATAATTTAATAATAATTACAAGTTCCTCTCATTTCACTTGAAATGTGGGCCCTTTGTGACCATTTTTTAGTCTAGAATTATATACATTATTCAGCATTGTTCAGTGTAGGGCCCCTGGCGTTCTCTTGCACAGCTTGTTAACCTGCAGGATACGGGCTGTTTGCGATGGTGCGGTATGGTATGTGGGCATGGGGGGAGTCACTATATTCCTTGTACATAGGAGCAATAGATGGAAATGCAGATGAGGTGACTAAAACTTTATTACACTCTTGATGAGACAAGAACAGGAGAACTGAAGGAAAGAAGGTTTTGGAAAGAATGTGCAATAAAGATGGCTGAAACAAATTATTTGATTGGATTTGTGGCCTTATTTGGATCTTTATAAAAATGAAGAGAGTAAGATCTTTATCAAATATAGATTAAGGTGACTTGATTATTGTGAATATATTCATCCACATAAAGAGCACACAGTATTTTCTCCAATTCAGTTATGAATGGCAGAGCAAGTACCAGTGCTGATGAGTGCCAGGTGGAAGCTGATACTAGATAAATAAAATCGTGTTGCATTTCAAATGTGTTTATAAGTGAGGGTGACTCCCCATGAGAAAACGTGGATGGAAATTGTTTTGGCCTTGGTCTACGAATTTGTGGAGAGAAAGACTTTCAGGAACGAGATGAGTTAAGGAAATGATCCAGAAGGATGTGAATACTGATTTGGGGGAAGCTGGAGGAGTCCTATGAGTCCTATAGAAGAAGGGCTTCAGGAGAGCCCAGCTGACAGTAGTTTTGTTATCTGAACAGTGCTTTCAACATTAAATACAACCACAGCTGGTTGAAGCTTCAGTAAGTAGTTTACCAGTTGTAGACTTACCCTGCCAGTTTACAGAAGGGTGATGGAAGTGGAGTTGGTGAGGTGCTGCTGAGATCAGGTTGGCCCTGTCATAGGTTTGCAAATAAAATACAAATGCAAAGTAACACAAAGTAGCTAATGTAACTCTTGGCACTTCAGGTTTTTTTTCCCCTGTTTGGTAATATTTGTTGCTTTTTGAAGATGGGGCTTCCTAAGGGATAGTCAACCTCACTTTCTTTAAAAGGGGGTAGTTTAATAGGTTTACTAGTTAAACCTGTCACATTCTGCAGCTTCTTGAGTGGTTCTGAGCTATGGTTCTTCTCTTGCTTAAAAAAACCCTTATTTTAACACTTCTCCTTGTCAAGACAAAATTTGGTAACACTCAGCTGTTTTGTCCTTTGATTGTAGAGACTTGCGTATTTGCATAGCCTGAGTTCGAGAAAGAGCAGTCTCTACCCTATGTAAATAGGGTCACTTTGGTGTTACGTGTCTTGCCAGCATTGTAAAAGATGTTACATCTCTTCGTCAAAATAATTTTGTCTTTAGAAGCTAATGGAGGAAACTAGATGAAATTCCATAAAGTTGTCACAGTTTTTCTCTTGCACCATGTAATGGATACATATATTGCTTTTGGTTTTCTATTTCTCTAAGTACAGTGAGCAGCAGTCACAATTTCTCTGGGTTTTGTATAGTACTTGGACTTTCCTATTTATGATTCACTTATCAGAAGATCAAATAGTGAATGATAAATTATTGATCAAATGTAAGATGAAAGACCAAATTACTCACATACTTCAATTAACATAAAAGCCCTGGAAGTAAAACAAAAATATGTTGTTCCCAATATATATATCACTTTCCCAAGCATCTACATGCTTTCAGAATCTTTTATAAAAAGGGAAGCCTCCAAAATTAGCAGCCAGAGCAAGATGGTATTGCATAGGAACACTAAGGGCTTAGCACAGACATGTACTAACAAAGGTGTTTCATATGTCGTCATCCACAGCACATGGCCATCCAGCCTGATTGGGGTACTAATGAAAAGACTGTAAAATTAGAAATTATATCTATCCAGTTGGTCAGAGCCATCTTATATACTTGGGATCTTACAAAAGGAACATCATAGTCATTTTAAAATAAGCATGTCCAGTCGCTGCTTATAGAAGTTCCGTTAGATATGACGGAATTAATTCAACCACTTCTCAGACCTACTATGTAATGATACAATGATGGTTTGAAAGAGAAGGTTAAACTTGAAATAAAAAGTAAAATAATTCTGGCCTCTTCAGCTGGTAAAGTAGAAACTTTGGGAAGCGCAGATGAAGGTTTGTCCTATATATTTTGACACTGTTAAATGGATCATAAGGTATTTGTGTACAGCTGGATCTGCAAGCAAAGTAAAAAATAACATTTCTTAGGATTTGACTGCTGAGTAGAAATATACAGACTTATTTGTGCAAATGGTATGTGGATGATGATTAAAATATGAAAAGAGGGTAATGATCACAGTGTGGCATCTTAAATGTGTAATACAAAAAATTAAAAAAATCAAACCAGAAGGAAGGGTAAAGTTGGTGTAGCAGAAATCTGCTACTTTTAGGACAAGTTTACTTTTCTTAACAGATTCCTTCACAGGAACTTTCCGTGTAGAGATGAATGTCTTTGACATGAAATTATAAAACTTCTTTAGCTGTTTTGCAAATTGCTATAATTCCTGTGCTTTCTGAGAATACTACTAGCGTGGCATAATGAGTTTAATAATAACTATGTATTAAGCATACAGCTTTCAATCTGCCATTAATGAAATGTCTGTCCATTTCATTAATTGCGTCTGCTTCAGTGGCTTGTATAAGATTTTTAGTAAGAGGCAACGGGTTCATAGATGTGTGCAAGTGAAGTACTAGAAATCTGATAACATTAGAAGAATGGTTAGCTTCAAGAAACGTCCTGAAAGATCACCACTTCAGCAAACGTTCAGGATTACAGTGCAATTAATCTTCGTGGTTCGACAGCAAAATCTGTATTCACATTACTTCAAAGTCTTCTTTTTGTCTATAACTGATTTCCAGAAGCGTGTCAGTGCATACGTACTGAGCTTTTCTTAAAGGGCCTTTGCATTCCTTGAAAGATAGCAATGGTTTGTGAGTTAAGTGGCTGTATTAAATCCAGAAAGGCAAAATGTAAGGTTCTGGAGACAAAACATTGAGCTCACATATCACTCAGTTTACTTTGAGCAATTCAAAATCAAAAAGTAATTTAATTCAATCCTTACAGGAAACAGAAGTGTCTGGGATATCTGATTAACTCATTTCCTTGTCTAATACCTACCTCTTACAGCTACAACTTTCCCACATCAAAGAAAAGTTCTTGGCGTGTGCCGATCCTCGGGATTGAAATGGAAAGAATCTGAACTTCTGAGGAAGGTTCTCAAGTACAATACTATTTATAGGAGTTTCAGCTAGCTCAAGCTCCAGGGAAGAGAAGCTGCCCCTATCACTGCTTTAATCATCCTTTCGTCAGTCAGATCAGATCAGCTTAGCTTTTCTTAAGTCAGATCAGTTCTCTACAAGCTGCTTTATGCATTGGATTTAGTTAAGGTAGACTTCTTTATTTAATGTAGAGTTCTTACATTCGTAGCCTGCTTAGCAGGTGAACAGCTATATTGTCTAGTTAGTTCAGATTTCTAGAGGATTTAAATGTTTTTATATCCATTTCCCCAGGTTTACTATATAGCATGGTATAAAAAAGAAACGCATAGAAATGGCACTAGTTAAAGTTAAAGTGAATACCTGTTTCCAGTTAATTCATTCTCCTTTTTGCTGGATTCAGTGAGACAATGACTGAATGCTTTGAAGCAGAAATATCAGATTAATTGTGGAAACAGAAGTTAAGCCTTCCCCCCCCCAGTTTCTTTCAGAAAGAATAAGAGTAGACCAGTATTGGGAGAGCAGTGGGTGAGGAGAAACTGCAGAGTTTTAGTACACTTAAAATAAACTTGGAAAAATGTTCTTTTCTGAACAGTGCAAGATAACTTTTTTGGTTTGCAGTCTTAACGTGTGATGCCAGGTGTGAGTTTTCAATAGGCAGGTATGTGTGATGGCTTTACTTTGTCTGCCCCTTTGAATTGTGCTTGTGTGTATAAAAAAACTACACAGGCACGCACATACTATATGAATTCTTTATTAATCAGAACAATTCTGTGAATGAAATAATATCCTCAATTTTTAGAGGGGGAGGTGCAGAATAGATTGTAGAGGAGAAAAGTTAAATGCGTGAGGGTAAGTGGACAAGCATTGTAGCAAGTCTGTGAGTGTTTTTTGAAGTCTGTACCTTCACAGCTGATGAAACACTGAACAGCTCTCTGCAATGTGTCTAGATATCTTTCCTTCATCAGAGTGCCTTGCAAACTGAAAAGCATGAAGTAATATTTCTAATAAGTAACCTTGTGCTGCTTGCTTCTGCAAAGGCAGTTTACTAGAAAATAAAATCCATAGAAAACAGGGAGCAACTTCTTCCCTCCTACATAAACTGACATCTGAACGTTTAAACTGGAACAGTACAAAAACTAGCTGAATGAGAAAAGCCTGCAAGCCCTTTGGAAGAAAATACCACAGCTCCACCATGCATTGGTTTATATTAAATATAGTTACAGTGTATTTTATCTCAGCAAATAGAAGGTGGAAAAACAACTCAATAGAAGCAAGAACAACAAAGAACACACAAAAGTGAAACACCTTATGTGCCCAAAAGCTTAGAAGATTGGCTGCTGGGTACCATTTTTCTACAGAAATACAAAAATATAAAAAGTAGTATTAACATAAAAAAGCAAAAACTAAGAAACTTCGGTAGATCAGCTTTTCAACTGAATGCCTCTTGAGTGGATTGAATGTTGTGTGTTGGGGTAAAATTGGAACTTGGTAAAGACCAAGAGAATGTAGTGATCATGAGACTCAGGTTCTTCATTTAGGTTTGAATTTAAAAAGGCAGAGAAGAATGCGCTTTGAGTTTTGAGATAGATAATGGCTGGATCTATACTGCAAAAGTATAGTACAGCAAACCTAGTCTCTATCATTGGTAAAGACCAGGCCAGCTTGGGAAGGGTGTCCCTGTAATCGTGAAGGATCATCTGCTTCCTAGTGAATACATGTCATGGTTACATTTTTATCATGAACGTGTAATTAACTCATTCTAATGTTACCCCCCATTTTACAATAACCTGCATTTAGGCTGAAGTAGGAGAACTCTTGACACGCTACTCTGATCAAGAACTTCTCATACGGTGCCTGAGAAGAGATGGTGTGAGGTTGAGGCAATGTGGGACGTGATCCGAGAGCACTTTTTGTGTGTGAGCACTGAATCATCTGCAAGGAAGCACTTAGATGTGTGGGTTTGGAGAATGCCTTATGTCCACGCGGAAGAGACGAAAAGTTAAACAGGATGAGGATAATGGAGAGGATATTTTGTTAACGTGAGGAAGGGAAGGAAATACTTTAAAATGCTCTTAAGTTCACTTATGTTGGCTTTCCCTACATCTTCTGTGTTTTGCTATTTACAGCTGTTGTAGCTTAATACCTGCATGTATGTAAAAAAAGAAAAAAAACAACCAAACTAAACCATATGGAAAAGTATCAGGGAATAAAACTATGTTTGTTTATTTCAACAGAATGCTGAAATTTCGGTATTTGAAGTGAACATTCGTTTTGTCGGTGGACTGCTTTCAGCTTATTATCTTTCGGGAGAAGAGGTAAGATATTTCCACATGGTTTATCCGCAATATCATAATCTAGAGAAGTAGTTAACTTTTAGTTTAATAATATCATTTATCCAAAATAAACTTGTTTAGAACTTTGAAAATGGCTTGTACAACAGAGACCTGTCCAATGGCTTTTCTTGCTTCTATTACTGTTGCTTTGCATAAGTCTTAAAACTGTTACTTCATGTAAGTGTTAAATGATTTTTTTTTTTTTCTTTTTCTTTTTTTCCTGAGTTGAAACAATACTCAGTACATTCTTACCAGGCTTTGTGCTGGAGTGTGTAGTTATGTAGTTCCTATGCCATGGTAGTGGTAGATTTGGTGCATCAGCTTCCTGCTTCACAAATTGGTTTCGAGCATATCCTTTAACTCCTATAAACTATACTTCTGTTGGCCTTCCTGAACCTGAATCTTCAACTCACATGGAAAAGACATGCTAAGAATGAAAAGATACCTGCTAAACCTAGACATGTGAATGTCTTTAAAGCATTAATATCCCATTAATTTCTATTGCCTGTCATGGTTTCTGGAGAGGATGAAGAAGCAATTTCATCTGAGAGCTTTGACTAATGCAATTATTTCTGTAATATATTTGGAGAAGGCTATACTAAGTCACAGGTACTGTGATATTTTAAATTTTTAGCTTGGCACTTGAAAAGTCTTTAATCTTACTAGTTTAAATTCTTATTCCTGTCTCTGGATTATAGTAGTATTTTACTGTAGGATTAACACAAGTTAATACTCTCTAACTGTAAGTTGAATTTATCGTAGGATTTCTTTAAATCCAAAGCAATTACTGGTGGAAACTCCACAAAACCCTAAAGATGTGTCATTTTCTTTAACATGTAAATTTCCCAAATACTGCGTAAAGCTCTGTTTTGATACTGTCACTTTAAAATAACTTAAATGTCGGGTTTTGTTAAAATTTATCATTATGTTTAAGCTGTCTTAGCAGGTACTATTGGGTCATGTACCTGACAAAGCAGTTATAAGGAGACAATGTTCCTCCGACATTCTTGTCTTAAGCAGACTTACCTGTTTATTTCCCATGGTCATGTCCTGAGGATAGGTGGTACTGAAAAGACATTAATGTTTTAAAATACACAATTTTTTGTATTTTAACTGTCTTATAATTTTCTGGAAAAAGAAAAATCACCCTTAGACCCATTTCAAATTCATGCTTAACAGTAATGAAAAAAATGGAGAGGTGCTTGGTAGTTGGCTTCTTGATCTTTACTAAATATTGTTTTACTTAATGTTTCATCTCCAACTCTTGAAGGAAATCACTCGTCCTCCTACAGTAACTCAGCAACCAGAAATAAACATATCTAAGGGTGCCTAGAATTGAAAGCTTTTCCTTCTGCAATTAAATCTTTCACTGCAGATCTACTTCTTGCAAACAAGAGTGAACTTTTCCAGTATAACCTATTGCTACATTTTAATTAACCGGTTCTGACAGAAGCAGGGGATGCTTCTTGGCAGACAGCGAGCTGGTAGAGGAGCACATGTGAGCCTTTACATCAAGCGGCCGTTGTCTGCCAAGAAATGCCTGAACCATTTGTGATCAGTGCCGTTGATTTCATATATATATATGTTGATGGTTTATATCTTGTGTCTGTTAGTGTGCAGTCTCACTTTCAATCAGTGCATATAGTTTCTCCTAAATAACACCTAGTCATTGCTTCTCAACTATTCCTTCTTCTTTAGAGAGGCAGTTTTACCACCACCTCTTGGACTAGATTGGTCGCAACACTGGTGTTCAAATAAAACTCTTGTACAAATGTAATGAGGAAACATTTAAAAGAAAGTGTTTCACACAATGGGTAATTAAGTGGAACTCTTTGCAGTGGAATATTGGTGATACTGGATGCTAGTGTCCGTGCTAAAAATGGATGGAGTCATTAATGAAAGTAAAACGGGCTCCTAAGATGACACGTATGATTAAGGAGGGTCCTGAGCTCTTGCAGGCTGGGAAGGGCACTGCCCATGCTTGTCGCTGGTTTTCATGCTCTTTGATAAACATTTGCTGTCTGAGACGGTGATGTTCCTAACCTAACAGTTGTCCTAGTGGCTTAGAGAGTGCAACTCGGCATGCTTTGCCTTTGTCAGGTTTGGGGAAACCTCCCGCTTCGTCTCCTAAATGCAAGACGCTGAAGCCCTAGGCAGGAGGAGCGGGATGCAGGCGTTCGGAGGGCAGGGCAGCGGGGCAGCAGTGTGAGGTTTCCCATCTTGCGTGGGTCTGTCTTCCACTGGTGCTGCTGGCAGGTGTGGGAAGAACTGAGGGCCCCAGAGGCTGGCTGCCACCATAGAAAATACAGCTTTAATCATATAATAATAGAATGTTCGTCCATTATATCAGTGGGCGTTCCGAAAGGGGTGTGCAGGCTGTTTGGAGGATTAAGCTTTCTCAGTTAAAAGCTCATTTAATTCTTTGTCAGATTAACTATTTAAAAATCTTATATATGCTGTGCTCACTTGTCAATATCCTAATTAAAGAAAGCTATGTTTCAGTAAAAGGGTGACGGAAATAATTATTGTTTGTACTGCGGAATTACATTTCCATGGGTAATGATCCAAAGCTGCAACACATTGTATGTTCCATAATCATTTGTAAGTCTAACTAATCATGATTAAAGAATATCCTATCATACTGAGTACTTCCTAAAACATCCTGCTCACTTAATAGTTCATTTAGATAAAGGCACCAATGTGAATAATTCTAAAAATGAACAAATTGAATGCTTTGTCTCTTGGTAACTGTGTGTGGTGCTCGCTTGCAAATAGAGCTATGAGATGCATTCTATTAAACTTCCTACAATTTCTGCCTTACCTGAATTCATATGAAATACCAAAAAGTGTTAGAATAGTGTCATACACTGTCACATCTTTTTTTTATTTTATGATTGCTATTTAAACCCAAGCTAGAAAGAATTCCAGTCAAATATCAAACTTCATTTGTAAAACAGCTACAAATACCAGAAAACTTCAAGATGAGTAACTTTTTTAAGGACTGCTCTGGGTTTTTTTGGTTTTGGGGTTTGGTGGGTTTTTGTTTGGTTGGTTGGTTTTTGAAGTCCCTCATAGTAATATTGCATGTGAATGCTTTTGTGGTATTTTTCCATGAGTCAGTGGCTGTAAGGGATTATTAAAAGTAAACCTGGCTCTTTTAAAGCACTGATAGTATTGATTTTGTTGTTGTTGTTGTTTGTATGAAAGCATCTGGAGGAGCCTGTAATATGGTAAATTTAACCCACAGGAACAGGACAGATTTTTTTGCAAACTTTCTTGATCGTGTTGTTTAAATTAAACCTGAATTCATGAGTGGACGTGCGATCGTTTTCTAAGCAACTTGGTATGCAACCTTTTTTGGTTTTGTACTGGAAACTCACGTCTAGGAAGGGAGAGATTTGTTTCACAACTGCTTTGCTGTACTTACTAGTCTGATGTAAAATTCTGGTATGCCAAGGGTCAGCAGTATTGTATGCCATAGGATCCCCTGCTCTGCAGACCCAGATAATTATTCCCGCCCCCCCCCCCCCCCCCCCCCCCCCCCCCTTGCTTAAAGCACACTTCCAAATGTAGTCATATAAGGAGATAATATGTTAGCTTTTGGAGGAGGACAACACTGTATCCTCTAACAGCAGCTAAGACCCTTCTTGGAATTCATGGAGATGACAAACATTATTTCTGAGCACTGTAATCTTCACTGTTGGGAATAACTGTGATACTGGTGCTGAAAGTCATGGTAAGTGTATGGCACTGCTTGTAGAGAATATACAAACCTAAATACTGATCTGACTAGCTCTTCTCGTTTACTGATGGGTGGTTCTTACAGGTACTGCTAAAGCTTTGTAGTAAGGGGACTGTTTTACTTGAAGGTGGGTTTCACAGTCAGGGAATACATTGCATAGGCAGAAATGGAAGGAGCGTTTAGCAATTGCTGTTTGTATGAGTAGCAAAAAAGTAAATCCAAAATGCTCTGAAGTGAATAAGGAGAACGTGAGTTTCAGATCCAGCTGGTAAGCTCCCAGATTCCTTTGAAGCTTTCCATTTTTTGAATGGGATGAGTAATTTTTTTTTTTTTTTCACCCCCAGAGTTAAAATATTTTGGATTCAGCAGCTGTTCTTCCTGCATAATATAACCTTCTCTTTTTTAGGACTAAAGATAGTTATCTTCACTGGAGGAAGACAAAATAAAGTTGATAATGATGTTCATATTGCCATTTCTATCCATGGCATGAAGCAGAAATGTAACAGGTTTGGGGTTGGTTTTTTTTTTTTCTTTCTTTGGCAGTATATATTCCTGTTTGAAGGAATTTATTCTGATCAGGATGAAGGAATAAAAAACCACAACAAACTATTCTTCATCATGATAAATGTTGGACTTTCCGAGTTTCATCTATTATTGTCTACCAACTGTTAATTAGAAGTAAAAAAGAAAAAAAGAAGGAAAAAAAATAGTGATGACATATCACCTAATTAGTTTATATCTGCATTTAGAATAGGAGTTACAGTGCCACTATTCAACCTCACTTGATGATCTTGGCCTCCTGTCTGACTTCAGACCTAATCATTGCCGACTTAAAACAACCATCCATCAGTGATGGTAGTGCTGTCTTACTAATGAGGAGCAGACATGAAATAATGATGCAGATGGTATTGATCTAGAGCTGCCTTTGCCAGGCTGACCACAAAACATTGCTGACTTCATATAACGCTGAGACATTCTCCAGAATTTAGCTGTAGCTATTTTTATCTGGCTCTCCCTCTCTTGTAGAAGTCTCCCTTCATAAAGAATATTTAAATTCCATAAATACAAAAAAATATAATTCATCATTTAGCAATCTTGAATAGTAGGAGGATGAAGTTTGTCACCTATACAAAGGTATTGGCCTATTTCTGCAAATCAGGAATGTAAGTTCTAGTATAGATGCCTTGGGGATCTTATCTCACCAGTGAGAGGATTGACCGCATGTTTTATCTCCGGCTTTTCACTTAACTTGACACTAATTAACAAGAGGACTTTTCCTTTTATGTCTTGGAAGCTTGATTTCTAATGCTGTTTGAAACTCCAGGCATACTGTATCAGCTTGATCAGTTCTGTGTGAATGCCTCTTAACTCCTCCTGAAGCATCTTCACAGACTGGCAGCAGAATTCCCTGTTCGGTAGGAACTAGAAGACTGCAATTGCCTGTAGTTTTCTGCAGCCCTGTTTTCAGATTTGGGTCCTGCTTGCCACCTACCATCCATCTGCTGCCACTTTACATGATACAGCAATACTTCAGTGGTGTCACGTTTTAGTTCTTTTAGAGCTCTGAAATTATCTTGATGATTTGTTTCATTTTTATTAATTTATGATATTTTTTTAAACTTCCGTATTTCATAGAATCCTGGGGTCGTTCAGCTTGGAAGGGACCTCAAGAGGTCATCTAGTCCAGCCTCAATATTGGGACAGTGCATTAGGCTTGTCCTTTTAAAAATCTCCTTGCATGGCAATCTGCCTATGTTCAAGACTCGACACTGGGGCAAATTTAGCTTTTCTGTAATGACTTTGTTTCATGCACTGTGCTCTTTTACACAGACATCTCTTAATTGTTCCTCCTGGCTTTCTAAGCAGGCCTCGTTTCTCTTTTTTTTCTTGTTGTTTTTTAACTTTAAAAACTTGTTATTCAAAAATTACTTTTAGGCTGACTTAATAGTTTTTCATTTAGCTTGTCAGACATTATCAATTTCTGTATTCCTTAATTGGACTTAATATACTCTTGTTTTAAATTACCTTCTTTACAGTCACACCAAAAGAAGACAGAAGTCACCTGAGCCTTTTGATTTGTGAGTCTTGTGACTGTGAACCTCATCTTTTATCCTCCAAGTCATCTCCAAGCATTTTACCCATTTGGCTGTTCCTTTCTAAGGTCATTTCAGGTGGTCTTCTTGATTCCCGTTCCAAACATAAACACAACCAAAGCGAACCTTTTGTTTGTAACAGCATGTTGAACTGGAGCATGTGGCCTGTTAGACAGTAATATGTTGAACTAAATCAAGAGCTACTTTTTCTCATACAGGCTCTGAGTTTCTGCAAGAAGCTGTCGTTGCAGTGTATAAAAGCATGGTTTATATCTGCTCTGATGTAGCACTAAACAGCCTACTCAGGAACAGAGAAGGATTTAAAATCTCCTCTGCTTCCCACAATCACAGTCTGTAATCTCTATTAGTATTTCAGTCTCTTCACCACCTTTAATAGATCTAAGGCTGTTCTCTTTCTGTGCTAGCTGCATCAAAATGTACTACAGAATCACTATGGATTCACATTCTGAAAATAATCTTGATTCTTAAGATTTTCTTTGATGTAGATTGTTTCTCTGCTGTTGCAAGCAGACTGCCCTTCAGTCTTCTGTTTCTGTCTCTTAAGTTCCTGCAGTGCAATTATACTGTCACTGTTGATGAAACCCATCTCTGTTCAATAGGTTCCCTATACTCCAAAAGCTTCCTCTTCCCTAATACTTCTGTCCCCTTTCTCCCAGTGCTACTTGCTCAGCTGCTCTGTGCAACTCTGCCTCTCCAGCTGGCCCCGCACATAATTCTGAGGAAACTTCAAAGAACGGTGACAGAGATGCTGATTCCCAGTCTTGCACTTAATTCAAATTTTGCTTCTTGGTTTTCCTTCTCTTCCTTCTCTGCTTTGGAGTTACTGATACCATGTATACATACCCTGACGGGGAACTCCTACTCAGTTCCTGAGTATAGGAATATATATACCTGTATACCAGGCACGCAATCGACTGCCATCACCAACAATTTTTGTGCCTCATAATAAAGACTCTCAGGCTGCTTTACTAATATGAAGTGAAAATAGTGGCAATATACATTAATTCAGTGAATTGCTGTCTGCTGGAGTTCAGCAGTGGGTACGTTTCCCTTTCAGATGTCCGTCACCAGCGTGAATATCCGTAGCCGGGGGACAGAGGAGCTATGGTGACAGCCTGCTGCAGCTGCCATAGCTAAGCCTCCTGTGAAACCAGGAGTCAGAGCCCTGATTTTGGTCTGAGAAACGCGAGTTCAGAACTCTGACCTGTACACAATCACATTCTTCACTTTTAGTGGTTTTCCTTTTGCATAACTGAAAGGAGTTTGTTTGGGGAGTTTTTTCAAAACAACAAAAAAATTTAGTTTGTCCCATGGCAAACTTACTTATCGCTCATTACGTCAGTTTTAACAAAAGTCCCTGCTTGCCTCTAGGCTACTGCAGTCTGATGCTAAAGCTGGTAAACTGTTAGAAAGGAGAATGGATGATAATGAGAGCTAAGTAATATCTGATTGTGATTGTAACAGCTGGTGTGTTTGACATGAGCTTGTGAGCTATATTATTAAGTAGAATTCAAGCAGCTGAGAGGGAGCTGGTTGGTTTGTTCTGAGGATTTGGCTCTCAACCAGCTCCTGCAGTTTCACTTGATTGTGGTTCTGCAGAACAGTTGGTGAGGGCATGTCTACCAGAAATACTAGTGTGGGTACTTTCCTTTTGAGCAGCAGCTCTAGATAGACCCAAAAGAAGAATTCTTTGCATGTGGTTAATATACTATACAGAAGAAATGATACGCTATTAACAGTCTGTCCAGAGTCACCATGCATCTGCAAAGAAGTTCAGTTTCCAAGACATTTGTCTCTTTTTGTTTATCTCAGTATTCAGTTCTGTCATTTTGCAGCACCAAATGCAATTGCAATAATAAAGAAGAGTAAAAGGAGAGTAAGAACATATTGCCCAAAGAGTTGGTGGGATTGTCCTGTTCTGCAAATTTAATAGAAAATGTGCAACGTATGGTTAAATATAGGATCCTATGGAGCCAGTTGCAAGCAGTGTTGAGATTGTTGCAAATAAACTTCCCATATCTAAAGAATAATCCTTATGTGTAATTTTACAGCCGAGAATTTGACTTATTTCTGCAAATGAAAGCAACATAAAAATATCTCAGTTGGTGCTGACAGTGGGAATAGATCAGCATTAATTTATCCTCCTTTAATTCTAGGCTATATAAAATATTTGGGAAAGTATATTCTCTCTGTGGATGTATTATAAAAGTTCAATTAGGTGATAAGTAATACATGTTATTGAATTATTGTACTGATTTTTTTTTTTTTTCCACCAAAAAGTACAGGTGAAAATAGTATGTACCTGCATTTTACTCTGGGCATGGGGTAACTCTTCATTTCTTCATCTAAATCTTTCACAACGTATAGCTAGTTTATGTAAGGTTCCATTTTGTGCTTTTGTCTCCACAGACTGAGTCTGCTCCAGAGGTTATTTTTCATTAAGTTGGGAGTTAAGTAGATGAAAATGTCCTCTCCTTATTAGCTTAGAGAAGATAAAAGCATAAACCATCCAGTAGGAGATTCCTGTGTTTTTCATTCTGTTGGCAACTACTAAGGCCTTCCATCAGATTCCCAAATCTGACTTTAGCAAAGAGTCCTTCTACTTTTGTATCTTTTTCCAACAATTTAAATTGCTTCTATTAAAGAATATGTAAGCATTAATTAATTCTAAGTATTTTAAATACAAATCGAGTGAATGGAAATTTACGATGAAATCGGGAAAGTTCCTCATCCAATTTGCTGTTTGAAGGATCGGATTAGAGATTCATTACAAAACACCACTTTGTGCCACATACAAGTCCTGCTCCTTCAAACTAACTGAAAATCATTGAGAAAATTGAATGCCTGAAATCAGAAGCAGGCATCATTGCTGTTCTGGCATGCCCTTCATGCCTTCAGCAATAGGGTACAGACAATGGCATCTCCTGCAGAAGAAACAAACTCTTTTAGTCTCCTTTGGATTTAGCAATACATTTGCTCAGCAGATGAAACAGATACAAACAAGGTTCACTGGCTTTAAGTTAGCATGAACTCTTGGGATCAATTTATGGAGAGTGCTAATTGGCCTGTGTATTTTTTTGGCAGGATCTATTGTTTGTGATTTTCAAACAACAGAAATCTGAAAGATTTGAAAGATGATGAGGGAGATTTTTCCCAGGTCTTTTGGAAACTGCAGGAATCCACATGCTATTCATTTGCCATTTGTTTGTAAAAATGCAACAGTTGAATAATGTTGATAAATGTTGTGGTTGCTAAATGAGTGCAGTTCCTGTCTATCCTGTGCCAAAAGCTTGCCTCTTCCATACGCAGACTGTATTTGCACCCTATGTGCAAATGATTGAGAAGGAATTTGGAAAAGATGTTCACATGAAAAATTCTGTGTCACTTCCAGCACAGTGGATGCCAAGGAGAATTTGGGGTTTTGGCAGATGATTGCCCCTAAACAGAGCTGTCATTAAGCATTTGAAAGACAAATCTTTGTTTTCCTCGAGTCAAGGAATATAAGGGCTCATTTTGCATAGGCCTAAGTGCACAAAAATGGACAAACTGCAAACTTTTCTTAAGCCAAAGACTGAGAAGAGGGTGAACAAAATCACTTCCATGAAGATTTGAAAGATGAAAAAGAGGAGTAGTACATAGTGCCAGTGCTTCATATAAATCTTACTTGCTGTCCTCAAGGAAAAATAGTTTAGGGTGTATTTAAACAGCAGATTCAGTTTCTTAGCTCACTGTTTACATTGCAAGTCTTTTGTCAACAAGTATTATACTTTTGTATTCCCACAGCTGTTAGCTGCTCAGCAATCTTACTGTTTAATTTTCTAGTAAAGCGTAAGATATAAGAGAGGGCAGAAGGTGGTAAGATATTCTGAAGAACTTGGATTTTGTTTGATGTGTTCAGCTCTGATATTCTTCACTCAACACCTTTGATTGCTTACATTAACCCACCTAACCTTGATAACTCCTTCAAATAGTAGCTAATTAAGACAGCACAGTATGCGGGGACTCTCGTCATTTGGCTACATGAAGGCTCAAAAGCTTATTTTAACATCCAAAAAAGCCAACCTTATGTAAACTGACAAAACTTTAAAGCAAACAAGGAAGATCATTCCAGCAGCAGTGTTACTGGAGTGGAGTCAACCTTCAATTAACGGAAAGCAATCTTCCTTCTGGCATCAAGGGCCAGTTCCGTTGTTTCTTATGATTCAGATGCATTGAACTACTGAAAAGGCTCTGTAACTAGTTAATCTGAAGAGCTAGATGTGTCTGATTTGTTTCTTTTCTTCAGCCTTTAGGCAGTCATCTGCTTTTGCAGGCTAAGCAAAATAACCACACTAGGTTTTTTTGGAAGCTGGTTCAGTCCAGTTAGTGCTTTAAAGTTGTGTTGTCCCTTGGGGGGGCAAGCTGTCCTTAATTTTTGCAAGCATGACTAGATAATTTTACAGTCCAGTAGATCCTCAGGATCATCTTGTGAAAAGGATATGCTGTGAACTTCTTTCTCTTCCATTTTTCTTTGAAAACTCTTTTTTGTTTTCTTCAAACCAACAGCTGCAGAACAAAGTCAGCAGCTCACAATGCTGTTTCTTAAAGGATGCTATTTTCCCCAACTTGTTCTTAAAAACACTATTCATAGTATACAGACAATTTCAATCTTTTTCCTTTTATCATGGAAAACCAGTGAATAATTTGAACCTTCTCATCAGCATTTGCTGCTTGTAGGGTATCTCTTACAAACATCACTTAGTCTGTGCTCAGTCGTTTCTCTCCAGAGTTGCTTTTATTTCCATTTATATTCTAGAGGGAAGAACAAATAATCTTCCTGATTCCAGGCAAGATCAATAACTGCTGAGATGCTCTGGGCAAATGTTGCCACACTGATGCAGGAGACTCAGGATGGTTGCTACTCGGCACATTTGGGCAGACTTACTCTGATGTGAAATGCCATCAGCCTTTCTGATTTGCTTGAAGGTTATGTGTTAAGTTAATACAGTTATTAACTGACCCAAGGCCAAAAGTAAAGGCTTACTGAGATAGCAAGAACTCCTCTGTGCTCAACCAATTTTTTCTTGATGGACTATGACAGTTGGTGATAGAAGTAATGAGTGTAGCTGGTGCTAAGACGCCCCTTTTCTAAATCATACTTTTAAGACTTTTTTTATATCTAGTTCCAACTTGAAATTACAGTTAAGGTACTGTAATGTTTTAATTTACATACCATCAAATATAAAAATAAATTAGTGAAACTTGCAAAGTATTTTCTCTAGGAGTGGCTATGCAAAGTGTTCAAAGACTAAAATAAGATGCTAAAGCCATGTCATGAGTTTTGGTAAAAACAGAAAGAGTTTACATGACTGTCATGTCTTTTTTTTTTTTTCTTTCCCCTTCCTTGAAGTGGGGGGATGGAAAGCAATGTAATGCTACCTATATATGCTAATATGCATACTTGAAATCTTTATGAATACTTGTAACCATTATTTCCTCCAAATATACGCTGCGTTTAAAAATAATGTTAATCTTGTTAATCTAATGGCTGCTTAATTATAGCAATGATTTTGAGGTTTAATTGTAAAAAAAAAAGTTTTAACTGCAGGGAATTCAGAGAAGCAGTTGAATTGTTCATAAATTTATGACTTTCTGGCAGCACTGCTCTTCAGTCAGAGCACTTGTTTCTGACTCTTAAGAATTGGAAATGTCTGCTTGCCTTCTTGTATTTTAGTCACTTTAGTTTTATGGCTTGTCCAGTAAGAGAAATAGTCTTACAGTAAACAGAAAGGAACTGAATTAGCCTGCCCGATGATTTAACTTACAACATAAAAGCAGCTTCTTAAATCATAGTTCTTCTCTCTTGAAGCCTCCTGTTTGGCTTACATAAAAAGAACTACAAGAGAGTTCACATTTCTTATACTTAATTTAAGGAAAATACACAAGCACTTTATTTAGGCTCGTTTTGGATGTGCCCATTATTCATCAGACAATTCAGTGACTATGTCTTTCAGAGAAATCTCAACAATAAGAAAGAATGCACTGAGTTAAGAAACCATCATCATCTTTTGCTGCTATACAAAAGAAGTTTTTTCTTGTTACATTGCTCATATAAAAAGCCAGCTAGATGGTGTGTCAGAGGTCTTGTGGAGGAAGGAACCTTCAGAATATGCTAAATTTTAACATGTTCCTCTCCCCTGAAAAATGACTTCTTAGGAATGCATCATCAATGCAACTGCTAGTGTTACAAAACTCACCTGTCATGGAGTCAAGCTAAGCTGTTTGCACAGTTGCAAATCCAAGCTGAATTTACCCAAATGGCACCTTCTGAATCCTGTTGTTTTTAATGGAATTTACCAAAATAAATGAAAGAAGTAGTTTCTACAATGTTAGCAGTTGTGACGGTTATCAACGTTTGCCTGTAATCTGAGAAACCACTGAAACATTAGGGTTGGAACAGATAAAACTCTTGGTTCCTTTTCCATATATGTAAAAGTGAAACAGAAGTAGTCTGTAGCTGCTGGTGGTAGAGAAAGATCAATGAGAGAGTTTTACGATCAAATGGTTTGTTCCTAAGTGATCCATGCTGTAAATCTAACAGAGTGACAGTTGGCGCTGTCTTCATACTTGTGATCGTTTTACTTTTTAAGGTATTTATGATGCTTCCAGTATCTGAGATCACAAAATCTGGAAATTCCTGTGTTGGCTTAAATCCTAGTATAATGATTAAAAGAAGCGCTTTACTGTTTAAACATGGGACAGCCTTAATATACAACATTAATTTTCAGTGAATACTCATTATATTTGATACATGTTTAAAGAGTAGAAGAAAAACTCTAAAAGAGTAGGTTTTAATTTGTTATTCTTGTATGCATGAACACATCAAATTAATGTGCAGTGGAATTGCCCTTGTGTGAAGAGGAACAGCGGATCTCTTGTAAAGGGCATTAGAGTAAACTTTAATGCAAATGAGACTCCTTAAGCTTTTTGTGTTTAATGAAGACTGTATAAAGCCTGGAACTCTGTAATTCTGTGCCCAACCTCATGACTTGTTTTTAAAACTTTGGTATTCAAACTTGTCAGTTTGGATTCTCATCCTGCTTTGTTCCTTGCCGTAATCCTTTCGTCACCTGCATTGCATGTAGTTTGCTAGTTATTACTTGTTCTTCTTGTTATTGTTATTATTAGTTTACTGCTTCTTTCTAAAGCAAGCCACTACTACCTTACAAGAGGAGACTCTTGTTGATAAATAGCTTGTTCCAGCGTCTACTGGAGCTGAAGCTTGGACAAAAGTCACTTAGGACTATACTATGACGCTGCCCTGTACATGCCATAATGCTATGCCACAATATAAATATAACATCTATATATAACTTTCAGCAGGAACTGAAACATGGGAGGTTCCCTCTGAACACCAGGAAACACTTTTTTACCATGAGGGTGACCAGGCACTGGCATAGGCTGCCCGGAGAGCTTGTGGAGTCTCCATCCTTGGAGATATTCAAAAGCTGTCTGGATGTGGTCCTGGGCAACTGGCTCTGGTGGCCCTGCTTGAGCAGGGGGGTTGGACCAGATGAGCTCCAGAGGTCCCTGCCAACCTCAACTATTCTGTGATTCTGTGAACTTTCACTCACGGCTTCGTAAAAACACAGCCCCTTGGCTATCTGGAGCCCTTTGTGCAAAAACAGCAGAGAAAAGGGAAGCTTTCCTTTCTTAGGGCCACAGCGCTACCGCTGCAGACCCACGACAATTGCTCTACAGCGGTAGGAGTAACTCCTCGGGGAGGAACAAACCCTGAGCTGGTTGGAGAAGAGCTACTCTGTGCTACCTTGTCTGAGGACATTGCCAGTATAAATTTTAACCGTTTGAGGACTGGCCTCTGAGTGATACCTGACTTAAAATACCTGTGATGGTGTCAGATTGAGTGATATGTGGTGATTCAGGAAGACAGCCCTTTTGAGGGGGACCAGAGCAAAAAGCGTAGCTCTTTTTTTCCGTTGGCTTGGTGAGCTGACCAGGTTTGCTCTGCAGGTCCCTATTTGCTAGTGGTCAGTTCAAGGAAGACGGCAGAACATGGGAGATCTTGAGCCTTGGACTCTTTTATCCAAGGACACTTTTGATTCCAACTGTTGAGAGCCATTTCATTAAGCTGTTATTCTGATGTTGGAGCAAAATATTAACGTGAGTAAATGAAGTTAGAAAAAAAATGAGCAGAAGAACAATTAAAGTAGGCATACTTAGTATCTTGTTCACATTGTTTTACTTGTATATTTGATAAGCATCATTTAAAACTCTTTACATTAACAGCTGGAACAAACTTAAAAGTATCACATAACACTGGCTGAAACAAACAGCTCTCCATTTGCTGTTGAGTTAACAGTAAAAAGCAAATAGAATATCCTTATGTACGCAGAGTGATTTCAGCTTTTTCTGTGCGTGCCGCTGTGGTCTAGGAGCGTACTTTAGAGTGAAGGCATCACTCTAAATCACTTAATGGTATCGGAGTTAAAAGATACAGTTGAATTTACAAGGCTGGGAATGAATCTTCTGTTAGCACTTTATGCTACATTAAGGATGTAATTATTGATTCACCATGCAAAGTTTATTAGGCTCCTCCACCCCACCCCCTGCTTTCACACAGATGGTGTTGCAAATCACCTCTCAACGGTCACCTGCTTGAAAGGAGAGTTTCATATGCAAAGTGCTATTCTTTGTTTAGATACGATAGCTTGCAAGATGTCAAATGAGGCAGCTATTTAAATTTGTTGTTACAGCACTCGGGCTGGGTACACAAGATTAAATAAAAAGAAAATTAGGAAGCAGATGCTTGTGGCTTAACAGAGGAATTGTGCTAAAAGATACTCTTCATTACTGGTGGATATGAGTAATTTTACTAAGGCAGCTGTTTCCTTAATCAGGAAAACCACAAACCTCTAAGATGACATCCAGATGTTTTCTGTATCGCTTCACAATATAATGAGTTTCCATTGTATATTCCATATTTTTAATCCATTCGTATTTACTTACATCCAACATATTTTCAAATACATGTATCATCTTCCTTAACTGTAGAAGACCCGAGTGCTAAATACATGACGTATTTTGTGCTCTTGACATCCTTGTCCAGTGTTAGTCTACAAGTTGCTTCTAGGGCTGACAGCGTCTCTCACCAGCATCCAAGCATTTGAATATCGGACTTCTGCAGGTTTGAGGGGGGGTTGTTTTGTTGGGGATGGAGGGGTCTTGGGAAGGAGTTTTTTTAGCGATGGTGGCTGTCGATCCTTCACTTGTGCAGTTGTATGGTGCCCCTTACAGTGCTGCCTGATGTTCAAAGCAGGACATACCATGGTGTTAATAGATATATAGAGGGTTAATATCCTGTTCCAGTTATGTGGCTATCAGGTAAAAACACAGATTTAAAACTTCCCCTAGCTCTTAGGTGTGGGCTCAGTCCTCCGTCATGGGCTGCTGACAGTTTTAATGCCTGCTAGCTTGCCATCTGCCCTTGCCAGAAGCACGTGCTTTATTTGACTGGAGACCTGGGATTCCAGGCTTCCTATTGCTGACAGGACGCAAGACTTGGCATCCCAAATCTTTGACGCTGATTTGCTGACACTGAGCTGTTTCATAATTTATTTATTTGGGGTGGTGTGGGATTTCAGAATTTTAAGATTTGAGCCCAGCTTTTGTAGGCATGACTCTTGTTACCTGTGGTTGGGGCCTCAGGAGCCAGCTGCCAGCGTGCAGTTGATCTGCACATATGCAGCAAATCCAACTCATTACTCATTGTGCATGCTGTGTATCGCATCTCTTGAAAAATTAAGGCTGCCCTGAGTTTGGGGTGAGGAATTCTCAAAGGCTTTTATACCTAACAAATTCCTTTTATTACAGGCAATCGTTAAAGTTTACTACATGCATTACCACCTTTTCTTGAATTATCACAACAGAGATATTATTAAATGGTCAGTTCATGAGCTTTGCAGGTACTAATGGGTTGTAGTGAAGCTTTTAATTGTACAAGCATATATAAGCTTTAAAAAAAAGTAATGCTTTCTGACATTAGTGGATAAATTAGCAGTTACTTTTTCTCTTGTGGTCTCAAAGTTCTTCCTGTTAAATAGTTCTTGGAGTTTGTCTGTGTAAGCAATCTTAAAGACACATGAATAGCACAAAAGGAAGTAACTAAATATAACTGGAACAAACTCTTCCTTTATGATTTTTTTAATTCTGCAGTTAGCAATTCCTTCCTTCATTCCAATTTTAAAGTGCAAGTCAGATGTGTATAAGGTACTGTACATTAATATTTCTTTGTTTTATGCCTTGACTTCTTTCTGCCAGTTTGTACCATTTATTACTGGCCTTCCTAAAATAAGATTTTAAAATACAATATATCTATTTTAGAAATTCTTTAGTTAAAAAACTACTGAAGTAATTGCATGTGTTAGCCTACTGCTGATAACTTGAGGGGTTTTGTGCTTGTTGCTGTGTACATTTGGATTAAATCTGGAAATCTCTCACTAATCCAGTTACTTCCATTTGATTAAGTTCTCTACAGCCTTTTCTGCAGGGGGGACTCTTCATGGTACTATGTGACTTCTTTGGTACAATAATCAGCTAGAAAAGAAAATTAATTTTCTTGCCATCAGTGAAACCATAACAGAAAGGGCTAATTGAATAAAAGAAGGGATTTTTTAATTTTTTTTTCCCAAAATGTGATCTAATTTTTGTAATAAGCATCTTTTTAAAGTGGATTTGCTTCTACAAGCTGGTGACCAGCATACTGGAGTATTCTGGAAAGGGCAGTACAAATCTAAAAGTTTACCCATGTTTGTTATTTCCTCAAGTTGTGAGAAAGACACGTACTGCTCTAGCAGTTTGCAGGTGAGATAGAGTTGTTGCTTGCAGATACCACAAGCGGCCTGAATCTCTCCAGTAAGGCGGTTCTACAGTCATGATTTTCAAAAGCTGGAAACTTATGTGCACCTTCCTGAATCTCCACGTCATCTTGGGTGCCAAGAGTTTTCGCAAGGTTTCAGCACTCCAGTGCCTGCTGCTCTTACAGGTGTGTCAAATATAAGCTTTGGATTTCTATACTGAAGATCTCATTATAAATACTGTCCTGTGGCTGTTTCAGGCTTAGATTGAGACAGAAAGCCCCCTTTTACTACAGGATCTATATTTTCCAGGCTCTCTCCGCTGAAAACCATTTGTCTTTTAAGAGGTTCCAGCCTGGCACTGTATGACAGTAGATGCCGAGCAGGATTGTGGGAATGGCTGCAGATTGTCATTATTTTTAAATGAAACATTCCTCCTGCTTTATACAGCCGTGACATTGCTTATAGGTGCGAGGGAGAGATTTGTATGAAAACTAGTGCTGCTTTGAGAATGTTAATGAGAAGGGAGCATCTGAGATTATTTACCAAACTAAGTGTTTTGGGTTTTTTTAATTTAGTCCTTTTCCTGGGATTTCTGACATCTCCTAACCCCAAGATGCCCTAGCGCTGTGCCATGTAACAGCTTAATTTGTGGTCCCTCTGCCAGCATCCCGATGGGATAGAAACCCGACCAGTTGCATTTTGCTCATCTCCAGGGAGGGGGGTGACTTGTTTAAATTCTCAATAAAATAAAATACTGCTCTGTCCGGTCAATATTCTCAATGTGAAGGTGTGACAAACCACGCTCTGTAAAGGATCTAAAGGAGGCATTGTTTCCTTCACGGTGCTTTTACAGAATTGGTGCCAATTTAAATTTCCAGAGCATGGTCAGCTCTTCGCTGTCCGGGCTGGCCGTGCCTGGGATGTCCCTGTTGGGGGGTTTGGTTTGGGCACCTAACTGGGCTCCTTCTGTTGGTGCTGGTTACCACATTGGCGTAACTCCCTCCAGCACTTGTTTCCAGAAATGTTATTAACTGTCTCCTCACCTTGTAGCACAGATAATTCATAACTGACTTGGCTCAGCCAGGAGTAAGTGAGGACTGAATGAAATTAAACTCAAAAAACCACCTGCTAGTGTCAAGGTGACAGTAATTGTAAAAGCAGTAATTGCTGCTGAATTAATGCCAGCAGCTGGGTAACTTATCCAGGTGTCATAAACACTGAAAATATGTTATAGGAAATAGTTTCAAATAATATGACGCTTAAGCGTGGTATCGCTTGGTATTGAAGATAGTGGAAGAATTCAGCTTACGCTATTTCAAGTACTCTGGTATGTCAGGTGGGGTGCCACAATTTTTGTAGCATTTCTAATCTTTCATTCTAAAAATAAAACAAATGCAAACATAGCAAAAATCCTGGATTGTCTTTCAGCAAAGAAGGTATTGGAACAAGTTCTTCTAAGAGAGTTCTCTTTTGTTAGCAGATCACTTTAAACCTAAATCAACATTTGTTACACTGAAAGGATTTCTATTCAGTGTTCTGAAGAGCAGCAAAGTGGCCTGTCCCTGTTCATTTTTCTGCTCTTGTTTCCTGCTTTTGCACTGAAATATTCATTCCTTACCCTACTGGGAAAGGTAGTCAGGTACAGGAAAGAAAGCAATAAATCTTACTTAGTGGCTTGTCAGTTTCTATCTGTAAATATAAAACAAAACCGAAAAATGCTTAATTTGACAGAATTAAAAATGTGGAGAAAATGTCTTTGTCAATTGAAAAAAAAAAAAAAAAAAAAAACCAAAACCAAAACAAACCCCCCAAAAACCCAGCATAGGATTTTTTTCCTCTGGTGTTAAAATTTAGCTTCTGGTTTCACTTGTATGGAGGACTTCTTAAGGCAGAATTCTGGCTGTTCTTTAATTTACGATATTGTACCATGTTATGCTCTTTTTCAATTAGATGTGCCTCATACGCAATTCTAAGATATTTCTTTGTTTCCTGTGTTTTCTTTTCTTCCTGGTTAGCAACAGCAATTAAATCTATGATGAGGTAACCTAACATTTTCAAAGGGGTTTGTCATTCCAGCCAGAGGAAATGGTTTTTTGTTTATCCAGAGGAGATAACATTCTTGCACTATAATGAAAGTCAGTGCTCACCAGATGACAACTCTGTTTTTAGCCCTGTGGTTCCATTTTTGCAGGCAGATCCTCATTTTTCTGTTTTCCCTAATAAGATTTGATAATGGACACAAGAGTCTGCAAAATCTGATTGATTGTGGGATTGGGTCTTCTAACATGAGCAACGCAGTTCTGGATGTATGACCTCTTTTAACAATCTGTTTTAAAAGAAAAAGACTTCTTCTCTAAAGCCATTAAAAAAAAAAATCACAAAACACACTTTGGATATCTGCATACCACAAGGTAGTGTAGAGAATGCACGTAACTGCTTTAAATTAATTAAGTGGGTATTTGGAAAACTTGGTTCATTAAATTCACAACTTCTTTTTCATCCAAAGTTTGTTTCTGTGTCCTAATTCACATCCAAAACCTCTACATTTGCATCAGTGGCACAAAGTAAGCAGAACCAAAAAACCTCATACCCAAACTGCTTTTCTAAGCAAGAGTGCCTCACTGAATTAAGGTCACATTTGAGAGAAATAAGGAAATTTTTATTAGAAAACCAGTTACTGTAGGAAAACTGCTGATGAAAGTACTGTATATGTAAATGTGGTTGCTTTTCTTACCTTTTTCAGTAATAGTCCTACTAGAATGAAAGATGCAGATTGTAGTTCCTGAGGAAGTGGATGACTTTTGGCACTGGGAATCACAACGTGCATCGGTACGGTGTTGTACAAAAGCATATCTCCTAGCAGCCTGTGCAGTGGTGGTGTGGTAGGGGAAGTTCCCAAGTTAGTTTGTTCTCTCTTACGATGACCAAAAATATTTATATGTGTTTAAAAAACAATTAAGAACATCTAATGGAGTGGAAAAATAATGTTTTGCTCCCTGGCTTGGTATGCGTGTTGCCTGTGGAATGAACAAACAGTAAGAGGAAGGCCGAGTGTGCGCAGCAGGGAGGTGGGTTTCTTGTTTGCATGTTGCTGCTTACTCAAATGTTGTTCAATGAATTGCTGGCTTGGAGTAATGGTGGTGGTTTGGAGTGACTTCTGTGTTTGTAAGGCACTTGAGCTCGGTAACTCAAAAGAACGAGGAAGGTGCTGCTTTACTGAGCATTGAGCGTGTTTTAACTAACAATTCATAGCCTGCTAATATAAACAGAGATCTCAGTAGAAAATGTAGTAACTCTATCTTCTGTCTAATCTATTATATGACTATAGTAAGTATCTAATTTGCTTTAGTGCTAATTTTAATTATGAGTATGACTGCAGAGTGTGAAGGAGTCTGTGTACTTATTCCACGGAGGAGTCTTCCTTACACAGGACCTTCACACAGTGTGAATCAGTATCATACAAGTTTGTTAGAGATCTTACATAAACCTTTTAAAAAATGTTAGTAATACTTTGAGTTTAAAAAGAAGGTTTATCTCACATCCAAAATTTGTCTTCTGGGAAAAATTAGGTTGGAGAGAAATGCTTGGGAAAGTATTCAGTATCCTACCTAACTTTATAGCATTACACGCTGATCATGTGTTTCTGACTAGTTTCAATTAACATTTTCTTCCCTAAATTGCTGTGCTTCACTTAGAATAATTTTCTTTGTTGTAGTGTAGTGTCCTGGTTTTGGCTGGGATAGAGTTGGTTGTCTTTCTAGTAGCTGGTACAGTGCTATGGTTTTGAGTTAGGTATGAGAAGAACGTTGATAACACACTGATGTTTTCAGTTGTTGCTAAGTAGTGTTTAGTCTAAAGTCAAGGATTTTTCAGCTTCTGATGCCCAGCCAGCGAGAAAGCTGGAGGGGCACAAGAAGTTGGGAGGGGACACAGCCAGGGCACCTGACCCAAACTGGCCAACAGGGTATTCCATACCATGGGACGTCATGCCCAGTATATCCCACACCGGGATGCATACTTGCTGGCTGGGGTTAAACCACGACATGTAGTATCTAGCTGAGTTAAATGTCAGTGCCATTTTTAGTGGTTTTGTTGTTTTTTAAAGGTAGCCATAGTACTTTCCTCTGCATCCTCAATTTAAAAGAAGGGATTGATGACAGTGGCTTACTCGTTGCATCACCTGATGAAGGGACAGCTGATATGTCAGGTAAATAACTCCACAGTCCCTCTTCCTTGAAAAGTGTGCAGTCTGGATACGATAGAACCGTGGAGCAAGTCATGGGGTTCTTGGGAGTGGTTTGTAGGCTTTTAGACTTGTAGGTAAGTATTTAAACCATGAGAACTAAATGTGGGCTGAAGGGTGGGTGCAGGCATGGGGCTGTGATGGCTTCTGCCAGGCCTGATCCCGATGGAATACTTCTTGTAAGTAAGCCTTCATTACTGCTGGCTGAGCATCCATGAGGAGGAGGCCAGGAGAAGTCCTCGAGCCTCTAAAGATAACCACTGGGATGGGAAATTTTGCTGTAGATCTTTTCCTTTATTATATATAATGTCTCTCATTTTTGTGCTCTTGTCATTTCTGCCTTTACTCTGTGCATCTCCGTAATGGCTGTCATACTTTCTGGTTGCCAAAAAATGACTTTACTGAGCCATAGTTTGGGAGAGATTAGGACTTGGCAAAAAGTTGAAATTCATGTCAGCAATAGAGATATTAAGTAGAAGTTTCTATTGTTTATTTACTCTTATTATCCGAAAAAATATCTTGCCCTGTACGATATTTATTTCTTGTCCAATATTAGATGTTTCTGCAAAAGAAAAATATGGTGAAGATTGTGGATGGTGTGCAATAATTAACAACACCCGCTTTTCCTATTATTATTTTTTAACTGTTAAACCTGCAAATTGAAAAATAAAGTGGTTCCTTTATTAATCTTCACCCTTTTACCCTTTCCGAAAGAGCACAATTTTTCTGCGGGAAGTTGCTATTTATTGTGTTCAGTCATTCAGAGGGGTGTTGTATTCTTGTCATTCTTGCCTATACTGTTCTACGTAATAGCTAGTGATTAGCAGTCAGTTGTTCAGCCATGTTAAATTACCCTGGAGGTAAAATTGGATAATGTCCATAGTTGGCTTTTTTTTAACTTTGGAAGGGGAAGGAAAATCACTAGCATGCATTAGTAATAACCTGTTGAAATTCTCTTGTAAACAAGAAGTGCACCTTCACCTCAAGACTTGTTCCAAAGTTGTATAATGGTTTAAAAATCATTTTTAAATTCTCTTTTCCTAGTTGCCTACTAGGAAAATTGTTTACTACATTGGAAGAGGTGCATTTTGGACAACATTGGTTCCCATGTTGGTGTTCAGAGCGCTGTCCTTATCAGGAGTGAATTACATTTTCCTTGCATATCCATATGTGGAACAATATTTCCTTACTGCTTCATATTGGATGTGTTTATTTTTTGATAACTGTTATTTTTTACATTTCCATGAAGTAGGCAATTCTATTTTGAAAGAAATTGGGCTGTTACTTTATAAAAGAAATACAGTAGAATTGAAAAAAATATGTGAGAGTTGGTAGAAATATTTGAAAGTAAAGCATTATCGCTGTACCTCGAATCTTTAATTAAGATACTAAAATGTTACATTTTTGTCCAGAAGCAATTATTGTAACAGACCTCTTTCTGAGCTTGCATGTAATCTTTTTAATGATGAAGGATTAATACAGCCTGTAAGGTACAGCAGTTACTGAGCCTGGCTGCAACTGCTATGGTTAAATATGTACGTGCTTTTTGAAAGGGAGATCTCTTGACGTTAAAGACACGTCTAAAAAGAGTACATTTGGCACCTTTAACCACATTCCATAAAATGAAATATCTACCCCCTTTGCATATGGCAAAAGGCAGGGGTTTATGCTGCACAGCAGATGCTTCTATAGAAATTAGGAGTCTTTGTGTGCCCATTGCTTGAGGGGGGTCATAGTAACTGCTCTGCTGTTAATACTTCAGTGTTTCGGGGCAGAGATGCTAAAGTAAGCTGATGAGTTGATCGCACCGTACGTTGTGAAAGGCTGGGGAGGCCTCCCTTGTGCTGAAAGAGCAAAGCAGAGGTTTGGGTTCAACAGACCAAGGTGAAAAACGTGGCTGCGTAGTGTAACGAGAGGAAAGCTTGTGTGCTCCTGGTGGGGTTACTGCCGCTTGCTCCTCTCAGCGAAGTCTACCACGAGATAATTATGTCCTGCACCAACTGTTTCTGAGTGTCCCTCAAGGTTCTAACCCTTGGGGAGACTGAATTATGTGCTGGATGAAGATCACAAATCCGTAACTAATTCTCAGCAGAATCCACACAATCGGTAAACCAGGAAGTCAGAAATAACATGGATTATGAAGGGATTTCCAGGCAAATTGTTTTCCCTGCTGCCTTGCTTCAAGTTTCTCCTAGTGCTCCCATGCAATCCACTCGAAAAAGTTTTCTGACTCCAGCCATAATTTGGCTTCAAATTGCTTAACCTCCCTCAAAATATCTTGTACTGTAATGCTAAATCTTGGACTGCTGTCACAGAAATCTTGAGATCTGTGTCATATGAAGAGACTGTGGGGTAGACTGGAGCTTCCTTATGGTAACGTGATTATCCCAGAGTTTTATATTCTCTCCTGATCATGTATTTTTTCAATAATAAAAACCTTTCCTCAAGGTGGCTTTTAGAAAGTGGGATTTTATAAATTGTATTTTATTTGTGTGGAAAGAAATTTCGTCATTACCTTGTTTTGACCAGCAAATGTCTTTATGTATCCAAATAAACATATATGCTTTTTTTTTTTTTTTTTCCTTCTCCAAAAATTTGCTGTGCTGTACTTGGCTACACCATGAGATGCATCAGATGTACAAGTTGATTTCTAATACATAAATAAATAGAAATTCATCATAAATATGTCTGAGGGGAAAAAAAAATGCATTGAAGGGAGCCGTTATTAGAGAGAACGATGAAGGTGACTTTGCTATTTTGGCTACTACACCTGGGATAATCCCTTTCAGTGTTGCGCAGGATCCCAGTGTAATTCCAAGCAAATAGGCCTTGAACATCCACATATTGAAATTACTAAATAGGTTTCTATATTTAAGTTGGAACAGTATTGCTTCTAATTAAAAACTCTCTTACTAGAGCACTTGCTGCTCAAAAAGTCAGGTTAATGTAACCTGAGCCGAGCTGGCACTTGAAGGAGAGCAAAATCTTCTTTGTTCTAGCTTTGTAACTGTTACTTTGGACATAAAAGTTTCTGGTGTTATATTGTTTGTCATTCTTGTGGGCACACGTTAAGCATCTGGGGTCTTTCTGCTTCTTGTTTTTAAGATGAGAGCTGAAACTCTTCAGATGCTAAAGATCAGTTAAGTCTCAGTTATCTGTAGGGGTATATTCCAATTTTTGGATTAATCATGGCATCGATACAATCTGGGTATAAGCCACCTGAGTCCATAAAGACTGTGGTGCTGCATATATATATATTTTTTTTTTTTGGGGGGGGGGGGGTATGTGTTTTTGCCGCAGATCTCCTGTGCAGCACATTTTTGCAGTACAGCAGGTACATGGCAATCCAGCCTGGGTTCCCACGGCCCGCTGAGCCACCGTTAATAAACCTCCCACGGAGCAAAGGCGATGTTTCTGCGGCAGCGTCCGCGCCGCTCCGGGAGGAGGTGTCTGTCACTCGGCGCAGGGAGCTGCCGGGGAGCCAGCCTGGATCCAGCAGCCCTTCTCCCTCCGTCCCCGACCCCAGAGTCCCCGGCGAGCGCTGCGGGGAGCGCACGAGCAGCTCCGTGCGAACCGGAGCGGGTCTGGCTCCGCTGGTGTCTAGGGCTTGATGCTGGTCGTGCCGGACGCGGGTCGTCTGGGCATCGTCACCGTGTGATTTGAGTTCTCCCGTTACTGCGCGTGATGGAAAACGGGATGTGCTGCTTCATTCCTTCGGTGTCACTCTAAAAAAGCAGGGATGCTTCGTTGTGCTGAGATGACTTCCACTATACGTTCCGTAACGGTGTTCTCTAAATGAATTTAGTGCGTTTTCCAACACTTCGTTTCTTCTTAACTTCCAGGTTTTCCGAAAAAAGGCAGTGGAGCTTGGAGAGAAATTGCTACCTGCTTTCAACACTCCCACAGGGATACCTTGGGCGTTGCTCAATATCAAGAGGTAAAACAACTGCTTTTTGGTGACTAGAGCATATAAAAAAGTTATGTTGAAACCATCTTCACCTCAGAACTATTACAATTGCTGCACAGTTTTTTCTCTTCCCAGCTAGGTAAAAGTTGACATAAGATCCTTGGTTCTACAGTTTAAACTGGGAAATATAAGTAGATATACATTGTACGCACAAGAATGTATATAGAAATACATTTATTCATCTCAGAACCGGCTGCTTTTTTGTCAGTTAGTATATTGCTCATCACTTTTCCTGAAATCCTTTGTTGCTTTTAGTGTTGTTATAGGTAGGGTAGGAGCAAAAGGGCACGTGCTACTCTGAAAGGATAAGGTTGCCAGCCACTTTGTGCTCTTATTTTTATCCGCTCTCAAATGTAGTATCGGCGTGTCCTTCGTATCAGGAAACAAGAGTAATACCTGCTACAAGAGACTCGCTGTTTTGCACCCTCTCCCCAGGCGTGGTTTTGCTTTGGCCAGTTGTGGTTTGGAGGCAGCTGCGCGTTTGCTGTAGGAGATGCGTGCTCTCCTCGAGTCACGCTGGCCGCCGGTCTCCGACTCCAGACAGATGTCAGCGACTCCTTCGTCTGCTAGCAGCGATACTGTGCTGGTAAAGAAAATGGGTTTCTTTGCGCTGCCTAGGGAAGAATATTGAAAGTTACACCTGTGGGGTATATTGTGTATTCGTAAGGACACATCAGCTTTCTTCGTGCTGCGAACAAACCCCAGCACCACCCGTCACAAGGAAGTGAGTCAAGAAGAATTTCACATGTACGTGTATTGGTGTTGCGTTGTGGTTTTTTTGCATGATTCCCTCCTCAACGGTCAGCATCTTCCACTGTTCACTGCTTGATCCGTATTTATGGGTACGCCTTTTCCCCACGGCGGGACACGCATTGGCATGGTTGCTTGGTTGGCTGTGATTGCTTCAGGCTTCCCAGCAAACTGCTCAGAGCCAGTCCTACGGAAACGTCTGGTCTGTCAGTTCAGACAGGCTTATCTTCCACTTCCCTTTCAAACAGAAGCGAGGCGGGAGGCAAAAAGCGCGTCTGTGTGCGGGAGCAGGCGGGGGTAGTGCCTCCTGAACTTTATATCGTTGAACCGGCTGACTAACTGCTGCCCGGGGATGAGCCTTGCACTTGACTGGTTACTTACGCGCACGCTAATGATTTCTTCTCAACAGACTTTAATGAGTTCTGCATGCGTTCAGTAGCACAACAAGTTGAGGTTTGTCAGTTATTTGTTTTTAAGCTGTTACAAAAACTTCTGAGTACAAAACCCTAGCGTATGTTTGTAATTGCAACACAACAGTACCTTATTCTACATACTATATGTAAACATATTTAAGGTATTTAGGCTAAAAATTTGTCTTATATGTAGGCCTTATCTAAATCCCTGCTTATCTACTAAATATATCAATGGTTTTTGCAAATAGTTCAAATTCTGTGGTAGGTCTTTATGGTTTCGTTCCTAGCTTCTCACAACAACTGCTGTGGTGCACTACAAATGTCAGCCACAAACACTACAAGGTGGTAATGCAGAAGGGATTAATTTCTTATCTGGCACCAAAGTGGAAGATCTCCTCTGCTGAGATAACTTCCTTCGCTAGGGCAGAAAAACTCACATTAAATGCTGGGTTCTTGGTTATTCATTCTGAATCTTTGCACATCTGTCTAGATTTGACCTTCAATAGATGACTCTTCCATAATACTGTGCGTAAACAAATACGCTGTCATCCAGGCTTAGGAAATGCTAAGCCACTGAAGCCTGCATATATTACAGATCTAATACGCCTCATTTCTGATTAGTATTTTATTCGATTTTATTTTGATTTATGCTTCAAATTGGAGAACACTCCCAATAGATTGTGGGTGTCAGTGGTTATTTTTAAATGTCTATTTTTGGATTAACAGATGAGCTGGATATTTGTTTCATTATACAAGTTTTCTTCACAGAATAGTTTGTTTTCTCTGCTCATCCTGTATCATCATAGCCAGACTTGCTCTCTCCTTGCACGCCTCTGTGTGTAAACATATATATGTGCTTTTGTCCTAGTGTGTCCTTACATACCAAAGGCATCCACCTGAAGTCTTGTACTCTTTCTTTTCTCCGTTGTTTTTCTTCATCCTGCTGCTTTCCTCACGACTTAATGACCATGGGACACTTACTGCCTTATTTATGGAACCTTAATTATCAAATACATTTAAAAGTTCACTGTACTATTCTTCAGCTAAAATTATTAGCCAATTCTTGAGTGTGTTTGTAAAATTTCCTTTTGTCTCTGAAGTACATTTTAAGTAATTAGATTGATAGTTTGTACTGGGATCTCCTTTTCTTTCCTTCTAAATGTTTCAGTTGCATTTCCATATTTCTGATGCTCTTGATATTGCTCTGTATCTTCAGTTCATCTTCAGCATGTTTTTCACTTCTGCTTATACTGCCAAATTTGAAGTTCCTTTTACGGCTCACTTATTTGAGTAACCAGTGTTGTATAACACTTGTTGACTATTCTGGCTGAAAACGCTGGTACAAAGAGACGCTGCAGAGGGAGAATGTGTATGAAGCGGTGGTTGCTTGACAGATAGGTTTGAGTCTTCTTTTGGAGATAAGGAGCACAAGCTGGCAAAGCTGCTTTTATTTATTTATTTACTTACTTATTTTCATCCCACACCCAAATCCTTTGTTTAGATATTTAGTCTTCAGTACTTCTAAAACACCAACTATAACAGCTTCTTAAAATACCACTAGTTCATGATCCTTTATTTTTCTTCTCACCGAGCTGTGACAATCTGGCTTCTTCATGCTAAAATTTTAATTTTCCTTTCTCTCTCAAAATGTCAAGTAATTTATGACTGAGCGATCGGATTCCTTGTGTATTTCTGTAATATGCCTCTCAGAATTATAGAAATAAAAAAACCTGAAATTATAACTCTCTTAGTGAGCTAAGTAATCTTAACAAATATCCAGCTTGCATCATGTTCGCGAGATCAAGTAACCTTTTTATTGTATCTATTTATTTTTACCCCTGTAACTATTGAAAAGGAAGCTGTATAGGGCTTGTGTTTATGGGATGACACCCAGCTGTGAAATACAGAGAAGAACCCAGATTGTTGTTAGTCTATTGGATCAGTCAGGAGTATAAGATCCTGTACAATATTATTTCATTTTTTGATGGAAATTGTCTCTCTATGTCACTTTTTCCCCCTTGGAAAGCAGACCTGTATGGTTTTTTTAAGTGAGCATTAGTTCCAGTAAGACCATATTACTGTTTTCTAGTAAGCAACCCAGACTCATCCTTATATGAAAGAATATATTTTCCATAAAATATTTGCTCTCTATACATTGACCAGTTGAATAGTTGATATAAGGTTATTTATTATCCTTTAGTTGCTACGATGTAGCAATACTGTTAGGTATTAAGGTGCCTGGCTTTTTAGGAAGAATTAATGTAACATATAACCTTTAAGTGCATCTGAAACTTTGAAAAATAGTTATGCCTTATCTTAATGAAAAAGTTTTTGACTGAGGTAAATAATAATTTTATTTCTGCAAACAGAACAAACCGGAAATGGGTTTTTTGGATGTCCAGCCTGTTTGCAAGTGTTGTTGTAGCTAAGGGGGATACTGTGCCTGTTCCGCTGGCTCAGTGACAAAAGTAAATTATGTACGCATTTATGGTTATAGGGACCATGGGAAGCTCTGTATAGAGGGAAAAGTTGTGAGGTATGGGTGGAGCGGGTCAGAGCAGGGAAGCTTAACAGAAGTCAAAAAGGAGGAATTTGAAGTAAATCTGACTAATTTGTATTAAAATCAAACTACAGGGAGTGGTATGGTTTCTTCATCATAACTGTAAAATGTTTACTGTGCCTGATATCAGCTCAGAATTCTTTGCCTTTCACACTTTAACATTGATTGGACATTAACAGTGGACCTGAGTTGAATTCAATATTACATATTTTATGAAGTGAGATAGCAGAGGCCTTTTAAATTGTTTAAATAAAGTAGTTACTCATTTGTAGGTAACTGAGGATGGAAGTGACAAAACTGCAGTACGTAGGATGTTGTCAGCATGATTTTAAAGCAAGGTCCTCTTTTGACTTTTTTTTTTTTAATTAAAATTATTACTATTTTTTAAGTCACTGCATTTTGTACAGCATATTTAAGTTATGCCAAAGGCCTTTCCAGGCCTCAAAGCATTCAATGTTTGAACAAAAGTTTCTTGGAGCTACTGAGCCCTCGGAGCCACAGTATGGGTTCGGAACAAGAAGATACACCCACAGCACAGCTTCAAAACCAATCTTTTCTCTCACATTACTTGAAAAAAAGAAAATAACAAGGAAAAACACACCCGTAGTTTTTTTATTTTGAATGCTTTAAGTTTTACCCCCAGCTAAGATTCCTGTTCCAGGAGAGCAGTGCCAAGCAGGATGGCTTGCCCAACAGAGCCTGGCTGCTCTGGGGAGGGATTTGAATGCTAAAATGCCACAGTGTCTGCCAGGGTGACACAGGCGCAGGTGCTCTTCTCTTCTGGGGCACATGCTCTGGTATTTCAGAGTACTGGCAGTATTTTAGGTTGCAGGCGTTTAAAGGAGCTTATCTCTCAGCACCTTCTGCCTAGGAGGAAACGTGGCTGATTATCCAACCGCCGAGGTATGAAATGTTCCTCTTTAGCCAACAAAATTTGCTTGAAATTATTTTAAAGTTTAAAAGTAGTTCCCAAATTCCAAACGTGTTTCAGGTCTCACGGGCCTAAATCACTTGAGGAATAGGTGGCCTTCAAAATGTCTTCAGTGTGCTACCTCACGAGAAAAAGTCTAGTATTCCTAAGAAAAGATTTTAGTATATAACAGAACGCTTCTCTCTGAGTTCTGGGACTGCTTCCAAAACATCATAATCAAAGCATTTAAGAGTGTATTCCTTTATAGTTTGTAAAGGAATCTTAATGCATTGGGAAAGTTTGAAAATATAAGGACGAAAGGATCCAAACACATAAATTCAGTAATTGGATAGTTTAATTCCCCCACTTACACTATCAGAAATGCCTGAAATGTGATTGTTGCATTATTTTGCAAAATATTCCTAAGCATCAAATTGTTTGTGTGATATTATGTTCTTTAACAGAATTAGTTGTTCATGCTTTTACTTGTCCTAGTGACTCAACAAGCACTTTGTTGCAGAGAGTCAATCAGGAAGGCTAATTTAAATTTTCTGGTTTGCACTATTAACTCTAGTGTCTAAACTAAATTAAAAAAAAAAAAAGACTACGGAGTTAAATAAAGCTTGTTCTTAAATTTGACTGTCTCTGGCAAAAATAAACCTGTTTTTTAAAGGGGTTTTAAAGAGGAAAAACCTGCATTGTCTGCACAGTTTGTCATGCAGAAGTTGTGTTTAGATGGAATCTTTAATTTTATCCCTTCTGTCTAACGTGGGCATAGTTTTAGAGGAAGAAATCAAAACTACCTAAGAAAAAAGTGCTAAAAGTAGTCTAGTTTGCACACTCAATAAAGGCTTTGTGGTTTTGGCAAATGCTCCACTGATGTAATAAATTAAAGTGGTAATAATAACAAAAAGGATTTGAATATTGAGTTAAACACAGAGATTTCCCCTGTAGCAAAACAGACCAATTGAAACCAGACTTCTTCCTTCAGGTGTTTGGATCACAGTGTGGATTTATTTGTATTAGCACTGGATGCAAAGAGATAAATCCTAGCTGAACTTTACCTACGTAAAAATTATTTGTCTGGTGTTAAACATACGTTTTGGCATAGAATGATTTGCATTCTAGAGATACTGATCTCTTTCCATTGACTGAAGAAGACCTTAGGCAAGTAATTGAAAGAACTAACTTTTTGAGGTGAGGAAATTAATTCCATCCTAATTTATATGTAACTAGTGACAAGGACAATTTCAGCAAAGGGCACATTTTTTTCAGCACTGCCATTTCAGGTGCTGGTTAACCCACTGGTTCATTGCATGATTCATAAACAAGTTTACATTTCTGGAGTCAGTACTGGATGCAAAATAAACATGTAAATAGTTTTGTGTTTGGGGCATTTTGATAGCACCGTGCTATATGTCGTCTGATTAGCAAGTTCATTGTTTTAGAACGTGTTAGAACACCACAGTAAGCAAATTGCTTGCCATGTCTTTGCCTCATCCGAAATGAGTAGCCAGTTCTGCATTGCATGACTAGTGCTTTATATTCAATAAGAATCAAATGAACTATTATAATCTTATATTTCATTAAAAAAAAAACAAACAGCTTTCCTTTTTTCACTTTGAGTTTCCATAAATAATTCTTCCATGGTCACACATAAAAATAAAAAAATTGGTCTGAGAGTGTTATTAAAATTTAGATTTTCTGATTGTAGCTATCAGTGCATGTCAGTGCGGTTTTCAGAGTAGATACTTCTGACCTGTGGTGGTGGTGTCTGATTTGCCATTGAGCAATGCAAAAAATCTCATCATAAAAATATCAGAAAAATTCCATGAGGTAGCTCAAGGAACATATCTGTTTGGCAGGGGAAAAACAAAGAACCAAGAAAAATACTATTTTGATTATAGCCCATAATGTTAAGCTGTATTATTCAAATAGCAGCTTCAAGTCAATATTATAACGCTGAATTTGTTTGGGAGGCTGCCCTCTGACAATAACACAGGAAGGATTTGGGACCTATTATTGCTACTGTAAAATATCTTTCTGAGTTCAAGTGCTTTCTTTATAGCCAAAGGAAAGAGATTCTAGTCCCAAACTCTAAGTGTAAACACTAACTCTTTCCCCACAGTTTATTAGTGCACTGCAAAATGAGTATAAATACTTACAAGTTCATAATTATCACACTACTTATCTGTTTAAAACCCTATATGAGTATTAGTAACGTGATTCCTCAGCATAAAATGTATGATTGCAAACAGTTTCCAGATCTCTGTATTGCTAACAATAGGTAATGTTCTTTTATAAAACAAAACAGACCTTGTGCCAGACAGTCCCACAGAAGCCAGCTGGTTGCAGGAAGGTCTTGGTCTTCACTTCATGGGGTTGCCCCCCACCCACAGCAGACATTCTCTTCGGGGTATCAAAACCTTCCCCAGCTATCATAAATTTTTGTCTTGACGGCTTAAAAAAAAAAGGGAAATGGCTTTTTTTTGTGTGTTATTTATACAGAAGATATGAAAGTCTTCTGCACTGGAAAGGGGGAGGGTTTTGAGTCGGCATAAGCAGGTTGCACTGTTTTGTGTTTTGCCCTAGATAAATCGGGAGTAGGAAGTTCACCCCGGTCACCTATGGCATGTACCAATAAATGACGTGTACCAACCAGGTACTTCAGATTTTATAGTAGTCTGGTTGTCAATTAACCAGGCTCTGGTGAAACGCAGTGACATGGGGTGGCTGGTGACAAGCGTGGGAAAGTTGCATCAGATCCTCGGTTTGCTTCCTGATAGTTAAAAACTGCTTTTGCTCCCCAAAGAAATCTGCCTGCACGATTTTGAAATTGCATTTGTTGAAAATAGGATTTTATAAATTTGTATATAGATGCTGGTGTTGCTTGTGTTCTTGCGTTAGCTGGATAACTGCTGGTATCTCCTTGATACTGGCAGATAATTGTGAGTTATCGCGCTGCCTAGAAGCAAGGGAGCCCTTGAGTCTCTCTGGTAGTGCTGAGTTGCCAAATACATTTGAGAGTTGGAGTTGAACGTGAAGGTGCGCAGGATGAGGCTCAGTTCAGGATGAGACGCATTTCTATGTTTTACCAGGGCAGCAGGAACCAGCTCCCGTTACGGTTATCGGGGAGCCAGGCACTACGAAGAACCTTGAGGAGCAGTTGCCTTGCCCCGAAATAAATGCCTAGTGCCTGGCCAGCTGAGCTGCCCTTCCTCGACCTTCCTGACTGCGCTGGGAACTCCCACACCTGAATGTCGGCACGTTAATCTTTGCGCTGGTTAAAGATAATTTCCCTTTCGATTGCGTGTATCGTGTATGTCCTAATTTAAATCTGTGTCCAGTAAATGATAATCTTATAATAGGCAAAATGTGACTGTTGGAAGAGGCTTCCTACAGGGGGAAAGAAATCAATTTGTACAGACTTCATGTTCCATTAAATAAATAAAATGAGCACAAGCACTTCTCAGTCACTTCCACCAGAATTCATCTCACCTCAGGGAAACACTTAATCTAAAAATAATAGTTGCATTAGGATTGGTTCTCTTAAAAATTTTCTAAATGACAAATTGTGAAGACACAAATTAATCACTTTGTGTATTTGATACAATGCCTGTACATTTGCGGGATTTTGCCTGCAAAATCCATCGCTCCATAGTTCATTAGAGAACTCTTTAAATGGCCACGAGAAGGGGAGAGGGGGCATTTGCCAGATGTTTTGCTTGTGTATTTTAGCTCAAATTGCTTTAATACTTCTACCTGGATAAATTCTAAAATGGAGACTATCATTCTTAAAAACAGTAATTTCAAAATGGAAAGGTGGCTCTTTGGTTTTTTCCTGCTCTAGTTTAAGCATCTTTCTGATGTGGTGGATAATAAGGATTGAGATCTACCAAGCACTATACTTTGTCTAAATTGTAGGTGATAATATGCATAAGAGTATGATATCTGTTCAACGTTACAAGACTGGAGGAACAAGATTTTTACCTAGCATCAAGTGAGGGCTATTCTAGATTCTGAAATAAGCACTAGTTTAAATAGGTGACTAGTGTTTGTAGTTACTCTGTATTCTTGTTATCCTAAAATAATGCGTGTGAGGGAGAGTTGCTAACTACGTTTTTTCAGAAATCATTACTGAGAATACATTCTACTGTCCTCTTCACAGAAGACTACATTTTTTTTCTCACTAAAAAGACATTTTTCTCTAAGTACATTAACCTTTGAATATATCTTTCATTATAGATACGCACACACACATATATCCACATGTATGTGTGTGTGTGTCTCTGTGTGTGTGTGTATATATATATATAGGTAAAACTTTATTCATCATTATATGGTTTCTCATTGCTGCTGATATGAGAGGATCTCTCCTTAACCTCCTCCAAACTATAACCTCCCAGCTGGACAGCTGGAACCCGATCTGTAACTGATGCAGTTGCGATGCATCTTGTGTATCACAAATAACTGTTTCACTTATCTGAATTTTAAACTTTTCTTTATAGTACTTCATAATCCTATTAATACCACGAAACGTGATTTTTGTGTTTTTCGGTTTCATTATACAAATGCTGACGGGTGTTTTTTATGCCATTTCTATAAGCAAGTTTAGTTTTAAGCTGACTAGTCATAACTGTCTATGACATCTTTTCTTCTTCTGAAATTCATGGCATATCCATTTTCATGGATATATCAGATACTCTTTCAGTGCAGTTTTCCATTTAATCTTTTAGAGTGACCTTAAAATAACAAATCAGCATTAAATAGGTTCTCTTTTTCTCTAGAAGTCAGTCCGTAATAAGGAAATGCATGCAGATTCATTTTTAGCTTTAGATTTTAACAGAAACTGAAGTTTATTATTTGTTAATTGTTCAATTAGGTTTAGCATTTGGTGAGATTTGCAGAGTTTCCTTTCTTTTCAGGAATCGTAAAATGATGGAAGGGTTATTGCCTTCCTTGCTTGCATAATTGCTCATCATTGGTTGGATTTTCTCAGGTTTACGACCATACACCCAGCTGAAGAGAGAACACATCCTTGTTTTTAAACAGTAATCTCCGCACTAAATACAGATACCTGTAGTGCTGTACTTGTTATTTCAGTTATCTCGGTGTTAGTCAATGTAATGGCACCGGTTTGGGTTGGAAAACAGCTATGTTGTTTCTCGTAGTGTCTCTTCAGCATCCAGACCTTATTTGAATCCTTAATCTAAGTTGCAAGTTTTTATTGCGAGCTCCTGAGATCATCCAGTGCCTTTTAGTTCTATGTTTTCTGTAAATCAAGAATTATTGCAACCTGTCTTTGATCCTGCTCTAATTTATGTTTTCTAACCCTGCTACTCCTCTTCCATGCTTGCTGCCCTCTTCTAATCCATTTTTATTTTGGAGGAGAAACACACCAGTGATGATTTTCAGCTCCGATGGAAGTTTTTTCTCCTGAACTGTGGTTCTGCCCTTGCCCCCACATCTTCCATAAGAGGAATCTGAATCCCGGATGCATCGTGTTTTCCAGATCTATGGGTTACTTCTCCGAGTCTTTTTTCAGATGGTTCAGTTTCATAGCTTGCAAAAATTAATGTTCGGGAACTGGACTGGGTATTGTCCCATGTACGTTTTCTGAGACTTCTGGGCGGACTGTTTTATCATGTAATACACTGTTCCTTAGGGTCTTGAATATATTTAAGTACTTGAATATTCTGGAAGGTGTGATAATCAAGCTATTCTTAGGCATATTTTGGTATATCTTTGGGGGGGTGTATATATCTATACACACATATAAATGTTTTATATATATGTACATACATATATATAACATTTAGCAGTGTAAGCCAAATTGTGCTGCTGTAGGGAAGTTTGGGAGAAAGGATAAATAAAAAGATGGTTGTGCTTGGCTTTGCTGCTGAAGGCTATATATTCTTTAAAAATCCCTTTTCTTATCTCCAGTTTCTCTCAAATACAGAATTACTTGGTTTTTTTACCATTCCCTGGAAGACTCTAGAAATGTTTAAAAAAAACCAAAACAACACAAAACATTTTCAGCCTCCGTTTGCTATTGAATATTTGGTCTTCCCTTTCTGACACCTAAGCTGACCATGTGAAGACTGCTATTAGATCAGAATAAAAACTGTTACTGCTCTTTGGAAGCCATGATGTCATAATTCTCCTATTTCGACACTTGTTCTTATCTTTTACAAAGGAGGGGAAGCAAGGAGAGAAAAGAAATAATTTTTAAGCAGCAGTGAGGCTGGAGAAATAAAAGGTCTTTCAGGCATAAATGGAAAATGAAAAAGGTGCATTGATTTTACTCAGTTCTCCTTTCCTCACAGGAGAACCCTTGAATAATCATTTCCATCTCATAAAAACACCTTTTGATACTAATACAGATATGGACACAGGAAAATGGATGCTGCTTGAATGCTGCATTAATTATCTTTGCAGTATTTATAACTGGATGCTCTTGATCAGACCTCTGATGAACTTTAGTCTGTGTCTGTATAAAGTTGTTTTCCCTTACTAGTTCTTAAAATTTCTTGCAATTTGTGCTCTCTGAAGGCCAGACAGGTTCTGGAGCACTTTTAATGGTTTCTAGTGTCAAAGTCAGCTGATGAAGACATTTAAAAAGTCTCAGCAGTGAAGTCTTTCAACAAGGCAACTACAAGTAAAACCTCTTTTCTAGTTCAAAATATGTTGAAATACTATCCACTTCGGAATTTTGTCATTAAGAAGATTCTTTAAAAATTCATTTTTTAGCTTATGTAGTTTTTCCACTAACTATATTAAGTCAAATTACAATTTATAATTTATTTGCCTTATTACAACACTTCATTAAAATGTCAGAAGATACAGTTTCTAGGCAGGGTATTACACCAAGAACTATGCATGCAGTGCTTTTCGCATATGGAAATAGCTACAGCAGTTCTGTTCTGCAGCGTGAATTAACAAAGATTGATTGCAATCTGTTTTTATTAACTCAAGGAAGAAAAGCAGTGTAGTGATATTAAGAAAATTAATTATAATTTTCTAATCTGGTAATTAATGTGCAGCTGGGCATGAGTGCAGTTAGTGCAATTCAGTAATTTGGCAGTCCTGACAAATTATCATCATCTGTTTTAAGGTAGACAACTGTTCTTTAATCTTTGCTCAAATGTTTATAATCTTTTCCATTTCAGAATGGTTTTAACAATTTAGATGTTAGATATGCCCTTCTACTATAATAATGTAAACTGAAGTTCAATTGTATCTTTCAGGACTGAAGTTCAGTTGTATTTTTCAGCACCCTCTTTCATTCTTTCCCGGTGTTGTACTGAAGTTTCTTACGAAGCAGTTGGATGAAACAGTGATTACTGGTAATTGACCTGCATATGTTGAATAATCTTAAAATGCTACTGAGAATTTAATGTACCCTGTAAATTGAGATGCTTCCAATTAAATAGAGTTCTTAGGATAATCACTTTCAAAACTAATCAAGTAATATAACGGTGTTAGTAAAACTCTTATTGACTTAATTGTGACAAATTAATAAACCTAACCAATGCAATTACTGTAATGGTCGTATTAGTTTGCATTTTTCATAACCTGTCCATAAATGTTTTTCAGAAACACAAAGGGAAAATAGAAATTACCTAGGTGTATTGAATTAGCATGACAAGGTGACTCGAGTGGGGGAGTGTTTGTGCCCTTCTTCCCTTCTTTATGAGGCGTGAAGGTTATTGTGGATCACCTCATGCTCAGTGCCTCTCGTCTATTAGGAAATCAAATGCCACTGAACAAAAATTAGAACTAGGATCCTAGCAGTGGAATTGATAAGAGAAAATGCTCTTAAGCAGTCTGGCTGGTTTTGCTGCTCTCGTGCTTGATCTCCTAAAATACACTGGTGTGAACAAATTATTGTAATCTTGTCAATAAGGTTTATCTTTAGTATTATTCTTAACAATTGAAGGGGGAAAAGCACAAAGCATCTATGTAGATCAGACTCTGAAAACTGTCCAAAACTATTCAGTATCCTTACACTGTCAGTGAACAGATAGTTAAAAAAACCCTGCTTTATTTACATAAGACTTTGGCCTGGGGTTGCTTGTCTTGTTTTAGGGCTTTTGTTGTTGTTGTTGAAGAGTTCATTAGGAATGTATTAGAGAAGGTGTTCTGGGAGACCAAAAGCCAGGAGTTTTCAGCCCAGTGAGCGTGTCGTTTTGGTTGTTTTGTGACACAATTTCAACAGCAAAAAAGATGGACAGCCTTTGCCAGAACAGCTTCTTGCCTAGCGTTTAAGAGGTTCTCCAGGAATTTAGCAGGCGTAGGTTTGAACCTCCTCAGCTGGAGGAGAATGGAATCGAGGTCTTTCACTTCTTGGACTTGTGCTTTAGCTCCCTTGGTTATTGCTTCCTTTAAAAGAAACCATTAGCTATAGAATTTAAATCAGTCTGATCTCACTGATAGGTGGATGGTGGGTATGTTATGCCTTAAGGGCTTGTGAATAATTAAGATCAAGGAATCAATGTGGATGTCTTCGTTAGTAGGTTAGTTCAGCTCAGGAGCGAGCTTCTGAAGTGTTTCTCCCAGTCTTCCCCACTTGCTGTGCTGTGGTTTATGGTTAAACACGAAAGTGCCTAAAAGCGTGTATTTGCTCGGCACCTTTGACCTACTTGTTCTCGGGACACGTGGGGATCACAAGCCCGGTCTTAGATACCGAAAGTAAAGCCAAGCCTTTTATGTCTTTTGTTTGATCCAGCTCAAGCTGAGCAGAGAGCCAGCCAAATCAAAGATTTTAAGCAGAAATTAAAACATTTGATTATTCCATAATGACAATATAATATATAAGGGATTGGCGGGGAAAGGGAGTTACTGAGGCTCTAATCAAATAAAAGCCTTGGAATTATATAAAGGAGTTACTAGGAAATTCTGTTGTTTTACTGGTAAAGAGTAAGATTCAGGCAGATCTCATATTGGGTTTGCTTTATGCATAACTCCTGGAGACACAAAAAAATCCTGAAACAAAAAACCCAAAACACCTCACAAGGACCTCAGACACAAGGAATAGAACTTGAAAATTGCCTGAGGTTTGTTGGTTGTGACATTAATGACTGTGAATACTGCATGGTGGTGGTCACCATCTTTTGCCATCTTCTAATTTGTGTTTCATAGCCAGTGTCATATCAGTGGTTTTAGGATTCTGAAATATTCCATATTGTTCTGCATAGTAAAAATTTTTCATTGAATAAATTAGCTTGTATTTCAAAACAAAAAATGGGCAGCAGTGCAGTTTATTGCATTAGTTGTATTAAACAATTCATTTTGGAACAAATCAAATGACTAAAGAACATAGCAAAATTGGATTTTTTTTCTGTTTAGACACATGGCTGTGAACAATTTATATTTTCATTATTTTTGTCTGCTTCAAACCATTTTTTCAGTATCTTAAGGTTTTGTATTGTTTTATTTTCAAAATTGCTAAGTGTCGTCTTTGCACTCACCAACATAACACAATTTTCATGAGCATTCACAGTAATAAAGCTCAGTTTGCAGATGGCAAAATAAGAACAGTTACATGAAATGCAGCTGTTTGGAGAAGGAGATATTTTGAAGTGTCTTACGTATTCTTTGAAGTGTGGTGGATTAGGCACTCCAGTACTGTAAAACAGTTTGATTGTGCTGTAATTTTCAGTTTTATCAGCTATACTTTTGTTGTGTGCTTTCATGTCCTACCAGATATTACGACTCATAAAGACTACACATCACAGAATTAGTTTGTAGATATGTAGGACAAAATATAACCCTAAGTGATACCCAGTGCTGTAATTCATTCAGCTGTGCTGACTGGGTAGTGAAGTCCAACAGATCCTCCAAAAGCAAATTCAGTCATATATATGAATACTTTAAGGCTTTTTATAGCTATCTGTGGGTTTTCCTCATAGTATGAAAAGGTGTGGAATGTTAACTGCAAAACTTCAATCTTTCTGTCCAGTTTTGATAGATAGCTTGGCTCCTAATGGTTTGTTGGTTGTTTTTTTGTTGTTTTTTTTTTTAAAGAAAAACTTTTAACTTTTTGCTTTATAATCTTCTGGTTGCTGATGAGTTGCATGAACATATAACTTTGAAAGCTGATCCTCTGACATATCTTTGGGTTCATGCTATGATGGCTATTCATATTGAGAAAGAAACTGTAAAAGAAGATGCTGAATTCTTCCGTCGGGAGAAGTAAGCATTACGAAAGAATGTGTATCTGCTGAGATCATTCTGGATTTTCTCTATGCTATTTTGCAATGCATCATTGCTAAAAATCCTGTACGCGCTCAAACTAACTATATGGCATTATCATATCAACGTCACGGCTGGGTGAGTGTTTCAAGTGAGTGTGCCTCTTGCTACTGGAGCCTGCCGGTGTTTAGGGTGATAATTGGATGCTGTGTTGGCTGACTCTGCTGGGTTTTTTTTCTTAATATTGCCATATAATTTGGAATTACTGTAGTAGAGAGCTAATGCCTGGCTAGTCAACCAATGAGCAATACTCCCATGATCACGTTCTGCTCTGAGTGACCTTTAGCTCATTACAGGTGGACTTGTGTATGGGCAGAGAAGAGTAGGAGCTCGCAAGCACGTCTTTATGTTGCGGAAAACACACAACCTGACTTCTTAGTCCAGCGGGCTGATGTGGACTCTCTTCTAGGTGGATGGACCTAGCCAACATCCAAAATACGTGGTGTCCTCACTCTAATCTCACATTAAAAAATGGGTGACCTTGTGTTTACTCCTTTTTGATGAGCAGACCTTGCTCACTGTAGTACATCATAACCTAACCGAGTAGACCTGGCTTAGAGGATATGGTATAAATGAATGTCATTTTTAAAGACTTACCAGAATACCAGGTTTGCTCTATATTAAACAACCCGCTGCCCACCAACAAGCAGTAATAAAACCCTAGTGGTAAATGCCATAGACGCATGGATGTCGCTGTAGGAATCCAGATAGCAGAGGGTAAAGGCAAAATGTGACTTGTACAATGGTGGGGTAGTTTGAGAGCTATTGAGAAGGAAATAAAAAGAGGGTAGTGAGCCAGTTAAGCCGTTTGTTCCAGAAATTTGCCTTCATTGGTTTAAACTTCACGTTAAAATTACATTTTTATTGTTACAACACTGACACATCTTTACGAGGAAGTTAATAGGAGGGAACAATCTTTCAGCAAATTAAATGAAAGGCTACTATTTCCAGCTGACATCTGTGAAACTGCTGCTACATTCCTTGCAGTAGTGCTTAGAGAAATAAATGAGCAAGTATTCATTGTAATTGAGCTTTAATGGTATCCGTATGCTATATATCTTGTAACAGTGCTCATGTTGTGTGGTTTCTGTGTAGTATAAAAAAATTGAGTATTAGTCTGTCAAAGGCCCATTAATGTAAATGTCTTGATTCAACACTTAGCCTTGGTGAGGCTCGTGTGTTTTAAATACATCCCAGCAAATTGTGGTTGGTGCAGCAAATCTGACAGTCTTTCTGGTTGACCTTTCAGGTTGTCCATTTCATGTCATACAGCATACTTTCTAGATAATTAAATCTATTGGAGCAAAGAAGATTTTAAAAATGTATTATTTTGATTTTAATTCTTTTCAAATTAATGTTTTCTAACGGGCATTAGAATGTGCAGTCTTTCAGCAATGTTGTTTCACATCATGTCATGATATCCTACTGAGGCCATAAATAAACTGTTTTCTCTATCTTCTACCCAGAATTCATTTTGTAAATTAATTGAGTTTTGCTTAACTATGTTTTAGTCAGCATTGTTTTAATGGCTAATAGCTTTTGGACCTGTCTTTGAAGGCTTAAAACTCATTTTAGTATTCAACCTGTTGTATGGTTAAGGTTTACTAGCATCCAAGGTTTTCATGAGCGGTACAAGTTCACAAGCCTGCTTTTGAGTAACTAAATTTTGGACAGTGGTTCAAACTTGCTTCTTTTTCTCCACTTCATGAATCTAAACTGTCCAATTTTTGCATTATATAATGGTTCTTCTGAATGATGTACCACAGATGCTTTGATAAGGCATAGAAAATTAGAAGAGGACTCTTTATGGGCTTTACTTCCTTCCCTCCTCCTCCTATAATGCACAGGAATGGGATGCTGTAAAATTTTTATTACTATTTTTAAACAAGCTTAATTCATCAAGAATATATGATTTAGCTTTGTATTGCTTTATGAGATGGTTTTTAGGAGGTTTCAGAAATGAAATAATCACAGGAAATAAGGCAGAAGTCATGTCATCGACCCGTATGTTCCAATACTGAACACCTAAGCCGTGCCTAAGTTATCCCAGACAGATGTCTGTCTAGCCATTTCTTCAAGACCTGCAACATGGAGATTCCATGCTTTTCCAAGGAAGCCGATTCCAGTGCTTCTGTGTCTTCACTATTGTGAGGTTTTTGGGATGGGTGTTATTTTCTCTGTCTATCCTGGGACTTAAATACTTCAGTATTTCAGTGGAAGATTTATCCCCTTGTATGTGTTGGAAGAAGACTATTGCCGTGTCTAATCTATTATCTGTTAACAAGATAACTCCTTCTCCCCTCAGCCCTGGGGCAATGCTTTCTGTGTTCCTGATAATTCCTGTTACTCTTCTCCAAGCTTTCTAAACTTTGTCCCTGTCTTTCTTGAAATGTAGTTGGTGTCCAGTATTGGATGCAGGTCAAGGGAGGCCTTTCCATGAGCGAATAACATATGCCCTTCAGCACCCTCATTCCTCAGTTCACATCTAAGCCACGTCATACACCCCGCGACATGCCTTGTTTGCATTTCCACTTAGCAGCCTGCTCATTTCTAAACCCTCCTTCCCCACGCCTGCTTCTCCAAGCTTTTGGGGATGCTTCTGTAGCAAATTCTAATCCTAGGTAGTAGCTTCCTGAATTCTCCAGACCTCTTTTCCTTTTTTTGAGTTGGCAAAATACTTGTCTTCTCAGAGCAGCTCTGGTATACACTCTGCATCACTTATGTTTATTTCCCCTCACTCAAGCACAACAGAAAGAGAAAACAAATGTTGGACAAAACCATGGCATCACCATCACTTTTATGTATTTTTTTGTGTTAGTCTATACCATATAGTACTTGATCCTCTGATGTGGAAGACTTTATGTATTAGTATCTCTTGAGCCTTTTTGAAGTGAACAACCGGTTTATTCTTTCCTCTTTTTCTTTTATGATCCTTTGTAATTGTATAGCTTTTTGTGTGTGAGCCAGATTGGTTTGTCGTTAATCAGTCATGTATTGACTAAACACGTCTTAGATACTTTAGAGGATTAGAAGAGCTCGCCTTTTAGGGAGGAGAGGGAGCCTGGCCTTTTATATTCCATCCCTGCATTCACCCACGCATCACAGACAAGGCAGACTCTGGTTGCTGGCCCTTGAAGAAACCCTTCGGAAATCTGCCTGAAAGAGATGGGAGCGAGAACGGCGAGTCAGCTCCGCTTTTGTGTTCACTCTGATCATTTTGACTTGGGCCAGGGTGTTGCTCTCGTGCTCCCAAATTCGTAATATAATAAGAGTCAAGAAAAAGATCATTTTGATAGAGTAGACAGACTCTTATTTTAAGTGACTCATAAGAGACCTAAAAGTAGTTTATTTTGAAGGCTTTCGAGTTCAAAGTCTTTCTGGTGCCCAAAAGACAATTGTGCACCTTACCAAAAATACTTATTTTGACTGGCATTACTTTTCAAAAGTGTCAAAAAGACTAACCAATATGCCATATCTATCCAGTATACTCCATTCCTGACTAGGTCTTCATTTTAGTTGAAGACCAAGTATGGCACTTCTTACATGATGATCCTTGCAAGATACTCCGTGCTATACTATTCCAGTCTACAGCTGGAAATACAAAAAAGAAAAAAAAGGGGGGGGGGGGGAAGCTTAAAATACAGATTCTTGCACTAAAGCCATTAAAAGCAGTGAGAGATTACAAACAATATTTAAAACCTTTGACCAAATATTTTGCTGGAATTGGGATAGAAACCTGATTTTCATAAATGCTTTATAGAACTATAGCATCATTATTTTCATTGGTAATTTAAAAAAGAAAAATAGCAAGGTACGTCCCCTTGTGTACATTGTTTACTATGCAGAAGCTTTTTCAATGGGGTTAATGAAACAGTCTGTGCTGGTACAGGAACAAAAAGTACACATACTGTCTCCAGCAGGATTCCAGAAGTGTGGTTTTTTTCTGAGCCTTTGATTATTCTATCATTTTAAATAGTAATCCCTTCATGCTGATTTCACTTCATCCGTTATTATCTTATTTTCATTGTATTGATTAAAATCCCATTACTGTTAAGAAAAGCTTATTTGACTAGTTGATGCCAGCCCCTTCATTATCTGATAATCTGGTTTACAAAATCCTCTAAGGAATATCTTAAGTGTTGTCATGAGTATTAGTGCATGGATTGTGATTATTTTTTTAAGGAGTACTTTTAGAAGAAAAGTTTGGTACTTCTCATTTTTCTGCTCTGCCGAGGTAGCATAGGTCTTTCAGCCTTTTTCAACTCTATTGAATTATTTGGTAATTGAATGGAAAACCCCTTGCCTTCTCCAGGATATTCACTACTTCAAAGTATCATTGTATCATAATTTAAAACATGAATTACTGCAAAAAGATTATGGAACAAAATTACTTTTTCTTTAAAAATACAAGTCTTGCCTAATCTGAGTTCACAGAGTTTTCAAGGTAATGTTTGTCCCCACCCCCCCCCACCCCCCCGCCTCCTTCTTTTTATGATATAATCAGATTGTCCTGGATCATAATTTTTAGTGCATATCTGAGAATGAAGCTGTATTGTACTGTGCCTTGGCTTTCTGAGATAGTCAGCATCATTGGTTTCTTGTAAATAGCTCATGTATAAGATGAGCAGCAGCTGTGTAAAAGTATTTGTTGCTTGAAGTAATTGTAAGTAGATTAAAGGTGAAGTTCTGGATTTGGTGGAACGCAATTGAGTAACTGATAATATTCTACCACAGGAAAAGTGTAGTGGGGATATTTTCCTCAGGTGAAAATCAGGTGCGTATTAGATTACGTGGCGGGGGGGTTCCATCTGCCTGCTAGATGGTAAGAAATATTGGTATTTAATCATACCTTAGTTAATGAATTTGATCATATTTTAGCCATTGGTTGATTTTCCTTGATCCCACAAACAATGAGGGACTTGATTAATTGATAAATATGTGATCCAATGAAATCATATTTAATGTTTATGAAACCATATTACATTACGTTTGGAGCATAAGTATAACATTGAGAATCAGAAACTGGTAAATAATATAGTTATCTTCCACATGCCTAGTGATATACACGAAACTAATGTCATTTGAGAAAAATAGGAATAGTTCTTTATCATTAAATGACCGGTTTATACTGAATAATACATATCTTCTGTAAGTGTATAAAGTGAAGAAAAAGGAGTCTGTAAATTGCATGTAAGTGAGTACTTCTGTTCGTTAAAGTAATCGACTTTAATCTTGATTTTCAAATAGTTATGGGCATTGAAGGATAAAGCTGTGCATTTCCCATATGTGCTGGGAAAAGAAACCAGAACAGTCTGGTTTTACATTGTATTACTGATTTCCAGAAAGAGAACCAGTTCCCAAATCTGAATGGTGTTAGTGGAAAGGATTTATACGGTGATACTGGTGTTTCAGGCTGCAGGGATTCCCTGTATTCATGCTACCTATTGTCTCTGCAATAACTTTAATGACAGTTACAGCATTTTTAGGCTTGATCAGTGTCTGTTGAAGCCACCAGGAGTTTTTCTGTTGGCCGTAAGGATCAAGTCCTTAGTGACTGGCACTTGGGAAAAACAAATGTTTATCTGATCCCAGAACAAATGGGTTTATATGACACAGCTATGTGTGGGTAAAGAAGAATGAGAAGACTAAAGCAGACTGTAAAAAAGGGACACTTATACTTTTCTTAAAGCATTTGTCAAAACAGATTATGTCTTTAGCAACACTAGTCTAAAAAAGACTCCTTTGGATTTTTTTTATCTGGAAAACCTGTCTCTTTCAGTGAACCAGAATGCCATTTCAGTAGTGTTTCGTACAGCTGTCACAGCATCTGTGAAAGCAGATACTGAAGAGGGAGGTTTCCCTCGACAACAGTGGTGTCTCTGTATTGTACGTGTTTCGATTGATACACGTATCTGTAAATGCATATGCAAGTGTAATTTATGGCATTTGTAAGTTAACGTTATATCAGATGAGTATCACAGCTGCAAGTCTTGTGACAAGCTGTCCAATATCTGAAACCACTGTTGATCCAACAGCTGTATTAAAAGGAGAAATAATTGACTGTCAGTCAGAAAGCCTTTGGCGTAGGCTCCTTGCAATGAACGGTAGCTACAAAACTGCTTAAAACAGACCTTTGCAACTTGTCAGCCAATTATTTTTAATAACGGAGCCACGCAGTTAGTATAATGATTTTGATTCTCACTTCAAACACTTAATGGTACCACATGCAATATCAAGCACAATAAATGTGACTAAATGCTTTGAAAGCCTTTTTAACTTAAATGACTGTAAATCCACTTAAAATATTTTCTTGACATGAGAAACTAATAAAAGCTAATTGAGTTCAGAAAAGTAAAAGATTAAAAACAGTTTTTTAAAGTTACCATCTGGTGGTAAGGAATGAATATGATCTGGAGACACAAGAGTGATACACATATTTTTAAAATGACTGAGATTGAGATTAGGATGATCTAGAGTATTATAAAATTAGCTCTGGGAAGTGGGAAAGTGGGAATTAATGGCTGGGAATTTTCATACAGCCTGTCACTTGCCATCTGTTGCTTTGATGCTTTGAATCTTTACCTTCTCTGAAAAGTCCTCATCAGACTGAAAAACCAAATACTCAGATTTTGTCCTGTCCAGAAGATCAGTAGTGGCTTTCCTTGAAAAAAATGACTCCTGCCACTGTTTTCACAATATTTCAGTACACTGATATTCTTGATTGGGTTGTGAGTGTCCTTAACCTGAACTGGAGGTGACTGCTGTTGCAGGATCTCTGTCATAGGAATGCATCTTGCTGCTTCCCACTTGAGGCTGTGTGGAGAGAACTTAAAGATCTTAAGTGACTGGCAGCAGAGGGAAGAATATCTGGTAACATAGAAGTCAATTGGGAGAGCGAGAGGAGAGTTGTGGGTCCACAAAGAAAGAGCAGCAGCAAAAAACCCAACACATCTAGAAGAAAAAAGCGATGGGGAAGTTCTAGGTTCTAGGACCAATTCTCCACACTGTTTCTATGTTACCTAGTCACCTGCAAATGGAAGCTGCTCAACACTCATCTTCATAACAAATTATTTTACAAAGGAAATTAATAACGTTTATTTGCAATTGGACAATGCAATTGATACGACACAAGAATAATTTAGCAAAGCTTGAATATCAGTTATTAGTAAAGGAATTCTGATGTGGGATAGAAACTCACTGAGGTCAGAAGTTAATGAACTAATCGGGGTAGATTGGGGATTTATAGAAAATCCTCAGCAGAAAAAAAAGATAGCCTAAAAGGTGAATGTTGGAAAAGTGATAAAAAACTGGGAGTCTTATAGAGACATGTACTGACCAAAGTAGTTCAAGACTGCAGATTGCCATGGCTATGGTGGTTTAAGGCAGCAGGCACTCTTATTTAGTGTGAAATGTAAAGTTCTGAAATAAGTTTTAGACTTAAACAAAGTTAGTTTGTCTTTCAGGATTAAAAGGCATGGCAGAGAGGAAGAGAACATACGTAAATGGTGTTTCCCATGGACTTTTCCAAAATTCTTATTTTTCTTCCCAGTGAATCTGTTAAGAAGGTGTTTTCCATGGGCTTCTGAGAACCAGGAGTTTCTGCAGTTTTTCTTGGTTTGGGCTTTTTGGGTTTTGGGTGGGGGTTTTTTTTTTGTTTGGTTTGTTTTGTTTTTTGGAGGTAGAGGGGCTTGTTGTTTGGTTGGATTTGGTTCTGGGAGTTTTTTTTAGACTGTCACTAACACCGAGTTATACCAGTTGCTACTGTAGGGAATTTATTCTAATACCTCCTTCTACACTCTAACTTATTATTGCATGGATGGCAGAACTGTAGACTTCCATTCATGACTTTTCATTTCCTGTTATTTTCCCTTTTCTTCAGGGACCTGATTAAAAGTAGTCTATGCTGGTACTTATTATCTCTAGCCTTGCTCTGTTGTGTTGTATTCCCTCTTGCTTTTTTAGCCCTTGGAATTGATTAATTAAACCTTTAGTACATAAAGTAATAGGAAACATGAATTGTTTAGTTTATTCATTAGTGTGTTGTGGGAGACATGTAGGTCTGTGCTGTGCTCAGATAACTTTTATCAGAAATGATTACGGTCACAAGTATAGTTTTAGTATGGTTTTAGATGAAGACACTAAAAAATGCCTTTAAATGCTTGACATGTCTCATAGCGACATTTCAAATTATGTACTGCTTGACTACTAATTGTCTCGCCCTTTCTCACACTCCTCCATGTGGGTGCGTACACGTGAGCTTACGCCTCTGTTGGTTTGCCGCAGGGTGCCGGGTCCACAAGCTTTGATGCCCCTTTCGAGCACCAGTAACGTGAGAAGTGTCACAGGGCAGACAGCCATAAGGAAAGGATTGTATGAACCCTGCCAGTAAAGTCCTAAAGAAATTCAGTCTTTTTCCACAGAGAAATGCTATAGGAATTTGATGTAAACAAAGCAGCCCAACAGTCTGAATGGACTGGTAAGAATGAGATACTCTGATTATTTTAAGCATCAATAGACATAGTATTGCTAGATCCCGATGTTCAAAAACAGCGTATCAGATCACAAAAGGAGTATCCGATGGTGTCTGGTGGGTTTTGGAGCCCATGGAGGAGGTGTTTTTATTTTTATTCTCAGCAGCTGTCAGACTTCAACGCGTACAGTAGAGCATGATCTTCCCACGGGCAATTTCACTGGCCTTTGCTTATTCTCTGCTGCTCTCCAGAGGCAGATGAGATTGTCTCCTCTTCGTCTTGGTTCTCTCTGGCATTTTGGTCTCCACCTGCGTCTCTGCTCCTCCTGCTCCCTCTGCCGCTGTTCCCATTCACTTCAGTGTCCACTCCCTTCAGTATTTCCCCAGGAGCCGTCATTAGACCAAATCCCGAGCAAGTAAGTTTCACCACAGAGAGACTGGTCCTGTTGCCATGAGAGTAAGTTTGATGGTGGTATTGATCGGTGTCTTTTTTTTTACTGAGCAAAGAGTACTTAGTGGGGTTTCATGGACTACGAGTTGGACACGGAGCAGGAATAACTAACTCTCTTGCCTCCCCTGTGTGTTCGTACGCACACTTCTGCAACACCTCCTCCACCACTGACTTGATCCCTCTGGGAGTTGGCAGGGACCTGTCCTGACAGAGGCCACAGCACAGGTTGATACTGGAAATTTTGTCCTTCATGCACCTTCTTCTCGCTTTCTGCTTTTACATTAGCAGTGTCTTCGGCCTCTGTTGCTGTTCTGTCCAGTTTCAAGAGAAATTGCCTGTCAGTGGCCTTGAGGAAGATCAGCCCACCCGATAGCGTTCCATGATTGTTGAACATTTTAACCTTTTGCCTTGCAAGTGCAGTAAGGAAGTAGTGACCGTTCTAGGACAGCTTTAAAGGTCGCTGAGTAGGTTTCCTTACAAAGGTGAAGGGCAAAAATGTTGGGAAGAGGATAACTTTTGTTCTTGAAAAATTTAACCATTGGCAGTGCAACTGATGTGCCTAGGTACTATAGGGTCTCTAAAACAACTGTTAATCTTCAAGAACCACAAAACTATTCTGACTGGTCCTGTCTTCCTAAAATTGTCAAGGGGAGCGAAGAGACTGTTTCTTCTTCTTCTGCCCTTTTACAGACAGACATTTCTGTAATGTTTGGATTGGAAAGTGTGCTGCGTGCATTGCCTTTGAGGGACCTGATGAAGCTCCTGCAGAAAAGCAGGGGTCTTGTTTTAAGATCTGTTTCATATTAGCATCTTTTTGCAGCTGTGCTGGTATTTTCTCACGTGATAAATGGGTCAGCCACGGTAATCTGACTTCCTACTCTCATTTCCAGCTAGATGATGATGTGCATGTACCTCCAGTACAAATGGATGCGTCTCCTGTACTGGCAGAACTGAAGTGGGCAGGAGATCAGCCTATATTAATGCTGACACTGCATATGACTAGGCAAATAGACAAAATTAATGTTCTCAAACTAATGGCTCTTGAGGCTATAGCTCTTCATTATCTCACTTGTTACAGTGAAAAAAAAACCATTCGTGTTCTGTCTGACATTACAACATAGAAATTTTTTTATTCCCCGTTGTACTGTAAAATTGAGTAACCACTTTTGTTGTTAGTCTTCATCCTGCAGTTGCTGATGGTACTAATTTACTGTCTGCCTTCTCCTGCTAAGTCAGCATCCCTAGAAATCACCTCACCAGGTAATAGCTGGTATCAGTCAGTCTTCAGAGGGCAGCTCAGCTGAGCAGGGAGCTCTCAGCTGGGCAATGATTAGCCAAGGGCAGCAGCTACACGTTTGTTGTCACCCCGAAAAACTACCCAGCTGTTAGCATTTGCCTGAATGATGCTCCTAACAGATGAATAAAACAGACATCAAAAACTACCACGTAGGCTAGCTAGCGGATTTAAGTTTCTTCTTCTGCTGTCTCCAGCTGCTGAGACATTGTGTGGAAGATGGTTAACCAGATTATAATCATTTTTCTTTCTCGGGAAAGGGATACTGTGGAAAAGTCGGAACTCCAGCAGAGCCTGTCTGTCTTGGTTGATGCTGTCTGGGGGGAGATAGGGACCTCGTAGGCCTGCACAAAGTTAATTGCCATTTATTGGAAGTTGGGCAGGAAGGTGTTTCACCCTTGCTACTGGGGCTAGAAAAGCACAGGTACGGTGCCAGCCTTTTCACGGGTCCCCCAATTTGATTTTGCCAACAAGGTGCTGTCCTGGCAGCTCCCGCCATTAGACTTGGGTGGAAGGGTACCAGTGGTGTCCGCAGACATGGGGTTTCTGGGTTCCTGTCTGTCTTCTGTCAAATAGGGGTACAGATGGTTTGCCAGGTATGGGGAAAACAAAACCACATTAAATATCTTTTGAAGTGTTAACAAATAAATCATCGATTTCAGTGCTTGTGAAGACAGGCCCTTACGCCAGAATCCCATATGTTTTACTCTTAGGGGTGGGGGGTGAAGGAAATTTAAAAAAAAAAAAAAAATATCTTTTGAGCATGTAATTTATCAAATACAGTAGTTGAAACTTTAGCAAGCATTGCCTGTGTGCTCCATGGTTGGGGTTTTTTTTGTTTGTTTTAAAAAGTATGAACCTCTAATAAAATAATTTCATTCTTCATCACAGCTTCTTTATAAATTAAATCATAAACCATAGCGGATTAGCAGTGTTAGTTAGCTGCAATATGAAAAGGAGGAAGATGCAGCACAGGTGTTTGAAGGGAGCTATCAACAGCAGATCACCCTTTATCTTTCCCAGTGTGGTCTATGGTATTGGATTTAGCTTCTCTCTTAGCAAGTTGTTAGGAAGGGATGTGTGTCTATGCTTTCTGGGAAGAAGCCACTCTTCATTTATTTTTGTGACACATCGATAAATGGTTCCATTCAGGGCAAAATAAAAAAATCATTCTTATGAAAGTGTTTTCAGATGTGGCAATCCTAAATAATGCATGAAACATTAGATATTCTATGAAAATGACCTCTGAGTATCATCTGTTTGGCTGCCGTAGTGACTCCTTTAGCTAGGGGATCACAGAATGCAACTATAGTATCCATGAAATATTTTTTTCCCGTTAGTTACTTATTTTTATGTTGGGGTGTGTGCCACAAAGTATATTTAGAACATATTAATTGTTTGGGTTTGAGTTCATTCATTTGCCTAGGAAATGCTGAAAGCAATTAAGTTTTATTTAGCATTTTGGCATATTTTGTGCCATCTATGGCTCTATAGCAACTTAATCACTTAAATATATTTTGTTTTAAATGAGAAGTAGATACTGAGTATGTAAATGAAAACCTGACCCTTTACTGACCCCTCTTCATTGATTCTTAGGAGACTTGCTTGACTTAATGAAATTAAAATATATTAATGAAAGACTGGTAGTGGCAGAGAAGAAATAGACTGAAGGCTTTTGCAACGTACAAACACTTTATTAGAAATGCAGTGACTGGCCATTATGTAGTTATACTGACTTTCTATAAAAGGAAGACATTTGTTTAAAAAAAGTCATCCATAGAAATAATGACCAATTCTGCCAAAATGGAGTGTGCCCTTGGAGATTTTTCTCACTGGATTGAAATATGGCAGAGAAAATAATAATAAGTTGACATGTATTACCTGTATGAGAGAAATTTTGGACATAATGCATTGTGTTAACTTGTCTATTTTACTAATTCATTATATGTGGCACACTTTGTATGGCTTTGCCTGGCTAGGTAAAGATTCATGGACTTTGAGGTATCCTTTTCATGTCACAGTACTGCAGAAAGGTTTTCTGTGTTTATTTTTGTAGTTTAATCTGCCAAAAGTTATCTTGCAATGTTTTATAAAAATGTCGTGCAAATGTGGCCAGTATAAAAAAGGACCATTAAAAATAAATTGTGAGCTAGTAAAAACCTTATTTTATAATTAAAGATATAAAGATAAATATTATAATATAATATTACAAAGTGTTTATCTCCAGTCCTACTTTTTGTTATATATATTAGCCTGTAGAGAGTTAAAAAATCTATCTGACACCTGTGAAGCTAATTGAAGTCTCGGGGAGATCTGGGCACCCGGCAAGGGGTAACTGTAGGTGAGACTGGTCTCCCTGGGTTTACTCTGTAAAGGGACAGACTCCATCTTTAGCTTAATCTCGTCTGTGAAGTGATTTAATTCTGTTACCTCCCTGCACTGACGATCAGGGGAGCCCCGAAGAGATTCGGTTCTGTGAATACCCTTGCCGGAGTCGCACTGCTCTCCCGTTTCCCCATCTCTGCTGCCAGGCAGACCTGCAGCTGGTACGCGGTGTCCGTCCGCTGAATTACAGTCTGGGCTATAAGCCGTGCAGCCGAATCGCGTGTGGCCGCAATCTTAAGGCTGAAACGAGGGAAAGCGATCATATTATGCTTTCAAAATTGTCTGAGGGCCGCAGGCTTCCTCTGGGGGGAAAAGCAGGGGATGATGTTTTCCTTCACAAAAAAGCTAATAATTTTACTTTATTTCTATTTCTAAGGCACGTACGCTTGGGGGTTGAGACTCGGGGAGAAGCATGAAGCGTGTCCTGGGGAACCGGGAGGGAGAAGAAGGAGGAAAAAAAGCTGCAGGAAAGTTTGTGTGGCCTTTGCATCACCCTTCCCCTTTTCCTTGACCCCCATTTGGGAAGGTCCCTCTCCCCGGTGGGTGTCGGAGGGGTGGCTGGTGGCACGGAGCGAGGCAAGTGAGCCAGGGGCTGTGAGTTCCAATTGAAACAGGATTTTAAGCCCGACCAATTCCAGCCGTAAGCTGTATTCTCCGGGCAGATCCCCTTGTCCCCTCAGCGCTCCTGGAAGTAGCAGGCACAACCTGCGCGCTCCAACTGGCGTCTCACGGCTCTGGTGAATTTAAACGGACCCTTCGTAGTGCCGTGTTCTCACTTCTCTGCCGTAGCGTTTTGCATTTTCGCCCACCTTCCTAGCTGGAGTAGCTTTTTTTCAAAAAAGATCAGCATTAGTAAAGTCCAAAGGGGCTATAGGGAGTTATTTTCATATAGAATCCTAAAACCTTTTGCAACAGCAGCTCTTGGACACTTCACATCGTTGCTGCTGGATCTCTTTTATTTTGGCCTTTCACCTTTTTTACTGGCTAAGTCTGCAGGAGGATACCGACTATTAGGTTGTGGTGCTTTTGCATTTTGTATTAAATATTGAAATTCTGAAGTCTTGCTCTGCATCCAGCTTGTGGAGTTGTCCTGGCATCCTCCAGGAAAGGTTGGGGGATAATAAACAAACTGTCTGCAGAGACTGAAGCAGTTCTGCTCAGTGATGGCAAGAATTTTGATTTGATAAGTGTTCTGACCCTTTGAAGTATTTGTGCAGTGTCCCTGAGGATTTGCTGTTCCTTTCAGTTGAAAATTAGCTGCTGCTTTATATATATTGGGGACGTAATATAATTTTTTAATAACCTCGTAAATATTGTTGTGCTTCTGAATTTCAGTAATTAAAAAAAAAAACCCAAACTTTAAATATTTATATATCCTCTGTGGTTCCCTCCCCTGGTACGTTCTGTACGTTTTAGAAGAGATACTGATCTCATACTTTCTGTTCCTTTGTACAGAAGGACCAGCAGTGGTCTACTGGAAAAATACTGACTTGAGTTACCAGCAGCCCAGCTCAATCAGGCTCATATTTCCTGAGAATGAATGACAGTAGAATTACAAACACTGTATTTCAGATTCTGGGGCACTCGGTATTCATTAGCAAAGTTTATAAAATAAATGGGAAATATTGTAAAACAGTGATGGTCCTGCTTTTAATATGCTTTTCTGATCCAGATCCTTCCTTCAAATTTCAGTTAATTACATAATACTAGTTGTAACACTGGTTATAATAATATAGAAATAAGTTCTAAAGTTCTATTAATATTTTACAGAATTTTTAATGGGTTTTAAGTAGTATAAACAATATGATTTTAGACACAATGATTTGAGATACGTTAAAATAGTGCCCTGTAAACTGAAATTATTTTAGTACTGGTCTGGAACTTGAAACAAATTTAAGTACTGTGGCTTCTTCCTTCCTTCCTGAAGGGTATAGAAGAAGTTTTGTTTCGGACTCTGATGTCAGTGCATGACTGACAGTACAGGTCGTAGTGACTATCGACATAGTAAAATTAAAAAATACAGTGGCAAAGTAAATTACAAAAAGCAAGCAAGATAAAGGAATGCAGCTAATAGAAAGGGTGAGTGTCGTACCTGGGCGCCCTTTGCTGTCCTCTACCAGTGGTGGTACGTATCTTTCCATCTCTTTCTGAAGAGTGCATTTGTCAGCTTACAAGGTATTTGGGACATTAAACCATTTTGGAAGAATAACTGAGTGAAAATAAGCTGCAAAAAGTTTTCAGTGTTTTACAGATTTTGCTCTGGTTGAGATGAGCGATCTGCACGTAAGTTTGTACAGCTCACAAACAGAGCCGTAAGCCAGCTTTTGAAAATCCCCCAAATGCCCTGATCATTCTTCAGGTTTAGATTGCTGCTGTAGTTTCTTGACCCGACTAATGGGTGCCCTTGGAAGAAAAACTGTAGGAATTTGCAACGTTATACACAGTTTTGCTAGAACTTGGAGTAGCAATAAAACCTTTCACCAGAGCCCCAGGCTTGCATCGCAAGACTTCAGGAAGAAAGCCCCTAACTTCATAACTGAAGAGTAAATAGCTACCCAGCGTTGACTTTATGGCTGAAGAGCAAATAGGTGGTTTTTTAACTTTGGAGAATTTTTTTGTCACCCTGATAATAGTATTGGTGAAGAGCTTGCAAAATGTCTGAGTTGGGAGTTCTGGATGCGTTGTCTGATGCATGGGCAGAAATCAGTATTTTACTATGCCTGGTTATTAAGATTTACTGAGCTATTACACTTAATTTATTGCATGTTATTTTCTAGGGCATCTAGTCATTTATAAATGTACTCATTGTTTATAATCCTTGACACAGAAGTCTTTTTCCATTTCACCATATTTCTTCATCTGTTCAGGTTCTCTCCTGCTTAAGGTCTGTCTGTTCTGTTTAAAAGCATACAATATTTAGGAAAATTGGGGGCGAGGCGGGGGAGAGCACCCTCTTCAGAGCCAAGAGACTGTTAAACAAGAGCCAAAGTCTACTTTCTCTGGTCAAAAAAGGTCAGAGAGTATGAAACATCTCTCATTCTGTATGCTGAAAGCTTTGCTGAGTATCTCCCAGGCTCTAGTAATGTCTCTAGCTGTGCACGCTGGACTATCACCTTAAAATAGAGTTAAATGGAACCAGAAGCAACACTGTGGCTGGTGCAGTTAGTATGAGGGAATATGGAAAACTTACCTGTTTCATTGCTCCCAAACATGAAATATATGAGAGAATATCAGACATCCATGGCTGAAGGTTGCATGAAAAAGTTAAGGCACTGAATTGCAATTCTTGGGTTCTATCACTTGTTGAAACGAGATTGTCACTTTTGGCTTAGAGCCCCCATCTGCGACTAAACCAACAGATACCCTCATTATTTTGCAGATTTGCCAGAAATATGTTGATGCCTTTTTTTTTTTCCTAACCAGCTGTCCCAACTGAAACAAAAAAAAGCTACATTAAATACTACAGAGATGCAACATAGATGTTTTTCTACTTTTCTCGCATTAAGACTAAAGAATGCAAGTTTATAGTTTTCAAACCATCTTAAGCAGGAAGAATTTTCCACTGATGGTAAAACGCATTGCTGCATGCAGAAAACCTCTTGATAGCTGTGCTTGAAAATTTTTCTCGTTAACAAAATGCAGTACATCAGAAAGTTGACAGGTTGTGTTGATATGAGCAGACGTTGTGGTGGAGTGCAAGCGGGAACTTTGTTATGTTTTCTGCTAAGTTTGGTTGATGCCTGGCTGCAGAAACAGCTCAATGTTTCCACTTTGAGATTTATTGAGAAATTTAATAGAAAAAAGGTGGGCTTTTGCCAGTTGCACCATAACTTGGGAACTTTTCAAAACCTTGAAATATTTCACTTTTTTTTTTTTTTTTTCCCTAGCGAGCTTTCTTTACCAGTAGTGTGTTATGTCATCTCTTTTAATGTGGGTGATTTGGAAACAAGCTAAAATATTTTCACCCAGAAATCAGCAGTTAGGCAGGACTTGGGCCAGTGTGTCCTAGAGATGGTGCCTGTTCTTGGGTGAATAATCAGTCTGCAGGTGTAAGCTCTTCGCTCTGTAGATAAGAGGTTTCCAGACATGTTGTCTGCAGTACTCACCTTGATCTTATTTTTCTGTAATACCTTACGCTTTTATGTCACCATTTGGAAAAATTCTGACCCACGGTAGATTGAAGTGCCGACAGCTTGTAAGCCAGGTGGGTTTTTCTCTTTGCTTTTGTTTTCATCAAATGTAAAAAGCACTCTAATCTTTGTAAGATTGCTCTTAAAATGAGATATTCGGATCCCATAAAACTTGCATTCTGTTTCTATCGTACAAACATCATATCAAAGTTTAATTGCGTGCATCTTTGCAGTACCCCGATTTCATTATGTCATTGATTTTTGTCTGCAGCTATGACGATTAGAAACATTTTTCTCCTTTGGAGTTTTGGGCAGTCATTTGCATCAGAGGACTTCCATGAGTCCCGGCCTCTTTATGGTCAGCCAGGGGAGCCGCATCTGTCCTCTTTCCTTTTGCTCCACCAAGTTCTCCCTCCACTCAGCACTCGCATAAGCTTAGTCACTCAGTGCTTTATGGTCTGGGGAAAAGAAAATCTATAGCATACCTATGGGGAGTATTTGACAGATGCTATGGTACTTCAGAAGTGGGACGATACAAATCCACCTATCAGTAGGTAATATTCTGGGTTTATTTTTGGTGGTATTTGAGTAAGTTCCAGTGGCGCCTTCAGCTCCAGGCCAGGCAGCTAAAGGTGTTGCACGGTTTAAAGCCGTGATATTTAATTAGAACATGAATGTGCTCTTTGTTTGGAGTCGTTACTCTGCTTTTAAAGTTTAATGACTTGTTTTTATTTTGTGTGTGTGACAGAAATCTCAAAATAATGTGTTAATATAGCTAGTGGGGAAATTCATTTAATGGAGCCTTAATTTCATTATATTGGTTAAACTTCAGTTATAAATACTTGACCTTTTGAAGAAGAAATTTTAATGCAACAGAGGACTTCCATCATGATGAACTAAAGATGGGGTTCCTTGGGGTTTTTGCTTTGTTTTTTCATAGTATGATTCACATTTTAGCTCAGGAAGAATACCCGATTTTTATGGTTGTGCAAGTGCTAACTGATGACTGTAGTGGCTGCTTATGTGTAAAAGTAAAATTTTTATTTTTATATGTGTGTGTGTGTTTAATGCTGTTTAAAACTTGAAAATAAGGAAGGCATTCCAGTACCTAATAAGTGTATTTATATCTAACATTCATGCTAATAATATGCTGGTCTAATATGTCATTATTCACCTAGATGCTCCAGAAAGTTGGTTAGCTTTTCTTTCATTTCAGGGGGGGTTCTGAATATTGCTGCTGGAAATTTCAAGGGAAGAAAACCCACCTTTTTGTAATGAAACTTCAGCAGACTTTTTGTCCTGAATCTCAACCAGCTTAGTTTCTAGTGGGGATTTAGCAATAAATGTGCTTTACTCTCAGCACAAAACCTGAGATTAATTTTGCTGTGAAGTATCTTTCGGTCTTAATTAAAACTGAAGTTACTCATCCTGGTAAGACTGCCTGGACAGACAATGCTTACATATCCTACTCTGTTAAATTCTCAGGTGTTAAGAACGATATACTGGATGTAGTACTCTTAACTTAAAGCCTATGCTGTATATGTGCAGTATTTTAAGTTAATAAACAATTGCACTGTAGAAGGAAGAGTTAGAATTGGAGAGTGTTGTGTAAAATACAGGGAAAACAGGTGAAGTATGAGAATGTTTTCTCATATTCTGTTTTTTGTAATGTCTTTAAACGTGATATCGTACAGTGAAACACTGGTACAGTGATAGGTGTAATGGAGCTATTCGTGAGCTAAAAGACTGGCTTGTTGCAAGAAGTGATTTTACAAGCCTAAGCAGACCTGGACCAAAGTGACTCAAAGTCCTGTGGTGAAGTCGTGGAAGGCTGCTGAAGCATGGTTTCTTATGTAGATATTAAGTACATTTTAAATTAATTATCTTCTCTTGATAACAGTATGTCTACTACCTGTTATATTTTATTAGCATTGCCTTATAGATGCTCATGGTTATTTTCTGTATTTCTCTTCCCCCCCCATCTTAGTGGAATTGGTCGAAATTGGCCATGGGCCTCTGGCGGCAGCAGCATTTTGGCAGAATTTGGGACTTTGCATCTGGAGTTTGTACACTTGAGCCACCTGTCTGGAAATCCTGTCTTTGCTGAAAAGGTTAGACTGTTCAGTCAAAATCATGTTGTAAAAGATAAATCACGTATTGGGAGGCTAATATCTCAGGGGAGAGATTTTCCACAGTTATAAGCATTTGTCACAGGAGGTAGATCTTTTCTAGATGTTTCCCTAATCACCTTGGTGTGTTGTTGTATTATAAAGTCAATAATCTGTTCCAAAATCATTATGATGCATCTTCTTGTATATAACGCTTACTTGGCCCCATAAAACATTTAATTTCTGTTTATGTTCTAAATTAGTATCACATTAAACAATCAGACCGTAGAGCTTTCTTCAGTACTTCACCTGAATGTGGTGAAAACAAAAATTGACTTTATATTGGGGATAATATGTGATGCCTATAGAAAGCAAAGCACCGTGGCTACTTTGTGTGAATTCAGCAAGTTTAGTCTTCAAAATGCTGTATAATATCACTGCTGTCAGTGAGGTCAGAAAGCCCTTCCATTGCACTGACCTTTGAGAGATGCGCTTTGAACTTTCTTTGGGGGAAGAAAAAAAACCAAACAAAAAAACATCCTTTGACAAAACAGTTACTATGCTTACTAATTCTTCCAAAATTTTATAACATTGTCTTCTGGATACTTTTTATTTATGTGAGCCATGGAAAAAAGCAACTCCTCTTCTCCTTCCCTCAATTCCCCCCTAAGCAATTTTGCATTGTTTTTCAATGTGTAAATAGTCAGCAAGTCCTGTTCTTTATAATACACTGTATCATTTATCTTTTTTTTTTCCTAATTAAAACTTCCACTTGTTTTGGTTTTGTATTCTTACTGCAACTGCCCCATGTTAGCTAAAACTGATATTATCTATCTAGTAATATAATTATTAATGACATTCCAAATGTTTAGCGGTAGATTTAAAAGCAATGGTCAAATCTAAAATGAATACTAGTTGTACCAAACTTAAAGGACTGAATGACTTTGCTGCAATACCATTGTCAGCACTGGAATAAATTTTGTGAAACAAACTCCTAGCAATGTTAATGTATTTAGGGGTGAAACTAAAGATGGAGTTTCTTTTAAACAGATCTGAACTGAGGGGGAGGGATGGGGTGGGTGGCAGCACCCAGGAAAAGCCAGAAACAAACTTACTATATAACTTAATTATCTTTTGACATTTATGGTAATTTAATGTATAACATCTGTTCTACTAAGAGACAGTTAAAGTGTGATGAAAGTGCGTATGTTAAAAATCCTAGCCTATGGTTCTCTTCCAAAGTGGCATTGAGCTATAGCTGCAAGATGCTGGAAATCTGTTTGTGTAAGCTGCTTTTAAAACCCTTTAGAGGTGGCGATTCCACAGCCCTCTGAGGCAAGCCATTCCAGGGCTGGTACGCTTGATAAAGAAGAAGAAACACTGGAGTAAGCTTTGCATGGAAGAATTCATAGAAGAATTCATTAAATGAGGTCTAGGACTCGCAGTCTGCATTTGGGCAATGACTGTTAGCAATGCAGTGTCAAGATGCAGAAGGCAGTTTGTGTACCACAACAGAAATCCTTCTGCAGCTTGGTGTAAGCTAATTTATCTTCTTTCTCAGCAGCTAGTTCACTTGATCTCTAGGCATTCAGGGTGTTATAATGAAGCTGTCAGTACCTTTTTGTTACGATTTCTGGTCTGTGGTGCTCAGGATCTTCATTCTCCCAAGTTGCTACGCTTGCTTTTTCTGTGAATGTTAAAAATTCAGTATAAATTATTTCATGTGCCCTGCAATGGATTGTGCTGCTGAATGACTCCAGCTGCAGAGCATCTGGACTGTAATTGTTTCCCCGGGCCTCTCATTTGTAGCGAGCTCCTTAACAGTGCCGGCGGAGCGCTCGGGGCTGCGTGGGTTCCTGCTGGGCGGGCTGGCTGGATGAAGCTCAGCTCCAGCGGTGCTTTCCGTTCCAGGCAAAACTGCTTTACAGTTCACTTCTGCATCTGAACTAGGTGATGGGCTTAATATTTAATACTACTTCTGATTTGGGTATATGAGGAATATACGAATTAGCTGAGCTTAGTTAAGGCAACTAGCCTCCGTGAATTTCGGTATGCTGTGGAGGGGCGAGACGCTTTGTATGGCAAGTCCCGGACTTTGGAGCTTGCTTCTGTTGTGTTGTTTCATTACTGACTCTTGACACAGAAACCCAAGGTTTTGAGGAGCCCGTTTACGTGACAATATCAGCTTAGAGGATCTTTTTTAATAGTAACATGATTGCACTGAAGTATTCAGGTATACGTGTTGAACAAGACTTTTTTTATTTTTAGGGATATTTGCGCTTTAAGACTTTTGTACCGACACTGTTTAATTTTGGGGGGGAAAAATGGATCAGTGCTTAGTGTTTTGTACCCTTCCAATAGGTAATGAATATTCGAAAAGTTCTAAATCGACTGGATAAACCAGAGGGCCTTTACCCCAACTATCTGAATCCCAGCAGTGGCCAATGGGGCCAGCGTAAGTAGATCGCTTCTTTGGTACTATGACCTGTCTATCAGTGTGCTGTTCACAGTTATTAACTTCTTTCAATCACTGTTACATGACTTTTGTATGTATATATGTGTGTGTGTGTGTGTGTGTGTATCTATAAAAAGAATTTTTATAAAGTGTAAGAACTCACACTGTATCTGAGGTTCTGTAAAATGTAAAAACTACTACAAATATAAAAATAATAATCCTACTTGCTGTTTTTTTGATGTATTTTTCTTTGATCTTTCAGTATGGCTTCTGCAAGCCAGGAAATGTCTGAATATGTATCATTTTGGAAAGGAATTTGTAGACTACAAAAGCCTTTTATTCAAAAATCTAAAGTGCTCTCTAAAGTAGTTGTTTAAGGAAACATTGTCGGCTCGTCTGAATCAAATTCCATATTTTTAGAGTGGTGTGGCTCCACTGAATATAAAAAAAAAAAAAAAAAACCCAAACAAAACAAAAGTCTTTCCTGTTAATACCAGCTGTGACTTCTGTTGAAGTTTAATGCCAACAACTGAGGAAGCAAACTAAACAGAACTGTGTCATGGCATTAATCCCCTTGGAACCATTACTGGAGACACCAAAATTAGAAGGGAAAAGGGTATCATAAAATGCTTTTGAAGTATTTGAACTTCTTAGCCCCTTCCTGATGACTGAGCCTTTTCTTGTTGTACATTGCCTTCTCCGATCTTCCTAACATGTTCAAAGCCTACGTAGTGTGCAGGATCGCAATTCTAGAGATCCTACTTTTTCCACTTTTCCTACTTCAGTTCAGTCTACCACCAATCCCATTCATGTGAGTCGGTGTTCTCGTACTTTTTCCTCCCAGCTTTATTGAAAGAAACCAAGCAAGATACACTGTCTTGGTCTGAAAAGACACGGTCAGATGAGATGGTCCTGTAGATTATCAGTGTTGGAGCTGGTTAGACAGTACAAGAGAGGGAAAGGACTGGAGAAGTTTTTGAATATAACAGTTTGTTTAGGATGCAGCTAAAGTGGAAGTGAGGTTCTGGAGTCCTTATGGGACTGGCCATAGTCTGGATAGATAAGATAATTTTTGCAAAGGCAAAGCACGACTGTTTTATTGAATAAAATATATTTTTGAATGCTTTGTGTCACACTCTGAATGAAAAAGATGTCCAAAAAGGTTGTGCTGCTCAATTGTATTGTCCCATCAAGGCAAAGGCCTTTTCCCTTTAGGAATTAGGAGTATGCCCGTCACTTTAGAAAGCCTTCTAGCCTGCTACGCTGTGAGGCTTCCTTCAGGTCACCGTGCCACAAGGCCTGTGGCAGCTCAGCATGCATAACCATCAACTCTGGTTGGCATGTTGGTGTAAACTCTGACATCCATTTACAGATCTGAGAGATGTGTGCCCACTTGTTACCCATGTTGGTTTAGCACAGCTTTGTAAAACATTAAAACCTCCACTGGAAGCATTGATCCTACAGCAGTAGGCACTGGGTTTGGTTAGAAGGCCACCTCAGCATCTGCGAGCCAGGTCCAGTTACCTCCTTCCTCGGCTTCAGTCAGCCACAGAAACTCAGCATTTTGGTGAGCTGCATGAGAGCAGATCGTTCTAGTAGCTGACACCATTAGTGGCTCTGCCTTACTTACTTTAAAGCAGTCACTTAGTCTGTCTTATGGCCTTTGCCACTTCCCTATTTTTACTATAATTGTGTCTTACGTAGTCCTCATTCACATAAATGCCATTTTTTGTTGGTGTGCACAAGAAAATCTAGAGTTTATACCAGCGTTGCTTTCCAGTAACACGTCGTATTGACAAAGCAGTAACTTCCTGCACATGGAAATGACGGACACAGATGGTGATGCAGGTCAGCTCCTAGCATGCTGAAGCAGCAAAAGCATCTTGTTGCATCTCTTCCAATTCAGTTGCCTCCGTTCGCAGACAGTGATGTATTAATTTTTTTTCCCATAGTAGAAGATCCGAATGTAAGACTTGAGAGATGTTTTATTTGAGATTGCTTTTCTAGGCTGTTTTCAGCGGATTACAAAAGGAAAAAAACCCCAAAACCCTAGACTCTTTAATTGGTACAAGACAGAAGTATTCTCTCTCAAACGGCAAGTGGGGAGGGAGGTATAGTTTCTGAACGTTTCTTCTCTAGCAATGCTGTAACTGTGAAGGACACTGCTGGATCACTGCCATTGTTCTTGTAAATTCATTTAGCCCTTGTTATTTTGACAGTAAACTGACAGTGATTTGCTGCAGCGTGCGTCAATTGGATTTGTCTACTGCAATAATGTATATAATAACAGGGCTTATTATTGATGAAACTGTGCTTGTGCTATTTAGTTTGCAAATGTCAGAGGTTTCTATGGTAATTTATTTAGGAAACCGTAAAGGTCATTTAAATGCTGCTGTTCAAAGATCAGCCCTTGATCATAGAAAATGTTCTCATTTTTTTTAAGAAGCCTCTTTTCCTTTTGGATCATGAACATTTAATTAAATAAATGGTGTATTCTGTCCAGAAATGTAATATATCTCATTCAGAAGAGGAAGGGGGAAAAAAGCCGTTTATAACCCAGGTTTGATGGTACAATGTATTTGTTAGCCAAAGGGACAGGATACGTTTGGAAAGCTAAATTATTTTTTGTATGTCACAGGCTAGCGGAGGAAAAAGACACTGTTAATAAAATTTGACTAGAAAAATGTGTATCTTCTACATTTGTATGGCTTTGCAAACTATTCAGAAGGTGAAAGGAGGCATTCCATGAAGAGAAGATACTAAGGAGTTTAAAAATAAATTCTCTGTGTTCTTTTGAATTCCACCAACAGAAGCATAACTTTGAAGCTAAGATCAGAGTTAGGTGTCGGGAAGTGTGAGCTCTGTACCACTAACCCTTCTGCATCTCGCTTTATGAGCCTGGATTGCCCCATGCGTGTTTACTTTTCTCATGCCCAGAATTTTGCGGTATGACTCATGGACTTGCTGCGTGATATACGTAACCACATCTCCATCCTGGATGTCTCGGGTGGAATTAGCAGACCCCTTCCTCGCTGTAAAATTGAGGGTTGTAAATGAGTAGTCCTGGTAAAGCACTTTGAAATCCTTTCACTGAAGACTCGATAAATACCAAATCCCTTAATGTTACCAGGCAGCACCAACTTAAAAAAGAAAACCTCTAGCTAGTGTTCTTTGTTTAATGGAGCTTAGAGAAACACTTTACATATATATATAGTTTTAGTACTTCATGTGTTTAGGGGATCTATGCTGAAATCACGATAGCCCATTAAAATCTTGCCAAGAATCTTTTAGGCTCCTGGACAGCAAGTGAGTGCAGCCTTGTGCAGGCAGCTGAGAGCATCACTAAGTCTCACATCACTGGTGCAACTGACACTGAACGGTCCGACTTGTGTGGTATTAGTGTTTGCAGAGTCATGTCCTAAACACGTGCAGTTGAATAATCACAGCATCTGTATTACTAGATCATTCCACTTAGTAAGCATCGGGTAGAATAAAGCACTGTGATAGCAATAATCCTCTGTAGATGTAGCAAAGTGTTTTGTTTTGGGTTGGTTTTTTTTCCTTCCAGAACCACTGCTGAGTTCTGAGAGCAGCCAGATGTTCAAAACCATAGTATTATTTTTAAACATATGGGTAGGCATTTTGAAATACCATTAAATAACCTGAAATTCAACGCTGCAGTAAGGAGCTAAAACATTTTGGCCTTTTTCACAAAGTGACTTAAACGGAGCATTTTCTACTTCTTTTCCTGGGTTTAGAAAAAAAGAACTTAGATTAACACATTTTTGTATGGGAAAGACTACATGAATTAGATGTTAAACACATAAATTCTTGTTTCTTTGCCATGAACTCCTGTGGCATGCTATGGATATTAAATAACTATGGTGCTTTAGCTTGATGAAAAAGTTAGCAATTAAAGAAATAATTGCCTGTATATACCAGTTAAGTTTTTCCTGAGGTTCCAGGCTTACATTTATTAAAGATTGTTGTAGGACGAGATCATTAAACGCACTGTTTCAAACTGTAATTGTATTTTATTGCCCAGGCTGAAGATGAAATTGCTGTTCAATCTCTTTCTTCCCTTTTAAGATCACGTCTCCATTGGAGGGCTTGGGGATAGCTTTTATGAATATTTGCTCAAGGCATGGCTGATGTCGGACAAGACAGATGAAGAAGGCAAGAAAATGTATTATGATGCTGTTCAGGTAAATAAGATATTTAAGTCTTCCTTTCCATAATAATCTAATCTATAATAATCCTAAAGAGACAGGCTCTGGGGACAATGTGAGAGATTTATGTCTTTGCCACCACAGTGTGGGGTTTTTTTAAGAATTAGTTTCTCTTTTAAAAAGACTTCATCAAATATAAATGCTAGAGGATTACAGATACTGTGGGAAAGGGGAGAGTCTTGAAGTATAGCTATTTTTTTTCCAACTGCAATACAGTCGGTTCTTGCTTGATACTGGAGGAGAAAAGTATAAAATATGCAACAAAAAATGCATCCACAAGTAGCTCTCAGATACAAGTTCAATTCTTTTTTCCTCAGACTTCCCTAAATATATTCCTTTTGTCCTTTTTCCTTATGTCCAGGAGGGAGTTCCTCTCTTGCGTTTTGACCTCGTATTTCAGCCATTAGAGTATTTTGACTGTGGTCAACACAGGGATCAATATATTGTGGTAGATAATTATAAATGAAAATAGAAGGTTTTGTTGCACAATGACTTTTTGTTACAAGAGGCATATATTTGCCAGCTTCTGTGAAACAGCAAATTATTCAAATCGGACACAAGAGAAAGTTTTCAAAAATCAGAATTGTTCATACTTACATTTCTATGTGGTATTTTATTTATGATCTTTCTGGTCTGCAGTTTGCTTTGTTATTGATGGTATTTCCTTCATGTGCTGTTTTGGGAGAAATAATGATTTTGTGACACCAGATTAAGACTTCAGAAGTATTAAGTTTAAATTCATATTTACAGGCTTTCCTTCCAGTCTTGGGCAAATGACCTATTTTCTTGGTTCTTTGCTTTCATATATATATATTAAAAAAAGAGGATAATATTACTTCTTTTTTCCCCATCCTTTCATCTGTTTTGACTGGAAGCTCTCTAGGGCCAGGACTTTTATCTCTTACTAACTGTATGTATGTACAGTGCCTCTGTAGACAAGGCTTCGAGATGCTAAGCAATATCTGCTTATTCTTTCATACATCTGGAAATGCACTGTCCCTAGGGAAGAGGCCTAAGTCTCCTTTTACTTCCCATACCGCAGAAAGCGGTGACATTAAAAAAATGATGACCCTGGCTCATTGCAACTATCTTTTTTTTCATTAGAGAGAAAATGTGATCATATGTGATGATTTGCGGGAGGGTGTGATCTCTGGTAAATTTGACGGCCGAGTATCCTCTGCTGAGAAAATCCTGCCCTTAATTTTGTAAGTGCAGATTTGGATGCAGTCAGCCTCATTTTCACCGCTAACGTGGTTTCAGCTTCAGAGCAAAAGGTGGATTTTAAATTAGGTTTGAGTGCATTTGAGGCTGTAACATAAGAACAGTGATACTGTAATAGCTCAGCCATTAGGTTGGCAGCCAAAAAGAGAGAACAAAGTGTCTGATAATACGATATCAATTCATCTTACCATGGAAGGCATTTTGAAGCACCTCAAAGCTGCTTCTAGTCTTCTACTTCCACTGGTTTAATATTGTCAGGTTTTTCTTTTTAATACGTTCTTACACAGGGTAAGTGCTAGCGCATAGACACACGTGGTGAAAGACCGTGCTTTTGCTAGGACAGCTATTCTGGAAACCGCCGCAGGTAGAATATCCCAAACGCGGTGCGACCATCACCCTCGTTGGCAGGACCGTGAGCGCGTTGCCTCCCGTCAAGCCGGGGAGCAGCAGGGGCGCGTTGATCCCAGCTGACGACGGAGAGTCCGAGAGAGCCCGGTGCCTCGATGGCCAGCGCTGGGCTGCTCCTACCGAGGCTGAAGGTTCACCTGCCCCTGTCCTGAGCGCAGCTGGAGCGAGGTACATCTCTCTTGCCTTACGCCACACGAGCCCCGTGGCGGTGTGCCTGGGTCCCTCCCGAGCCAGCCCGAACCGCCCGGCGGGTCGAGAGCTACCTGCTGTTGGCTGGCCGTCGGGAAAGAGGGACGGGAGCACTCCGAGGTGCGTCCGTGCGGGGCACAGCAGCGTGGCTTTGTTTAAACTCACACCTTGGCTATACCAGGGTAACAGCCTCCTCGGGTACAAAAGTTGTCGCAGGCGTCGCGAGGTCCCAGCGGGGAGCAGAAGTGGTGATGGCCACCGCTCTGCGCGGCCAGTTCTCCGTGCTCGGGAGCGAGCTGCAGGAGCAGAATTGTCTGGTCGGCAGCATCACCAAATGTGGCAATATCAATGACGGGGTCTGAGCTCTGCTGCATGTGACTAAGATTTAAAGTACCCATTATCTTAATGTTTTTTAGTAGTACTAGCTCTTAAGCAGTCCAGGCATCGTGTCTGTCCAGAGTATCAGTGTTTGAGAGGGCCAAATGATCACTAAATATGTGCTAGATTTCGCCACGCTGCTGGCTGAATGCTATTCCCAGTACTTTCTGAGCAATGGCATTCCTGTCCTCTGTTTTCTATACCGAGGCAGATGTGTACCAAAGCTCAAAGTGTATATGCAGCCTGTGGAAGTACAGCTTGATGTTGTAATGTAGCTTGTTCAGGAAACAGCAGGGAAGTTGCTTACAGAAACTTCAGACTGTTTGGTCCCTGTTGAGACGCCAGGTTCTTCACTGGAGTAACTAGCCTGTTTTGAAATCCATCCTGATACTGGCTTTATTGCTATCGATCCCTTACTTATCTAAATTAAAGCTAATTTAAGTGTCTGCACAAGCTGCAGTCTTTCTTTATGACTAAGCCTACACGGTTTGGGCATTCTGAGTCTTCTTCATATTTTCTTAGATAAATTTCCCCTGACGCTTTCAGAATCTTTTTAAGACTACACCAAAGGGAACGGCATGATTATTCCTGGCCGTTCGGTCCAGCACATACCCACCAAATTCTGAAAGTGATGTGAAGGTTTGATGCCTAATTCAATATCTTCTGCTATCCAGAAACCACAAATGAAAATATATGGTGAGTTATAGTTCACTGTGAAAAGCTGAAATTTATTTAGATAAAGCTTTGGGGTTATTTCTTACGTTGTTCTGTAACTCATATTAAAACCAGAGAGTTCTTTCTATTAGAATTTTTGTTGCACCTATAGATTGTTTTATGGCTTAAATTAAAAGCAATAACTAAGATGTCAAACTAGATTTAAAAACTTTTTCTGCTTGCCATGAATAAGATGTGTATTTGGCTGATGCCATTTAAGAAGAGTTTATTTCTGATGGGAAAAGGGACAGAGATAGTCTTGTTTTGAATACCAGAGCATAATATAAATGTATTTTTAAGGCCATCAGAGGGATTCATGAGCCCTAGAATTTGCACAAAAGGCAAGTGAATGTATTTTTAATGTAAGTTACTTTTCTCTTTTGAAAAGCAATGTATATAATGTCCTGTTTCATATAATAAAGGAAGTAAGAGATCTTCTTAAACTGGTTTCAATGGATAGCATGCAACATTTAGTTACAGAACAAATGTGCATTCAGCTTTTCATCATATTTTGAGGATGTAACTGCCCATAGGATAATCTATCAGTCTTTGCAAGTAACCGGGACAGGAACCATCCCACTCTTTTCAGTTAACACAGTTGATCTCTGAGACACAACTGAGTAGGTTTAGTAAGAGAACGTGATAATTTAGAGCAAAAATGGACCTTGTGGGTTCACTTATACCTAGTCTAGCAACAGCAGTGTCACAAGCAACTGCGTCAAATCCTCCTCCTCTCTTGAGTGTGTCAGCCCTGAAAGTTGAAGGGCAGTTTCCCACTACTCCTGTTAATAGGTTGTCTCACACTTGATGTCCGATGGTTGGGTATCTTTTCCAAATTTTCCCATTGCATTTATTTATTGGTGCATTTATTGGCCATTGGTGCAAGCTTTCTGCATCTTAAATATTTCTTCTTTCTCTCTCTGATGCCGCCTTCATCCCCTCCTCAGTGTATTTGTAGAGAAGTGGTGTATCTAAAGGCTGTAGAGAGTAGTAACTCAGCCTAGAAGAACTTCACAGGAAGAGGGAGAATCTCTTGCCAACACTTCCCAAGAAGCTCAGTTCAGTGCAGCCCACGGTAGCCCCGTGGTATCAGAGAGGTAAAGCCACTGCAATCTGCAGTTTTACCTTTACACAGGGTAGTTTACTTTTAGACATTTAGATTGTTTAATTTTTTCTTACTGGGTAACAACTGCTTAGAAGATTGTAACAAGAAAACTAGTGATCTTCAGAGAACCTAGCACGTGAAAGTAGAAACAATGGAAATAGCACAAAGAAGAGTAGGTGTTGTGAAGCAGTGCCATGGCTGTTCTCTGCCAGATTTCAACAGCACTGCTAAAAGTCAGCCTGCTGCTACGCTGGGTTGGCGATTAAGGAATGCAGTAAACTTTTGTGGGTATCAAAAGGTGAAAAAGTCACTTTTGGCCTCGGGATTTTGAGTATTCAGACAGAAAATATATAGGATTGCTTTTTAATTTTTTATAATTTTGTTTGTTTGTTTTTGGCACATTGCTAACTTTTGAGACTAGCCTTGATATACTCAGTTCGTACTCTGCCAGAGGAAGCTATATGGTTTTGATTTTGTTGGGGGGGTGGTATATTTAATTGTCAGCATTAAGTAGTGAATGTTTTCTGGGGCTGTTGAGATTTCAGCCTTTTAGATAAATAAAACAAATCCACGTAGACTCCTTTCTCATTGAAATGAGGGAGAGAACAATGTGTTCTTAGCAAACTGAAAACATGATATTGGCAGATAGGCCATTTTCATCTCCAGAGTTTCATGAGGGTCCATTTAACTGTGGTGACAGTCTGGTGGCTGGTCTGTGCTGACTGCAGTTTCCATTAAGTTTTTTGAAGTGGTTTGCTTTGTGATGGAAGTGATCTTAAAAACTACATAACCGATGTGCACAATGACAGAACTGCAACAACTCAATTAGACTAGTTTGTCACACTGGGTAAAGCCAAAAGTAGATTAATGAATTGAACATTCAATACTTGAGCACTTCTTGGCATTGAAGGAAATACATAAATAGGGCGGGTGGTGCAATAGGAGCCCATCTTCAGAATGAAACAGTTGGTGCAGGGTGCCCAGCATTCCTACTGCATATATTTTGGGGGGAGGAGGGGAGGTATTGTCTATAACTTAAACGTGTAAAAATGAATAAACAGCCAGTTTATTTACATATTTTGTCAGCTGTCATGTTTAAAATATTTATCACCCAGCTGCACTGGTGTTCTGCACGTAGCGATAGTATAGCTGTATTATGTAGGAACACAAGATTCATTACGCTTAACAGACAAGAACATACAGAGGACTCGCTGCTCCTTTTTAGTCTCTTCACTGTATTTCTCCTCTTGACAGGAGTTTTCAGGCTCTCTAGAACTGCTTACGGAAAGCATCAAGACTAAAGACAGGCTTCTGCAGATTTTTAAATTGTTAATAATTTACTTATAACTGCACAGTGTCTATGTTTTGGACTATAGAAAGTACTTATTAAAATGTTTGCTTGTTTATGGACTGTCAGGAGAAGCAGCAAGCTATAATGTTCTTAGAACTCTAAGGAGGATTTTAACTAGAAAAGTCCTGCGAGACAAATTGTCCCTTTTTGCTCGTGGCTTTGCTCTTGTTGTCAGAGCAGCCGTGTCCTTGCTATTTGTGCTATTTCGCCTTCCTTCTCTGACAGCAAAAAAGCTTGTCAGGAGCGGTAGGTACTTGTTCTAGAATATTCAGAAAATACATAATGTAACATTTTGAGAGTGACTTGTTTTGATTCATGCTATTCCATTAATACTGTTTTAAGAATGTGAATAAATCTAGCCTTCTGGTAGCAGACAGCATTAAGTACATTTAGTGCAAGAGCGTTGGTGCTTTTAGAGACACTAATAGATCTAGGGGGGGGGGGACATAATTAGATTTTCAAACAAAAGTAAATTATCAGTTTTCCCCTAGAACTTAATCATCTTTTTAATCATCAGATGGATAGGTATCATAGTAGTTAAATGTTTGCCAATGTTTCCATTTTAAAAATTTAGGCATCTCCATTATAAGCATTCATATTTCATTTCACATGTAAGCTTGTCTGTATAACACGTCTTAAGTCTAAAAGCAGTAAATGCCTTACTGCTTTCAAAATGCTTCTTATATATTGTGTTTAAACAAACGAAAGTTCTTCTGTGTTCAGATTTCACTTTTGATTTTTAAAGCGCCGTTGAGTAAGCAGTGAGGACCTCAGTATAAGATGGCACTTTTCTTTAGCAGAAGTATTTAAATATTGTAACAAGGGCTTGAACTTCCTATTCCATCCTAGTTTTTCTGACTGTATGCTTTCACGTGATTCATGCATCTTGTAAGACGTATTTAAAACCTGTATGAATGATATTTAAGAAAACAGAATCAACTAATAAATAGGAAGTTTAAAAAAAAAGTGCAGTGTTTTTCTGCCGTCTCCAAAACAGCTGTAATAATGCAACAATGCAAATCTTAAACTTTTCATAATAAACTCATTGGAATTTTGGATAAAAGATAAAGTTGATGAATTATGAAGATTGCTGAAGAAAAGTATCAATTGCATTAGATCAACTCAACAGAGGAAACATGAAGGAAGTAACTTAAAGTCAAGAAAACAGGCAAAGGACTTAAAAACTCACAACATGCAAAACCACAATAATCCTGCCCTGCCTGCTGTGTGCTGTTTCAAAGCAATAAAATATATTGGTGCAAGCTGTAAATATTAAAATAGATAAGTAAGCAATTGACATTATACATCTTTGAATTATTGGAAATATCATGTGGTAGAATTCTCTTTCATACTCACTGTTGCTTCAAATTGTCAAAATACTGTTTATGAAGAAGATTCCTAGGGGAAGAAAAATATATTAGAAGTTTGGACTGAGATAATTTATAGCGCTTTGTTGTAAAGAAGCCTGTGGAGTTGTAATTATCCCCAAAACAAACATTATAAACCTTGGAAATTTAGAACTAGGATCATATTTTTGAAGTTTGAAATTTATTAAGGTATGGCTATGACTTGAAAGGCAGTTTTATCTCCAGCTATAGTGACATCTTGAGGTGGGAAATGAAACACCTGCTTTTTAGTGTTAAAACAGCAGTAGTCATTGAAATTCATTAATCATAATTAAAGAGTTATTGTAAAAGGAGAGGTAAAATGCCGAAGTACTAGAGGAAGTAGAACTGCAGTTGTACACTGCATTTTGAGGTTTGTAAATTGTTATCCCTGCTCCTTTAACAGAGTTAACTTTTTTGTGGTGCGCATTTATTTTGAATCGAGCAACTTTGAGGTACAGAACGTTTTTCCTGAGAAGCCTCCATCTGTGCTCTGTAGGCACCTCTGTTAATATTTTTATTACCTGTCAGCATAATCCACCAAGAGAATACCCTCTATTAAAAATAAGCTTGTGGATTGGGTTTTTTTACTCTTTTTAACAGTGAGATGAGTTCAGTTCTTTATCCTCTATGTTTCTCTGTAAGCGCTCCAGTTCAACATCCTAAGCAAGTCGAAGGGTAAACGAAGGCCTTCCCATCACAAAATCAAGTTGGGGATTGAGGAAAGGGGGGTGGTGAAGACAGCGTTTAAGCTGTGTGAAAATCTTAAAGGAGTAAAGAACTGAATGAAGGAAAATAGGCATTTATTAGGAGGGTCCAGTTCTGCTTAATTTTGCAAGTGTGAGGACCGGCAGTGTAATGTAAAGCTTAAGGAACGGGCTGATAAGCAGAGAATGCAAAACATACTGCCTTAAGAAAGGGAGCAGGAGGGGGAAGGAAATCAGGTTGGAAAAAATGGAAGTTTCTCTTTTGTTCTGTCAATAACAGTGATTACATAGACATGCGATGTGCAATCCTGTAACCTAAACAATTCATAATGTCTCATTCACTGCAGTTCTTCCAGTGTGACAGATAGGCAAGGGCATAATTTTAACATGTGAACTCATGAGAAAGATGCCAGGAGTAATACAAGGTGCACTTGAGTCACAATTCAAACTGTAAAAGGGACTGTTAGTGTTTCTAATTGAGTGCTCAAGCATTTTCACAGTTGTTGTATAGAAGGAATAATTTCCTACAAGATGGAAAAAAAAGTAATTTAGCTAAAGGCTTTATTGCAGTGAGGACTGTAAGCAGAGCCTTACATAAAAACATAAAAAAACCCCAACTGCCAGGAACTGTATCAGCCATAAAAGTTAGTCTGGCTGCAAGAGCTTGCAGGTACACTGCAAACGGTATGCCATATCAGCTTTACATGCAGTAAATTTATTTCTTTAAATATCTGGCAAATGTTGTTTATATTCCTTTAGTTTCCCTTCCTTCCTCTCCTTTTTTTGTCCACGACAGTCTAAAATCAGGCTGTCTTAATTTTTTTTTTTTTTTTTTTTTTTTTTTTGTCACTCCCAGGTAGCATCTGCTATTGCTCCCTTTGGGAACATACATTTGCAGCCACTTCTTCACTGTAACCTTTTATGTTGCACAGTGTCTCTGCTTTACCTTGATGGAAAGAAAGAAATTACTCTTTGAATTGCAGAAATACATTCTGGAAAACAGTAAAATTCATTTTCTATTTACTTAAAAACTGTACCAGCTGCAAACAATTATCCATCAATAATGTATTTTCAGCTAATCAAAGACCATGTTCTTCTAGGGGGTTTTTTATTATTTGCAGATACTGTTTATTGGCTTATATTGAGAATATTCATTACAGTAAAATGAAATAATAATCTTTAAGTGATAAATATGACACCACCTGATCTGCAAGCAGTGCAGGAAGGAGTTATTCATAGGTGGGGACCAAGCTGTAATAGAGTTGCAATTCAAATAAACATGTCCTGTTTTTAAGTGTGTAGATAATTTTATCAAAATAAAAGTAAATTGATTCTAAGTATGAAATTCAGAATTAATTCCACCAAACAGAGCTTTTCACTTGGGTGGATCTTTGTCACCATACTACTTATTCTCGTTTTATAATAACTTGGTTTAGTAACTTGATTTCCCTGCCAGAACCGCGCCCACAGCACTGCAGATGGCAAGTAGCATTTCCCTATGGGATTGTAACCCTGCCGAATTTCCATCCTACTGCTCAAGTTTGGAGAGCCTTATTATATCTTCATTTAAACTGATAGTTTTACTTCCTCATCCTAGTACTTTCTCAACTTTGCATTTGAGGGTTTTTTATACTTAAAACAATTGTGTGTGTATTCCAGCTAGCAATTTAGTCCTGCTCTGGACCTCAAGCTTGTTTAAAAAATGAATGTCTTTCAGAAAGTTCAGTCCAGCCTGATGGCACTTACAGCCTTTGTGAAAATCACTGAAAAATATTTTGATATGTTGCTCACTGAAGTATGTACCATTATATTATAACCACAATATTAAAAATGTGAATGCCAGTTTTGTGAATTTCCAATAGATGGATGATAGGTGGCACTTTGGCAGTTTGGGTATAGATTCAGAATTGATAATTGAAAGAGTACTGATTTTTGTTTATTGTTTACTTTGAAAATATTTTATTATACTAAGGCATTATATAAATGCATTATACAAACATACATTCCAGAATTAGTGCTTTAACAACATTTGGAAGTAAAATCTGAAATTAAACTGTCATTACGTTGGACTTGTGGGGAAAAGGAAGGGTTTACCACGTCTTAATGCTGCAAATACTGTTATCGATACAGGAGTTTAAAATTTCAATGAATACATTCATCGATAGTTAATGTTGGGGAGTTTCTTTTATATGTTCTACTCATGCAGGTCATACTTTTTTTTAAGATGAAAAGCATTTACATTTTTGAGGTTTTTGTAAATATGCTGGGTTTTTATAATAACTTTTTTTTTTTTATGTTGAGTTCCTGAAACAACAGGAACACACCTAAAAAATTCATTATAATCTCACACTTCGATGCCATGCTGGAAATATTCCAAACTTCATGCAACTTTCATATGGCAGATTCGTTAGCAAGCCTTTGGAGAATGCTGTTTCAGGGCAAGCGGCTAGTATCTCTATTCTCAGTTGGAGGGTGGATGAATAGTGATGCGAGAACGGAACCTATTTCTGACAAAAACAGCTTGTCTAGCTCAGCCCCAAAATGGCCCACAAAGAAACTTCTCTGATTTAGCTGAAGCTTTTGCCAGTCCCACAGTAAGCTCCCCGGCAGTGGTTTTGTGAGCTCTGCTGGTGCGCTGCCCAGTACCACAAAAAGAGCTACCAGCCCTCTGGGAAGAGACACTCCTCTGCCTGTCAGGCTTTACGAAAGCTGTTCGGTTGAGGTTGGTTTGCTTAAGTCATGTAACTTCTACAAACTCTTACTTCATAAGCATATAACTTCAAATGAAGTTTAGGCTTTACCAAGTTACAGTGTTTGTTTTCCTGCCTCCCAGAATGAGTTTGTTGAGTGCTGATGGACTTGCAGGTTCGGCACACTTGGGCTTATGGCTTCTGAAGGTTATTTGGATTTCGTGTCTAGGTAGAAATGATTAGTTGCCTAGCATGCTGTTAATAAAGGTATATACATTGGTAGAGGTATTAACTAGCACTCAGGGACCCATGATTGTACAAAGTGCGACAAGGCAATTTGAGAGCCTGTAATATATCAAATAATTACCTAATAAAAATAGCTTTAAATAAGATGCTTACATAATAAAAATAACTTTTAATAGGCATATGTACTAGTTCTTAATAGGACCCATTTATAAAACCAAGATGATTTGCTTTACTAAACATGAATAATTAATTTGGAAATATATTTTTATTTTGTGACATTCTTAGCATCAATTAACATCAATTTGTTAGTTTCTTAACACCAGTTTGTTAGAATAATTTTAAAATTTCCCAAGTGGAAGTCATCTTTTTTCAGCCTGAACTTTAATCTTGAGCCAAAAGAGGGGGAAAAAAAAACTCTGAAAGACTTAATTGGTATCGCAAAATCCATTTTCATACTACAAGAATCAACTCCGGTCTAGTTACTATAGTTCTGAAGGTACATGATTACCATTATTTCTGTCAGGTACAGTAATACTTCATTCTGTCTTTCATTAATTCTTTACTAAAAAAATGCAATATAGGTAAATTTAGTCATCAATCTATTTTTATATTTGTTTCTTTTTTAAATAAATTCTGACTCAACAGCTAAGTGACTGGTAGAGTTACCAACTATTGCCAGAATTGTTGATTTGGTGAGATGGGGATACCATGCTGAAAGGTTTAATGAAATCTCATCAAATTAAAAGGTTTTCATTTCTGAACTTGGGTTTAGGTAGCTTATTTTTTAGAATGCGTAAGTAGTCTGAAAGCTATTTCCCACCAAATTGTTGTGTGTTTTTAACAATAAGGCATCCTATTACAAAATATAAACCGTTTAATAAAAATGCGAACAGCACTCTGAAAGATTCTGGAAGTTTTCCAATTATTTCTGTCTTCTCGCTAATTTTGCCTGTTTATGCATTAATACATTTTGTAGCAGGTTCTTTGAACTCTGTTCTGTCAATTCTTCAATTACAAATTCAAATATTTTATACCCAAATGAGCACAAAAGACATGTTTTAAAGAACATTATTTTTTAAAAAAGTACCTATGTATTCCGCTACTAGTTTCCCAACCTGACAGAAAAGCTTTTTTTATATGCACTTGGAATACACAGCCACCAATTAGCTCAACATCTACTCAGCCTCTGTAATTCTTTCATCTTCCACAGCGGGGTCTGTGGTTTGGATGCTTAAGGAAACTGTTCTCCCACCATTCCCCTTTCATATTTAATTCCTCTTTTTATAGGTTAAATTATGCAGGATTTGTTTAAAGCACAGGAATCTTCATTATTTACTGCTGCTTTAAAATTCAGGTATGCTTTTCATTAGGTACCTAGTGCTAAAAACATACAATCAAGGAGGAAACAAGGGGACGGTGGAGTTTTCTGAGCCAATAGTGGGTCTGGAGCTGGGCAGAAAACATCCTTACTAAGTGCTTTGCACTAATATTAGTGGAAAACAAGTGTAGTTTTCAACGTGACATTCTTGGCACAAAAAAACTACTTAGTAAGTAAACTTGTCCAGTTATTCTGCTGATGCGAAGATTTTTCATGCTTATAAAAACAACTTTTACAGATGTTTAAAGGGGAAGAAATAACTACAATCTTTTCTTTATAATACTTTTTTTTTAAATCTTGGCTTTTTTATTAATAGTTCCCTGTACTGATATTTTATTCATGTTTTTTCTCTTGTATAATGCATGTTGAGTACTGTTTCTGGATCTTATGATTTCAACAGAATAAACCAGAGCACTGCTGGATAACTGAACATATCCGTTACCCTTTAAAGAGTTATAGCTTACTTTGTGGACATCTAATTAATGTGTTCTTCTGCATCTCCTCTGTTGTTTTAATTCTGTTCCTCCCACAAGGGAAGCTTGTTTTCCTGGATTTTGTAATCAGTGACCATACAATGCTAACGGCACCAACTTCTAATTCTCTCTAGGAGATTTCTGTATTTTTATTCTGCTTAGGTTTTTCTCCAGAAATCTCAGTGAGACCCTACTCTTGATTGATAACTACAGAGGAATTCAGTCTGGGAGGGGAAACTCATTGGACTTTGGGAATGACATATAGACTCAGAGGCCTAACATCTTTCAGTTCACTCACCGAGTCAGGTGTTTTGAATATGAGTTATGTCTGCATATAATTGACATGAAATTATATCAATAACCACATCCTATAAGTCAGAATTAAAATAGGAACTATGGAAGCTAAAGTCATGGCTAATCACCATTAAAAGTGAAATTACCTGAAATTGCTCAAAGTAGCAAGGGAAAGAAAAAAAAAATTTTTTTAATGGAATTGTATTTTTTAGGTCTTTCCAATATTTTTATAAAATGTACTGCGTAAATTGCTCAAAGTTGTAGCAAAGTTAATCATCGTTGCTGACGTATGCTAATCTGTGTTGGTTTGGCTGCACTTTGAGGTTATGCTAGCTCATATTATCCATTTTACATTTTACTATAAGCTAAGGCGATATGGAGAAAAACCAACCAACATAACATACAAGACAACTTTGTCCCTCATACTTTACCAAATGGTACCTTTGGTTTGAAATCACATACTTTTGCAGGCCATAGAGACCCACCTCATTCGAAAATCAAGCGGGGGGCTGACATACATTGCTGAGTGGAAGGGTGGACTGCTGGAACACAAGATGGGACATCTCACTTGTTTTGCTGGAGGCATGTTTGCTCTAGGAGCAGACGGAGCACCTAATGACAAGACGGGCCACCACATCGAGCTTGGTGCTGAAATTGCTAGGACTTGCCATGAATCCTATGATCGTACGAGTAAGTACCGTCTTGCAGAGTTTAGTTTCCCAGTTTGACTTTGTGAAGGCAGCCATCGGTATTTTCACATAACGCTGAATGAAGGTTGTGTGATGGTGAGAGCTCCTCATCCTTTCTAAGCAAATGCTGCTTTGTTCTAAGAGTAACTTTAAGAATGGCTAGTCTGTTTTATAGGTAATTTCTGTGCACCTGGATCATATCTACTCGCTCTAGTCATGAACATGATAGCTTTTTTTTCCCTTTGCCAATTTCTGTATAGCCAAATATGCATAAGAGAGGGACCCTGTTCATTTATGCATCAATATAGCTATTAATCACGTTTTATGCACAAAAAATTATTTTAGTCTCAGTTCTATTGGTACAATGCTGCAAACAACAGAATTGCACAAAGAAAGTGGATTTCTGTGCAAGAAATTTCTTTGGATTCTTTCATCTTCTTATAGAAATAACCCTGGCAGCATTTCAGGTCCCAGAGTGTATTTTCCAGTTTGATATAGAAAGGTAAATATCCTTTTCTTTTAAGCAAAATTTCACATGTTGCTAGTTATATGAAGTCTTCCTGAATGCAAATGTTAGCATCACTGTTCAAACTGAACTGTCAGTTTAAGGCATTGATGAAAATCAGCTCTCTCCTACTCTGAATTATTTACAAAATATGAAAACAGGAGATGCTGCAGTATCTTTCAGAAATTATACACCTTTTGGGTAACCTGGCTTTGTGCCACATGAAAGGATAGTTGATTTGGTGGGTTACATAATTTGAAATCTCTTTTAATGCCCTTATTTTAGCATGTGTTTTTATATTGGCTAGGCATGAAACTGGGACCAGAAGCCTTCAGATTTGATGGTGGTGTTGAGGCCATCGCTACAAGACAAAATGAAAAATACTACATCCTACGACCAGAAGTCATAGAGACCTACATGTACATGTGGCGGCTCACTCATGACCCAAAGTACAGGCAGTGGGGATGGGAAGCTGTAGAGGTAATGTTCTATTGGACTTTGTTCTTACTAAATCCTAGTATCTTGGTAAGTGAGCTATTTAATGGTATCTGGATATTGTTTAGCAGTTGGAGAGTAAGTATTTATTTTAAATCATTAACATCAATTCAAATTTCCAGAGATTCATTTACTAAATAGATGAACTAAGATCATTTTGACAAAACCAAATACTGCTGGTATTATATATATTAGAAAAATACCTTGTGATTTCTCCTTCTTAAATGCTTCTTAGATCAGGGTCATATTTGGATGTGCTGCTCCAGGTATTGAGTATTGCTGCATATGAATGGAAAGTGCAAACGTGTGTCAAATTTGAGCCTTGGACACGGAAATAAGTTTTATGAAGTGTATTTTCAACAGTAATTGTACGAAGGTGATTTTAATTAAGGTGATGAAGGCCAAGATGAAGTACTAGATAGTACCGAACATTTAAAAAATGGGTCACTTTCAAAAAGCGTAGGTCTACTGGACTGAACTCCATTAATGATAACAATTTCTTCTAGACTTAAATTTCTGTGTCCCACTAGCCTTTGAGCTTCAACCAGTCATGCTGAATCTAGCTATTTGTGTTTGTCTAGCACAAGCCTTCCAAGAGGGCAGCTAGTCTATACTGCAAAAATGGGCTTGCCAAATCCATTGTTTCCCTTATTTCAATGATTAATCACTCTTGCTGCTAGAGACAAGAGCCTTTGGATTTACCATGTTTCATCCTCCAGGTATGGGTCCTTATTACACTTTCAGAGTTCACTTATTTTCTCCTCATATTGGTGTTGCCCTTGCTAAATTAATCTGCTTTTCACTCTTACTTTGGAATTTCTAAGCAGACTGGTATCTTATAGGAGATACAGGAAGCTGAAGAATATTATTTTTGCAGCTCTGTATACTTAAGAAAAATGATGAAAAAAAAAAAAAAGAAAACAAAACTCTGTATATTTTGTTCACAGTGAGCTCTCCTTTGCAGAGTTACTGCTTTCCAGGATTTCAAAAACATCCTCTTTGTCCGTTTGCCCAACACTTCTTGCTTCTAGGGGTGTATGATGATAACTTTATTGGATGGGCCTACACCACTAGTATAGAGCAACCTTCTACAACTAAGGGAAGAAGGTGAAGGCTTGTGTTGTGCAATTTCTCATTCCTGAGGGACCCTACTAGAGAGCTATTACTGGGTTATGGCTCCATGTACCTGGCTGCGACATGATATCCGCTAGTTACCTGGCTCCATCAACAGCAACCAAGATCTGTAATTGTATTCAGTATTCACCATGTGAGATACTGAACAGATCGCAAATGTTGTTGAGTGTTGTGAAAAAAGAGTGTTTCAAGTCTGGTAATTAGATATTCTTGAAGAATGAAATTTATGGTAAAACCTGCTTTCCATAAAAGAATAGCTGCTAGCATTAACTATTGTTCTACTCTCTAACTTCCCCTTGTTTGAATAGTCACAGCAATTCCATATCTGCAGTCAATGCTGTATTTGGCTAGGTAGACGGTAGTTATTTAGGACCTTTTATTTGGCTCCCTTGGGTGTTGGCTCTATTGGCCCTGAAACAATATGCTTCTGAGTTAATGATTCCAAAGCAATTTTTTTTTTTTTTAAAAAACCTCTAATTTAGAGTGCTGTTCCCTTACTTTCTTCTTCGCTAACAGCAGCCATAGGCACACATTTTACTACTGGAATCTTCCCAGGCAGATTATAATTGGAATATTTACAATGTCTGTTTATGGAAGTCATCCCACCAGGCTTCAGCAATGCCAAGTGTTCCTTCTCCAGGAGATGTTTTTCCTGACTCATTGTTGCTGCCCACACCGATAACATTGTTATAAACAATTGAAATGTTTTCCTTATTATTATTCTTTACCCTCTTGGTTCAGTTTGTTAGTGTTTATTTCAGGTTTGTATACTCGTTTACCTTCTTAGGGCTCCCCATGTGTTCCTTGTTTAACATTCTTGTGGTTACTCTCCTCTGGCTCTAATGTAGTGGATTACAGCCCATGTGTGGGAGATGCAGCTGGTCCCATTCTGTACAGGCCCATCTTCCACTGTCCTAATGTGCAGTTGCGTGTTTCACAAAAACAAATCTTACAGCTTCACAAAAGTTACACAGTCAGTTGTAGGTTTCAAATAGTTTTTTTTTCTTTTTTTCTCTTCTTTCTTGATATTTATAGCCCATACAGCTCCACCTAATACTGTATTTTTTTGTTCCAGCACATGTCATGATAGCTTACCACAACTATTTCATAAATTCTGCTCCCTCTTGGTCCTTATTCTTGCACCAGAGAGCATGTCACTCCACCCTTTTGTTCTTGGGGAAGTCCCTGACTACTGAATATGGTTGGTTTAATTACCAACACCTGTTGCACAAAGAGGAAGCTGAGATTGAAACAAAAAAGGGGGAACAATCAGACCATATGTTGTTGCCCAAAAAAGTTGTTCTTCAGGTGTTTCATGTCCATTTTCAACTCATGACACTGGCTATAAGAACTCATTAGGTTTGTTTTCCAGTGCCCTTGTAGTAGAAAAGGAGACTGCTCTACAAGTCATGACTTCTAAACTCTCCAACAAGTCTATTAATTCCTTCTAACTTTTATAGACTAAAAACATGCTCTAGCCTCTCCATTTTTTCTTTGGAAACTTGCTTTGCTGCTTTAATTTGAGTCCAAGATCATTCTGTGTGTACTTCAGCAGTTGGAAAAAATGCAGTTATGACCAATAGCAATATCCACTGTTACTGAGTCAGGTTTTATCAGCTTAGCTCACGAAAGTCTCCCTTTCTGCATTATAAATGTGGCACATATTTTGAATTCACAGCACTGCCTTTGTTTCTTCCCTTTATGATACTTTGAGCCTGTCAGCTGGTTTTCATTCTGCTTGATGTTTTCGATTACTCTAGCATAACTGATCTTAGCCACCCTCATTTTCTGAGAACCACTATTTTAAAATGTGTTTGATTGTTTCTTCCCACCCACCTCTACTCCACTCCCACTGTGAACATCACCATACTCTGAAACTGCAGGTATAAGCACAAAAGGCCATTGCTGCCAGTTAAAGGAGGGTGACAACCACAAGCCTTCTTCTCATACTAATGCTGCATGTGAATGTCCTCTTCCTTTAGTTAAGGGGGAAGTAGCTTTGCGGAGTAAGATGCTTCACATTTGCATCAAATAGATACTACCAGATGACTAACATGGTGCAAGTTAACCTCTTAGTTTGCATCATAGCAGGGTGTTCAGGTACCTATACGGTATCTCCCTACAATGAACTCACAAAGAACGCTCTAACTACACGTTAGAGCACATAAACCGCAACTGCAATTTGCTTTCATTTTACCTCACCCTGTTTAGAATACAGATGTTTCCTTGAATAATAGCCTTATCCTTCAAGTTCAAGTTCTCCTTCTGCTGTGCCTTGCTAAACGTAATCTTTTGTTTGACATTGAAAATCCAGACACAGATTCAGCATTTTGAATTCATTGCAGGTTGAAGTAGACGAGAGGGAAGGAGTACCAGCCAGGGGAAATTACTTGTTTAAACTTAAGTATATTTGTCACTTAGTAAAAGTGTCCAGGAAAATTAAAGAACCTAAAGACACATAAGAAAAGACAAATAGGCCTGTTATATTTTAAAGGATCTCTCCTGGAGAAAAATCCCTTTTAAATATACAATAGGCAGCTTACTCTCCAGTGAAAACTACGGAGAGCCTGACATGCAAGCTAAATATATGCAGATAGCTACAGGGACTGAAGCAAAAACAAGGACGTTTAGGATATCTACTCACAGCAAAACACAGATCTTGAACAGCCTTTAGAGCAGGCGGAGGTGATGGATACCTCAGTAATTATTAGTGACTTTTGGTCCCATCTCTCTCTCTCATCAGAAAATGCATATTCTGCCTCTCTGCTTGTTTTAGGCATATTTTCTGCCTTTTCATAGCTTTTTGTCATATGCAGTTTGAAATGCAGCATCTTTCCCTAAATAAAATCTACACATCCTGTAATCACTTCAGTGATATTTGTAATAACTTCAGAAATGGAGGCACTAGTTGTCTTCCATATCTCCATCAGGGGTTTGATAAAGCTCCAGGAATTTCTGCCTGAAAGTTATTGCTTCAATACCTGTCTCTGCAGCAAGCACCATGTTTCAGGGTAGTGTGGTCCTGAGTGATTGTAGCAATCCACCACACTTACTGTCATTTTCATTGTGAGAAGTTATTTAGGGGTAAAGAGCATTTTCTGGATTTGTTTTTGAATAATGAGTTGTTTTAAATATAATCATCTTAGATTCTCTTCACTCCTTTATTATACTGCTTGATACCAGAGAATTATTATAAAACAGAATAAGAAAAATGAAGAGGCTAAGAATACTTTTGACCTTGTTAAATAGGCCAATTATAAAGAAAAAAGGTGAATGAATATTTTTAAACAAAACAGTGATAAGAGAACCGATACTCAAATAAGGTACTGGATAGAGGTATATTTAAAGTTATGGCTCATATATAGGTACCACCTTTCTAATGCAAACACCTGTCTAAAATAAAGACAAGCAGCAAAATTTATTAAATAGTATAACCATATATACCTTCTATACTTCCAGCACCAGGTACATGCTTTTTACCCTTCTGTATACACCCTTCATCTGATCTTTTTTCTCCTTCAAAATTAGCTGATCATATGGAACATTCCTGGGGGCAGAAAAGAAACTATATTTTTAGGTGGTCTGTGTCTTCCTTTTTATTGTAAAATAGGAATCAATCATCTGTTTTGCACCTTTTAACTGAATACACAGTTTGGAAACTAGTTAGAGAAAAACACATTCTTATATCTAAAACATGTTAAGTCCAGCCACATACTAGCTTTCCATCTATTCCTTTGTAACAGACAAAGCTTTTTCAGAAAGGTATCAAAAATAGTACCTACTGCAGAAAAAAAATTTAGTAGCCCAGTATCACAGGCTTCCCACTGAAAAAAATGAAATAATTGCAAAGAGAAACCAAACAACTTACATGGAAAATGGAGAGTTGCCTTTCCTTTTCCAAAGTGACTTGCAGGAGGTAAGGAAAAGACTGGTCTTTATCATTGTGTTCAATTCTATCACAATAATTTTTAAGCACTGAAATATGACCAAGAAAGGTACATGTGACACGATCTCTGAAGAGAGACTTGTCTGATAGACAAGCCTATGAAAGAGAGGCTATTGTTATTCCTATTAAAAAGAGGAAAAAGAAAATAAGTGAAAATCCATATATTTTTACATCCATATATCTTTCCTTCTGAAAACTGGTTTGTGGTCACTTCTTTTATTAATTTATCATTTTGCTTCTCTTCCTAAATGTAAAATTAGATGTGTGTCCTTTTAAAAAGAGTTTTCTATCTAGAGCTTTATCTAGTTTTCCCCTCTTTATCAAAAAATTTTTGACAATTTTTTTTTTTGTGAGTTTTATTGTCAAACAAAGAAAAACTGACAGATGATTCGTTTTGTTAATGCAGCTGGTTTTTCCCCTCCCTCTTCAGGCACTGGAAAAACACTGCAGAGTGGATGGTGGCTATTCCGGCATTAGAGATGTTTATAACAATCATGAAAGCCATGATGATGTGCAGCAAAGTTTCTTCCTTTCAGAGACACTCAAGTAAGTTAAAGTTGACTTTCATTAATATGAAGTAGTTCTATGTATCATCTTTACAGATAAGTATTTCTCATTAGTACCCTTGACATTCACGTAACAAAATCTGACTGAAATACAAGAGCTTCTCTTAGGTGATGGGAAGCTGAATTGCCTTTTTCTTCCTTCTGTATCAATAAACTAAGTTCTATGACTTCTGGAAGTTATTTTTACTTCTGATAAAGGTACTTGATAGTCTTTGTTGAGAAATTAAGTCTCCTAGCTTTGATAGGATCTAATTATATATGCCAACACTAGTGAAACAAATTGAGTAGACAGAGGACTTATCAGGCTTGTATTGCATACTTTTCATTCTAAAACTACAGAAAAAGAAAAAAAGTCAATTTGCATGGTAAGTTCACAGGGCCTGTTAAGAGAGAAAAACAAAAGCTTTCATTATCTATCATTTTCTCCTAAGTTTTTAATGAAATAAAGGAAGTTTTGTCTTGGTTTCTTCACTTTTGTTGTTGTTGTTGTGCAACTTGTTCTTGCAAAGACCAGAAAGAAGCAATCATGCCATTTCAACAGAAAGTGTAATACTGAAGTAAATGAAATACCGTAAATACATTTATATACACAGTGGCATTTTTTTTGAGATAGGCCAATTTAAAAAATATAGTAGAGGGAGTGCACTATCAGAATTAGACCAAGAAAAGCCTTCAGGGGAGGATGGCAATTGAGAAAAAATAAAATCTCATTTGCTTTCATCCCTAACAATAATCATGCTACAGTAGCTACCACCTTGTATCATGACAATAAACGTTGGATTTGTTTATTGGTTACTGCTGGCTTTAATAGACCCTGTCTTAGTAAATGGATGCTCAAGCTACTGGTCTAGTGCTAGTTGTCGTCTTTAAAAATCCTAAGCCAGAGGTTGTTCTCAGAAGTAAGACAGGATTGGACTACAACATTTTCATTCCTACACCTTGACATATGTAGACATTCAGGAGGAAAAAGATTACTATGGTTGTATATTATCTAAACAATATGTAATAAAATTAGCAAGGATGAAATGGAAGTGAAGCAAACTGATATTTAACCTTGATAGCCTAAACTTCTTTGCCCTCTATCAGGATAGAGGCATTCTTTTGCCGGTCTCCAGTTGGTATTGCCCTTGAGTCCAGTCTGAGTTGAGTAGCCCCAAAGTTTTGTGCTCATCATTGTGATGCTGGGACTTACTGGTGTTTTGTGTGCAGTTACCTCTTTCCATTGATACATTCATAGGGAAACCAGGTATTTATGTTTTCCTGAAAACTACTGCGGTGTCACATTTCCTGCTTTTTTTTCTTGCCAGGTACTTGTACTTGCTGTTTTCTGAAGATGATCTTCTTCCATTCGAACATTGGGTCTTCAACACAGAGGCTCATCCTCTGCCTGTTCTTCACAAAGATGATGGGAATAAAGAAGAAAACCAGAAATAGATGAAGATTAAGTTATACTTTGTTTCATTCCTTATGTTTCTTTCCAGGACTTGGGCACATGATTTGGTTTTAAATTCCTGAGTTAAGTTTTTAAATCAAGTGTTTTGCAGTCCGTTTTCTTTAACAGTAAATATTTATGAATGGACCCAAACTAATTATGATAAAACCTCAGGCCTCTAATCCAGCTGAACCACTTCTTAGAAGAGAAATAGGACATCTCTCCAGATTTTGTTAGGCTGCAGTGTCATCTTGGCCAAAAGAGGGTCTGCATGTTACTTGTTTCCTGTTATGCTTTTAATTTGACTGCAAAATTCTTTTTCTCCTCTGTGAGGAGATGTCTGCTTTAAGCTGTAATATTTTGCCATGTTGCAAAAAGCCATATTGAATTAAGTATAAAGAGCTTTTTTGTTTTGTTTTGTTCTATGTTAATTTTTGTGTGTCATCCAAGACAAATCTTGTGACTGTGACAGCCTCTTCTTTATGCGGGTCTATCATTACTTGGTAAAGTAGCTGATGTATTTCATTGTCAATGAAGTCTACATAGGAATATTTTCATCTCATGCAGACACAACTCTGAAACTGCAGTATATGTTGAAGTTAGTCTAAACTTAGTTTTTATGAATTTAGCACATTAGTTAGCAGACCTTAGTTTTTCAGGTTTTGATTAGAATATTGTAATAGAATAAATTGTTTGCTCCCTTTTCTAAGTGGTGTTAATCTCATATCTTTAGTCAGGCTAATACAGACTAAAAGAAGATAGTCATTTCATATTAAGAAAGGGAGTCTTACCTTATTTATGTATTTAGTCCAGTAACTTTCATTTGGATGGATGGTAAAAAAACATAAAAAAATACTTGATGACATTTTCCTGGAAGCTAAGAATTATACCAGAGACAACTTGGTTTTCTGGGACTTCCCCAAACATTCAGATAGGTTCAGACTTGACAATCTATGTTAATAAAGTTAGATGTCCAGATGCCTTGAAAATCACTTGTCTCCTTAAAAGATATTTGGAGAGGAAATTATCCAGTGTACAACTCAAACTTTCTGAAAGCACCAAGTCCATCTTCTTGAAGTGATGGAAACACAGTGTACTTAAAATTACTCCCTAGATTAGAGGCCTGGCTTACTAAGAAAGGTAACAGCTTTGCCAAAAATACTTTACTTTATAGCATCACCAAAGGGAAAAAAAAAAATAGGCACAATTAATTCCTGTTTCTACTTAAGTGTAGTAGTTTGGAGTGGTTTACATGATTATTAAGTCTACCTATGTTTTTATTTAATGACAGGATGACTTTCATGTATTTTGAGTAGGGTGTAACACCTGGCTTCCTATTCTGAGAAAGCACATTATTCACTAATTTGACTGCAGCAAAACAAATATGGTTCTGAACAGTAATCTTCTTTAAAGGTATTTATTAAGCTAGCTCACATGTCCAGCATAGCTAATCATAGCTGAGGAAGCACATTTGTTTAGGCATTACAGAGTACATTTTTTTTTCCTGTACTGACAGAGGTCTGCAGTGTAGTTTTTCTTAGGTAGAAGCCAAGAGCAAAGATAACAGATTACATTTTTATATATAGCGGCTGGAGACTGACCCATAAACTTGACCCTCTGGCATCTGTAAAGACAGCCCTGCCTCTCTGCTTCCCCTGCAGACAGAGAAGATGGCATGTGCCACATGAGCCACCCAAGACACTTACTTACATAGGGGGCAAGGGAAGAGCATCTTCAGCGACGCTGATCCTTCCATCACAGGACTGGCAGAGCTGTGCGTTCGTACATGGAAGTTAATAGGGGTACCCTGCTGAGCCTGGGCAACCCAGAGCTGGGAGAATGGATACAAACCTATGTGCATCTGCCTCAGATGAAGCCTGCTTACGTGGAACTGGTGCATTGAGTCAAGACTTTTTACTTTACTGCCTTTTTTTAATTATTATTATTTTCTTTTTTAAAGTATGGATTCCCTCATGTCACAGTAACAGTTTTCTGAAACTGAACGAGCAAGAATGAAGTCTTGCTCTCCTGTTGAAAAGCAGAACTCCTGCTGATTTTGATACTCCAGAATTTGTATTGTTGGAGGACTATAATATTTCATTGTATTTCTTCAGAAACAGTATTTATAAGGGAGCTTTTTTCCACACACACACCCCCACCCCAAGTAGCACAGAGAAATTATAGGTGTGGAATAAAAACAAAAGTTCTCTTCCCTCTTAAACCAAAAAGTAATAGTAATTACTTTTATCTTAGTTATCATTGTTAGATCATCTGCTCCTGCCTACCACGTGGTTGTGCATGTGCTGCTATAGGCCTCATATCAGTTAAGTAACTACAGTAGCTCAGACAAAAACAGTCTTTGAGAAATGTGTTTTGTAAGCCTCTTTTTACATTTTTTTCTTAACCACACTATGCTTCCCCCAGCTGTGTCTAGTGATCTTGCCTTTACTTAACAAGCTGAAGAGAAACAGTGGAGAAACAGATAGCTCTTCTCTGTGTCTCAAAAAGCAGGCTACAAACATACAATTCTTGTATGCATTGGGTCCTTTGTACTTAAATAATAAGCATCATGACTGTTTCCTTGTAATACAGACACTTAGGATGTTTTGTTTTGGTTTTTTTTTAGTTTGGGAGTTACGATGATTTGAAAGAGCACAAATTTGATGTGACTGGTATTGGTATTCAGGTTGTATGTACAAACTGCACTATACTGTACTTTTTGTAAACTAATGTAAGTAGACGAGACGATTGTACAACGTGTAGATCTGCCAACTGTAAGAAAAAAGCCTTTTCATAAACTGAGAATATATTGATTTTTCTTTTTTTTTTTTTTTTTAATTAACCCCAAAACACCAAAGTTAGAGCAATCATTCTGAAACAGTCAGTACTTACCACTGCTTGTTAGATTGCCAAGATAACATGCGTTTTACTTCCCTTTCACTGAACTAGCTGTGTGGAAGTGGCTAGTGATGGTCACTTTGTGTTCCCAGTCACTCATAAGAGCAAAAGAAATTGCTTGGTGCGGGGAGGAATGGACTGGTATCTTTGCATAAACACACTGTCTATACTTTTCCCATTTCTTTGTAGCATAATAATGCATTTGAATCTGCCTATGTTAAGTCCTAAGAGGTAGATCACTTTAAATGGCACCCACATTGTTTCATGGGAAAAAAGAAAATGTTTTGATTGTTTGTGAGATTAAGTATTGCATATGTGTTGGTTGTACACAGATTTTTTGCAATGCCCAATGGCTCACTGTTTCTATGGTGACTTCATCATACATATTATCCATTTCTATCATGCATTTAAATTGGTTTTGATTTGTACATAGTCCATTTAGTCTTTTCATCTTTATATAAACTGAAATTATGGAATACATAATAGATCAAGATGCTTAATTTTTAAGAACTTATATTTGTAAAAATTTCTCTATTGTGAATAAAGTCTTTTAATATATCTGTTCAACTTGTTACAATTTTTCCCAAGTGTGTTGCAGAAGTAACTACAGGAATCTGCTGCATAGTCTGGTTTGGCTGCTATACTCATGAATTTTTGTCAGCAGATTGGTTTGATGCAGATTAGTACTGTGTGTACTTGTTAAGATATTATTGTTAATTAATGTTAGTCAGTGTATATAGAATTGCTACCACAGAAATAAATTCCTAGAAATTTTTGTCAATAAAGTTCATCCTACCAAATGTATTTTGGTAGAAAGTGAGCTTACTAATGAAAAGCAGGAAGCTGGGAAGTCAGAGGTGGCAGGCAGTAAGCACAGTGAAGGTCAGTCACTCCAATTCGTGTTCTGCACAATACAAGCAGGCTTCAGCTAAATGCCATTTAGGAGCAAACACCAGAGCAGAGATGACATGGCTGTCACAGTGCCCAGCATTACATGATCATGTAATGAAACACTATCATTAAGTCCATGCTCCAGAGGAGAGAGGAACAGTTGTCATAGGAACCGTAACTACATTTTGTGTCAGAAGGACGTGTCAGTAAGATCTCCAATCTAAATACCGAAATAATAGCTACACCTCATAGATAACCTTGTTTTCTCTGTTTAGCAGTAAGCCTCATCCAAAGACAAGAGTGAAATAAACTGCCATGATTTTACAGAACAGTCTCAGTAGCATCAATTTCTGTCAAAGGAACTTCCTCATTAGACCTGCTGAAGTCATTTTGGAGGGTAGCTCTTAGGTCTGGGGGTCTCCTTTTTCCAGCATAGTCGCGGGTGTGCAGCTACACAGTGCAATCCTTGGGGTAGTCAGCACGCAGTCCCCCTCCTGTAGCTGGCTCCAGGACCACACAAAGTGCTACTCAACAAGTTAAACATGAACTAACGCAAACCTTAGTGGAGCACGTTATTCACAAGAGACGTAAATACAAGCCTGGCTTAGAATTTCAACCAATTTGGTCTCCTAATTGGATGCTTGGTATGGTTTGTTTTCTGCAGAGGAAAAAGGAACTAGGACTGAGTTGACAATTAGTCAAGACAAACAGGATTTGCCCCGCCATCTGCATTGCCCTATGGCCTTGCTCTATCACAAGAGGAACTTGGCACTCGTATGATAGCATCTGCTATGGAAACAGCCCTTCATCTGATCCACCTTAATCTTGGGATTAGTCTGTCCTGGTTCATCTCAAATGCGGGAGGAAAGATCATGCATAAAAAAGCAGTCTGCCAAACCCAGGAAATGGTCACTGAGACTTGGAGCTCCTGTCTGAATATTGCAAGAAGAGATAAAACACAGGTGTGTGGTTTTTTTTTTTTTTTTCCTCTCTCCTGGTTTTATGCATTCATACATGCACAAAGTGGTGGATGGAGCAAGCCACACAGCTGCAGAATCCAGTTAGAGCCCCACAGGCTGTTAGCATTCAACAGTACCTTAAAAGCCTGCAGTTTGACCCTCATTTCTCAGGTATCTGCTCCTCTATCTGCACCAGCTCTCGCTCACCCGGTAATGAAAAATCATCATAATCAACCTTCCCTATGGAAGCCCCTTTAAAACTTTCACATGCTCTCCAAGCTTTCTGTGCGCTTTGTGGGTCAATTGTGGAAGGTTGCCTTTCACCATTCCCATACTGACACTTTACAGGACATTGAAGACGCATCTCATTATTGATACTTTATCCCTTCACTTCAATTGTGCATTGCTTTCACACCATCAATCATAGTAGCACAGAGCAACTATTAGTCTTGAGCACCTCGAGTTAAAAAAAAAAAAAAAATCATCAGTGTGACTTTATTACACTGTCACATTCTGGCCATTGATTCATCTGCCAAGGAGCATCACCCTGTGACAAGGGGACTTGCTGGTACTACAGAAGCTCAGAGAGGTGTCATGGTTGGCAACACGCATGACAGAAGAGCCCAAAGTTATTTCAGCTATGGGGGACAACAGTTGATACTCTCGTGCTGCAAATAGTGATCCTACAGCAATGCTAGGTTACCTGATTTTAAAAAAGTTCATCAGCGCATCTACAAGGAGCACGCAGGCGATGGCAGACCCTGTCCCAGCTACTCCCAGGCCCATGGCAAGAGCTGTCAGCCCATCAGAGGTCCATCTCCACACACCCAGAGCAGCTCAGGGGCACACAGGCAGGTGGGAACCCACATGAGGAACCCCGAGGAAAAGCCATCCTGCCCAGGCCCCCTCACAGAGCTGTCCCAGGAGAGCCTCAGCCCTGGTGCTCAGGTGTCCACACATCAGGATGAGTCAAAAGGAACAACTCTCCAGAGCACCTTTCGGACTGTGGGGGGAGCATTGCCAAGGAGCATGCAGGGGAAGAACATTTTGAAATTACACAAGACTTACGGGATGTTTAGGGGAGGCATCAAAGGTGGGGAAAGCAAGGGATATAGGTGGTTTGGAGAGAAACAAGCATGGGAAAATAGAGAAATAAGGGGTAAGAAGGGCCAGCCATGTGCAGGTAGCTTGCTGGTTGGTACTCTTCACTGGCCTCACCCTGCTCCTGTTCAGCAGTGTGTCTTATCTTCTTCTTAAATTCCATTTCTAACTATTTTCCTGGGTGAGGGACTTTTTTGCATGTGTACAAAGGTCAAACCTGTTCTTGCTTAAGTGCGTCTGTGCCGATCTGTGTGGCTGGCCATATACATACATATATACGTTCTGTATAGTTCGGTCTGTGTGTGCACGTGCCTACTGGGATACACGTGAAGCCCTGCTACTGGCTGGACCTGGGGCACGGAGCTGTGGCAGCCTCACCGCTCACTCACAAGCTGCCACATTCAGCTGCTCCAACACAACATGGCCCAGCAGCCAAGGATAAGGACAAGGCTTTGGGAGTGCCTGCGCAGTGGGCAGCTGCGTCACTGGTTGACCTCAGCTGGTTTGAAATTCGTTTACTAAAATACACGGTCAAAGTTTTTTCGCCCTTCTTGCACTGCTGTAAGATCTCACAGTTGTGATCCTGCTGCTCTTACGCAGCATTTCAGATGTTATAACCCATCTTTATCTCTAGCGGGAGCCGACTACTAACCTCCACCTGCTAAATACTTCTTATTTGATAACCAGCACATTCCCTCCCAAACAGCTTTCTATTTTTAGGCTTGTTCCTTGAGGTACCTCAGTTGGTATGAAGCACTTCTGTGCTTTCGTCCTACTTTTCTCAACCCAGTGCTTTGTGTTTGCTGCTGGGGGTACCTCTGCTTCCCTCTGCTCAGAGTACCTCAGGTCCCCCCAGCCCCTCTCAGAGGTGGAAACTGTTCTCACAGAGGTGCATTCTCAGATCTCGCTCCTCTGCTGCTGCTTGAACGTTACAAGTCACTGCTGCTTGCTCCTAGCATGTTACATCCCTCAACTTCAAAAAACTCGGAACAAGAGGAGGCTCATAACCTTGCTGCTTTCACATTTGCTATGTCCAATTGCATATTCAACTCCACAGGAAAAATTGTTGCTATGTACTGTGAAGAGCTGTATCTGTAAGCTTTGTCCTGTTCCCTCAATTTGCAATTTACAATATGGCAATGCTCTATTTCAAAAGTACAGTGCAAAGAATCTTATAGCAGAGGGGACAAAGTAAGGGATGAGCAAAACTATACCAAAAGCTGTACTTACAAGAGGTTTTATTATAGTTTATCTTTTGGCTACAGCTAAATGTGCAGCCGCAGTTGCTTTCTATTCCATTTGCTGCTTTGTTTGATGTAGAAGAGGAGCTGGGAAGTACATGTTTCAAATGCTCTTCCTCAGAAATTTGCATTTAGCTTTCCAGTGCTAACAACTAGCCATAAGTGCTCCGTGTTTAAAAACCAACAAAAACCCAACAAAAAAAGCCCACAGCAAAACTTTATGTTACTTTAAATATTGAGCTACAATTCCATGGTACATAAGTAAGCAGAAACAGAATTTATTCTAAAAATATACTTTTCACATGCAGTTCAAATCATTACAGTTTATACAACACCTTCTAATCTGCAACTGCACAACAGTTTCAGGATGTGTCTGAGACAGCTCTGGGTGGTGTCTTCGAGGACAACAAGGGCAGCAGCAAATTAATACCACAACACTCCATAGCCATTCTGGGCAGGAGCTGACAAACACCAGATTGCAGGAGAAACCTAGGGAAAGCAAAACACAATGGCCCAAAATACCACCAAAAGAGTCTAATGTCCAGACACGTTCACTATGCTGTTTGCTGGAAGGGCAGAGCAAGAAGAGACTCAAATGATCAGCTCAAGCATCACAGAGCTCCTTCTTTGCGATTCAGGAACCAGAAAACTGGTCCCTGATGTTTTTCCCTGTGTAAGCAGGGGTTTGCCAACAGTCTCCTTCGCTGCCTGTCCACGTGTAACCAGTGTCCCTCAGCGTGGGTGTCCCTCAGTCCGGCTGCGCACCCTTGTGCCACTACAGCACAGCACAGCGGTGGCTGGGTGCTGCAGACCAGCACCTCTGGGCATGCTGCAACTGAGCTGCTGGCGGTGCCCCAAAAGCCTCCGCTCCCAGCCCCTCGCTTCTAAGCCAGCTGAACACAGACTCTAATGACTCCAATTTTTAAGGCAGAATCACACAACAGATAGAGGGTTTGACCACTTCTGAGCCTCCCCCAATGAATTTAAGGCTGTGGCACCTTCTAGTCAATGAGTGACTTCTACTCTGTCTAGAGTGAACCGAAACCTACTGAGACAAATAACACAAGTCATAAGGAAAAAATCTCCATTCCCTGCTGCTACATGAAAAACTGAGGGCAGAGCTAATCAGGGGAGTAGATTTTCTAGTTGTGAAAAGCCACAGTTCTTTGCAAACGCACCAGTTTCAATGCACCTTTTGGTTACAGAAACTTTTTCTAACCATCACTGTCACCTGCTGACCAGAACTGCCATCCAGACAGCCAGAGGCTCAGGTACTCACTCAGGCAGTGAAAGACGCCGTTCAAGCGTCTGGTCCAAGCTGTAAAGAGCCCCAAACCCCATCCTATGGAGTCACCGAGCTCTCTTCCCCTCCACAGACACCTCCTCAGTCCAACTGATGTATCAGAACAGGACCCGGCAATGGGAGCAAGGCCTTTGGAAGCACTCAGCTGCAACAGAGCCAGGTATCGCTCACAGCATCTCAGCCAAGAAATGCTACGGAGCTGAGTGCTGCCAGCACCGTACAGGAAGCGAAGTTACCGTAACAGCTTGACTCCTCCTGGAGCCCAGTCATTTCTCTGGACACCCTACAGCCCAAGAAAGACTGCTGCTTTATTTTGTTTCAGTATTTTAACATTAAGCAGCAAATTGCCAAGTAGCAGCTTCAAACATGCTTTTTCCACTGCTAGTCACGGTGTAAAGCCAGCTCTCACCACCGTGATCCCTGTGTTTGGGAGTGACCACGCAGACTAGAAGCAAGCATGAACAAATCAAAACTTGCCTAAGAGCAAACAAAGTCTGCCTCACTAGCAGTTCACTGCACCAAAGACTCATGATAAAATGCTGACTGAGCATTAATCAACCACCACCCATGGAAGCTAGAGACAGAGCACTCCCCTCTCCACAGGGCCAAACTCCCTTTGTCACATCTCAGAGCATAGAAAAGCACAAGAATGAAATTCCTAAAAGCAGGAGCGGCGATTTCTCATAGCACAGCATGGGCGCTGCTCAGACGGCCCAGGAAACTAATTTTGGTGGCTTAGCTCCAATGGAACCCATGCCAGCAAAAGAAAGAAAAGCAAAGGAGAAGGAGACTCAGCAGGCTGAGAGAGCAGCAGCTTAAAAGAAAGATGCTAGAAAAAACTGAGAGTCTCTAAAGAAAAAGAAACTTGTTATTTCCTCCTTTTCTCATGAAGCACCTTTCTACTATGTCATTGCAAGAATACAGATAGATAGAAAACTAATTAAAACACACCTTCACAGTCCGATGGGACAGAGACAGAAAAAGGGAGTTTATCACCTTATTGATCACCTCTCTCCTGACACCCACAGATGCAAACAAGGGGGAGAAGATAAGCCAGGACCTACATAACAAGCAATTACCTGGCAGGCCTCCCCAGGGTCTCCCGGCAAGACCAGTGCAGAGCAATGCATGAGTGCCTCTCGCAATTTCTGCAAGGGCCCTCAGCTGCTACCATAACCATTTCCACCCTGAGAGCTCTAGAGAAAATAAGTTTACGAGTGAAGCCAGTTGGTTTTGCACCCACATCTAAAGCCCTGAAAAACTACATTAAGTTACAGGAAATTGAGGCTATAGAGAAAAATAATCCTGTTTTTCAATTTGCTGGTTTTGTCTCCTGCTTATCTCTGACCAAATAACCAATGAAGTATTCTTTGATTTTTTTTCTTAGATCCAAAATTGAATACATTTGTCCAGTAAAATGCTATTGTCCACATCTTTCTTTAATCCAAAACCTGAACATTTCTCAATAAAAAAGAAAAAGTGAAAGTACATGTAAACTCTATTAGTGTTTCATACTAAGATATATTTACAGATATAAGCAATCCTTATAACTATCCACTTCTGCAGTAGGATTTGATAGACTGTGACATAGATCTCAGTATCTAATTCTCATTTCTTTCTGTTCCAAGGCAAAAAGGAGGAGAAAACAGCCTCACACTGCACCGTATGAACATTTCCCAACTAGAGAATTAATTAGCTGCTCACCGTCAGAACTTGTTTGGGGCACTGAATCTTCTATCTTTATACCCACACTATCACCAACATGGGCTAACTGGGGAAAATTTCTTGCATCAATGAGCATTTTTCTTTCTAAAAATAACTTATACAGCAAGAAAACCAGGTCCATTTAAGTTGATGGAAAAACTCCCATTTATTTTAGTGAAGTCAATTTTTCACTCTGAGAAAACAATTTCATAGAATTTTACGTGGAGATTTATGGAGCAGATACAGCCTAAGGAATGCTCAAGGAAAAGGTAGCATAGGTGCTATGTTTCTTCTTTTCCTTCTCTTCTTTTTTAATATCCTATGGATGATCCAGTTTTCAAATATGGTTATTTTGGACAATAAACACTATGTCTGTATTTATTCTCACTGAGCAAACTATCCATTTGCTTATCATTCAGAGCTATGTTGTACCTAGTGAAAACAAATCAGTGTCTTCGATTCAGCTGATGTTTGGCATCTTTAATTAAGGCACACATGTCTTAACATGAATAGCTTCAATGAAGTCTAAAGCTTTCTTTTCTCTATCATTCTCAAATATTTTAATATATCACATCTCAGTCTTTTTCTCTCCCTCTCCCAACACTGGCTGCCAACATACATAAAGCCAAATCTCCACCTTTCATAACTTGCATGCAAAATCCTGCAGCCTCTTTCCATTTCTCAGCAAAAATTTAACAGCCAGACACAGCAGTGAGTTCCCATTTTGTGGGACTCCATTAATTTTATAAAATATGCTGCAGAACACTTACAAGCATGCCATAAATATTATATATTAAAATAAAAGTACACTTGTCAAATAAGAGACCATTTTGAGATGCATTATTAATAACAACCATTTATACTCCATCATGGCATAAAGGTAGAACAAGTTATACAGACACATTCTCTTCCTGAAAATTTCTACAATAGAACATAAGATAAATGTAAGTCACTGGGCAATTATTCAAACGAGAAAAGGACATAGGGAGATCAGTGATGAAAAGAATAAGACAAAATGAGTTGCTGAATGCACGGGGTTGAAAGGAAGGTGGTAAAGAGACAACAACATAACTTTTACAAGCAGAAGCCACTAAACCAGGCAAGGGGAACTGTGATAACGGTGAGATACTTCAGAACAGAGGAAGGAGAGTCAGAGAAAAGGGTGTCTCCCACGCACACCCAAACCAGGCACTTAAAAAAAATAAATCATCTTCAGACAGGCCAAGAATTGAATTTTGGTGAAAATGGCACTGCTGTCTGAGTGTCACCTCCTCCTTTTCAGGTCCGAGGCGTGCAGAGTAGACACACTAAGCAGGGCAGCTAGAGCACACATGCCCTGCATCTGCAGGGGCACCGAGTTTGGAAGCCTAACATAAGAGTCAATCATTGAAAACATGACCTGCTGACTACAACCAGAAAAAAAAAAAAATTCATTACCCTGGTACAACCCTGCATTGCAGACTGGCCTCCTGTCCTCTCACAACTCCAAAATTCCCCTCCCTCATCCTGGTGTGTCCACGGGCTCTGTGCTTCTCCATGGCACAAACCCATGCTCGTAGCACAAAAGGACCCAGCTGCCAGGAAAAGTTGAAAATATCCATAGCTTTCCTTCCCTGGCTTATTAAAAGTGCAGTATGCATTACATCCACTTTTTGTCTTACTCTGTCTTAAAACAGCAAAAGAAACAAACAAAACCTAGGAGTTGATAATTTTTTCCCCTGTTGTAGAGATGGCAGTCACGGTTGTTGGTTGCTCACCAACACAAAGGTAACACCTAGCAGTTTTTACTGATCGCCCCAGCTCTCTGCTTAGCCTTGTACACTTCACAGCCCGCTTGAACCCCTCACTGGATTTGCCCTTTTGCCAGGAAGTACGTTATCTATAGACTTTCTTCGAGTAAATCTCCTAGAGAGATGCACACAGACCTTTTAAAGGTTAGGAGAGATGGAGATTTCCCTGAGCTCATAGTGCTCTTTCCTGCCTACCCGGACCTTGAGCATTTGTACAGCTTCCTAAATTTGAATAGGCTTTTTAAATCCCGGTGGTAAATCACAGCCCAGGCTGCAAAGCACGAGGATTAGTACTCAGGCTAGAGCAATCACTGTAGACTTCAGCAAGTCCCAGGCCAAAGCTGTTTGTAGTGTTTAGTGAAGAGCCCCAAACTCTTGTAAACAACATTATTCACAGATTTGCAGCATGATGAGCTGATTAAAAGCACAGAAGCAGTGTGCGTGGTAGTACAGCCACAGCAGCATCTTCAGAGTAATTTAGGGGAATGTTTTAAAGAGGCACAAGTCATCTTACTGTCTCCAGTTACCAGCAGTAATGGGTAAATAATTCATTAAGAAGGGGCAGCCTGCACATCATCACCACTCAGAGGAACCAGAAAGCCCACAAAAATGAAAACAGAAACATGATCATTATATTAATTACTGATAATGTAAGGTTTAGCAACTCCATTTTATACTATAATATCCCAGCTTCAAAAAGACTGATAGCAAAGACTTCTTATGGACCAAAATGCCAGTAGAAATAAGCCAGTCTCATTGTTTAACTTTAAGAGCCCAAAAAATGCTGAAAGCAACCTGGTTAGGCAGAAAATAGACATTGTTGGATTTTTAATCCATTCACGCCAGTAAACAAACATTATCCACACTGTGGAACCAATGCATTTTTGATAGTCCTACAGATTTTTATAAAGCACACTGATGAACCTTTGAAAACCAGAGGCCATGTCAGAGGAAACCCAGCTTGTCCTCAAACCTCCTCTTCTCTCTCTGCCCCACCTTCAAAAATAAAACCATACACCACAAGGAAACCTGTTCTCCTTCTTCACCATGGGGGAACAAATTGCTCCAAAGCTAATTTATGCAAAATCTTAAGCTCTTTTCATGCCTTTTTTTTTTTTTTTTTTTAAACATCCACCTTGTCCTTGACAGATCTCTCTCTCATTTCAGGCCACCTCTAGACCTTCAGAGGGAGCCACTGTTCAGCCCACACAACAGAGCAGCCCTGACCATTCTTCAGCTTGGGGTCTGGGGTCTTACACAGTATTTTCACTCATAACAACAGGAATTTTTTTCTTGCATAGGTTTACTCAGACTCCTTTTGCTTTGTGTTTTTCATAGGGAAGTCCTGGGAAAGAACTTCCCAGGCACACTTCATTTGTGCCTTCAGTGCAGCTTATTTGTCCAAGGAGGTAGGTACCTTAGAAGATCATATACTTCATCTGAGTCTCATAATGCCTAGTCCCAGACGCCCTAATCTTTTTATCTTACTATTATATATCTTTAAAACCAAAGGATATTTGCTTTTCTTTCAGGATTACATTCTACTCTCTCTGTCCCCAGGAAAGATGTGAAGGCTGAAATACACTTATGGAGCAAATATATCAGCCACGGGGGAAGAAAAGAGAGGAGGAAAAACTCCTATTCAAACATGGCAATAGAGCAGCACCACACTGGAGTCTTATTTTCTGGTGCTTCACGTGGGGAGAACAAAACCCTCTACAAACTAGTCAAGAATTAGATCTTTATTTACAGAAGGAAGCATGTATACCAGGCACACAAAATGCCTCACCCAAGGTTACAGAGCCAGGCAGTCAAACCCCCTCTGCACAGCTGCCAATTCTCAGCTCCACTCCGCTTTCCAGCCGCTAAACAATATTCTTCCTCCCACCCACATGTAAGACATGAGCCAATTTTACTTTTATGAGACTAAATTACCTCTATTCATCTCCTGTCACAGTAAATGAGTTACTAGCAAACTCTCTCATTTCTCAAAATTTTATTCACAAAGTCTCATCTTTATAATTCCATTTACCTGCACGTGAGGAAATACATGCTGTTTATACAAGCATGAATAAATCAGGTATGATTTCCTTCACATTAAGTTGCTGTTTCTTTTACTGCAGGGGAAGAGATAAGCATAAGTAGTAAAAGAAAAAAAAAAAACCCAACACTTAAAATTAGAAGTACAGAGATTATGGCTCATGTGCCTTAAAAGGGAAAAAGTATTCCCAGTTTCAGAAGGCACACTCAAAAAGACATCACCATGAAGTAACAACAACAGCACACATCTCTCAACATGTGGGACCTGACTCAGGATGCCTCTGGCATCCTCTCTTTGCATTCCTATGAGGGAAGGAGGAAAAACCATACACCATATAGATTGCTCCACAAGCAGTTGCATGTAATCAGGAGTCTGCAACACAAGAGTGCAAGAATAACATTAAATAAATTACAAGGTGCAAAAGTATACCCAGAGGGATACCAGGAGGTACTTGTCTTCATCTTTCACTACGCACTATGAGACATGGCAGCACGTAAATGATCACGGCCTAACAATGCTCCTGGAAAAACAGTAAATTTCTAGCTATAATCCATTTCTAAATAGTCATTTAGCCTGCCCATGTTAGTTTGTCCCTCTCTAAGGGCTTTCTAACCTGTCAGGTTGATTTCAACCAGATTTTCTCCAGAGATGAAGCACTCGACTCCCACTAACATGCCTGTAAGTTCTTGAAAATACCTCGTTAAGAAAAGGCGAGGGTATTTACAACAGCTACAGACTTTTGATCCTATCAAAGGTGGTGGTGGTACATCAGTTGGGAATACGGAGCTACTCATTTTAGGAAAAACAGGGACCGTGCGGTCGGACATCGGGAACTCAGGGCTCAGCACCGCTGGCTGCTCTCAGCAAGAGGGACACCAGGGAGGAGGGGGGAGGCAGCTGCACCCCAGCGGGAGCTGCAGCCTTTCGGAGGCAGCAAGGAGGGACTTCGCAGGGGTCAGGGCCCTGGTTGTGCTGGGCAAGGTCAGGTCTAGAAGGAAGCACCTTCGAGCAAAGAGTCTCTCCTTTACACCAAAGAGAGGACAGGGAGCGCCTTAGCATCTGTACCTGCAACCTGGTTATTTTCATCTTGTACGAATGCCCAGAACATGCCAGGTCCTTCTCCTAGCCCAAGGGAGGGGTAATTCCTTCCATTGAGAGTTTACAATTTAGCAAAATTAAAATGAGATCTCAGTTGCTAAATGCCTACAAGAATTTTGTTTTCCTGTCTTGTGACCATTTTCTGAATTTTTTTTTTTTCTTTTCTGGTGACTTGGAAACTATGGTTACATCAGCATTTCTATAGCCAAAATTGAAAAAAAAAAAAAACAAAAAAACCCCCACAAACCACCTTGTAAGAACCAGATAAAGGAGATGACCATTTAACAACTGTTTCTCCTTCACTAAACAGAAATAGGCAAGGCCCTGGGAGGTGTTTGGGTTTGAGTTTTATTTTAGGGCAGGGAAGAGAGAAAGAGGAGGGCCTCTTAGTAAAAAAATAAGTCTACTACAGTTCAACGGACTTCGAATTCCCAAGTTTTTAATTAAAACGTGGATCAAAGTAACAACGAATGCCAGTTGGAAAGCCTGCATTCATCTGAAAACAGAGACCAACCAGTCCAGAGCTTTCCAAACTCATCACATTCAGCAGCCCCAGAAGGGATGGAGGGGAACAGCACAGACCTACTCAGCCAGCTGGGCTGTCAAGTGGCTTTTATTTCCCTGCGCGAGAGACCAGCAAAGGTGTTGAGCAGACAGATGATGAAAAGATGCGGGGGAGAAGGGCAGAACATCAGAGGAAACAGATTCATAAGAATATTTTAATTTAGAACATAAAATTAATCCAACAAAATAGAGGAACAGATGCGACGGGATTTGAAACTCCTTCTTGGATCGTATCCCCTTAACTTTACCATACTCACAATCTGAATGTGATCTTATTTATTCATAATATTGAAACCATATTAATTAAGCAATAAAATACTCCAGACAGCTTATTGTTAGGATTATTTACATAATGTGTGTATTAAAGGGGGAGGAGGAGAAATTAGTGGCTCCATCCTGAGCAGTGACTAAATGCTGGAGGAAACAATTGCTGGCTTTTTATAGCATGAAGGATTCCTCTTGCTGTTGGAGCACTTGCCACAGACAGTTTTTCAAAGAACTTTGCTAATTAAGATATGTGCTCATACGAGCAAATATTTGGCTATCTCCCCTGTGAAGCTGAGAAAACCAAGGCAAACAGAGAGGAATAAGGAGATCTGAAGTATTTCACATCTCTGACCCCACTAAGTAGGCTAGTCAGTCATCTGCTTTAACCACGAGGTGATTAGTACAGCGACAACAAACAGATACCAATCTGGATGAGCCCTCTGGGGACTCTGTCAAGGAATACGCTGCCTTTCCAAGCAGAAGGCATGCCACTCTTCATACTGCCATATAACTGATGTGCAGCAAACTACAGATCTCAAGGACACTGGGTTTACCACCAAGGTAGCAGAATAGAGGTCACATCACTAACCTCCTCTGCTAGCTTCTGCAAGCCAGGCCTGCCTGTTATTACAGAACTGTAGTTTGCAGGACCTGGCTGAATTTTACCTGTACGAACAAACTTCACAAATAGAAATTAATTAAGAGCAGGAAGGAGAGGAAGGAGTTCATCAACAGATGCTTACCTGAATATTTGGGGCAAGAAGCAATATGAAAGTTCTTTTCTCTGTCCACGCAAAGACCTCTCTTGCTTCACAATCTTTGGCACTACCTTCAAGTTTAGCAGAGGTGGTTCCACAGTTTCTTCCAGCAGGGATTACTGCAAGCCCTGCTCACATTAAAACTAGATTCAGTTTTAAGGGACACCAATGATCTCCTAAGTACTTAACAAGTACAGGTCAGGCCATCATGCCTGTCAATTTACTAATGAGACAGCTGCATCTTTGCTCCAGGTGCCTTCACTATTTGTTAATTGTTTTCCTTTGGAGAGGAATGAACCATTACCACCTGAGCTTTTCTTCACAGCTTTAGTCTTCCTAATCCTGTGTGCCAGCCATTCCCTGCAGAGCAGTGAGGAACAAGATCTAACTGATGCCCAAGCAAGTACAGCTGAGGGAGGAAGCTGGAACATAATGTCTCTCATGGGCATGGGCTCACTGTCCCTGAGCAGCATCAGCAGAACAGTTCTTGAGAGAGCTCAAGTTTTTAATGACCTTATTGACTAACTACAGAACTTCAGGACTGAGTGAAAGTAAAAGAACATATCTGCAAAAAAATACACTTGCTTGTTTTAAACATTTCCCTTTTCCAAATATAAAAGTTTACCCTCATCTTGGAACTGGAGATAGTAAAATATTTCTCCCCAACGTCACTGCTTTTACCAATCTTCTTTAGTTTGTGTGCAAGTGACTTATCAGAAAATCTTGCTTTTTTGTGTAGAGAAAAGCACCTTGTATGAGGAACACCCAGTCATGCTGGGAGCCCTACATATATATTATGGTAGTTAAGAGTGGAGAGTTCATCACTGCTGTGGACAAACTGCTACTTTCTCCATTGTAAAGTCTAGACACATCATTACTCTTGGAAGAGAAAACTATTTTATTGATCTCCCTTCAGAGACTAATTGAAGGAAGAAGATTTCAAAGCGTCGGTAAGAAAAAAAAATGATTCAGCCACCAGGCCATTACTGACAATACGCTAGGATGCTGCAATTATTCTGTCTAGCTTTTGATACAGCTGCTCAAGAAGATCTTCCTCCCCTGAATCATTTCCAAAGATTTTGTTTTTCTCCCCCAACCAAAATATTTATATTGAAAACTGTATTCTACCTTGCCCTCAGATAAACATCTTGTCTGCACATACAGCAACAAAGGAAAATCTTATAGTCAGGTTGCTATACTATAACCCAGAAAGCCTGTGTTTGGTCAGTCGCAAAAAGGCATGGCTCTGAGGAATGAGTAGACGAGTTTCTATCAGAGCAGGGGATTACTGATCTAACCCAGTTACCTGGGAGGCCTGAGTCTGAAATGCTATTTTAAATTGTGTCATTAGACAATAAGGAATTAGAATTACTCATTGTGTCTAACCTAACCTCATTACAGCCTCCACCGGGAATAATTATTTCAAAACATTTCTTGCTCTTCAGAACCTAAGGGCACAATTTTTAAGTCTTCCTGAGCTTGGCTCAAATCACGTCTCTAAATCCTGGGGAGCTGCTCTGGCTCCCAGCACAAACTGAACCCACCTAGGAACTAATATTATTTGCAGCAAAGAAACACAGGTGGCTGCTGCTGCATTCACCCATCTGCCCGACCCCAGCCAACGCCGTCACCCCACAGCCTGTGACTGTGTCCCTTACATCCCTTTCCACCACAAAGATTCATGTCCCCAGGTGGGGGAATCCCACCTTTCAAGTCAGGGCAATGTTACTGCTACCCAATTGTTACAAAGCAAACCTGCCAAAAATCAAGTGCTTTCCTAGTTTGTGTAACCCTTTCCTGCAGAAATGGAAGGATAATGAAATGTGCGTCATTCTATGCAATTTGCAGCTTATGTATGTTTTGAAGAAACACCTCACACACCTTGCATCCAACCTCTGGCAGACAAAGCTTTTCTAAAACAATGGTTCACAGGGGCCACAATACTTAATTTGCAGAAAGTGGGTCATTGCAAATATTCCTTTCAACATCTCATCTGATTTGTGAAGATCAGAGTGTACTTAATAAGAAATGTGATGTTGGCGAAATAAACTGCATAAAGTTCTGGCAATAATGTTAGCACAGCTGAAGATTATCAAATTGCTGTTTAAAGGAGTAACTAGAAAGACTCTCTCGGTAATATTTCAGATTCTGTCCACAAATACAAACTACAGTTCCAATGAAAATGTGTGCTGTGACTTCTATCAGTTACGTCTTGACTTGTCTAATACTACTTTCTTTTTTACTAGTGTAAATTAGCCTGTTCAGAGCTGACCTTTGTCCTTTCCAGGATTTTTAATGCCTTTATGAAAAGATCTAGAGAGCTGCAATCCAAAAGGAGTTGAGGTAGAAGATGCTCTCCTCTGTTTTTTTACACTCAGATGCTCTGTATGCTGAAAAAAGGCACTAAAAAAAAAAAGAAGTAGTGATGAAGCTAGAAAAAACATTCTAAAGAGTGACTGAAATCATAAATAGAAGTGAGAGTCAACTGGAAGAGGCAATCTTTTCTCTCCATTCTTCTGAGTCATAATGGACTTCAGTGGAGTTAGTCTACCAAGCTCTTCTACTGTTTAAGTGTAGGAATAATTCTTCCAAAACTAAAAAGCTTTAAAAGTTTCCAGAATATTACATCTTCAGGTCAGGAATGTTCTTTTGCATTGTTCTGATCTAAAATCATGAACACTATGAAATAGGTATAAACATCGGTCCTGTTTCCCAGTAAGCTACTTAAGACTTCTGGAGATGATTCAGAACTGAAATAATCTCTCCTGGGATTATCAGACAAAAAATAATTTCATCTGCACAAATAAACAGATTGTGATGCATTTCCTGATTAGCCAAAAGAGCACAGCAAGACAAGATTAAGTAAACCAACTGACGTAAAAGCAAGATATAACATCTCATCTAAGTGAACTGTTGAAGTGCTAAACAAAATGAATGTGGAAAAAGGCATTTGTAAAAGTGGCCCAGTTTGTGTGTACATTTTTTCTTTTTCAAAGAAGCTCTTATTATAACACAAGTCATAAATAATGGTATTTTACTTCTATAGAGTTCCAGTAAAAATCATTTGGTAGTTACATTTGCTATCTCAGATTTACAGGGATTTTCAAGCTACATCATTAATGCATCACACAGGTCCAAATCACATCACCAATTTACAACAGTATAAATAATCACAATACAAACAATATAAATAATATAATCATGTCACCAATTTTCAACAATACAAAACTCTTCTGTTTGAGCTTTGACCAATGTGCTCCAGAAACTTTGGTCTGCCATCTGAAAGCTGACCTCTCATTCAAAACACAGGAGACAAAGACTATTGCTGTTAAAGGAGGAAATGGGCAAGGCTTCCTTTCAATGCTCAGCTAGCTTCTTTTAAAAAAACTAATTTTTGACACTCATTCAGGAAACCTTTTATTAGTACTAAGAACTCTGGATGATCCTTCAGTAATTCTACTTACTGTTTTCCTCAAAGAACAAAGAGGGTTCATGAATAATGTCTTGGATATATGCATATCCTTACGGCATGTTACCAACAGCATGTTACCAACAGCATAGCATCTTCATTTCACTTAATTGGGAATGTGCGAGAGGAATAAAGATTGTACCAGTGTTTCAATGGGGGATGTAGATCTGGTTTTCGTTTAGGGGGCTGGTGGTGGTTGGGTTTTGTGTTGGGTTTGCAAGTTTTAGTCCTGCACTCAGCACCGTGAAATTCCAACCTGTCCCAGTAGCATATTAAGCAATTTGTTATCTCAGTTTCTCCACAGGGGGAAAATGCAAAATGAAGCATTTTAGGGCTCCTGGAAGCACGCCTCCTTCTACTGTTGTGGTCCATTCCCCCCTACTGTGATTCATACCAAAGATTCTTCACCCTCCCCCCAAGCTAGAGCTGTTATAGCCTCAGTACCACGGTCGCTTGTTTACTCTTCCTTATGCTAAGAAATGGCCTGTTTGTTGTTGTCAGAACAAGCAGCAATTTTATAGTATTTAATAAATAAAAGATCAGTGACTGACCTCTTAGAGGCAAGTTTTGTCTCTGCGTACATACACTATACACATGGCTCACGGTTTTAAACTTCATTGCCTGAGCTTAAGTCAAACAATAAGATAGAGTTTAAAACGTACCAAAACACACCAGGCAAACAGAAGGTATTTTTGCCCTGTTTGTGAAGCAAAACAAAAAAATATGTACGTTTAATTAGAAGCAATTGTGTGTGAAATGTTTTACACCCACTCAGCCCTGCCCCAGCCTCTACAATTTGTGTAGCTGAGCTCTGACAGCGCTGCGCTGCCACCCTCTGTCCTCTGTCCTCCTAAGCATCAGCAATTAATATTGGGGCAATATTAACTTCGCTTCAATCTGGGAATCCGTGAAGGTTAAAACCTACATCATACAAGCAGCTGGTGAGTTATCAGAGCATAAGAGAGAGCTTGTTTTGATTCCCAAGCATATTAAGCCTCAAGCCTCGCTGAGCATCCTGTGCTATCTGTAACACTGTGGTTACAGAACGATGTGGGAAGCCCGTGGCAACAGGTCTTAGCTTGGAGGAAGAGTCTCGGTGAAGCTGGCTTGTGTGTACCTGGAGGTGCACTCAGGATATCAAAAAAGGAACAAAACCTGAAGATGACCCCATATTCATAAGGACCCGACCACTTCTGCTCTGGTGATTTTGTTTAGGTTCTTAAGTTCACCGGGTCTGTCTTACTAGTCCACATTTACTCTGTGGTAGCCTTTAGAAACAAATAAAGTTAAGCATTGTTACATACGTATGTTTCCTGTATTTAAGGGATGTTTATTCAGTATTACTCATGTTTGAAACAACTGGAGAAATGTGCTTTCCCTTGCACATCCCAAAGGACCACTGTTTTGCAAGGCTTGTCAGCATAAAGAGAGTCTCGGGATCTTCCCCATCACACTGAGAGGCACTGACTGGTCCTGGGTATTTTCTATGAAGTTGAGAACTAAGATTCTTTTGTCCACAGAATCCGCTCCCAGACTGGACTTCTTGAAACATTTCAGTTGAACATTTGTCACTTTGTGAGAGAGGGAGGAGAACTTAGTGTAGATGGGGAACTGAAAACCAACACAGACCCTCAACCATAAAGGCAGAGGAGCACTATCTTAACCACCAAGCAGAATGGCAATGTAACTTCCACCTTCCTGGCTAGAGTGTGCCTGGCTCCAGTCCTTCAACCCAATGCCAAGTAACTCTTCCAGTCCCACGTTTAGGCAGGTTCCATCAAGAAATCAAGAATTATGATGAGACTAGATTAATAAACTCTGAGCAGTAATTAGGTGAAATGCACACCTTTCTAGCCCAGCTATGTAACAGCAAGGAAAAGAGCCCTGTGGCCGGTGACATTGGAGACCTGAACAGAACCTAAACAGCCCAAAAATGTCCTCGGTCTGTTAATCTCAGCTTTCCATAAGAACTGCCAATGTTGCTTTTGAAGGCTTCTGTCTGCTCTAAAAGGAACACATAAAGCAGAACGTAAAGCTGAAAACAAGGATAAATGCCAATAAGACTTTCTCTTCTGTGTGCTTTTTCCATGGGAAGGGAAATACAGACCATAATCTGCTAAAATGAGCTGGGGTCCAGAGAAAGCTGACTGTTTCTCAAGAGGTTATCAAGTATTAAGAATATTCCACCATACAGCAGCAAGGTTACATGGAAAGGATTTCACACAGTGCTAGCAATGCACCAATGCTTTGTGAAGCCTAGCTTTAGGCACACTTGAAATACCTAGGCAGAGCTTTACAAACTACGGGGCGCGGGGGGGCAAGCTAGATATTCAAGGTGAGGCAAAGTCATTCCAGGGTATGTAGATATTTCTAGATGGTTTTGCAGCATCCTGCTCGCCCTTCAGTGTTTTGCTATTTCTGTTCATTTTTAGATTGTCTCCCCCACAGCACTATTATGCCTTACGATGTTTGGAAGTCATAAGTGCCCTTTTGCACTCATTAAGCTCTCAGCAGAAAGTTGCTGTAAGTGTAAAATAAGTCAGGGAGTCAAAGTGTCTGACAAGAAAAGAAAGCAGAAAGCGTGGAAGGAGTGGAAGGAAAACACAAGGGCATGTGTCAGCCCCTCCTTCCCAGGGCAGGGGAGAGTTCATAAATTCACCAGGGGTCACTAAACAATTGCTAATGCCAGCCTGCCGTTAGCGGGCTGCTAAGCTCTGTTTGGGCAGGGAATGGAAGGGAAGGACAGAAAAGTAGACATTCCTCTCTTTCACAGTTACAGCTCCCAGACATGCCAAGCAGAGGGATAAAAACACTGTCATCTTACATTCAGGAAGGTCACTTTTGCTGGTGCTTGTGGCTTTATCACAAGCTGCAAGGGCCACAGCAAGCAGTAGACAGCTGTGCGCACATGCATGCACCCACACACACAGGGAACGGTAAGAGCTAAATAAAGACACTCTAGCTATGCGTGGACTTGTGAGGCTAAAGGGACACTGTAGAAACTGTAATAGGTGTCAGTCCACCTGGAGACCTTGAAATCACAGTCCTTAGAAACCTCCATGAGATGTGAGTAATACATATATTCACATGCATCCCCACTGGTACATAAAATTTACTGCAGGAAGAGAATCAACAATTTCACTTACATCAATGACAGCCTTTTTCCTAGAGGAAGAAAAACACCCTTGTACAAAAATAGCCTCTATTCTTTGACCCTAAGAAAGAAGCAAACATTGCTTTTCTCCTCCCGTTGCTCCACAGCAGCTTCAAAATAGCTCTTAGAAGACAAGAACTTTCCTAGCCCTCTGACCCAGAACTGCTCCTTCACTTTTTCTTCTTGCAAATATATTGGTTTTCCAAATTAAACCACAAAGTACACCACCAGCATGAAGACAGCCTCTTGACTTTATATTCCTTCCCCTCTGGCTCTCAACACAAGCATGCCTGAGGCTTCACTGTTCTTAAAAAGGTCTCAGTAGAGACTGAACTGAAAGAAATTCTACCCTGCTTACCAGGTCTCTGCAACTATTACCTCAACAACATTTTTCTATCACACTTACTATCTAATTTTCTCCAGTTCAGCTTTCATCCTTTTCAGCACCAAAATCCCTCCTGAAATTCTAGATAGCATCTTCCTTAGCAAAGTTTGTATTGTTATATCTTAGCTTATTTTGCTTTGTCTCAATTTTTTTATTCAATTACATCCTTATTCAGAAATCCACTCACACCTTGTCATGACAGTTGAGTACATTGCTCCCTGTGGTCCAAAAATCTGTTCACAACCTCCTATCTTCCATGCACCTATTAAAAAAAAGAACAAAAAACCCACACATCCATGCAAAATTATTTGCACTTTTAGCTTCTACATCTGTAGCAATGAGGCCTCCATCTTCACCATACACTGTGTGAAAGACTACTGTGTCCTCTGCTGTAAAGTCACTCCCTGAGTTTTATGGCATGGCTCTTACTCCTGATGAAGATGACAAAGGCACACGAGTGAGTAACAGTTCAGTACAAGAGATACACATGCAACCCAGAGATGCCAAAATAAAAAGGACATTGCTCTTTCTAACCAACTTTGGCATGAGAGCTCTTTAATCACCATTATTTGTAAGGCCAATTAAGCACCCAAGTTGCTTGAGTACAGTAAGGTGTTTCCCTCCCTCCCAATCTGCCATCCCATACTTTGCCATTGTTTGGAGGGAACCTGTCAGTGGCTGTAGCTTCTAAGCACGGACTTTAATTTTCTCCTAGCAGTCAGAGTTAGCTGGCAGAGAAGGCGACAGCCTGACAGCCTTCTGTTAGTACTAAAGCACTGTCTAATGCACCTGCTATCAGAGGTAATTTTACAGAGAAGCCTAGAGATAATTTTTCAATTTGCTGTCTAGTGAATCAATTGCAGTTCAGTAATCAAGACAATGGCTGTAAAATGCAATGTGTGGAGTGTATAAGTGGAGTGACGGTTTCACGCTGCAAATCTGGATCAGAGCAGAGTAATAGTATTTTCCCTTAAGCCTATGGAAACCCCAGAAGAACCTCTGAATTTAAATAGGTAGAAGCAAATTACAACTGCTGATACTCTTAAAGATTCTTTTTGCTCTGATAAAACTAGCAGGGAAATCGGTGTAGGCAGGCTTCAGTAAAAGCAGTGTGCTGTGGAAAGGCATAGTTGAGATCAGACCCTTCTTAAAGAAGACTGAAGGAAAATTTAGAACTGTTGTAAATTGGGCAATACATCCAATTCACAGACATCACTGTTGCTCTTCACTTAAAAGATCTTTAAATGAAACATAGTATCCTAAAGGCTGCTATGTCATTGTCCTGTCAGTAAGTCTCATGTGAATAGTTTGGAACAAGGTTCTGGCTGGATTTTTGTTCTGATTTTTAATATATGTTTGCTTGAGGAAGGAGGAAAACTAGGAGAAATATAACAGGAAAAGAAATAAAGGCTAGGTACCTGATACTATGACCTTAAAATGTAACAAAAAAAATTTTGTGCAAAGTCCTATCAGGTAGAAAGGGATTTCAGTTATAAGCAAAGCAAGTCCTTCCTGTTTCCTCTGGTTCCCAAGAAATCGGGTTTCCTCTAAGACTGTCAAACTTCTAAGAGATCACTTCTGAGGCCCCAAAGTTTGGCTGATCAAAAGGTTTCAATTTCACATAAAATTAGAAGGAAGGTTCTATACACTGCACTTCTAGAGATGGAGAGGTCCTCTTGTATACACTCATTTTTAATTAATTAATCATTTATGTTTTTAAGTTTACATTCAAAAGGTTTACAACCAAAAAGGTTGAGGATGTCATAGCAATCTTCTGTTTCCTTTATTCTGAATTACACAGGTAGGATAGGAAATTACATGTCTTTATAAAGAAGAGAAATGAAAAAAAGATAAAGGAATAGATAACCAATTTCCATACTAATCTCAGAGTACAGGTAACTGAAAACAGTTCCCCTAGTGAGTGTAACTTCTCCCAGAGGCACAGACCATGCCACTACAGCAAAAAAAAAAAGACATAATTTTTCAGTGTTTTCACGGGTATGTTCTCCAGGTTTGGGCAAAGCAATTCCTCAGTGAAAAGGGAACAGAATTCCAACAGGCTACACCATGTCCTTATATTCAAAAGGTTTTCCCTAAAGGAATCTTAAATGCTGAGAAGTTATAAAAATACAAGAACAGGAACAGCAGTCGAAACAGGCTAGTTTGTTGCCTGCCTAGAAGTTGGCATCAGTGTGTCTTGTATAGACCCTGTAAGAGATGGTCTCTATCTCAAACAAGTTATAGCCTACTTGGGGAAGAGAGAAAGGAAGCAATACTACTGAAATCCCAATGGAAAAAAGTGTTTAACCTGTTTAATTTGACCATAGTAACACAGGAAGGCTACAGCCAAGTGAACAATTCTCTGACCAGTGTTTTACCCACAAGCCTATCCTTCCTTTTAGCCCCTAAAGGAGGTTAAATATCTAAAGGGCACTTAAATATTTTTCTTTTATGCTGCTGAAATGAAGCTGAAGAACTATCTGCAGTTTCTTGTGGAATAGTGTAAAAATTAGCAAACCAGAATAAATGCAGGTAATACTACAGTTATACCCGACCTATTTTGCCCATGAACATTTGCAAAAAACCCCCAGATGTTTCACTGCTTTGGACAGATGCACCATTTTTAGAGGCAATAATTTAAATTCATTGTCAGAACAAGCGTACTTGCACTTCAGCCTGGTAATTTATCTGTCTGGAAAAACAGCTTTTGCATAGAGAGCAGTGCCTACTTTGTTATCGAATGCTTAATAGAATTGACACTGCAGGCTGTTAAAGTCCAGTTCATGAACACACAAGATCGAGAAAGATAGTTTGGAGACTCTTCTGGCTTTATTAGTACATTGATTTGTAGAACAGTTTTTAAAATCAGATCTCTATTCTAAGAGACAAATAAAGAATACTCGATCTAAAGCCACCTATTGGATTACTGGAGCTATTTTAGTACTGGATATTCACTTCAGGTATATAAACCTGAAAAAAAAAGCTGTACACCCAATTTAAACATTTTGTTGGCTTTGCTAACCATTTGTAAACAAGCATGTGGGTCAGGTATCCATCCATTTGTGTAAGTAAGTCCCATGCCTAAATGTATGTCTGTGGCAAGTTATTTATGGCAAAAGGTTTTTGCAATTTAAGAAAAGCATTTCTAGGCCCACAAAGGTTGTTCCATGCGTCTCTCAAGACCTCCATTTTCTCACAGTCATCGTCTGCTCCATGAGAAGTGCCACTTCAGGGTCTTGTGTGAGAAAATAGGCATGGCAGACTCAAACTGGGAATAATAAGTAGTACCTAAAATACCAACAACCAGAAAAAAACCAGCAAGACTATGTGGGACAGCAATTTAGGCCAGTGCATGAGACATAATGAGTCAGTTTTGATTTTCTAGTATTCCAGTATTTTCTCTCCAATCCAGCCTAACCTGTGCTTACTCACATACAATACTAAAAACCTGAGGTCGGAGCTTGTGTCTGCAGCAGGAATACAAACCTTAGTCTTTCATATCACAGGGGATGTCTCCCTGTTTCTCCAGTATAATTCTCTCATTTTTTCCCTTTATATGGTCTGAGCCAAATAGTTTGCTTCTATTGTCCAGCATTTCTGATATGTCTGACATGACAAAAAACCCCCTGTGCAACCCCAAAAAAGGGGGGGGCAGGGGGTAAAGTAATTTATTTTATTTATACAAATCCATAAATCCAGAAGACAGAGCAGTCATCTGCTGTGAGAGATCATGGTATCTGGGAAATTCCTCTGGCAGGTGTCCTATACCACTGGGGAAAGCTTTGACCATTGCCAAACTTGCTGCAATGAATCCCAGTTTTCTCTTGCCATGCTCTGAGACTAGCCTGCCTTCTTTCCGACAGAGAGTTTGTAACTGAGTTACAGGTGGAATTAGGTACCCATTTATTTTTGGCACTTCCTGATGCCTTGCTTCTCTGACTCCATTGGTGCCCAACAATCCCTTTCTTAAGCATCTAACCACCACACATTGCGTGGAAAGCCCAGGAACCTAGCTTCAGGTTGAATATTCCTTTTGCGGGGGTCAAAAGGGAACTAAGGCAACAGCAGCTGCTGGACATATTGGATTATTTGAGCCAAATCCCACCAGTCCTATTAGCATACCAACAACAACCTGACAGTTTACCAAGAGTTTGTTTTCACTCCTGGAGACTAAAACCAGGCTAGTTCAAAAATTAAGCTGGAATACCACATACAGAAGATGCTGTTAAAAATGCATCCATATGAAGCACAGGTGACTGACCTGTGCAGTACCCATGCAGTACTTGTAGATTTTTAGGTTGCTTACGTTTTACCCTGGAGGAGTTACTAACATTTTAATTGGACCATGTGTTTCACTGTGTCAAGTTCTAACAGAAAAATCAAAATAAAATGTTCTCCTCTCCAGCAGGTCAGGAAGTATCACTGCTCATTCACTCCATATTTTAAACAGAACTGGAAGCTGTTCTGTGCTTAAAACAGCAGTTCAGGTTATTTCCCATTTTGTGTGATCAAGGTAAAAACCCCTATAACAAGAATTTTCGGGTACTTAAGCAGCTTTCTTGCGATAGGTTAATGGTCTTCACACTGAAGACCAAGTGCTCGTCTTTGCCAAGATCCTTTTCAGACAATAACTTGGACTTCAGGGGCTCTAATAGCCTCTCTGGTTTCCACAGAACAATTTCCACAGATCACTGAAGAGAAGACTATCTCCTTCACTGACAGAACAGCAGGAGCAAGTTTAACTCCTTTGTAAAGATTCAGTTTTAATGCAAAAGAGAAAATAACAAACGGTGTCTCAGAAAAAGATAGGTCCTAGCCAAAGAGATCTCTAAATAGAAAGACGGGCTGGTAAGAAAGGCACAAATTCTAAGAACTCTTTTCATCTTTTCTTTTTTTTTAAAGAGAGGTATGAATTGAAGATTAAAGTCACTCGGCACTGTCCTTCTCACCCCCAGAACAATCCTACAAAGAGCGCAAGAGCAAAGCACAAAGCACAACAATGAATTAGTTGGACAAATTTCTAGACAGCAGCACCCACAAAACCTCCTTCAGCTGGTTTCAAAGTTGTGGTGATTACTTACAAGGTAAAGCAGAAGACAGGATAGATGAAAAATCACAGCAACACACCAGCGCAGCTTTGTACATGAAATGCTCAAGGAGGGTACACAGAAGGAGCAAAGCAGGGGAAACCTTTTCCCTTGGTACCCATATTATACTGAGTATGAGCACTGTTTACCTTGGAGTATCTGATGCCTGGTAAAGCAGTAGCCATCAACCATCATTTCTCAATAGACAAGACTGAAAACTTCTGGCAGCGTCACACCAGAAATGGGACTTACCATAACAAATGGCATTCACAGTGTACTTGCTTATACAAATAATTCATGGGTCTGTCTGTAGGCCTCCTGGATCCAGCTTTCTGTCCTATATCAAATCACAGAATACTGAACTTTTAACCTGATCAATATAATCTTGGCCTAAACATCCAGTAATTTCAGCCTCATCTTTCATCTTACCCCTCAAGGCAATTTGTCAGAGTTAGAGGCACAAATATGAATAAATTATAAATCCTTGTTTCTCACCTTCCACACAAGTGCCCTCATCACCAGTGTAGGGGGATGAGTGTAAAGGCAGTCCATTATTCCTGGTCAAGCCACTCAATGTATAATAAAGGGAAATCAAGATTAATTGAGCCAGAGGAAGAGAACAAAAGACTGTGACTCTACATTGACTGTAAGCTACAGTTACAGTCTGTTGGGGGGAAGAATTCATTCTCTTCATCTTTCCACTAATTGTTTAATTTCAATACAGAAAAGTCCTCAAAGCAAGGACCAGAGCCTAGAGCATCACCTTGCAAGTGAGCGACCTCATCACTATACACATTAGGAAAGAGCTGAGAGTTTGTTATTGCAATCAGCTTCGGATTGTCTCCTGTTTTCTAGAAGAGTGCTCTGATCAGAGATGATGGCTACTTCTACACAGAAAGCTAAATAGTGCCAGAGCCTATTCTCTGGCTCTGATAGCAGCTGTTTACAGACCAGCCATATCCATAGCATTAAACCTCTTTCCCTCCAGAATAGATGTGCCCCATTCAATCTACACACTGGGAACAGCCCTTGGCCTGTGCTGGGAGAGCACTTTTTGAGCCACACAAAGAGCCAGACACCACACTAATAAATTAACATACAGACACCATTTGATTTGCTGGTATAGGCACAATTTATGAATCTTGTTCAGTCATTCCTCTGCCATTAAGATACTTAGCAACACAGAGCGGTTCAGCAGAGACACACTTCTGAGCTGCTGGAAAACTTAATTTTAGAAAGGTGGTGACTACAGGTTAGGTATTTCTGCTGTTGAGCAACAATCCAATAAACATTACAAAGGTTCCTTATTAAGTCATTTTTGGTATTCATGTCTCTTTTGGGAGTGATTAGGAGTAATACATCTGTTTTGTCTGCTATCATCAACGTAATTACTTAGCTTTGCCATGCAGCTCTCGATGTTTTTTTTTTCTTGATTAGTTAGCTGTTCAGAGCCTACTGATAAAAGCAAAAGATTAAAGCAAAACATTATATATACATGTGCTTGCTGGGAACTGAGTGAAGAAGGCAGAGCAGGCTCTGAAAATAGGACTCCCCTCTCCCCCATAACTAAATACTTAAAAACCCTCACTACATGAAAGCTTTTCAGAGGGGATTCAGGAGCACTGTCTCAGGTGGTGCACTCTAAACCCACATATTATTTGCGATTTTGCATCACTCCTCACAACTGGGCTTCAACATTAAAAGACAAATGTTGCATAAAAGGTCTCAGAGAGAAGATTTATTTGGTAGAATTCACCCTCAAACCAAGAATCTAGCACACACACTTTCAACCACAACGATTTCCCCTCTCTGTACTCTTCCACACTCCTCTACCCACAAGGAAACAGCTGACCGAGGATCACAGGAACAAACCGCTGCATCAATATCCCATAGAGAGCACAAACCTTGCAGCAGTGCATGAACTACTCTGACTGTATGTGCTCACAGTCATCACCAATTCTTATGAACACCAGTGAGGGCACATTTGGGGTTTCTATGTAATGCTATTTATCTTTGATTTTGAGCCCAAAAAGACTAGGAGAACAACTATAGAAAGTCCAGTTTATCTTTAAAACTTCTACCTCAGTGAGCCATTTTCAATTGCCTCAGGTCATTCACCCCCCAAGATTAGCTATCACAAATTCACACCACCAATGTTTTAGTATGAAGAAGGGTTTGATTTTGATAAAGATCCAGACAATTTAAAAAAAATAAAGTCAAGGGACAGACAAAGTGGTTGGAAGTTACCTCAGCCTTAACCAAAAGCACAGGAGAGCCTCTTCATAAAACAAAGCAGTCAACCTCCATGTTTTTATAACCTGTTTTGGCACTCCTGAAGTATACCCTCTCTGCGAGGTGCCAGCTCATTGCAGTCACTTCCCTATCGATCTGTCTGCCGCATCTCTGGAAAGGTCAAGTAGGATGAGGGCCCTTTCCAATGCTCTTTCAAAGCACTTCATTCCCTTCCAGAAAGGGCGAAAGCTCTCAGGTGACAGGCTAATTAATTCAGTCTTTTTCAGCTGTGCGGAACTGTGACATTTATAATTTATTCTGAAAGGAAAATAAATATAATTTAATCCTGTTGAAGACATCACCATATCCCTTACCAAAATCTTGTATTACACTCTTTTATTCAGATGACACTTCAAGTGTGTCAGATTAACACCTTGTACATATTTGTATTCTGTGCTTGCCTCTTTCAAAGATGGCTCCAGTGCTGCTACTTACAAATAACATATGTATTTATATATTAAAAAAAAAATTACAGTATTTCACAGCAGTGGCTACAAACCCTTAAGCAGAGCTATTGTAAACTATTATTTTAGGACTATTACTGTAGTATTTTCCATAAAACAAGAATTTTGATTGCTACCCATGGAACTGCTGCTTCAAAAACAGTATAGTTACGTATTTCAGTCAGCCATGGTATAGGTTTAGTTTATTTTATATCAAAACAAGAATTCTTTGTGTGTTTAGATAGAGAACTGAGATTTTCCTTCAGGAAATGTGAAGGTCATCCTTGCAAACAAGAGATGTATATAAGAACATGAGCACTGCAGAGCAGTTAACTTTAGGGAAACTTTCAATGCAGTAAATATTTAGAATAATTTCTGATAGATGCCCAGAGCTTAGACTAAATGAAAACAAGCCAAATGTAGACAATTTTTTTGTCGTGTTCAAAAGTGCCTTTGCTTTCCTTAGACGCAGAAACATAGAGCAGGGCTCACTATCTCCTTAGCAGGATGGGACCCATGTAATGGCTTTAAATGGACAAGGCTGCATCAACTATTAAAACAGGTCTAGTTCAGATGCAGTTTGTCCTCCACATAAAGGGATTCCTGTATACAGTCTGCTTTCTGTCAAAACCAGCAACCAGAGCAATTTTTCAGCTGAAGGTACCTTTCCCTTAGGCCAAGGCTGTATGGATGCTGGTGCAGACAGTTCTTGAGTCTAAGCATCCTCGATAATAAATACCTCCTACTTTTATCAGTGGCTCAAGATGTCCTAGATCCTTTGGAGAAATAACATCCCTTTAATATTGATGGCATTTAAGAATCAGAGTGATTTACTGTAGCTTTTCACCAAACTACTTTGCTTTTATTTCTAGAAAGACAATGTACTTTCCAGTCTTACGTTCCAAAGTCATCAACTCTTGTCCTCTGCTGTCCCCACAGCCATATCAAATAATTTATTTTAACAGCAGATCAAGCACCAGCCAAGGCCTAGATAATTTTTAAGCCCTATTACTCCTGCTGGAAAGCTATCTCAGAACTTGAATGCTTTGGTGGATTGTAACTTTCTTCAGTGTTTACTAACCTTATAACCAGCTGTTCTGGGTCTAACATCATATCCTGTATCTTAAACAGGCTTTCTTCTATTGTGATGTTTACCACCTTGATGTACTTAAAATCATTAAACATTTTGGTTTTCAGTCTAATGTTCCCAAACTAAGTCAGTCAAGTCCCTTCACGAAAATAAGCTCTCCATTCCCCCAATTCCTGATGAACTTATTTGGGTTTGAACTCGTCTTTCCTGATAATGGCTACTGGAGGTGTCTGTCAGTCATCTTAGAACTGTATCTGCCTTTCCCATGGCTGTATAGGCACTGGTGGCCTAGTCGGGTGGCAATCAGCTAATATACCCTCATTTGAGCAGTTTATTCCCTTCAAAATGCTTACTGTCCCCAAGATTTTACATAGCAACACACAAAATTGTTTCACTGTTATAACTCCAGTCTTACTTGTTTCTGGCCTATACACTAATCTTCCTACACACAGGCAGTATTTCCCAAATTTTCTCAGCATTCTCCAACTGGAATAAGTGAAAATATTTTAAGAATCCCCAAAATCCATGCTTGCAAAAATACACTGATAGAGTCCTTTCATCCATAAATTTTGCCTTGGAAAAGGATCTTTCAAAGAACTGTAGAATAATTTAATTTGAAAGGGATCTCTAGACATCATCTGACCCCACTTCTCACTCAAAGCAGGGTGTAGGGAACACCGTTCGGAAGATCTCGCGATGTCACGGAAAGGTAGAAGGCTAGTCGTCGCCTCCCTATGACATATCAGTAATCCCACCTACCGTTGTTAGTATAAAAGGAATTAACTGCGCAATAAAGGACGGAGTTGGCACTCACACCATGTGTGTTATCTGTCTCTTCCCTGGTCCAGACCGATCAGTGATCTAATCGCGGCACCTTGATATGTAGCACTGCTACATAGTGGTGACCCCGACGTGATCGGCCGCACAGGCGACGATGGGGCTTGCGCAAGCGATTAAGGTATTAAAGGTGTTAGCTTATGAGGTGGGTGCCCGCGGTTCGATTAGGAGGGGCCCCACGGGCGAATGCATCCAATGGATGCTGCGCCGGGGGGACATTGAGTTTCCTAGATAAGTTTTGAGCCCCCCAAATTGGGGAGAGATTCGGGAGTCCTTGCTCCGATCCGAGCACAGAGCTGCTGAACGATCGCAGAGTTGGGGGAAGGTGGAGCAGGTGGTCGCGGCGGGACGGGAGGCTGAGGCGTCCTGGCTGGCGGCGCGAGCTGCTGCGTCTGCGGGTGCAGCGTCGCCTCGGGAGCAGCGGGGACAGCGCCCTCGGGGACAGCGGGGACAGCGCCCTCGGGGACAGCGGGTCGGACTCAGACGGAGCGGGCGGCCGTGGAGCGGGGCTCGCAGAGTGGTCCGTCCTTAATTGCGGACATGGGCACGGAGGGTGCGGCGGAGACGGAGGTTTTTCCTGCAGAGGCGGCACCAGCGGGACCTGATGCGCCCCCCCCCCGCCACTATCCATGAGAGGAGTTGCGGCGGGTGGTTCGGCAGCTCACGGGGAGGGACGGTTTGCAACGCCTCAGGCACAGGCACAGGGCATACGCGGGCGTGACTTTACGGCACTTGCAACAACTGCCTTGGCCGCACTTGGGCGTGTCGCGGCCATGGATAGAGCGGACCCCCCTTGCGTGAAAGTTCCGCAGGGGATTGCCGAGAGGTTTTACTGCCTTTTTAGATCGGCTTCAGCTTGCTGTGTAGGCGGCAAACCTCCCGGAGGCGGCTAAAGAGGCGATTGTGCTTGAATGTGCTAGGGCTCAAGCTAACCCACTGAGCGCAGCGCTTGTCTCTCATTTGCCAGCGGGTTCGTCCCTAGGTAACATGATACGCCATGTACTGGAGAGAGACCAACAACGGGAAGCGCGTCCGATAGTGGCGGCCTTGCAACAACTTTTGCAGGCGGGTACAGCCTGATACTGCTTTTGAGGAGGCAGTCTGTAAGCAGGCCGCTAATGAGCAGGATTCTGATTCTGATAATAATTCTTTTGTATCAGGCAGGGTGGACTCTGAAAAAGAGCCGGAATTATATCCCTCATTACCTCCACCGCTGCCTCCCACGGCCGTCCCGCCGCTGCCTCCCGCGGCCTCTGCGCGGCCGGGACCGCTGCCGTGCCGCCGCCCCCCCCCCCCCCCCCCACCCCAATCGCCTGGTACTCCCTCTCCAGGGTCTGCAGAACTTAGAACGGAACCTGGCTTTGCTGCACTGCCTGTATCTACTTTTCCTGCTAATCCCTCTAACTCTGTGCCTCTGTCTAATCCATGACGATTCACTAATGATTGGGAAAAAATCACAGTTTGATGCAATGCTGTCGAGGAAAAGCTCTACAGCAAGGAGATACCATGTTTACTTTTCCTGTTGTATGCACACCTGCCTCAAGAAATGCAAGAACCTCAAGAGTTAGAGTTCTTAGGATCAGTCATCATGAATCCCTGTGTGATGTTTAATTACACCCATAACACCACTCAAAAGGGTCAGAATGTAAATGCTATTTGCCTGTATATAGAAATGCTACAGCTTGGTGTAACTATATCTATTCCAGAATATCACACTCTTTTTTCTATTCCAGCTGCTTTACCTACGCGATGTTTTTAATCGTGGAATAGAGCGTGGGAGAGGAATTCCATCGAAACTTAACAGGAGGCCATGTAGCCTCGGACGACTTACGTTACTAACACCCAATATTAATATGATTCACAGTAAAAGGCTCACAATAACTGACACAGGTTTAACTGGATGGCTAACAAGTTTGGGAATTACGGGATGATTAAAAGATTTGCTTATGCATGGCTTAGTTATTTTAATTGTAATTTAGCAGTTGTAATGATTGTACTACGTATCATAAAATAGTTGAACGTATGATTGCAAAAGCATTTCATGTAACTTGGCTTGCATAAAAATAATTAAAAAAAAAAAAAGAGAGAGAGAGAGGAAGAACAGAAAGAAAAAAAAAAATGAAAACAAACAGCTGGAGAGGGGGAAGAGAGATGCGGGTTGCAGAACACACAGACATGGCAGCTGAAGAGTGAGAACATCTAAGACAAATAACCCTGCAGACACCAGGTCAGTGCAGAAGGAGGGGGAGGAGATGCTCCAGGCACCGGAGCAGAGATTCCCCTGCAGCCCGTGGTGAAGACCATGGTGAGACGGGTCGTTCCCCTGCGGTCTGTGGAGGTCCACGCTGGAGCAGTGTGCTCCTGAAGGACTGCACGCTGTGGAGGGGACCCATGCTGAAGATCTTCGTGGAGGACTGTCTCCCGTGGGAGAGATCCCACACTGGAACAGGGGAAGAGTGTGATGAGTGCTGCCACTGAGGAGGATGAAGTGACAGAGATAAGTGTGTGAACTAACCGCAAAACCTCATTTCCCGTTCCCCTGTCCAGCGTGGAGGAGAGAGTGATAGGATAGCTATGGTAGGTAACTGGTGTTCAGCCAGGATCAACCCATCACATAGACAAAATGCATTATAAAATAGAATGAAATTACATTGCAATTGGGAATTTCAAAAACAAGGACTCTGTGTAACCCTTTACAAGGGAATGAAAGTGTATGTGATTGGAATTAGGTGAAGGCACATTTGCAAGGTGCATTTGCTACTAATATTGCAGGAGAGACCTAAGACCTTGCACAGATATTACAAGATCAAATGGGAAATATACGAAATTAGCAGAATAAGGTGTTTTTCAAAGAATTGTCTAATACTGTTGAATGCTTAAATCCAAAAACATGATTTGAAGGTTTAAATTTGTATATCTGAATTTATATTGCTATTGGAGAATTATTAATCATTTGTGTGTTTGCAGCAATCAGAATCACCTGAGGAGCAGTACGAGGATTGCGTCAGTTCGAAGCTAGAGTCCTCGCTGCCTTCCTCGTGAATCTGATGTTCCTAAACAAAAAAGGGGGCGATGTGGGAGCAGCTCGGAACACCTGGCATTTGTTTTCAAGAGTGACCGTTAGAATTGTTGTGCTGCATGTTTGCCAAGCCTTGAAGAACTAGTTTTACAAGGTCAGGTTGGAGGATGGCCTTGTGTAGGCCTGGGAAGATGTGGCTGAAGACAGTCACGAGTATGTCTATGGAATGTTTTTATCTTTAACTGTTCTGAGGACTGGCAAACATCCCAGCTGGGTCAGATATGCCCTCCTGTGCTAGTAGTATTGGCTGTGAGTCGTTAGTACTTTCTGGATCTTTGTTGAAACATATATAAGTTGGATTCTTTTGTGAAATAAAGGGAATCTTGCATGGAAAAAAAAAAAAAAAGGGAAATTGTGGGAGATTTCATAGAAAATGGGGGAACATTTCTTTGAGCCTGATTATTTAGAGTTAGCATAAGTAGCCCGCAGTCAACATGAGTGGACCGGAGTACGCTCCCTTTAAGCCACTACAGTATTTGCATGTTACCGTAGACACCTATAGTAAATATATTCTCGCTACAGCGCACAGGAAGCAGAATAGCTTGGTGGTTGTACAACACTGGCGTGCTTGCATAGCCCAACTGGGGATTCCACGACAGATCAAGACGGATAATGGTACAGCTTATACTGCGGAAAAGGTGAAACGATTTTGTGCAGTCTGGGGTATAGCCCTTGTACATGGCACCCTTATAACAGCACCGGCCAGGCCATTGTAGAACGAGCACATCGAACCTTAAAGACCCTGCTAGATCGTCTTAGGGAGGGGGACCAGGCGGAGCCCTCCTGCTTACGGGATAATTCACCTGTTCTCCGTGCACAGCGTCTCCTGTTAACTGCGTTAACTTCATTAAATCAGACAATTCGGGGGGACCTGGACCAGACGACGGTGCAACGACATTTTACGACTACGGAAGAGAAAGGCCCCTACCCGTTGGTCCATGTGCGAGATCCCCAGACACGCCAATGGGACGGACCGTTTGAGCTGCGTTGCCTCAGGCGGGGGTACGCCTGTGTACAGACCTGAAGGGCTACTGAAATGGGTCCCTAGTCGCATGGTTCGTCCTGTCCTAACCTCATAGTGTTTTGAGTGTTTTTTCTTTACAGATTGCTGTTATCCTTTCCTGGCTTGTGATGTCTTGGGTATCTGCTACGAATTTCTGACGCTGGAGCAATTAATAAACAAGATAACAGAACTGCAGAAGCAAGAAGGCGCTGCAAGACCTTTATAGCAATTAAGAAAACTGTCATTTCGGCTTAGAACATTTAGCTGCGGGATGGGGACTTAGGAGTTGGTTTGTATCTTTGTTAAAAATCGGGGTTTCTTTTATTCTTGTGTATTTTATTAGGTATAATGTTGCTTTTACTGTGTTTAATTAATTGTGTTCATATATCTTGTAGGTCACCTTAGCCAACATAACAGGTCAAGATTCTCTGTGCACTGCAACCACATCACAAAGCCCGTGAACCAATAGACAGGATGGCTATGACTCGTGCGGCACGTCTGGCCAGCGACCGCATGTGCCATAGGCTCCCTATGTTTCAACTGAGGCAATTTTAGCACCCGCTGGCCACGTGTGCTGAAATCTGTTCCTCTGCAAATGTACAAATACCGGGATTTTCCGAAGAGCATCGGGCTGGTGTACGCAAGGCCATCGTTGCCTCTGTGGGGACGCCCACGTAAAGCTGGCACCTACCGATTGCTGGGCTGAGTTCGCGGATGGTGGTGACTAGATCTGCTAACTCTTCTAATAGAAAAAGGGAGGGGGAATTGTTGTGGGAACATATTTAGCTAACGGTCACAAGAGCATTCCAGACGCCTTTAGAAGGCCTTGAACAGAATAAACAAGAAGACAAAAATAAGAAAGATACCAATTAGAAAAACACAGGTGCATATTCCACGATAAAGAGAACTTGGCACAAACAACCTCAATTTGGCAGTTTATCTTGACCAATTAGACTGAGATAAGTCTCGTATGTTTAGTTAGTATGACCAATTATATTTTATGTTTATGCGCGTGTGCAGTGTTGATGCAGCCAATCATTGAGTGCAACTGGACGCGTGGACAGTGCATGAATAGTGTGTGTAACCAATGGGAGCTAGTTGGACATGAGGAGGGGGAGATGTAGGGAACACCGTTCGGAAGATCTCGCGATGTCACGGAAAGGTAGAAGGCTAGTCGTCGCCTCCCTATGACATATCAGTAATCCCACCTACCGTTGTTAGTATAAAAGGAATTAACTGCGCAATAAAGGACGGAGTTGGCACTCACACCATGTGTGTTATCTGTCTCTTCCCTGGTCCAGACCGATCAGTGATCTAATCGCGGCACCTTGATATGTAGCACTGCTACACAGGGTCAACCTGGACATTAGATCGGATGGCTCAGGCTCATCCGCAGCAGAGTTATGAATCTCTTCAAGGGCAGAATTTTCACATTATCTCCAGACAGCTTGATCCAGTGTTTGACCCTGCTCACTGTGAAAAAACTCTTCATATCATCTAATCAGAATCTCCCTTGTTGCAACGTGTGTCCTTTGCCTCCCATCCTACCACAGTGCACCCCTGTGAATGGTCTGGTTTTCACCAGTTTCACATTTTTCTACCAGTTTCTTTCTTCTCATGTAATGATTTACTCCCTAGCATTGTATCAAGTGCTTTACTGAACTTTGGAGACTGATAAAAAAAACCATGTCAGCCTGACACAATCTACTGTTAGTAAACACACACATCATATTTCATCTTGTTTTCCATTTATGTGCAACTGCCCACATATTCTTTCTCCAAAGTTGGTTATAAAGGCTTCTATATTTTGACAGTTAAACAGGTCTGCAGCAATCTGGATCACATTTCTTTGTTTAGTAGCATATGTACTATTTTCCTATTATTTTAGGATAGCATCTAAGTTTTTTAAATCAGGTGAACTTCCGTTTCCAAACATTCTCATAGAAAATTTCGATTTTAGCCTCATTTAACTGTGTTCTAACTGCATTGCTGTACTTAACTGCATTACTTTACTAAAAAGTAAGGCAAACTGTTCCCTTTGTTCTGGTGCCATACTAACACCACCTCTAATTGCTAGCCTGTTTCTACTGCACAGTACCACTATATCATCCCCTTTATTTACTATTCTTTCAAAGCAAGTCAGCTACAGCAACTTTTGGCCAACTGTCAGTCCACTTAATAGGCTGCATTAGTTATTTACAGTTATGCTTTAATCCCTTTTACCTAGTTCAGCTCTGCACCTTCTTTTTACCCAGCAGGTCCTGCAACTATTGTCAAAGATAAAACACCTCCAGATACACTCAGCTGCAAAGCCTCCATCTTCACATCAACGCACAGCTCTCAAATAGTGTGCAAATTACCACCAAACCAAGCAAAAACCCACACAGATAAATTAGTGTACCCTCCAGAAAACATAATTACCTCTTCAGCAAGAACAAGTTTCATCTAAACATCCTTATTTACTGCTTTCTATTCCTCAGTCACCTCAGTAGCTGCCAGCTGTTCAGCTTTCTAAAGCTTTTCCCTCAGCTGGCTCTGCCCCATTTACCCTCAGCAGCTAGCTCTGAGCTATCATCAAAAGTAGGGAGTCTCATCATGTCAGCTGCAAGGTTATTAGTTCATTCATAACGGATAGCTCCCAAAAGGGAACTAAATTGCAATCAAACCCACCATCGTACAACAAACGAGCCAATTCTCTTCACCCAGAGAAACCAGGATGGCTCCTTCCCCACCCAGGACAAGCCTCGGGCAGACTCCTGGGCTCACCACGGCTTGTTCACTGCACCCACCCACCCTGGGAAGCAGAAGGAGGCAATGACCGGCTGGGCAAGCCCAATCCACTCGGAAGGCCACGAAGCCGGCACGGCTGCCGGGAGGCAGCTGGGACACTGCCAAGGCCTCGGGTGACCGCGGGGATGGCGGGGAGCTGCTGGTGAGACAGGGCTGGAGGTGGCTACAGCAGCGCGAGACGCAGCCACGTGTGATGGACGGTGCCGCCGTGGATGGCGGGACACTGCAGGGGGCCATGGGGAGAAGTGTGAGCTATGGGTGGACTTCACAGAGAACTGGGGAACTGGAGGGGAGTAATGAAGACATTTGGGGGAGTACGATCTTGCAAAGCCGATATCGCATAGGTTGTTATTGTTATCAGTATCTCCATAGAAGGCATCAACAGTACCCACCACTTCACAACATTATTACCGTAGTTCTTGTTGGCGTATCTCTGCAGAAGTATATCCATCACTGTCCCTAGGATTCACAGCAAGATTGGTGCTTCCAAAAGATGCTGAACTTGGTGAGCACGCACTGCAGAGTCCTGCGATGTGTGCAGCACGTGCACAGTAGGTACCCTGGCTCCGAGGGGTGTCACACTGGGTGAGCAAGCGCATGCTGCAGAGCTGCATGCCCAGGGAATATTTCCAGTTATCCCATCACACTGTCAGAGCTGCTGTTTCAGAGAGCTGCCAGGTCTCAAGGAGGCCTGGGCTACATGTGGATTCTTCAGACTTCACATGGACAGTTTCTAGAAAGGTTGAAGAAAGCAAATATGTGGTGGCCTCCTATCAGCTCCCTGCTTCCCGGCCCCTGAAAACATGGGATTATTCAAACAAAATTGATACATTTTGGTTCTCTTTTTTTTTGAACTCCCTTTGCTCCCTAGCTCCATGACAAAAAAGCATTGTTAATATTCCCAGGGACATTAAACCAAGCACCTTGACCCTCAGTACAAAAGTTCTCACCGTTACTTATGTTACAGGACTTTACAGTTGCCTTTAAGCTCCAACAGTCTCCAGTGCTCTTCCCAGCTCTTACTTCTCTATTTACTCACTTACATGTTTTCTCCCCAGACCACAGGGATAGTTTTAAGAGCTCCCACTACTTTTCCCTCCTAATCTTGCAAGTTAGATGACACTTCAGGACTTTTTAGTTCCCTCCTCTCCTCCCTTCTTTTACTTAGTCAAGTGTTGAAGGAGTGGGAGCAAACACACCTCTTTGTCAAATGAACTGATAATCTTTTATTCTTTATTTCTCTCTCTTCTCATGTACATTGTCAACTGCACCTGATTGTAAGGGAAGTAAGGGAGAGTTTTGCTTGATTTCTGTGGCAGTCTTTATCAACAGCTTTCTGGAAGAAAGGCGAGTGGGGTCAAGCAGAAGCAAAGCTTGAAATTTTCTAGAGACTGTCTATCCTAAGTGGCAAACAGCACCAGACAAATTCTGATAGGCTTTAGTTTTAAGCTGCTGTGAAAACTTCTGCCTGTAATGCTCAGGCCTAAAACACACTCTAATGCTATCTTAGCTGGTGACTTTTTAATTGATGTTACTGTCTTGGACAGAAAGACTCTTTTCCTCCGAGTACTTTTCCTATATGAAAGAACAGTCACTGAGCTCTCCTTAACGGAGGAATTTTTCCCCAGTCAAAAATCAGAGAACATGGCCAAAACCTGAACCTTGGATCTAAGTGAAGCTGAAGTTCTAAAACGCATGTGCTGGGCTTATGGCAGATGCAATACTTTGAACCAAGTTACAATTTAAATTTTTATGATCTCTCAGAAAGTTCATAACTTAAATTTTGTAGTACAGAACCAGCCAAAACCACATCAGCTTTAGTCACTAGGAAGCATAATACAGAATGTAAGGTATTTCCTCATATTTTTCTTTTATTGATAGGTTGTTGCAGGGCACTCTGAAGTATACCAGTAATTTAAGAAACAAGCAAACTAAAGTTTATTTCAGTATTTGTTTTGATTTTACTCTTTACTAATGCAATCTGGGGAAAATGGTTTGCACTATCCTTTTTTCAAGATACAGTCTGAATGCATTACAATAAAAACTTTAATTTACTAGCACAGTTTTATAGAAGACAATTTTTATAGCTACAGTTTTTATGAATTCCGAATGTGCTCATCATTAGCCAAATCACATAACACATAATAAAAGCTTTTAAAGGACACTAAATTAAAAGTCTCAGAACATTTTCATCAACCAAACCTTGTAATACACTTGTCACCCAGGTATTAGTGACTTTCTACTGTGAAAATTAACACCTAAATTTAAACACTAAAAAGAAGTTAAGTGACTTGCTCAAGGTCCCACAGTAGATAATAGCATAGCCAAAATCTGAGTGCCATGATTCCCAGATGCTGAACAAGAAGCCTGAGCACTTCTGCATATCTGAGGATTGTGAAGTCTTCCCATGAGCAGGAAGGGGAGAAAATAAATGCGAACAAGATGATGTCCATTTCCCTAGCGAACAGAAACACTCCCAGATTCCCTGAAATGCCTTACTACAAGTTCTCGACCATATAGACAATTTGTTGAAACTGGATTGACAGTGGCTACAATTTCTGACCTTGATCTCAGCACAGAAACAGTTTTTTTCCTATGTGAACTTAGGATTGCTGTGTTAAGCACTCTTTGGAAAAAGACAAGCTGACAAAATTTAACCACTCATGTTTCATCTATGCACCATCTGCATAAGTAACAATCTCCATTTGTCAGAAGAAATTAAGACATTGCTTTTGTGTGACTGCAAAAACAAGCTGGCAGTTCACTCAGTGATTAAACTATAGGAATTTGATGCACTTCATGCTGATCACTGTTATATTGTACTTTTATTATATTTGTTGATACTTTAAGTTCTCCAAATTGGGCAAAAGAGCATAAACTATAATACACAGAAAGCAAACTATTATTTGAATCATCATGTATGTTTCTCAGTTTGAGTGAAATATTTATGAAACACTTAAGAACCAGGGCTAGATCTTCTATTTCTACAAATCAGTGCTGCTCCATTGGCTTCGGTGAAGAAACAGTGATTTACAGTCCTTGAGGATCAGACTTAGAATACTTGTACATTTTTCTATGGTTTGCAGGGATGGGAAAATCAAAAGAGATTGTCATATTAGATCCTTACAAGTACAGAGATTTTTAGCTTGTAAATGTGCTGTATTAGAGGAGTTAGAACAATACGTGTGAAATGGGATGCAGTTCTTTTACTAGAGTGCAGGAAGAACTTTTAAATATTATAGAAACTAATACTTGGCTTTCTTATGCAGACAGTCAAAAATAATTTTTTACCATAACGGCTCAGTAAAGTTGCTTGACTAGATTCATTAAAACAACAAAAAAAAATTACAAAACTATCCAGCCATACTTAGAAAATGTTCATGCCACAACAATTTAATCATCTCTACTCACTTCCCTTGTGCCATTCTCATTCTTTTATGTAATTATTTACTTATTTCTGTATTTATTTGCAGGATATGTGAAGAACTACATGAATTTCTCTCCTACTATTTCATATGCATTATCTACAAAACCATAAAATATATAGAAATATTAACTGATTTTTTTTTTTTAAATTACCCCCAACATCCTTTGATGCATCTGGATATTTTGGTGCCTAGAATGATTGCAGTACTGTAGAGGTAAATCTTATTAAAATTACTTTTCTTATTCTTTTCTACACCAGCCTGATACACGCAGGCTTTAATGCCTTTCTGTTCTGTACTAGGATCCACCATATATCTTAATGTGAAAACCTGTAGTTAGGGGAGAGCTGTCTTACATCACCAGCTGTCCTACTTTCTTTTAGAGATGAAACAAGGAGATATAGTTCACTTCAGAAAATGCGGATGTTGAACTCTCACTCCCAAACCACTCAAGTTCTGTGTCAAGGCTGGAAAGTTTCTGAAAAGTTCCTGCTCAAAGTTTAAACAGTGGGATCGTGTCATCAGTGTTTATAGACTGAGAAGTGAACAAATTGACCAAAAAGAGAGCTGAAGAGATGACTGCAAGGGTTTTACTATCTATCTGGATTGTCAATGAACTTTACAGCCAGAAGTAGTTAAATAATTTTATGCAAACAGTTCTCCTCCCTTCTGCTAGAGCAGGAACTTGGTGGTCAGGACTGAAGAACAGTCATTAATGCATGTCTTGTGGGTTGTCTGAGATTTGAAGGTCTTTGAAGACACTGGGAAGGAAGAATCGCTCATGTAAACTGAGATTAATATTAGATTTCAACTGCAGATGGCAGCAAATCCCCAACTATATCTGCACTCACCCAGGTATTCTTTGATCCATATACAAAGAAGAAAAAGCATGCTTTAACATAGTAGAAATAAATAAAACTGTATTTAAAAATGAGAACATATTTGCTAAATTAGAGAGTGACATAGCTCACAGAAACATGCAGGAATTTTTAGAAACATCCAAATGCCAGTGAATGATGAGAGGTGACAGCTCCTCCAGTGAAGGTGCCAATCACTTGCACAGAGAGTCCCAGAGAAAACGACAGTGAGCATGGGCTGTAGATTCTCCCTGCCTTCTGTCAGGCCCTCTAGCAGTCCCTGCAGCTCTGCAGTTAGCAGCAGGAGGAAGGAAGTCTGGTAAAACAGGATGCTTACATGTCCTTGCCTCATAATTTAATTCAAAATAATCAGGGGACATCTACTGAGGACACTATTATTAAGACAGATAACAGTCGAAATGGAACCAGCAAAATTTCCAGTCAGGAGACTGGCCTCAACACCTGCACACTGGGAGTAGACCAAGGGGAGGTAATCCACACCTGCTTTCACAGAGGAAAGAGATGGTGTGACAGAGTGCATACACCCTAGCAAGAGATGGGCTTGTAATGAAATCGCTGAGTTGGGGGTGTGCTCCAAGGAGCACTGGCAGGACCCTGGGGAGGATGATCTGAACGCATCTGAACCCAGCAGCTTAGTGGGTACATTAGTGAAAAAGTGATCTTGAAGAACAAGGAGAAGATTCACCCCAGGATACAGCCTAAATGGTCCTGTTCTAGACTGTATTTCCAGGAAGCCTGAAATTATTTAATGGCCTTCGGCTATGAAGACAAGCCTGTCTCAGCGGTTAAACATCTGGCTCTTTGTTTCTGTACTTTCTTGAGACAACTTACAGTAGTAGAGATAAGACATTCAATCCATCACTGAAACAAGGAGCAGAGAGACAATGCAGTTACAGACAATAATCCGATCAGGTCTGGTATTTTAACCCACATAAGGGGAATTTAGGGCTCATTTTTATTATCCTCTCACCCAGCGGGAGCCCTGGGCCCATGCATCACTGAATGCCATTGACTAACTTTTTTTCATATTCAGACAGGCCTATACAGGACCTGTAAAGAGGTATATCCACTATCTTCTAAACCGTTAGGTACTCGTTATAGGTAATTATTAGTGAAGTTAATTGCTGTAGATTATTTGATGACATGTTTCTTTACTGTCTTTTCCATTCCCTTTTACCTCAGTTCCTACCTTTGCCTCTTATATATACACTTATCCTTTTCCCTAATACAGTGGGCATTTCTATTTAAACCTCCTTTAGTTTTTATTTCCTTTTCTTTCTCATTGGCTGGGAGATCACAGGAGCTGTATTTTAATGCACCTTACCAATGGTGCAAAGCTTTACCAAAAGGCAAGTTGTGCATTGAAAATCTAGTTTGACTCCTGACATCATGTAACTGAGGGCTTTAAATCCCTCAGCTGAAAAACAGGCCTATGGGCTGATTCTTAGCACTTACGCAGGGTTTCTTTGTAGGTTCCTCAGCACCAAATACATCCTATTATGTATAAGAAGGTAGCAGGTGGAAAAAAACATTGAAGTCAATCCTAAAATTGCTACTGAAGTGAGTGGAGTGAGGATTTCATACTAAATCTGCAACCCGGCAACCCTCTGATGACTGGTGTAACAGCTTACTTTTTTTTCTTCCCCAAAGGAAAGGAAAGCATGCTGGTAGAAACTCAGCAGTACTTTGGAGTTGCTGCTTCCCAGATAAGCTTTCTGCTTTTAATCCACTTCTTGTTGGTATCTTGCCTCAGTGTGACTCCTGAGGATTGAGCCCAGCAGGAACCGAGACGTAAGAGCTCTGTCCGACCATGCCTGACCCAGGACTCTTCCTGCAGCAAACCCAACATTTCAGTGCTGCTTCTGTAACAGGAGGAGGGTGAAAGACAGAGTAGCCATGGCTTTTGGAAATGGTTATTGGCATTTAGCATTCTTTTCTCTAGGAGTGATGGGAAGAACAATTCAAAAAGGTTTCATTTGGAAAGGTCAGGGCCCTGAGGGCACCCAGAGGCCATAATGGCCCTGACCAGCCTCATATGGGGCTCCCCCCACCTCTGCCCGTGGGCCCAGGAGCCCCATTTCAGCTCAGTCTGGGGCCATCAGTCCCTGCCTGGGCTGTGCTGGAGCAGTTGCCAATCTCCCACCTCTGCCCCTGGCCCTGCCTCCTGGACGCACATGGACCTATGCTGTGGGCTGCCGGTCTCCTGGGTGGCCCCTGTGGTCATACGCTGCAGCTTGTTTCCAGTCCTGCCTCCGGCCCTGTCCCTTGGACGAACTTCGGACCCATGTTGTAGCCTTGTTTCTGGTCCTGCCTCCAGCTCCCTCTGCTTTAGCTCCTGATGGGAGCCCCTGGATGGTCCCTGGCCCTGGTTCTTCACTTTCCATCTCAGGGGCTGCCAATGAATCCTGTTACGGCCCCTCACTCTGCCCACAGCGGTCAGACACAGCCAGCAGTGCGGGCATGGCCTGCGCTGGGGTCACCTCGGGACCTGGCTCATCCTCCCATAGGGAGCAAGCAGCTCTCATTGAGCCCTGACAAGAAAAAAAGCAGGAAAACTATTTATATTTGATCATGAAGAGCTAGCAATGTTGCTTCCTTATGAGCTCCCTGAGGAAAGGCAAGGAGGGCTTACTCTTAGCACTGGAGTAGCAAGACTGCTGTAGGAAGGACATGTAGTGAGTGGATAATAAGAAACAAGCATCTCTGAAGCCTCATTAGCATCTTTGCAGGTAATCTAGTCTTCTGTCATCACTGCACATTCCAGGCACAACTCAATCTGCATCTTGAATAACATCTTTAAGGCTCATCTGGGGAAAAATGCTTTTATTTCCATCTGCATGTGTAGAGTTGAACAAATTGGTTGAACTACAGAGAAGTGACAACTGTTTGTACTCACTGGATGGTACTGAGAGGCTACAGCTTCTTGAGGATCATTAACACTACTGTCTCTACGTTGAACTTGCACTATCTTGTTTTACAGCCTTTATCATTCTGCAAGTTACAGGTTTGAGCTTATTCAGTAAATACCAAGGCTCTTGGGAGGAAGGAAAAGCACATATTCTAACATCTGTCAAACCTTCACACTGAATGCTGGCCATCTTCAGATAGGTAGCTTTCCCTCAGTCTATCTTGGCAACATAATTTTTTGTATCTTTCCTTCTCTCCCAGGGTATGTGTTTTAGCAGCAATGACCTTTTCCATGTCTCTAAATACTGCCTTCAAACTGCTAGGGGCCAGCTCATGAAACAATGTGGCTTTTGGGGTGCAGGACTCTTCCAAAGGGTATTCATGAGGTTGATGTGCTTTGCATTTTGAAAAGTAACTCCAAAATGTATTCCGCTTAGAATACCTTTCCCTAGACTGAATACGGTGAGCAGATGCAATGAAACGCACATCACAACATTCTGTGGGAAAACTAAACAAAACCAGAATAAAATCTGTACTAAAACTGAGCAGAGCTGATGCAAGGTTTTTTTCTGCTCTAGGCAGATAAAAATTGCTGTCCTCTTTCCTTATCAGTACTCGTGCTCTTTCAAAATTTTCCACCCTGCCCTGTGCAGCTGTTACCTCTTTGGGCTCTGACAGATGTCCTCTGGCAAATCTTGTAGGGAGATCTCAGTTCTCAGATATCTGCACTGTCCCTGTGCCGGGGGATGCTGCTCCAGTAGCAGCAGTGGGAGAAGGGAATGTGTGTCTATGTTTCTGCTGCCCTGACCAATAGGGTGCCCACCCATGCAGTGGGTACCCTAACTAACTGGAATTAACAACAAAGGAAAAAATAATGCCTCAAAAATTATAATATACCTGAAACACTGTTAAAAACTGCAGTCTTGCTCTTACTGAGTCAGCCCTTGTCCCTTTAGTCTCTGACCCTCAGACACCTCATTTACAGCATACATCCCTGACATGACAGTTGAGGAATGCCAACTTTAGAACTGATGAAAGGAAAGGTTTCATGACACACATAGGACATATACAGATGTCAGATCTATGTCACATTTGTCATATGTAACAGTTTCCGGATATACAAAACAGGTTCCCGCTTCTGCAGATTCAAAATGCAATGACTTTTTTTCTGAGTTGCCACAGACTTCTGAGAAAGGTTCCTTGAAAACAAAACAGTTGGTTCCTTCTGCAGCCCCTAGGGTTTTCATCAGAGCCTCATTACAGTACAAATTAATGGGTTTAAGCACAAGTAGTATTGCCTGCATAGAGCAGCAGCAGGGCAGCACATGCCTTCCCCAGGCAACATGTTTTGAAAAAAAATCAATTCTGATACATGTTTGTAATTTCAGTATTATTTATATTCTAAATGCAGTCTGTGAGACTGGGTAGTTTAAAAGGCAATTGCAGGTTTTATTTTATAGTGTTTCCTCTAAAAATGTCAGTAATTTTTTTTATTATTCTTACCAGATCTTGCAATTTTTTCAGAGTAACTCTATGGAAATTATTTATAAGTATGAATTTATAAATAAAACAGCCTTAGGGAAAGCTGTGGTTTAGTATGTGTGAGACAGTAAATACAAAGAAAATATTTTCTCTTAAAATTCAGTACATCTTATATGCTCTTCCAGCAAAATGCATAACTCTCTTAGAGACACATACATGTATCAGATTCACTTCTCAGCATTATCTTCTACCAGAAATACACATAGCAAGGAAGTATTTTCCTTTTCTTTCTGTTTTGTGCTTATTTACAGTTAACTTACTGTATATGCAATTTATTTATTATTTATGTTTAGCATAAGCATGTTTATGCATACCCAGTGGCACTTTTAAAAAGGAGGACTTACAGTACCAGGAGGCCACATTGCTCACAAGATAGATTTTCAGAAAAATCTGATTTATTTAAAGCTGTCAGCATTTGTATGTTCAAGGCTGCATCTAGTTTTTGCCTATAGACAGTGAGCCAGAAATACAGCCAGGCCTGCAGTCTGTAAGAAGGTACACAGGTCACAGAACACTTTCCCTCCCAGGACAACAAAACCTCTCCTTTTCCTGTCCCATTGCTCAGTGGCTGACAGCATTAATGTCTCACAGACTGCAGTGATAGAGCTCAGAAAGGCAGTAACACACTGGGAGTTTTGGTGTGAACATTAATGTGCGCAAAGAGTTCAGACCTCTTCTTCTATGCATTTCAGCAGCCAACTGAGGAACATGCTTCTCCTGGGTTATCTTTCAAGCTCAGTGGACACGTATCACAGGCCCACAAGCACTGCCTCTGGGAAGAGAAAGCACCCAGCAGAAGGAATAGAGCAATTCACACATTGCAGAGCTCTTGTCTCTGGCTGCTTTCGCTTCCATACTCATTCATCCAACAGAAAAGATTTTTAGGTGAATAAACCACATCACCCTGAAATGCAATTCCTTGGCAGCTTAAACAAACCTAAATTGGGTGCTTACATGACCAGAAAGGGAGCCAGTTCAAGAGCTGGGCCATTTGAAAATTAATCTTACTTAACAAAAAACAGTGGTTAGTTTTTGGCTGGTCCCTGTACCAATGCAATTTCCACGGATGTGAATGCGTACAGGAAGAAGGTGCAGGAGCATGCAGCCAGGAAAGAGAAGACAGGACTGCAGCAGCTTAGCCTAGGTAAGCTTTGACTGCCACAAAACAGTTTTACTTCCAAGATAATTTAAGCCAACACAAGTCAGATGCTGCAATCCTGCCCACAGCTTTGCATTGCTCTCTCATACTGCTGCCCATAGTATTCACCTTCTGATGAGTCAGTTTGGAAGGCTCACTTAATAGAAAACTGAATCAGAAAAAAAAATGTACAGTTGTCTGCCCCTTTCACTGCCCAAACTAGCTCACAAAGGGGTTAAATAAAAAACCTGTGCCAAAGAAAAGAAAGGTGAGAGTGTGCAGCTGAGGGAAGGAAGGAGATGCTGTGGGACCATAACAGCACCAACCTAGCCTGACTTCAGTCACTATGAAGTTGCATACTCAAACTGTGGTTATGCGAACACCTTAAGCCAGCAGAAATTGGCACTGCTACCAAAAGCAGCAGCTCTGCCCACCACCCAGCCCCTGCCCTGGTGCTGGCACAGCCTTTTGTGCTGCCCTCCAGCGAGTCTTATCAGAGAATTGACCCAGGTTAAAAAAGCCATCTTTCCCAAGATGAGTTTTCAGTTGTATCAGAGGATGTGCTATATTTTTCATAATAAAGTGCAAATTCAGTGCAGAGCTGTGGAATTTTTGGTACCTCTCTATTTTGCACTATGCCTATGAAATGAGTATATTTGAAGGGCCTCCACAGCAAGAACTGTCTGACTAGAACTGATAACAAAACTACATACAGAAGTAGTACCTTACTGTCACGTGCAAGGAATATCTTTTGCAGATTTTTTAACATCCATTTCCTAAAATTTAACAGCAACAAAAAATCCATTTGGGCTTCTACATTAGAATGCAGTATTAAAAGATATGACCACATGACATTTATCAAATAATGCAACTATGTATTTGCTATAACTGTAAGCATACTTGAGGCATTTTATACTGATTGATTAATCCTGTATACTTACAGTAATTTCATTGTGTTAATGGTCCAGTACATTTCTTATTACTTAGCCGTATTACTCTCAATTTCATTCCTCAAGAATGTATTTAAATAACATTAACACAGTCTATACACCACATATTTGTTTTGTGTCAGCTATACAACCCTCCTTAGGTAAAAAAGCAGGAGGTTAGGCAGTGAACTGTGAAACTAACTTGCACAAATAAGTGACCTATATTTGCCAGAAAATTTTCATTGCTTCTTCTTTCTCTACAGATAATTTTAACATGTTCTGTACTTTCCAACTATGTGACTTCCATGAGCACTGTTTAGAAAACAGTCCCACATAGTATCACAAGACATTATACTTTCTGTCTCAGATATGAGAAAAGATGTGTGTGATATTACTTAATAGAATGTGCATAAATCAAAGGGTGCATGATTATACGTACTGACAACAGGATGTTCTTTTCTTGATATCTTCATATGTAAACATATACCCTTCCATATAGTGATGCAAAGGATTTTCCAATGGAACTTTTTTCCCCTGTTGCCAAAGGCAGCTCTGAGGAGGAGCTCTGTAAACTTCAAACTTCTGCTCATGAACACAGCACGGCTAGAGCTACCTGCTGCCTGCAGGAACTAAACTTAGCTCAACACAGCTGACAAGTGAGCACAGTGTCAGGCACACCTGATGAGTCTGCCCAGGAGCAGCCCCCAAGCAAGCCACAAGCTGGTGGTCAGGCAGTCGTGTGGAGACATGGGAGGCACAGCGCACTTTATCTTCAGCCGTGTCAGAGACCACTCTTCCTGCAGAATATAGAACACAGAAACTTCAAGTTGATATAGGTAGACATATGAACATATAATTCTGTAATTATAGAACTTCACCTTGAATTTCTGTATCTCAGCTCCTCAGATTTTCAAAACACTTTGTAAAAGTCACTAGGTACTTCCCAAAGTTCTCAGAAAATTCTTTCAAGCCTCCTAACTCCTGTGATTTATAGCTGTATGTTTGCCCATTCTTTCTCTAAGCATCTGAACTCCAAATGCATGACCAACAAATCTTTTTTTTTTAAACTGTGTGCTCTATTAGTTTGAATAAACAGTTAAACTGCATAAGTTACACATAATTTTTGAAGTCTCCTAGTATTATCAAATAGAAATGAATGTTCCCTTTAACAAGAAAATACATTCATTAAGACTATTTCATGCCACATTTTACTTTGCAGTTTGGGCATCTTAACTGCAGCTATACTGTCTGACATGCTTTTTAACTTTTAGTTTTAAAAAGTTGCAGGTTAGTTACAGTCAAAATCATACCTATGATTGTATATCTATGTCCATTTGATGGCATTTCAGCCATTCATAAACTCAGAAAATTACTGACATTACTGAATAGTGCAACTGAAGCTTTCAATTTGTTTATTTATCATTCAGGCAAAATGTCTACACACATTAACTTAAGCCATTGCCTCTTTTTTCCAGTAGTATGTCAGAAATCAAGTTGAAGCCCTTATCCGTTATCTCCTTCTCTCCACGTATCAGATGTACAATTACCAGAAGACACAAATTATGTGCATCAGTGGGAAAGGACGTTATTTTCTATAAGAATAGCTGTAAGTGGGTGGATGGCTTTAGCCATGACTGAACAAACTAATTTGTAGTATAGTACAGCAATGAGCAATCAAAGCGCAAACTTGGGAAGCCTCCAATTGTTTGTGCTAAAACTGTGTGGGCTGCCTCAGACTGGGGAGAGACATACAGTCTTGAATTCATAAAAATTTGCTTTCTCTTCTTTTCTTTATTTGGCCGCTTCTTTCAGATTTCAGTTGGACCTGGTGGTTACCAGGCCTGACATAAAAGCATTTTAGAAATGACACGTGCTGGAAAGGATTAGCGATAACGACGGCCGCGATAAGCAAGCCGTGACCAGAGAGGGGCTTCGTTTCAGCCCTTCCAGCCCTCACGTTTGAAAAGCCTTCCCCATACCTTAATGCTTCTTTGTGGTGCTTAGGTAAAGCATCTGAACTCCAGTCATGAACATCAGGAGGAAATCCCCCTGAAATCAATTACGGGTAAGTACAGATATACCGAAGCATTCGGAGAAGCTCTGAGCGCCCCTGAGGCCCCGCCAACGGGCCGCGGCTGTAGGGGAAGCAAGAAGCAAAGCAGAGCTCCACGCTTTTCCACACAGGCCGACTGAAGAACCCGCCATCCCGAGAGCCCCTCGGAAGGGGTTAACGGGAGGCTCTCAAACTCCTCGGAGAAGCACGTCAAGCTTTAACAGCCCTCGGCGAGGCGCCTCACACAGAGGAGCCCGCCCGCCCGGCCGCTGTGGGCGGCAAGGCGCATGCGCGCCCTTGAGGCGGTACGGCGGGGGCGACCGGCGGGCAGGGCTGAGGCGGGAAGATGGAGGCGGGGAGGGCGCTGAGGCGCCGGATCCCCTCCCGCCTCGCCCCGGCGGGCTGCGGCCCCGGGTGGGGCTGGCCCCGCGGCCGGGCTGCGTTTCTGCCCGGCTGTTGTGCCGGGAGAGCCGGGAGCTCGCCGCGGGCCGGGCGGGAGGGCGGTGGCCGCCCGGGGCTCGGGCAGATGGACGCTCCCGTGTGAACCCTTTCTTAGAGGGGGCTGCGTTAGAAAAGGACGCAGCGGAGGCGAAGGCCGCTGAGAACTCCAAGGCGTAGAGGGAAGGGGTTTATTTAAAAAGGCGTTGGAATTGCATTTTGTGCAATGAGAGCCTTAACTTGAGTGGGGGTTTATGATACTGAGCTTCCCCTGGGTAATCAAACCTCACAAAGTTTGGTGCGGCATCTCTAGAGAGGCCCTTCGGAAGGCAGTTTTTCATTTTACTGCGGGTGATGTGAAATGGCCTGTCCCTAGCGCGTGGGCTGGCAATGTTTGCTGGGAACGTAACTCCTGTGTAGCAGCTTTTCCATCATCCCGGGGGTCAGCCTGTAAGGGATACATGCAGGGGAGAGCGCTAAGGTTTTGCCGTGGTGCTAGAAAATTTCTCTTAAAGTTTTAAGTCTGGCTGAGAACTTTCATATTCACAAGCATCTTATGAATATAAGCACCTTGGAACTAAGGACCGAAACCGTGATGTGTGGCTTCATAAAGGAAGCCACTCTCAGGAATAGAGAAAGGTTACTTTTGCTCATAGTAGTCACTGCCGAGGATATGCGCTTCAGCTTAGGTGGTTTCCTAAACACTGGCTTCAGGTACGATGCAACACTGCAGTCCTGTGGGGACATAATAAAACTGTTTTCTAGATGAGTTCTGTAACCCAGGGTGCCATCATTTCTTCTACAGAGAATAGAAAATGTTGTTCATGGCTGTCATGCACAAAGCGCTCATTCTAGCTAAAAACTTACTCTGTTTCCTTCCATTTTTCGTCTTAATGGCAGTTCGTTGTTAGGGTTAGAGGGACCCAAGTGTTACCTCCAACTCTGTGGTACCTAGGTTCAAGATCTGTCTACTTCTGTTTACACAAAAACGATACAAAAGTAGACACTAAACAGAATTAGAGCAAAGATTGATCTTTCTGGGACTCTCCAAGGTAGTCTTTGCTATGAAATGCCAACTGTATTCTGCTTTTGTCTCCAAAGTCTTGGCGGACTACATATTAATATATAACCAGTCTAAAATGGGCATAAAATTTCCTAAAATAATTCCTTCTATTGTCAGTCAAGGAAAGAAATAATTCATTCACCATGGCCCAACAATGTTCACTGAGACAGAGCAAAGACAGCCCCAGGTTACTGAAGTGACCTAGTTTCATCCTATATATTCACCACAGAGCAGCATTAAAAATTCCCTGACAAGTCAAAGACTGAGATTTGAAAATGGTAAATAGGAAGTTTTATAGCAAGAAGAGGCAGCCAAACAACACGGTTACTTTTAAAAAATATTGTAACATTACCTTGAAAAAACTTGAGTAGTTTTTATCACTGCAGGTGTTTGCAGTGGAAGGTTCATTGGCAAAGAACAGTTTCTTCACATCGCTAAATGAATGAATTCTCGCTTGTCTGGGAATCATGAACGCGAGGCCGACGGTGCCTCAGTCAACATTATCAGGGAGATCCCAGCTACTTTGTGTCACAATTCCATTGTGAATTTCCTCTGCCAAAACCTTACAAAAAGAATGGAGAAAGTTTATGTCAAGCTGTAACCATTTTTGTAGTGTATCAATACAGTATTTAATATGTTAGAAAAATACCATTTCTGATATCATTTGGGGCAACCTGACAAATATTTTTTGCTCATGATTCTGTCTGTAATGGTAACATTACTATCCGCCCGGCCTTGTGAGCAGCTGAGACGTGTTCTTGGTATAACCCTGGGCATAGCTGACCTGCTTCATAGCTGTACACAGGTGAGGGTGTAGAGAGGAGACCTCTTTTGGTTCTGTCCTGCACGTTTCTGTTGCCAAGAGAGAGCAGAGCAGGTGACTCTCCTGGTACCTCTGTTGTGAAGGACTGTTTAAGACAGTATTTTCATGATGAGAAAGGTTGTATGTTGGAAGCCTTAATTTAAAGGCCTGGTTTAATCTTTTAGATTCTGGGCTGTCTAGCAAAAATTAGAAAGGGCTGTGAAGCAAGATCTCTACAGAAAGAGGGATTTTTCATTTATATGGTGATTTTATATGAAAGCATTTCTGCTGTCCTGGTCAGCTTGACTTTGGTATCATCCTGCACATCTAGAAGGGAAGCACTTCTTTTTGTTGTATAAAATTCTTTTGTGTTATACATACAGAAGGAAATCTGTCTGAGAAAGAACTCTTCCCATCATCTTTCCACCTCCCACACAGACGGACTTAAAGGAAAAAAGCTTTCCATAAAACTTGATTTAATTGAAAGAAATCCATCTTTTCCTCTTTGCTCTCCTTCTTCTTTTGTTCCTCAAACCCTGACAACAGAATTACCTCAATTCTTAAATTAAGAGAAGCAAAGGCATGGGAAATTATCAATATCCTTAAATAGCTGTGTTTCGTTAAATTATTAAGAATATAATCTGTTGTTTTGGATATTGTCCTTTGCCAGGAAAAGGGAATTATTATCGCTTAGGAGGATGAGTCAGGTAGTACGAGATGTATGAAAGGCTGCAGGATAAATACCATCTATACTGCTGGTTCACCTAATAGCTACTCACCAAAAGTGGGGTTCAGCTGGTCCTAACAAAAGCAAGGAACCAGAGGGACGGACACGTCAGATAACCCTTTAATAAAACCAAAATCAAAACCATAAATAATGCAAGCTAGTACCTGTTGCTAATGCTTTCTTTTGAAGCTAGTCAGAATGGATTTGCAAATGTATTGTTGGAGCGTGTTCAGCCTGGAGAAGAGAAGGCTTAGCGGGGATCTAACAGCAATGTGCCAATACCTACAAGGGGGTTATCAAGATGGAGCCTTGTAGTGATGCATGGCAGAAGGATTTATGATAGCAGCATAAATTGAAACAAGAGAGGTTCAAACTGGGTGTAAGGAAAAGCTTTCTCTGCGAGGACAGTCAGGAAGTGTAGCAGCGGGCTGCCTGGAGAAGTGGTGCTGCCTCCATCATTGAAGGTTTTCCAGCCCTGACCAGGCAAAGCCTGGCCTCACAGCTGAGCCCGTTTGGGGCAGGAGGTTGGAGCAGAGACCCCCTGAGGTCCCTCCTAACCTGAATTACTGTAGGAATGCTTAGAATTACAAACCTGTCTGGGTATGCTTACATTGTGTCATAACTACTTAGCAGGAACATACTTGAAGTAAATTGCCTTTTGGTTTAATAAAGGGATTTTTAGCTGACGTGGTCTATTAACTTCATGTCTATTGTTAAGATTCCACAAGACATTGTTAAGAGCTATTAGAGAGTGGAATTGTCACCAGCCAAAAAGAGGTTTGCTCTAACATCTGGCCTTCCATGTGAAACCCTGGCTTTTCTTTGCATGTGGCATGGGGAAGTAAAATCCATGAAATGAGTTTTGCGTATAATAATGCATGAAATTACTTTCATTCTTAGACACATTTATTGCCTTAAGAACTACGGAAGAGTAAGTTATGGTAAAATGGATTAACATGGACATATATCAATTATTTCTGAGTGACAGGTAATCCTGCTTTTTAGCAGTCATTTTACCAGAAAACATTACAAGTATAATTTCTCAAGTGATTTGGAATATAACTTTCTATGCATTTCTTTAAAGCTGGTCCATGAATTTTAGGTTTAAATTTGTAATATTTGTGTGAAATATGTTAGTTTTCAAGTGGAGACACTGGCACTACAGTAGAAATGTTGCAAAGGAGAAAAATAGCTTAGAAAGAAAATAATAATGAAAGAAGTATTTTAGAATAAAATTATGGAAGACTGGTTCACTACCACTGTGATTTTTTTTTTTTTAATATATGTGTGCAAGACTGAAAAGGGCTGAGTGACATTCTGCAGTACAGAGGCACTGTTCATAACTGAAGTGTTTGGGAAGTGCGGGAAGTATCTCAGAGACAATGAAAGGATCCAAGACAAGACAGACATCTTTGCTCCATTATATAATAGTGAGGTAGTGATACTTGGTGAACAAGTAATGTAAAATTATTATAGGGATTTCTCACTTGTTAAAATGTCAAATCTCGATTAAATTAGTATTATGTAATTAGTCTCCTAGATCTTTTGTTCCTCTATACACTTGTCTTGGGATCATAACATGAAACTGCTATCAGAAGGAACTTCTAACAGCATTGTAAAAATAGTTTTCTCTAGGTGATACAGATTGAACTGAAGATCTGAAACTGTATTTAAAAGAGAAGGATGTTCAGTCTCACTAGCTACTCTGGTATCCTGCCAGGCAAAAAAAATAACTGTGTCGCCCATACTCTAAATTAGCTCTACACTATTAGAACTACTGATTCTCTGAAGTGCCAGGTGTCAGTTAAAGGCATTTGTCAGTGGTATTCTGTGTCAGCTCTGTATCAAAACCAATGCTGATAGTCTATTTTTTCCTTCTCTAGGAAGAAATGATGTTTGGCTAAATTTGGATCCTCTAGTGCAGGACTAGTATCTGGTGAAGCCAGCTTCATCACTGTGCTCACTGAGAAGGAATAAAATGCAGAAGCTGCAGGAATTCAAACAGAGGTTAATATTCTTCTTTTCAGCCATGTCAAACCCATTCCATTTTTCATACTTAGTTTCTCAAATATGGAAATAATTGGAGCTGCAGAAATAATCATCTCTCCTGAGTAAACATGCATCTTTTTTGCATATGGGTTTCTCCTCTCTATTTTATTTTTCTAAAAATGGTGTGACAGAAGAACATGTTTTCAACAGCACTTTACATAAAATATTTAAAGTAAGTTTTTATAAATTGATTTTTAAATTACTTGGTGTTTCGCGTAACATTTGTTTCTTTAGCATGGATCTCCTACCTGATACTGAGAAAGACGGAAGTGTGCTACATAGCACACTGTAGAAAATTCTAAGATACATGCATAGAAGTGAATTTGTATTTATACACAGGTACAAATACACAATCAGCTGTAAATCTTATTATTAAGAAAGAAATAAATTTAATTCAGCTTATAATTGAAGCTATTGGTAGCCCATTGATGTCATAATTTTATTTTTTTTTAAACTCATCCTTTCATAAGAGGAGTAGTTGAAAATAAGCATCTTAATATTCTTTTTAGTTTAAGTTCATTGATTTTTTTCCTAAATACTTGATTCGACAAGGCTAAGCAAGTTCTCTCAGCTGCAATTTGGAATTAGATTTTTCTTTCTCCAAGGGGAAGTTTAGCATGGAAGTAAATACCAGGATGTATTCCCACTGAAATGGATTTTTCTTTTGCCACCACTGAGGGGATGCACCTGCACACTCATTTGGACTCTCTTAGCTATTGTGTAGCTCTTTGAATGACACCAAAGTATTTACAAACAACCAACAAGAAATATCCAATTTAACTAAATATTTATGGACTAACTAAAGTAATTGAGGACTAGCATCAAAAATAGGCAGTAGTATAGTTTGCTTCATTCTTCATCATTGAAAAAGAAAATAAATGGAAGGTAATTTAGAGAGCAAACACAATGAGAACTGCATGATAATCCTGTAAGGCTGACTGATAATTCTGAAAGAGCCGTTTTGTGATGAAAATTGAGTTTGAGTGGTGGGCACGATTTCTGAATCAGACACCTTTATCCCTGAGTGATGTTAGATGAGAGTTCAGCAGCTGAATTATGTATTATTATCAAATAAATATTAATTCCTTGCATGAAGAATTAAAATACTCTTTTAATTAAAAAACAGCTGTGTATAGATCTTCCAGTAGTTTTCATACTTTGCATATCTACCAGATGACAACAAACTCTCTATATTCTTTCCCCAAATATGATTTACATCTTTTACCAGACTTAGATATTCCACATTTCTCAAAAATAGAATAAGGATTGTGCCACAGTCTTTTTACTACAAGAATTTTATTTCCAAGTATGAGTATCATATTCCTGTGCATGACAAGTAGCTTATAATGTAAACTGGAGATCTGCATTTATCTGTGCATTTACATAGTGTAGTTATAAGCAACAATATAAATTACTGTTTCATTAAAGTGGCCTTCCACCTAGGCAAGCACAAGTTAGTATTCTTCCCCCGTACAGATATCGGTTACATGTGGCCCTGAAGGTCGTCTTTAACACTAGTATATTATAGAGATTTATCTTTTAGAATCAAGGCTTTTTCCACTATTTCTGCAGGAGATGATCTGAGCCTATTTTTATTACAATTCCTGCTCTGGCAAATTTGATATCTCTCCAGGGTACACACTGTATGACAGCTACATGGAGTAGAATCAGTCCCTTACTTCTCAATATCTACTTGGCCTTGCTCTCTGTTTTGGTTGGATGCCAAATTTAGAGCTACTTGCTTCTATGATGGACCCATTTGTGCTGCAGCAGAAGCTCTGGCTCAGAAAAAAGCTTCTGAAAGGCAAATGATTTTGCCCTGAATTAAACCAAGTGTTAGAGATTTAAGATGTCTTTATGAGGGTTCATATGATTTATAATATAAATATGTGAAGCCACCATACAACCTTTTTCCCCAGGTAATTTCTGAAGATTCTCTCTAGGTAGTCATTAATTAAGGAAGTGTAGTCTGGCATCAAAAAGCTTCTGTGGCAAATAATGCAGAAGCCAGCTGCACCGCGTACGGGAAGATAGAGCTTTCCACAGACACGGAGTTTATAGAAGATCTTTAAAACAGTGATCTGGTTTTAGTGAATGAAAGGTTATCCTCAGTTACTATTGCATCTGCACTATAGTTACAGTTTTAAAATCTTATAAGCAGAAACCTGGCACTTGAAATTACACAGATATACTTCCTAAAGTACTTTAAAAGAAGTAAGGAAGTTTTAAAGACAACCTGGACTGTCATAAACATTAGAATTACTGGATTTTCTTCAAAGTTGGCTTTGAATATTAGGTTTCAAAAGCCCTCAGCTTTTAGATTCCAAAAGATTAAGGTGTAATTATTCCTAGCAGCTTTATTGTGCTTTTTGGATTTTCAGCCTCAAATAATTCAACTGGTTCTCATAAGCTTGGCAACAACAACAAAAAAAAGAACACATTTAAACTAAAATTAAGCTCTATGAATGTCATACCTGAATGATGTTAGAGAAGGCCATGGATAACTTAACTGTGGAGAAATAATACCCCTAATTTAAAAAAAAAAAAAAAAAAAAAAATCAAACCCCTTTTATTCTTCTGTAAAAGGTTGATAAATTGGATCTCTTTAACTAGATCAGCTGGGAAGAGGGCTCCTTGTTACTAAAAAAATGAATTCTTTTTTATTTCTCTGACGGATTTCCATTTTAAAATTCTCTGAAAGTTATAGTAGGCTTTAAAAACTAGATAGCAAACATACCTAGTATAAGTACATTTCTGCATTTGGCTGGTAGAGTGTGTGGCAAGACTTTTATCAGGTGAAAGCTCATCTCAAAGAGATTACCTGAATACTCAAAGCTAAGTATGTAACTGCTGGACCAAGGCTATAATCACCAAGCTTACTCTAACTGGATGAAGACTTTGAGTGAATTCTTTTTCTTGCCCTTCAGGTTTCCTACTTCAGAGACACCACATTGCTTCATCACAATCTTTGACTTTAAGAAATTCTTTGTGGAGTAACTCCTGATATTCAAATGCTGGCTTTTATTACTTTCCTTGCTAGGTGTTGTAAATACTTTATTTAGTTTTATTTAGTTCTAATCTTACAGATCAGGAAGCTTTTAATGTTCAAAACATGGATTTATGTGAAAGTGGATAAGCTCTGTTGTGAGTAACTAGCTCAGCATACAAAGAGTGGTAATAATGATTTAAAATTATTCTCTTAATATCTAACAGGATAGTAAAGTATGCTTCAAGCAAGTAAACTAGATTTTATTATAGTAATTAGGGGCACTTGTAACTAAGAAGTAAAGTAAAAATGAACAATGATGTAAAAAACTATCAGTGTTATGTAATCTTTACAATTTTGCCCTAGTGTTCGTAAATTTCAAAAGATGCTCAAGAGCATTTTATATGGTATGTGTGGAAAAACATAGCTCTTATTCGCTTTGTCCAAAATGCCTGTTCTTAAACTTCATCAGCACTAATTTGTAAATTTAAGGACTATTCTGGTCATAGAAATCATCTGTATCTTTTCTCTCACTCTCAGGAACATTTTTCAATAAATTATTTACAACCTTTTTCCATAATAATTAAAAATACTCACATTTCTGTGCTTATAAACTAGCTTGATTATGCACCAAACAAGATACTATGCCCTTTATGAAATTTATATGCATGATATACTGAAACAAGTTTATGCTGATTTTGGGAAGAATATATTTTAGCTTTCAAAGGTAGCCCATTCTCAAAGCAAATCTCTTACCTTGGCCCAGAATCAGGCCTATGCAACACTAATCCTGATCCCTTCCAAATTTTTAAATATTGTTGAGGGAGTTGGGTTTCTGTCAAGAACTGGGAACCCAAAATTGTGCTGAATGCAAGCTCTGTTGCCGTTGATTTGAGTTTGAGCATAACGGGACATTTTCAGACCCGATGCACTTTAATCCAGATAGCTGATGATCCTGTACTCTTGACTGTTCAAGTCAAATCTGGATGTCTGGCAAGCAGGTCTCAAAACATCACCTCTGTGAATAATAACAGTACAGTCACCAGATAATAAGCACGGTCACCAGAACTTACAGCTACAGTAGGTTATCTTATTCAGGGCAGATAAACTTTGCTCTTTTTCCCCTGCCCCTGATGGTTTTAGTTACGGTATCAGTTTCAATAGACTACACTATGTCGAATTACAAGGTGTGCCTCTTGATTTTGACAGGTTAATTGAAGATCAGTGACAAACTCAAAGTGCTCTTCTTTATCCGCCCTTAACCACAATTTTTATGGAACACTTCTATAAAATGGAACTTTCAGTCAGCAACCTGCATATGCAAATTCATCTTAAAATATTGCAGTTTTCAATACATTTAATTTCAAAAGAAGCCTTCAACTATTTGAAGGTGATAAAAACTTTACAAAAGCCATTTTTATTTGAGTATTGACACTTGTGCAAAGCTTTTGGGGCTTTGACACAATTTTAGCAAAACCATAAATCCACCGCTGTTAATTTTCTGGAAAGATGCCAGTCTATCTTTCTTCCTTGAAGCATAACCAAAATCCTCGCTAGTCTCCAAATCTGTATGTTTAAATCCCCCCAAATACATTGGCAAGATGCAGTGATTTGAATTCCTATGTGTCAGGGAATAAACTGGCAATAACTATGTGGACCAGAAAATCCTGAACCAGTGTTGGGGATTAATTAGCCACATTCAAAGTAAAACCCTTCAAGCAACCAATCTCTCCATTTCCAATACCATCATAGTGAGAAATACAGATTACAAATGTCGTCTGTGTTGCTCTGCAGAATGACCCTGCGGGCAGGATCAGAGCTACACCAGCCATCTGTTTGAACTTTCCTACTGGAGCATTTCTGTGGCTGCTTCCAAGTGATCCCATTGGCACTGAGGGAGAAGGAAAACCTGAGCAGTCCCAGTGCTTTTGGTGTCTTTACCTGCACTGTAGGTAAGTTGTGCCACTCAGTGCAGCTTTCAGCTGACCCCATCCAACCTTCCACTGATGACCTCAAGAAGAAAAAAATATCTGCATTTCATCCATTATGCCTGTTGCAAGACTGCATGAATTTTAGGCATCCTGAAGTCTGAATGAGTACATACATGGGACAACATGAATGCCAGCGTAGAAAGCAGTGAACTAAATCCTTGCCCAGCTTAACTCTGTGCCAGTCCTCCTGTAATGGACAGGTACATGATGTTAGCTCAAGCTGCTGAGAGCAGTGACACTTAAACTGGGGGCTGTCGCTATAGCTGCTTTTTCCTATTGATGATTTTTTTCCCTGTAGATGCGTAACAGATGTGATAAATACCAGCTGGCAATAACTGTGCCAAAACCAACAAACATCAGCAGCCAGCCAGATTTTCTTAGGAAGGTCAGTGTTGTACGTCTTCTCAATCACAGTTGTTTAGTATTGTTTATCATATATTAATATTCTGAATAATATTTTTGTCAGAATTATTTTTATATGTTAGCCTATAAAGCTGCTTTTCCTCCAAAACAAAACAAGTGCGTTACATTTCTGTACAACAAGTCCAGCATATTTAAATAACATCAGGATTGAGCTAAGCAAGTCATACTAATATACCAAAATAATCTTTACCGGTTGCTACTAAAAGGCCACGGCAGATTTCCTTATATTTGTCTCCTTTTTGAGTGCATTATAACATTTGCATGAAAAACAACGCAGCCCCACTCACAGCACTCCCTTCCATTTAATTCTGTCCTTAGAAGAACATTACAGAAGTTAGCAAGGTTACTTAATGCATCCCTGGAAGAAGCTCTGATAAGATACCAAAGGTCACTGCTCCTTTCAATAGGAATGCTTTCATCCTAATAAAGATAAATATGAATGTATTAATTGAATTAACTGAAATGTATTCATTTTTTACTCTGAACAGTCTCCTTAATGAGTTATTGTCAGAGGAGCGTAAGAATGTAAAAGATCAACAGTCTGATAAAGACCTTCAAATTCAGCTGTTACTTAATACATCAATTTTTGTCGTATCTGCCATTTTGTCCATGAGGAAAACCAAAACCACTTTCTAACATCCTTGGATAAAAGTGTCCTAGGCAGCTGATTAAATTTATATTCCAGTGTAGGAAGTAAGACTGGATCCCTCCTCTGCAGTAGAGAAGTCAGTGTAATAAGAATTATGCTAAATTTAGCATATATTGATAAAATTGTGTTTTCATGTGCAGAAATGTGCCTACAACTTAAGTTTGAACAGAGAAATTAAATTAAGCTTTCTTTGCATCCCTACATTTATTTGTAGCATAAATCTAGAAAGATTGATTTGAAACACTGAGATCAGGATTTGGTCTGCCGTATTCCAGGGAGTGGAAAACAAGGTTGATTTACACAGGTTGTGCAGGAACGGATGGCAGTTCTTTTAATGTCTACCAAATTCCCCATGAGGGTCCTGCTTAGCAGACCCGGTTTGAAAAGCAAGTTCCGTGGCCTCCTATTCCTTGCCATAAAGGCCAACCCTGCCCCGGAGCGCCTAATCTTACACAACGAGACCTCTCTGTTCCCTTCCTCCTGTCCGGTCACCATTCCTCTCAAGTACTTGCTCCCAGCAGAGCTGCCAACTTCCCTGTTTTAGGTCTAATTTTTTCTACCTGAAAAAACAATTTAAAAAAGGAGAATGACACAAAATGAGAAAAGTTGTTAAGAAGAAGCTTGAAGTGGTAGCTAACATGTTAAATCTTTGCAAGTGATATGAAAGACTATAAAGACTATTATATCCTGTTTCATGACTTTATCGGCAACTTAGACCAAATGCATACCATTTATAAAAAAAAAAAAATTGAGAAAAAGCAAAATGAAACATTATTTAAAGTAAGAAGGCTTACTTCAGAAAATATTTTGTCAGCCAAAATGCTGGCTCTAAGCCGGAAGTGACTAATTACTAAAAGCCTGTATCGGAGAGGTTCCATAGGGTTACATGTTATATCTTGATGCAGATGGCTGGCAGAAAATATGCTGTAAGGCTACTATTAACACTTACATGAATTTTCAGCATGAGCTCTGGCTTTGTAATGACCAGTTGTCTTATTAATTTTCTGTCCAGTGAGGAGCACTGATAGGTTTAGTTCTCTATCTTGATAGGAAAAACACAAGAGTTGTTTTTTTATGTGTCTGGGTACTTTTATCAATGTTGGTAAATGCTATCCTGTCCTGGTAAATTAGCAAGGGACTAGACTGAAATAGCCGTATTCAAAGAAAAAGTTATGAATTAATAGAAACACTGAGATACATACTTAACTGAGGATTCATCCAGTTTTCCCCATCTGTGCAGCTAAAGAGTACAGAAATGTACTGGATAATCTTTTCTAAAACAAGAGAAAAAGTATTTTATAGTAGGTAGACTCTTAAAGCTTCTTTTACCCAGCTGTATCTCAGCAACTTCCAGAAAAGCAGTGAGTGATACAACCAACACTTACGTTGTGTGACTCCCACCTCTAAAGGACAGTTGTGTAAGCAGTGGGACGTTTTGCCAAGGTGTTAGTTTTTCTTTGTTCATATTCCTTCTGCTGCTTTTTTTTCTTCGTCTGTAAAACAGATCTGTGTTTTCTCTGTAATTTTTGTTTATTTTCTTTAAAATATAACTTCTCTGCTACCAAAAAAAAAAAAAGTGGATCAAGCTCAAAAAACAAAGTTAAAATAAATTATAAGACAACAGAAGTATTACAAACGAGAGCTGTAAGAAAGATGGAGCCTTACACTTTTCATATTGGTCTTTTTCCTCTACACTGGACTTTTCCATCCTTAACTACTCTTTTGTGCTTGAAATTAAAATAATATAAAAATCTTTACTGAATGAAAACAATTGACATGAAAGAGTGGGCTGTTGTTAATTTTTCTAATAAAAAGCCACATGCCCCCAGCTGCATATTTCCACGTGAGGATAGAAATATTGTGCAAGAGCATATACAAGTGGATTTAAAGATAGAATTATCTGGAGATAATTGCTCATGGGAATTTTTCTGTGTGCCAGTGCACATCTCTACAGAATCTGGAAAATTAATTTCCAAAGAATCATCAAAAAACCCAACCATTCAAATATGCTTGTTCACAAGTTGCAGCCAAAACACTCTCTTTTCCATTGTATCTTGACAGTAGTTCCAGTTTGGACACGTGCATGAGGTGGCATTCCTTTTAGGTATTGGTGATCTAAATTATTTTCCACACACTAACAGTTTCCTAGATGGGCAACTAGACATAATAAAGGACACAACCGCTTCATCTATATCAGATGTGTGTTCACCATTCTCTGCTTGCTTACTCGAAATGTTCAACTTATGCCAGGTTTCTCGTACACGTTAGTTCAAGACTTGCAGGGGTTGAGTCTTTCAAGCTTTGAAGGCCAAGGCAGCGTACAGCCACAAGATTATAAAACCCCAAAGATGTAAGGACCAAAGATCTACCAGGTAGAGTCCTAAACCTGTATTTGTGTCCCTTTACCATTGACCTGTTATTGACTGAAAGCTTACTTGCAGACATAGAGGCAAGAGGGTAATGGATTGAATTTCTCAGATGAGTATCCTGAAATGTTGACCCAATTGTGTACCTTACATAAATCACAGTCTTGCTAATGACAAATTAAAAGGTCATGAGATTACTTCAAAGTTATTAGGATGTTTAGGTTTTATTTTTGTTTGGTTCTTTACCTCCCCCCTGCATATCCGTCGTGATTATATATGCACCCATAGGAAGGCAATTTTGGCTACTCTTTTGTCCTTTATAGATTGGAAAATATGCCCCTCTTTATATCATTATCTACAGCTGACAGAAGAACCCCTTGTTACTTGTACACTTTCAAAACAAAATTGTTTTTTACGATTTCTTACACAGAAATCTCAGCATCATAGATTAACCTCAGCCTTAGGAATGAGGTCTTTATGTTAAAGTAGGACATCATGGGCTTATTCAGTTATTATATTCCATCAGGTTTGTTTGGACCAGAAAATTAAAGCAGGAATGACAGATACGTTTAAGCTGTATTGTTATTTTGGGTATTTTATACTATGCTTTTAAATGGTGATTTATTACTTTATTAAAATAAATTAAACCTGTATATAAACTTAAGGTATGCATATAATAAATGGTTAATTTAGCATTCTGGTAGAAATAGACTGTTTCTTAAGAGTCTCCACATTTTAAGTATTTAGTTACTTGCATAATTCAACCATTCAATTAAAATGAGAATGAGAATTGTGATAAACACCTTTGTTCATACACATTTGGAAAAAATTTTAAAACTTGCTGTTCAGAGTTGTAGCTGCAAGCTTACAAATTAAACAGCAGAAACCTGCAAAGACCAGTAGGTCAAATTTCTTGTTGACTGTCCTTTCAGTAAAAGCTGCCGACTTTCTGACATCTTCAGAGTTGTCAAAAGACATTATCACAAAGCAAGCTTAGCCCTTGTAACACTTTCTATCTATAAAGAATCGGAGAGGGAGTTTTGTGCCTATGGCTTGAAAATAAGGCATACAGTGATTGCACACATTTATCTCAGTCAAAGCTGTGATGAGATAAAAGGGGTTTTTGTACACATGGAAATCTGTAATCCACAATATTCCCAGCAGACTGAATGTAAGTGAAATTCTTTCCTGGTTTTCCAAACCTCAGTAATGGTATTTCATAATTTTAGAAAACATACACACCTAACAGAACATTTGAACAACAAATACACAGATAAATAGATAGGCAGTAGAATAAAAAAAAAGCACAGGTAGATTTCCACATAGACAGTGTTGTTAATTTTACATCAGGAAAAGCAAAACTATAAAGTCATTGCATGTCTTGCACATATGCTGCTATATATGCATAGCAGATACATAAAAATGCAATCCTAAAGCATATATTCACTAACGATATTTTCAAATTTATAAAAAAATCTTCCATATACATATACCAGACACAGTCCTACATAGGGCCTATACTCACATGGAGACACTGGATAAATACAAATTGTATGTCACTTACATAAGCCCGTGGTGATGGAGACACTAAAGGTTTCACTGTGCAGCTTTCACAGCAATGATACACATCAAGAGCCCTGCCTCATTCCATGGCTTTTTTGCACCCTTCAGCAAACCCTGAGCGCTGCTGTCTCCCCATTTGCCTCTGGATGGCCTCAGCCCAAGCCCTGAGAGACCTTTGGACCTACAGATCCTACTACACTGATGAAACATGAAATTCCACCAAGGGAAAAAAGCACTGGGGTCCTCACTGTTCTGCTGCATAAAGCCTCTTCTCAGCAGCATCCTTAAAGAAAACAGGCTCTGTGCTACACATGCAGACCTGAATGGCAGAGAGCTTAGCAGTCACCATCTGAGCTCTAACGGCATAAAATGTGTAGAGAGAAGCTTGAAAAAATTTAAATATGGAAACTACTATTAAAAGGCACATGAAATATTGACAAAGAATATTTAATCACTTTTTTATTTAAAAGCATCTAGTCAAAACTTAGTATTTAGCAACTCAGTACAAGGAGACAAAAATTAAACATATTTGACTGTTTTGTCCTAGCAGATATAAGCAGATCCAAAATGCTTCAAAACAATGATTTGGGACCAATATGAACCACAGCAAATATGCATACTCCTCAAAAGAAACTGGAAAAATAAAACAGTGAGGCTTTTTGTCCTGGAAGAAATGTTGACAAATCCAAATCACTCTAATTTATTTGAAAAATAAGTCTATCCAAAATATTTAAAAGGTATAGATTAAGATCAAAATAATAATTTCTGTAACTTTTGAGATTTCTAGGAGGAATAATAAATTGAGCCAGCCATTCCTTAATATCAGAGGCATTATTAGGTACACTAAAGAAAGTGCCCTTTTGCACAAGAATTAAGAAGCTTGCTTAAGGTCACACGATCAGCCAGACACAACCATTATCTGTAACCAAGCATTCACAATCAATCTACTGCTTTAATTAGTAGTTTGACATTCCTAGACATGAAAAATCACAGTCTCCTCTGCCACTGAATTATTTTTTAATTTGATAAAACTGAATTAACAGTATGTGCTATTCATGGATGTTATCTATGGACACAGATTTGATACAGATGCTCCTAATATTCTCTCTTCCCCTTGTATTTCATGTGTATGAATCACTGCCTGGGTAGGCACCATCTGTCCTTTGTTCTCTGTTGCCAGAATGGGCCACTTCAGAAGGGAAAAAAAAAAAAAAAAAAAAAAATCAGTGACAGAATTTCCCGAACAATGCAAATTCTGATCTTAAGGCAACACAGCCACTTAAAGACTGGGATTAAATCGCTTCTTAGACTCTTCACTATTCAAAATAGTTTGGGTTTATTACGTCTTTCAATATCTAAGACTTTTTCCAGAACCTCTTTAGTTCTTCTGGCCCTTTTCCGAACACCTTTCTAGTGTGTTGATGCACAGAAATTACAGACCCCAGACCTTGATGCAAGTATTCTCTTGTACTCTCACAACCTGTACAAAAGTAGCAACATCTAATTGTACCTTCTGGATAGCGTCCCGTCTATACATCAGAGAATCTCATTTGCCCCATCACCTCAGGTTTGCCCTGGCAGTTCATGTTGAGTTGGTTATTTATCATACTATATTAGCATGTATCTCTATTAGCAAGTGACACACATTGCTCTGTGATATGGACCTCTTCTTAACATTTACCATTCCACCTATTTCTACCATTTGCAAATTCTAAGTGATACTTTTCTGCACACCCTTGTTGAGAACAACAGAGTTAACTGCGTATTTTTGTAGTTTACCTCTTTGATATTTCTGTCTGCCTGCAAAGAATGCAGGCAAAGAAGAGATTTTTTTAGAGCAGAAAAAAAAGCAGTAAAAAAGTTAACTACTCGACAGAGAGTACCAAGGACTCTTTAAAAAATGAGTGCAGAGGCCATTAATCAGGAAATCAGATGTGTCCAACCACATTAATATATGTGTATTCTCATAAGGCCAAAGCCTAGCAAAGAGACATTACATTGTTAAAGAGGATGGCTATTCTCAGGAGTCGCACGGGATGGAAACAGAAGAAGAGAGCAGTCAAATCCAAGCTAAAGGACATCCTAAATTCAGGTGCAAACTCCTTCTGGCAGGGACCTTCGTTCCATACTCATCAGATCATGGGTCCATAACCGCGGTCTGCAGAGGCAGCCTCTGTAGCAAGGGAAGAGACTGGCCAGCTCAAGCGAATGCCGGCTCACCCCGCCATCCATGAGCACCGCGATGTTTCTTCCCCAAAACCTGAGGTCGTTGTGCCGTCAAACGCTCGTCTAATTTACTACCTACTTCAATTTTCAGACGTTACTTGCCCCTACCACCGACCACTGTGAGAAAAGGACACTTACTCCGGAACATACCCCGGGGGGGGCCTACAATCCCTCACCACCTTACTCACCCCCCCACACCGGACTGTGGTACCCCTGCCGCCCTTCCAGCGCTGAGGAGCTCTGCCCTCGCCCGCCCCCCGGTACCCACTGCCCTCTCAGGGCTCTCTCTCCGTGAGGTAAAAGGTTTAGGCGGCCGGCGTACATACCCCACCACAGAGGGGCAACCCTGACTGAAACCTGTACTCCGCCTCCCGCCCGCCCTGCCCCTGCCCAAGGCGGGGATGGGGGGGGGCAGAGGCGGAGGCGGGAACGAACGAACGAACGAACGAACGAACGAGCGCAGCGCGCGCACCCGCGGCGCGAAGGCGGGAGGCGAGCTCCCTCGGGCCGCGGCCGCTCTGACAGGCGGGGAGGGGCTGCGGGCGGAGCCGGCCAGTGACGCGGGGGCTTAACGCGGCGTAAACAGCCCGGCGGCAGCCCGGCAACCGGGTAGGGCCGCCCCGTTACCGCCGCCGCCGCCTCCTCGGCCTCCTCGCTCCGGTGCCGGGCAGAACGGACGGAGAGCGGGGGGAGAGGAGAGGAGAGGTTGGCGCCTCTCCTCACAGCGGCCCCGGGAGGCTGACGCCGCAGCCCGGCGCGGCTGGTGGGCACGGCGGTAGTAGGAAGAGCCCGAAGCCGGTCCCGGGGCGGGAGGAACCGCCTCGGGCGACGCTTGGAGGCTGGGCCGCCCTCGGCGCGGCTCCCCGCTAGGGCCGGTGCCGGCGGAGCCCGAGCGGCGGCCGGGCGGTGAAGATGGCGACCCCGGGGATGGGCTGGCAGCAGCCGCAGCACGGCTACGGCGGCGGCTCGGCGCCCGGCGCGGGAAAACTCGGCTCCGGCTCGGCCCAGCCGGGGCTGGGCGGCGAGCACAGCCCGGACCTGCATTTCAAAATGAGCAAGAAGATCGCCCAGCTGACGAAGGTGAGGGAGCGTCCTCCCCGCCGGGCGGCGGGAGGCGCGCCGGCCCCTCCGCCGCCTTTTATTTCTTCCCCTTTTTTTCTTGTTTCCCTTCGCTTCTTGCCGTCGCCTCGGCAGAGCTGGGGCCGAGGAGAGGCTGGCTCTCGGGGTCGGTGTTAAATCCGGGTGGGATGCGGCCGGGTTTGTAGCCCGAAGGCCGGGCCCGGAGCGGCCGCCTCGCCCCGGGAGCAGTCTCGGTCCCCCGGGGAAGGGGATCGCGGCGTAGCCGGGGTCCTGCGGCCACCGCGCCGGCGTACCGCAACCGTGGAGACGGGGAACGGCGGGCGGCAGCGGCGAACCGTTCAGGGAAACGGCCGCAGTACCCGTTCCCGGTTGGTTGTGTCCAAATCCCGTCTGGCACAGGCAGGTAGCTGGGTGCGTGGGAGGCGATCCCCGATTGCTGGGCTGATACTTGCTATTTATTCTATGAAAACTGTAGCTTCTCTTCTAGCTCTTTTGTACGCCGTTTTCAGTCTTTTTAAATGGAGAAATGCAAGTTGATGCTTGCTTTCCTTTTGCTAAAGAGAAATGCTCTTATTTAAGGTGTCTGGTAACATCTTAAATGCCTTAGACGGTGAGGGCAAAGTGTGAGGCTGTATCTGGTCTTGTAGGGCTGATGGAACAGGTTTCATTATATCATTCCCAGTATAGGAAATACATTGTATCTTTGTTAAAGGCTGGGATCAAACTACAAGGCGTTTCAAAAGCATGTCGTTAGGGCTGGTAGGCCCCATGTTTCAGATGTGGCTGTAGCTATGATTTACTTAGAATAACTTAAAAAATGCTTTGGTGTTGTAATCTCTCTTGTATGATGCTCAAGCCATAGGTGAATAGCATTGCTTAGGAAATGAAAGGCAGGTTATCTTTGTTAAAGAGAAAGCAGAAGAAATAATTTCTGTTAAGAATTATATAGCTAAAACATTTAAAGGTAATTTAAAAGCACTGTGGGAACTGATTGCATTCTTCAAATGTATGCTAAAATGGATGAAGGTGACATTTCATTGCAACTAAGAATGAAGAGAATGGAGACTGCTGGCAGTCTCACGGTGGAGACGTTCATATTTATGCACAGTTGATGCACCGTTGACCAGTTAAAAATAGTATTTCTCATGGCACACTGTGCACCTTAATGTATTAGAAAACTGATGACCAAGGGATGTTTTTTCTTGCCTTTGAATTCAGAGTCTCTTTTCTCTATATGCGAACACTGGTGGAACAAAAATTGTAATTTCATAGGAAAAGTAGAATTAAAATAAGCTGAAGAATCTCTTTGGTTTTACTCCACGTGCACACAAATGATGAATTAAAATATTAAAGATACTGCTACAGGCTTGTGCTCCCTGAAAGGTGCAAAAAACACCTGGAGACCATAAACGTATGTTAGACTTACCTTAAGGCCTAGTGCATATGCAAAGTAATACTTTCAAAGAATAATTTTTATTTGTGTGTGTGTCCTTTGATATATTTCCCTTCCTTTCTCTAGGAATTTACCCAGCAGTTTATAGTTGATGTCAGAAACAGCGTTCCACTTCTGTTGTGAAGTCATTTGTGTATACCCATGACTTCCACATCGCTGGGCATGTTCCCTGACACATAATAACTGAGAGGGCATAGATATCTTGAGGTGGATGTGAGTTAAATATGGATTTAAATGCATGGTGCTGGAATATTTTGAACTTCTGTATTGGAAAACATGAAGAGCGTGAAAGTAAATACTGGGGTTTTTTTATAAGTTTTTTTATGATCCATAGTAGAGTTCTTCTAAAATTCTAGAAATTGCATGCATGTCTGTCCTGCCAAAGACTTCAGAGTAGTGCAAATAAAAGCTACGAATTGTCTTCTGCTTGTGTATTTAAAATAACTGTGAACTATGTGCTTGTGCAAGGAGTTTACATGTGTATTAGACTTTTGCAGGACTGGAATCTTGTATTTGTTTCCCAGTGACTTGCAGGTTCTGGTAATGTTTTAGTTTGTGTGTTTGTGTCCTGTTTTCAAGTTTCAGGGAAAAAACTTGGAAAATCAGCTGATCTTTGTACTGACTGAAGGTCTGCAGTGAAGAACAGTATTTTTAGATGTAAAACAGGATGTATAATAAAAATACTTCTCTTGAACCTATTGCTACAATAAAATTAAGAATTTAAAGATTAAGATAAAAAGCATTCTAGCGCATCTACCTCAATGAAATTAATACTAAAATTTTGACTGTTTTGTAGTTAGAGGGCTCAGGTCCTGCATTTCTGTTTGTTACTTCACCTTTCAGAAAGGGAGGCTTAAAAGAAGTATAGATACTTCTGGGTAAAGTATAATCTAATCTAATCTTTCTAACCTGCTCTAGAATCTGAAGCCTGATTTGATAGGTAGCTGCAGAAATTAATCCTTGAGAAAGGACTCAAGCTACAGGGAAAAAATATAAACATGATACTTAATTTCCGTAAGTGAGAGTTAACTGTCAGGGAAGAATTAACTTCACTTTGCAGAAGATTTCTGGAAATAAGATGATGCGAAAAAGATATTAGGATAGTTCTGTGAAGGTCTTCTGACCAATTTCTGCTTTGTCAAATGCTTACTAACTTATGTGTATAGAATTCCTCTTCAGTAATCTAGAAACTTCTTACTAAGAATACCACTTCTTAATTGCACTCCTCAAATTGTTTAATGTCTTATATATAAGACACTTCTCACACACCTTCCAACTTTTCCCCATTTATTTTTTGTCTTCCAACTCTTCTCTAAGACTGCCTTGAAGATGCATTAAGTCTCTCAGTGGATTTAGAGCTGAACTCCGGCACTTTACCAGGTCAAAACTAACTCACCAATGCAGTATAGTAAAAGGAAATCTAAATATGCATGGAGCATTGCCAAAGGGATACACATAGTTAAGTTATCCAGACAGCTTCTGTCTTCTGACAAAAGAAATGTGACTCAATAGTTTATTTTTGCCTGTCCTTGTACAGTTTGTATTACAAGCCATTAGTAAGAGCAGAAGAAAATGCTTTCTCCATAGAAGATGCAGGTCACTCATGAAGTAAATGTAAAATTCCAAAATTAGGATTCCTCTGTTATGTTTCCATATTGCTTGGAGAGAGTCTGATGTTTCAGTCAAAACAATACAGGAACACAAAGAAAAAGGTGAAATTTGTTTAATAACCAGATTTAATCAGTAATTCAAGTGAGGCAAAATAAGATACAAATCCATTTCACTAAGCACAACGCTTCTGAAGTGCTTAACTTTAGTTTTACTGTTGGGCGGGGGGGAAAGACTTACTTGATTTAACTTTAATATGCTTAATTCACAGGGGAAGGTAAAACAAGTAGTTAGAAATGCAGCTTTAAAAAATAAGATGATACTCCATGTCATGTTTAAAGACGGCAGTAAATTGTAACTGAAGCAATTTTAGGTCTTCCTCTTCAGCGTAAGCTCCTTATTTTTAGGCATTTTGAAAGATCTGTGTACCAGTTTGGGGATAAAGTAGCATCTGACACAAAGATTAAAGCCAACAAGAAATAAACTGCGATTATGAGATTGCATATATGTGTTTGTACTACTGCATGCTGGAGTGCTAATGCATTGTTGAATTATGCCTGCTGCAGATGAAAATATGCATATATATTTAATTAGTTTGCAAAAGACAACTGGAATAGAAAACAAAAAGCAAGTTGCTGCTATGCTTACATCAATAGGGGAGTCTGGGATTAGATTTTACAATTGTCAGAAGAGTACAAGTTCAAGTGTTTTTTGTTTGGGTTGTTTTTGGTTTTTTTTTTTTTTTTTTCTTCTTTTTGTGTTGTAGTTTGCAGCTTGAGCATTTGTGATTGAGAAATGCATATCCTAAATGTGTCTGCAAAGCCTGTTGTGCAAGCTTTGTGACATCAACATAAATCTTTGACTTTATGGAGGAACTGCATGATCTGTGCTGGGATTATGCAATGAGAATCTTCAGCATTGATTTGGTTGCATGATATTAGTTGCAGAAATTTTACATTAACTGGAAGAAGAGTCAGTAAGTGCCATGCAGATGATTCACACCCTACCTACAGTGATTGTTTCTATCTATTTAATAAAAAGAAAAAACTGTACAAAACCTGATGTTTTCCCTTGGTATGTGCTTAGAGCTGGATAGTTTAGTTCTGGAAAGGTTCCAAAAAACTCAAACTAGTTCAAAGGCTAAGGCAACAAAGTTATCCAAGGCGCACCATACTTCAGTAAACAAGAAACTAGAATCTGGGACTCCTGAGAACAGAGTTCTGTTCTCAACTCTGCCATCAGGTTCTTTTGTAAATTTGAGGAACTGCTTTTTTTAAAAAAAAAACAACTTAAATTTCTCATTTGTTTTCCTGTCTTCCTGCGTTAGAGAGAAGTACTTAGAGAATAGATGCTAATGTAGTTGTTAGCCCAGTAAGTTGCTTGAGGATGTAGACAGTAAATTTATTTCAAAGAATAAAGAGCAAATTTGATGCTCTTTAATTCAGGTGCTTATGCTTCTTATTGTGTGGACTTTTTTGCTGGGATGGTTAAAGGTCTCCCTCAGCTATCACATAATGCAGTGCTATGCAAGTACGAGCTATAGGGTTTAACTTATATTAATGATTCTTAACAAAATATTTCCAGTGAAACTTTGAGTTTTTATTTGGAAGTATTCTGCCTCAGGAAACAAAACAACTAAACCTCTTGCAGAAGGCTCATTATGCATAGGATTGTAAGAAAACTTAAAAAGAAGAGCCCTTAAAAATAGGGAAGAAATGAGAATCTGAAAAACCCTGTAGAACTGTTTTGATGTTAGCTGTCATCATGTGGTAGTTGATGCCATTAACAGTTTTGTAAAAACTTGGGGTTGAGTTTTTTAAGCAACCTTATGTCATCTCTCCAATGTGTGTTAACATTGGCAGTAGGCCAGTATTTGCTAACAGTTCTAGGATTGCATGAAAAGAACTGAAATCTTGAGGCGGGTGTGATTTGACTACATATTTGAATGTCAAAATTTTTGCGTATGCTTCTGACTGGTAATGTGGGAATAAATGTTATGTTTCATTATTACATAAAAATAGTTTTCAAGGACTAGAAGGTATGACAATGTAATAGTAGATACTAAATTCTTGCACATTTCTCTGAAGATATTTAATTTTGGTTTGTGTTAGTTATTCCAAACATAGCTGAAGTAAACCCTCTAAGGGAGAGACTGAAGGTAGGAACTGAGAAAGTGAGAGAGAGAATATTTCTGAAGCAGGTGTCTTAAGATGTTTCTTTTTTAATCATGGTAGTATAGTCTCTCCATCTTCCCTTTCTGACTCTTGTCCATGTGGTGTTTTGACTGTGTCCTCATTCTGCAGTAGTTATGATCTTAGCAAGGGATAATCACAGAAGAGAAGTTTTCTGTACCCGTGATGGTATAAAGACAAAGATGGGACTGGGTAAAAATGGCATGTCTTTAATACCATCTGGTATAGTTCAGAAAAAGTAAGTAGAGCTTTCAGGCTCTCAAAATCTTCTTCAGACCTTAAATAAAATCAGCAGTTATTGTCTTTATCTGAATACTTGCTAGTTGAAGCACTTTGAATTGCTTTAAAGCAGCTGTGGCTTCTAATTTAGACCTGAAGAAGTCTTTCTTACCTTTCATGTTTTGTAGGACAAAAATTATGGAATTTGGTGTTTTAGTTAATATGCTCTTTGTCTCTGAAAGAAAAGATCAGGGATATTTAAAAAAAAAAAAAAAAAAAGTTGATAGTCCTGATATGAAGTCTGGGAACTCTTATTTAATGCTGGTTTTTTTTCCCAGTCAGGACTAGTTGAAAGAAGTTAATTATTCTGATACTCTGAAGAGCTCAGGACCATATCTCCCTTGAATGGTTCTTCCATTCATTATCATTGCATACCTATAAGGTGAGACTACGGGGTGCTATACGGACCTGATATAGGTATATTTTAGAGCTCAGTGTTGTGGTATGTGTGAATTAGGTCAATGACTTTACAGTCTTTTGTCACAAGACATCAAGAAGAAAGAGGGAGGGAGGACAAGAATAATATATTAAAAAAATTTACTCAGATGAAATTCCTTTCCACCTGCATAGTCTTAATGGTTGACTACTAACCCAGAGTTCTTTGGAGACCACTGACAGCTTAATGTTCTAAAGATAATTTTCTGTATGCATGTGTAATTGAAAGTGTGGTGATGTTGAAAAACTGATCACACATTAATATAAGCTACTAGAGTCTGAAATGCCTCTTTAATATGCTCATGCATATATTAGCTTTTCTGAGATTGTTTTGTTGTTGTTTTTTTCTTTCATGTTTTACAAACATCTAAAAGAATAATCAAAATAAAGACACAAATAAATTGGGGGAGAGGATGAATAGCATGATGTGGTGCTTAGGGACATGGTTTAGTGGTGGACTTGGCAGTGTTAGGTTTACGGTTGGACTTGATGATCTTAAGCGTCTTTTCCAACCTAAATGATTTCTATGATTCTATATGTATCCTCTTGCTCAATGCTTATTTGTATTTATTGCTATAATTAGATAATACAGAATTACAAGGAGCTGGAAAACTGTTAGATGTTAGGACTCTGATATGAACTTCAGCTGTTAAATCTGATACATCAGTACATTAAAGATATTTAAGGAAAACCTGAAAGATGAGGATTTTAGTACAAAGTTCAGTGTTATCAACATGTCAAAATTTAAAAATTAAAGAAGAACGAACATGCAGGCTATAAATGAATCCTGATATGGCAACATCCATAAAGTTTAAAATCTGTCAACGTTTAGCTGCTTTTTACATATGATGATATAAATCCTATGGAAAAAAATAAGAAATACTTGAAATTCAGTTTGATTTTGTGGTGAGGTTTTTTTTGCTGTTGTTGTTACATTTTTCAGATAAGTACTACATTGTGAAAGAAGGCTTTTGCTATTACCGTGATTTAGGTAAGAAAGTGCCAGTTCAGAGTTAAGAACATAATACTGAAATGCTTTCCTCCAGATGCAAAAGTTGTAAACAGGAGAGTCTGTTATATATATTTGAAAAAGACTGATGGTTGAACACTGTAATTGTACAAGGTATTTATAGATTCATTTCTTTGTACACTTGTAAATTAGCATGGTCATAGCACTTTGAAGTACTGAATCCTGCAAGGAGTTCTGATTTGTCAAGTCATATAAAAATGTATTGGCAGAAAACAGGTGGGTTGGTTTTTGCTTTTTTTATCTGGAATACCATGAAAGTGCAAAGAAGTTGTTTCAAAATGATGAGTCTTACCACTTCTTTAGAAAAAGTCAGATTGCAATTTAACCTTAGTCATAGTGGTTCCGTACTTTCCTCAAACACTGTAAAACTGTATTCAGTAACAGCATTGTTTGTATTTGGATATTTCTATATTGTCATGCAACCTATTGGTCACATGTACTTTATTTTTTAATGTCTAGAAGTGCAATTAGATTCATACTGCATTTAATACATGTGTAGAAATGTTATTTGCCATAAGTCATTGCATTGGTATGGTAACTTCCAGCCTTAAGTAGCTTCTAACCACTGAGATTCTTTCAATAGCTCATGCTCTAAACTCAGGCTTTGGCTTTAATAAAAACAGTAATTTTGTCAGTGATACTACTGTTTCTCCAAGTCTCCCTTGAAAACTTTACTCTCCTGTTAACTGTGTGGAGGAGGGGGGGCATTACCTTAAATAGTCACTAAATAAATCTGGCGAATCTCAACATAACATTATGAGTTCAGATGTGTATGTCTCTTGGCTGATACAAGTTTGGCAGTAGTAAGCCAGGCTTCTATGTATTCTTCTAATGACTGATGTCATACCAATAACCAAAGGCATTGCATTCCGAAAATAACCACAAGAAACAAAAACAGTCTAAAGCTATTCACTGTCTTGACCTACTTAATGCATATTACCTGCTTCTGTTTCCTCGGTCAGGCTTTTTTAACTGAACCTACAAGGCTATGAGGAAGAACAACCTTTTGCTGAGATTGTCACTTGGCTAGGTTCAAAATGACAGCCTTTAAAAATAGCTACTGTTAAAAAGTTAATGAAGTCCTTCTTGTTCAAGATACTCCTGTTAAATGAAAGACAACCTTTTAGCTAAAAGAAGTATTGAGGTCGTCATAAGAAATACTTGGTTTCTGTTTTCATTTTTATGAGCTTAAAGTAATCTTTTCAGCCAGTTTCCTAAAATTTTGTTTCTAGAAACCTGAATTGTAATGTATTCAGAAAACAGGTGTGCTATGATCCAGAGATTTTTAACTGAACAATGTTTTTGCTCACAACATGACTGAAAGCTATAACTTCTAGTAAAAAGTATCTGACACTGCCTTCTTGGGTCTAGTATTTTGCAGTATGAATGCTGATATGTTTGGATAGGTTGTACTAAAATGTATTTCAGTAATCTCCTACGACTGTCTCTGTCCTTTTAAAATTTGACAAATGAAAACAGTGGTAAATTATACTTTCTTGTTTATTTATCTGCTTTGTGTTATATGTATAGGTTTCACACTTCAAAAAATACAGTTTATTTGTAGCTGGTAGTAACAAGTAATCAAGGATGTGTTTACAGGCTAAAAAAATTTTTTTTAAAACACCTTGAGAATCTATGTATGTCTGTCTTTCCAACAGTAACCTGTATTGCCAACATAAGTAATGTATACTACTTACATTACTTATTTTAAAAAAAACCAAAACTTTGTGTTGTGCCAGTGAGTGGTAAAACTTTATTTGCAATTTTTGATCCATTATTTTGGTTGGGTTGTTTGCTAGCTTTCCATATTGTATCTTATATTGTAGCATTAAGTTACAGTTCCATTAAGTTCCTATGTCATTAAAATTAGTCAGTCCCTTTTTTCCTTCTTTTTCTTTTTTTTTTTTTTTTTAAGCATATTGCTGTTTGTTTTATGCTGAGATAGAGTTTGCAAAAATGTGTCCTAAAACAGAGACTGGACTTTGACATGAAGATCAGTTTGTGTTCTTTGAGCTGGTCTGGGAACATTCTGTGGCCATTCTCTTTACACCCATGATTCTTGTCTTGCCTTTCTTTATTTCCATGCTCTGCTTCACACTTTGCCATGTGTGCCTTTTCAGTCTACAGTGTAGACCATTCACAGTTTGGTGTATTGGGTATATTCTGCCTTATCTCCATATAGCTACTGCATGAGATTGCAATCCTTGTCATTTATGTTTGGGCAGGCACTGCTGTATTAAGTATCCTTGCACCTTCTGTACAAACGAAGAGCCTGAAGCAAGTGTAGCTTCTGTTGGTTTGTGTTATTTTCCATAGCTATGAGTTGATACTCTAGAATAAACTATATCCCAAATCCCAGAAATATTTTTGGACAGAGCTGTTTGTGTATTAGACTTTTTTCTCTAATGGCAATTTAATTTTTTTCTTCTTCTTCTTAAGGGCCTTTACTCCCTGTTCCTGAGGGTAACTAGATTTCTTGCTTTCAGAAAACTGTTATTTTGGCAAAGTTGGAGACAGAAGTAACATGTCCTGTCACTATAAAATATGTGTGCTTCTGTATGTGCCCATATGAAATGGTAATACTGTTTGACACCATACCAATGAAATATGGTAAATGTGGCCCCTTGGAGAAAATCTCATTGAAGTCCTGACTGATATGCCCTATTTGACTCTAGATTTGCTACTAATTCTTGAGCCCCTTCTGTTCTTGTGTATAGAAGAAGGATTCTTATAGGTTCTTATAGAAAAGGGAAGAATTTGTTTAAGTGTACAGAAAGAAATAAAGAAAATCCTTTCCTCTGGGCAGCATAAAAAAACGGTAGTTTGTCGAAGAACTTGAGAGTAGTCTCAAGTTTATCTACAAGAACTGATTTTATCAAAGAACATGGTATATCATCTTAGCGAAGTCGGAGGCTGTACGAGCTTTTCTTGGCAGGCTTGTGAAGCGGAGCCTTGTCTGACGCTTTGCCTGTCGGTTGTCTTGGAAGAGTGTTGGATTTTTCTCTCGCCCCGTTTTGCTCCGTTCCCGCGGAGGCGGGGGAGGGCAGCAGCCTGCCGCTCTCCGTGGTGCTGAACGCGGGGCCGCCTCGACTTTTTCGCTTCACTGGCACTGATGTCAAAAGTAAGTAAGTTTTACTTTCTGTTACGCAAACCAGTACGTTTCCCTACTAGAAAGATCTCTTTAGAGGCCCAACTTATATAACTACTATTGCCAAACCCTTTTTTGTAGTCAACGTGGTGAGCTATAACATTGATTACGCTGAACACTATGAAGGTAAGTGCAGTGAATTATTTCTCTGAAAATGTGTGCCATGCCATTTTGTAGTGGCTTCCCAAAAGCTTGACAAAAAGACAAAGAAGTGAAAATAAAAACAAGCCCTACTATTTTTTAGGGAGTTCTGTCAGCAAATTAAGAAATGTTTGAGAATATTTAAATGAGCAGCAGCATTTTATTCATATAGTCAAGACTCTAAAAGAGGGGTTCAAGTTTGATTTCCTAAAGCTGACTTAGGGAATATACAACACAAAACTTGATGATTTCCTTCAGGATTTATACTTGATTTAATTTTGTTCTGAAATAATTGCATTCTTACCTTTTAAGGATTTTACAAAGTTGGAAATGCAGTTGTCTTGTCATAAAATTCATTAAAGTTATCTCTTCTGTTTCTGGATGATGCCCAAAGTATCTGAGATTCAAAAGCCCTTGTAGTTCTCAAAAGAAGAGGAAATTGCATCTTGAAATTATATACTACTTAAAAAAAATTATTTTGATGATTAATCAAAAACAGTGATACAGGTCTGTAAGATGACTACCTTTTTCACCCTGTTTCTCCACTTAGGTGTTGCTACATTTTGTTTTGGGAACCGTTGAACTTAATATAACTCTGCTGAGAGAAAATTTATTTGTTTGTATATGGAACGATTCTTGTAGAGTGAAGATCTTTGCTATGTTGTTTGTTTTCCTATGGGCAAACCACTGTTATGTCCTCAATGCAAAGTCAGTTGCTGAGCTCCGAGAACTTCCCAGTGCATTGTTTTGCAGAGTCTAAATACCCACGAACAGATACAGGTCAAACGTACTACCTTAAGTTCCTCTAGGGATCTCTATGCCTGAAAGGCTCAAATCACATATGCAAATATTCAAGAAATAAATCTGTAAGGAAATGCAGCTCAGAGACTAAAATACAACTTGGAGTAGCCCTTTGGCCTATCCTGTTGTCCTTGCAGCAATTTAAGGTCTAATCATAGAGCAGATGTGTCAACTATATTCTAGATGGATGATTAGAGAGTAAATGGGATTCTTTCTCACCAGGAGGCAGATTGGGGAATTTGTACATCTGTCACTAAATTTTTTTTTTTTCCACTTTTTTTTTTTTTTTTTTTTTTTTTCCCTTCAGTATGCTTCTCAAGATTTAACTGTCTTAGGAAATTGCCTAAAGCTAACTGTGTTACAGATTTGTAATGGTTGTTTCTGACATAACCTGATTGATAGAGGTTAACATCCCAGAACCAAAAAGGGGTTTTGATTGGGTGTTGGTACTGCCACACCTCTCCCAGCACAAGGGCATTGAGTTGCAGTTGAAAGTATATGCTAAACCAGTCTGTAATAGGAGGAAATAGTTAATTCAAGTTGTATGTAGAATGAATACCTAAGCTATTCCTGCTCATTAGAGGGTTGTGAAAGACTATTTTTGCAAGTCTGTCTTTTATCACAGTGGAATTTTCAATCATACATCCTTTTTGGTCAACTCCTATGTGTTCTTTTCTGTGAAAATAAGCACACTTGAAGCAATTTGATTTAATTTGACTTTCTAATTCAAGTCACTGATTTATTGCATGACAACACAGGGGGTATAATGCATAGCTGCTCTTTTCTTATACACTTGTGTTTGCCTTTATAAATGGTGTGTTACCTGCTATCTGAGTCCCAGTAGGCTGTATCAGATGTTGAAACAAATGAATTTCCTGGTGGTTACACCTTCATCTCAGTTTATACCTTCCTTATGCTAGTTTTCTGAAGAATATGTTGCTTTCAAACAGAAATCATGTAGTACAGTAGATTGCATAGCTTATTTTTAGGTAATTTTTGTATATTCTCAGGCAACTGGGACGGGGTGGAAGCTGAAGCTACAATGCAGATTTCACTTCTCAACATGTATAGAATATGGGGGGTATGGATTACAGGGCTTCAGCATTAACAGCCCATTTCATGTCGTGCTTTCTTAAGTATAGTATAGTATTACCAGACAGGAATCTTCTGTGTAATGTAGCTCAAGAGCCTTACAAGGCAGCTTGTATCTCTTTCCTTGCAGATGTTCACAAAGCACTGAAAACTTTAGTTTTCTTTCTCTTATGTGGCCTGAGAAGCTCAGATGATGAGGTTTCTTTAGCTTGGGTTGATTCTTGTTTTTTTTGTAATTGAGTAGAAAGTAAGTCTAATTCCTGGTAAGTGCAAGGGGATTTGTGGTTACTTAATACTTTGGTAATCAGTCCATTACTACTTTTTGCTTCTTTTTGGAATGTTTATGTTTGGGTTGGGGGCAATGTTCCTTCTTTATTATGATACACTGGTATCACTAATGTTCCATTTTAATGGCATTTCAATGAATTCGTTAGAATCTCTGCATTGAGTTCTAGTGCATTTTATGTCCTGGTTCTGTGATTGAAGACTGCTCAAAGTATAGGAGGTATATTAAGAACTTAATGAAAAACCTATGGCAAACTAACAAGTGCAAGCATTTAAATAAATTCCTATCTGTAAAAGGAGACATTTCTGAAGTGTATGTGGCTCTGTTGGTATGCAGTGAGCTCGTTCATTTTTAATGTTTTTTTTTTAATTGTAAATAACCTACACTTTCATGGAAGAGATGTGGTTTTGGAAGCTGTATTGTACACAGTCTTTCTAACTGTTAAAGTATAGGTAGAAAGCCATGGAAGTTCTCTTAAAGTATGGATTAGAATTAGGGAGAGGATCTGCTAAAAGCAGAACAGAAAGCTAGGTATCAAAATCTGTCCTCTTTATTAGAACCATTCCTGACTGTATTATGGGAGAAGTGCATTAATTACTGGAGATGACTTGTGCTTACTTAAGCAGTTAAGAGTGCTATTATTAAAAAAACCCAAACAAACCAAAGCTTAAATGCTATTTGCTAGCTAAATTTGAACTTTAAAAAAGTATTCGAAAAGTTCAGCAAATTGGTTGTCCACTGCTAAATGTTTTAGTCTGCAAAGCAAATTGTTATGTACTGTCTCTTAACAAGTTAAGACATTGTTTATAACTCTATGGAATTAAAACCGGTGTATTGGAAACTGCATTGTACATAGAATAGTCTTAAAATGTGCCTCAGAATAATTTCTCAGCATTCTGAGTGTGTTCTTTGTAGCTTTGTGGCTTACGTAGATCACTCTTAAATTTTTGTCTTAGCTAATCGTGTGTTTTGCAATATGCCACCAATTTAGCTCTTTTGTTTGTTTGTTTCCCTTTTCATATAAAAATGGAGATTTTTACAGTAGTAGTCAGAACTAGGCATGTTTGTTTGAGAGACTGAATATATATAAACTGACGTGTCCATGATGCAGACCTGTACCCACCTCAAGGCCAGAGGCCTTGAGCTAATTATTTAATGCCAAGTTGCACACAAGTGCTCAGTAATATTTTTTTTCTTGCAAGTCTACTTATATTTGATTTATATGTGTTCCTTGATTTAAAATTGCCACTATTTTCTCAACTGCTGAATTTAAAAAAAAAAAAAAATTAATGTATGCTGAAGAAAGAAGACTTCTTGGTTTTCCTTTAATCATCTTTCTCTATCATATTAGCGATCACAGATTTTCTTCTTACGATAGTTTGTCACACCCAAAACTTGAGGTCTTGATGAAGATCCTTATTTGACTGGCCCACCAGGAATGGGGAACTTTTGTTGGTGAAAAATTCTGAAAAGTCTTACCTACAGATTTTGTATGATCGATTGCTGGAAGAGTAGGAGTTAATGTTTCCCATTTAATGTGGAATAAAGTAAGTATTGTAAAAGAGGCAAATCTAGCAAATCATTACAATATAAGTGCTCTTAAAATAAGCTTCCTGTATTCTAGCTGCCAAACAGAAGCAATAGTAGAAGCCTTTATTGCAGTTGCATGGGACGGCTTTTTCAGAATATTCCCTAGTGTAGCCCTCCAGAAGATTATATCACTGATGAAGTTTAGATCCAACTGGATAACCATAATAAGAAAATACAGATGTTGGAATGGTAACTGAGTAGTCAGGTTGAGAAGCCACAGGATTCCACTTACTATATTTAATGGGATGAATGGAAGAGAATGCTTTATGACAAAGCAATATAATTGTATGCTTTTACCAGGACATCAATTTTCTTGTAGGTCTCTAATGGAGATACAATTTTCCTACTTAAGTATACACCAGCTCTGTCTTTTTTTTTTTTTTTTTTTTTTAATTGAATGGCTCAGAAAACTTGTGGTGGAAGGAACTGCACAAACTTTAATTATCTTGATAGACAGACCAGAGACTAGGAAAAAAGTGTATTCAGTCTTTTTTTGTGGACTGTTTTTAAGGAAATTAAGTTAATTACATCTTCACTGCTGTTTGTCATGTGCCTTTGTGTTTTCTCCAGGTGTATGCTAGACAAGTAGACATTAAGGTGGACTGAAAACTGGCTGAACTGCTGGGCTTAAAGTGTTGTGGTCAGCAACATGAAGCCCAGTTGGAGGCCAGTCACTAATGGTGTACCCTAGAGGCTGACAGTGAGGACAATACTGTTTCTTTGTTAGTGACCTGGATGATGAGACAGGATGCACACTGAGACAGGATGCACACTCAGCAAATTTGTAGACAATACAAAGCTGGGACAAGTGGTTGATAAAACAAATAGGTGTGCTGCTGTTCAGAGCTAGACAGGCTGGAGAAATGCACCAACAGTAACCTCATGTAAAGTCCTGCATCTGGGGCAGCATAACAAGTACATGGTTGGAATTGACTGGCTGGAACACAGCTTTGCAGAAAAGGCCCTGGGGTCCTGACAGACAAGTTGAACATGAGCCAGCAATGTGTCTTTGTGGCAAAGAAGGCCAATGGCATAGTGGACCGCATTAGAAAAAGCGTTGCCAGCAGCTCAAGGGCAGTGATCCCTCCCCTCTACTCGGCACTGGTGAGACACACCTGGAGTGCTGGATCCAGTTCTGGGCTCCCCAGTACGAGAGAGACATGGACATACTGCAGCAAGTCCAGCAAAAGGCCACTAAGATGATTAAAGGACTGGACCATCTGTCATACTAGGAGAGACAGAGAGCTGGGACTGTTTAGCTTGGAGGAGAGAAGGCTCAGGGGGATCTTACAAGTGTGTGTATACCAGATGGTAGGGAGTAAAGAAAAAAGAGTGGGCATATTCTTAGTGGTGTCTCATGAAAAGATGAGGCAATAGGCACAAACTAAAACATAAGAAATTCCACTTAAACATGAGAAAGCACTTCTTTTGCTGTGAGGATGGTCAAATACTGAAGCAGGTTGCCCAGAGAGGTTGAGGAGTCTCCTTCCTTGGAGATATTCAAAACCCACTTGAGCAAGGCCCAGCACAGTCTGTTCTAGCTGACCCTGCTTTGAGCAGGGATGTTGGACTAGATGACCTCCAGAGGGGCCTTCCAACCTCAGCCCTTCTGTGATTCTGTACACGTGCTGTTTCTGTAATAGTTAATGGGTCGAACCTTGAAGTTGTTGGTGTGAAATGACAAAACTAATAACCAGTACTGTGTAAATACTGAGAGGTAGCTAGGAATTATAAATGTTTTTCATTGTGTGATAGATACCTGTAGGTTACTGGAAAGTATCCCAGTGGGCCACTGCAAACTTGTCCTAGATTCATCTCAGGCTGAGCTTTGAGAATAAACTTGGACTGTCAAGTGGTGTGATTTGGGCAAAAGTGACTGTGCAACCTTCTTTGCTTACTTTATGGTTTTGCTCCTATAACCTAAAAAAAAAAAAAAAAGAGTGGAAGCTTAGTGATCAATCCTTAGTTTGAACATGATTTTTATTTTTTTGGTTAAAATCTGGATCATTTTTTCCAGAGAAAGGGAAAAGAAATTACTTCAAGGTAGTCTGATATTTCTGGGGAAGTGGCTCAAATTCTTCTAGTTATTAAAAATTCCATGAATAGACAAGTTTCTGTTCACTAAGTGATTGCTAAAATCACTTGGAAGGTATCATGTTGTGTCCCAGCCCAGAAACCTGAAGTTTAAACCACGCTTGACTCCTGGCAGCAGACTGCATGGCTTCTGAACTTGTGAACCCCATCTTCCTGTTGTTGCTCGGCAGGTTGGTCTATAAAATGCAGGTAATGTGCTCCTTTTGTTGAATCTTTGATTGCAGAGTGCTCTACAGCTGTAGATTTACCTGCTGGCATGCTTTTGATTTCTGTTACCTGTTTGGCTTGGTAATGGTTATTCCTGTTCCTGGATCTGGATGAAGTGTATATTTCCAGGATAGGCTACTGTAACATGAAGCTCCTCATTACCTTCCAGAAAGCCTCTCATCTGTTGTCTGGTACAACTCTAGGAGAAAGGAAAAAGGTAACAGTGAATGATGGAATTGAGCACATTGGCCATTCTGTCCCTGTGCCAAGACATGCTCTGTATCTGTTCTTCAGGTGAGGACATCTCCTACCCCACAATTATTTGGAATGTGGCGTGCCTTTTTCTGATAATTAAATTTTAAGGTACAGGCTCTGTAATCATTTATAAATATGCTGAGCTGTAAATGCAAATGGATCTTTTCAACCAGTGGGATTTACAGGTAAATTCTTAAGAAGAGTTGATATTTTGCTGTGGTTCATACACAAATAAACAGAACACAGGAAGGATTGTAAGTCAAGTAGTTAATGTGATATTGATCTGTACTTGGCAGTTCAGAAAGTAGAAATGGGTTATCAGCACATCAGATTACAGGTACTTGAGGAGCATGTGTTTAGGAGCATGTGGAAAGCGTCTTTAGGTGTATGTGCCTCCATGAGGCTTTATGCCTTATGTATTTGGTATTGAACATCAAGAAATGGGAAAGTACAAAATAAGTGTTTTTCCCCTGTTTAATTATCAGCTTAGATGTTAGTGAATAGCACATGTCCTCTGACTTACCAAGACTTCTCTTTTATAGAAAATTAAGCGTAAATGTTTAGCAACAAGTGTGGAAGTGAAAAATGGTTGTTGTTTGTTTTCAGTCAAAGGCTGAATGTTAGGTAGAAGTGGAAATCTGTTAATGTTCTACTCCTGGAAATAAATTATGCTGATCTTCATGGCATCATTCTCTAAATAATTAATTGTAAACAGAAGACACGAGAGATTACTTTGGAAAGCTTGTTGTTGTAATAAAAATAATTCAGTATTTGTTTTCAGAGTTTCTGAAGTACTAAATTTTACCTAGGCATAAATTGAGCTAATGCATAAAGACTGTTGAACAGCTGAAGGATATTTTTGTAGTAAATTTTCTGTGGAAGTATATTTTGGGGAAAAATTTTCAAGTTCTTGCCCCCTGTAGATTTTATCTCGAAGTAAGACTGGTGTAGTTAGACTGGCTTTTCTGGGGAGATGGTGTTGGCAGGGGATGCAACTTTTACAGCTGCAGACCATATTTGTCTCTTACCTACTTATCATGTTGTGCCCCTAATGCACTGGCCCAAGCATTTAAGAAGACTTGCAGTGAACCAGATAGCTGAAGAACAAGTGCCTGCCTTCCACCTTTTCTGTGATGTCTAAGCAATCCTGGCCTAAAGTTCTAGGCATGTTTCTGTTGCGCTGCCAGCAACACAAGGACTGGATTGACAAAGCACCTGTATTTGCAGTGTTTCCATAAGGGAACAAAACTTTCTAGGTAAAGGGATTTTTTTTTTTTTTTTTTTTTTTTTTTTTTTTTAATTAAAAGAAAAAAAAACAGAGAGATGGGCATACGTAGGCTTTGGGGTTGGGATATTTTTGGTATGCATAACTGTCCTGGTTTCAGCTGGGATAGAGTTAATTTTCTTTCTAGTAGCTGGTATAGTGTTATGTTTTGGATTCAGTATGAGGATAATGTTGATAACACACTGATGTTTTCAGTTAGTCTAAACACTACTTAGCAACAAGTCAAGGGTTTTTCAGCTTCTCGTGCCCAGCCAGCAAGAAGGCTGGAGGGGCACAACAAGTTGGGAGGGGACACAGCCAGGACAGCTGACCCAAACTGGCCAATGGGGTATTCCAGACCATGTGACGTCATGTCCAGTATATAAACTGGGGGGAGTTGGTCAGGGGCAGATCGCTGCTTGGGAACTAACTGGGCATCAGTCAGCGAGTGGTGAGCAATTGCACTGTGCATCACTTGTTTTGTATATTCCAATTATTTTCTTAGTACTGTCATTTTATTGTTGTTATTATTGTAATTATTATTTTCTTCCTTTCTGTTCTATTAAATTGTTCTTATCTCAACCCACGTGTTTTACCTTTTTCCTTCCAATTCTCTCCCCTATCCCGCTGGGTGGGGGGGAAGTGAGTGAGCGGCTGCGTGGTGCTTAGTTGCTGGCTGGGGTTAAACCATGAAAATAACATGTTTTTTTAAAGGGGGGTTTCAGATTTAGCAGTACCTTGGTTTTCCCCATTAAATGCTCTGAGCAGAGTTGTCTCTTGGTTACAATTTAAGGAAAAAAAGAAGTCCTGTTGAAAATGCAACTTCACAGATGATTATAGGAAAAAATTTTCAGAGCTTATCTTGTGGTGTTCAATGTCTGGCTAGCAATGCATGAGAAGGAATAAAATGCTATGTTATAATTGGCTGTCTGTCTACTTTGTAAGTAGTAATGCATTTGTAAGAATGTACTCTGTGATTGTGGACAGCTTCTCTGAAAGACTGTTTCAAATAACTTTGAAGTATTTTCCTGTATTACTATATTTTTATAATGTCCTATGGAGCAGAAATTTGCCCAGTAAACCCAAACTTTTTCTGGTTTTTAAATTGGTTGTTTTATTTATTTTCATTGATCATAATACATAGATTTTAAATGCTTAAATATAACATACTTCTCATTATTTGGCATTATTTGGTCAACAGGAAGAAAAGGGGGAAAAATTAATGTAATACCCATTGTAATAAAAGGTATGAATATTCTGGACTATAGTAGAGGATACATTTCTACATAAAATTAATTCATAGTAATGCGTGAAGTTTTTTGATGTTTCTTGTCGATGTTGTGGACTAAACTTTTCTGTTTGCATCCCACTGTATCTGTGGGGTGTGACTTGTGTCTAGAAAACCCTTGTTATGGTTTCCCAGTATATCTTATTTCTTCCTGCATCTAGCAGTTCTTATCTACCCACAGACAGCAAGGGTAGGTCAGGCTCACTGGTCCATGTGTTCCAAATCATTAACAGGTTATGCACGAGCAATTCCTTGTTGGCACTGTAGTTGTGTAGTTTGTTAAATAGATGTGTAGCACTGACAGACTCTTGGGGTGTCTCTGGAGGCTCCAGACAGCACCAGTGCTCACAGGCAGCAGCACCCCAGCAACGCTGGGAACAAGACACTTCACCTGGACTAGGCTGAGTATAGTGCTCTGACCCAGGGACCCACATATTAAGTCTAAAATGAAGGTTTACCAGAGACAAAAGGTTGATGTTTGTATAAGGCGTGTAGTGATATTTTTTTTTCTCATAGGTATCAGTTCCTATTTCCATGTAAAATTAGAGAGAATGAATCACGCACATTTTTGAAGATATTTTCTGTGCTGCAAAATATATTTGGCACTTAATACTAGTATTAAGGTGAATTACATGTTTCTAATTAGAAAAGCATTCCGTCATGACTAAATTGCTGGCAGGAGCAGATGACCAAGTGCAGCTGACCAGGCAAGAGCTGGTCAGCTCTCCAAGTCATAACATCTGTTTGGAGTCAAAAATATTTCTCAGCCAAACAGTAAAACTTTAATCTTTCAGCCACAACCAGTGTTGAACACTGGTTGTTGTTTGTATTCCATGTAGTTCAAGACACCAGTGCTAATGCAGCAATAGACTTGCTTAACCTTATGACATAGAATATAACTAAACACTCCAGTACTCAATTATTGGCATAAAAAAAGGTGGTGGTTATTGTTACTAACTTACTCTGTTGTAATTCTTCAGACCAAGGCATATAGTATTTCAGTAGATTCCTATTAATAATTAAGTTACTGTTTTGTATAAAGAGTATTAAGGCCTTTAGCTGGCAATCTCCATATTCTTGGAGAGAGTATGGTTCTGTCTGTACCTCTGGAATGATATGCTAACTGAAAATACAGTAAATTTAATTTTTTTTACAATTTAATTTTTTTTTTTTTCTGTCATCTGGTAAGAACTGCAATGTGTATGATGCATTTAGAGTAGGGCTGGAAAAAATATGAATTACTCAAATGAGCAGCTTATGCTTCTTGGTAATATGCAGTTGCACTGAAAAAGCTACTAGTATTTTTAAAAGCATTTACAAGCGTGCTTTGGAAATGGCTCATCCTCTAATTTAAAAATAGAGAGTGCAATACTTGTTTTATCTGCCCACCTCCCAACTTTTGCAACCTTGCTGCCTCTAAATTTTCAGAAACTTACTTGACTAAGAAGTATTTATTTTAGCTGGAACCCTAAATGTATTAATTTGTTCCAATATATTTCAGTTTCTGCTTTCACGTCATTGAAATGCTGTTAGGTTGCTTTTGCTTCAGTTACTACAGACTTTTCTTCTATGTTCCTATGCTAATAGAGTGCATTACAATCTCAAAGATAAAATCTGCTATAGCTATTCCCTTACTTTAAAATACTGAGATTTATAATAGAGTAATTTGATAGAGCTGGAATTCAGGCTGCTGAAGAACATATGTTGTGATACAACATTCAGTGGCATGCATTTTATTTAATTTTTACGTTTTTCCGTAAGACACCCATGTCCTTCATTTAGGGAATGAGTGGTGTTTATAGGATTTGTAGTTGTTCAGTGCTTTTTGTATGGAGTAAGTGGATGATGAGAATTTAAAGATACCTTCTGAATCTGGCATTGCATATAGGCTTATTCTTCACTTGGAATTTTCAGTGAGGGTCCCATTGCCAAATAATAATACCCTTGAAAATGCTATATGGTTTATACTTTCTGCAGATTATAGTGCTGCAAAAGCTGAGACTGGAACACTGCCTAAAGTGAGGAAGAACATTATGACACTTCTGTGCACAAAGACAGGAGTCAAGGGCTGGTTTGAGCATGGGATTTGATCAGCGTTCTGCAAATATTTATAACAATCTGATCATAAGTGTGACCTTTTTTTTTTTTTATGTGATAACTTTTTAACTACATTGTCTAGCTTCTCTAACCAAAAGTAAGCCCTCTTCATGCAAGATACCGCATGTACATTTTTAAATAAATAAAATAAAAACCACAGTTTTCAAAGTATTTCTGATATGAGCTAAGAAGTTGAGCATTGGACACCATTTAAACGACAGGGAAACTAACCTTTGGGATCCAATGGCTGAGATGATTGTATGTTGGTGACAGGAGGGAGGTGAAAGCTTTGTGGTCAGAAGTTACTGTTGGCATCACCAAAGACAATGAGAATATAAAAGGTTGAAATCTTGGGTGAAGGGCATTGCAGTGATAGTAGTGATTCTGCTAATGGAATTGCATGTGGTTTTGTTGTCATTTTTTGCAATGTATTGGAGGGTTTTTTCGAGTCTCTGAACCATGAAGCTCTTTCGCAGTAGGAAAAACTATTTTTTCTAGGAAGGAAGCCAAGTGTACCTGCTGCCTGCAGAGGTATTAGCAGTATTAAGAACAGCTACCAAACCCATGGAAGACCTATTTTTTTTTTCCTTCTTTCATTAAATAACGTGTGTGTATGTTAGAAAAATTGAATTAGAATAATGTAAGTTAAACTGGGTTTTGTGATTTTTTTTTTTTTTGAGTTATTTTCTTGCTATATATAAAGATGAGTGAGGCTGTTTAGTTCTTTCCATCTGATACTGTTTCAGAACTTTTTTTTTAATCTAAAGCCTTCCCTTTTAGGCACAGGTAACAGAATGGTGAGTGTTTGTTATTTCAGACAATAAAGTTTAAAATACAGTGCCTGGACTTCTGTTAAAAAGGTGCTTTTTTCCAGTAGTATTTACAGCAAAACCTTCAACAGCAAAATTATAGGTTAAAAAGTATAGAAAGATCATTCTACAAAATGTATACGTTTGTAATGACTAATACAGCGTTTATGTAGTCACATTCACAAGAACATTTGGTGTCTTATTTGTATCATGAAAACCTGCCATATTGTCAAAGTAACTTTCAGAGTACCTAGGTGATTTTTCTTATGATTCAACAGGTAACTCAAATGCCTTTTCTGTAATACAATATTATTTCATGTTTGTAGGTAATATATGCTTTGAACACTAAAAATGATGAACATGAAGCTGCTATCCAAGCCCTTAAGGATGCTCATGAAGAAGAAATTCAACAAATTCTTGCAGAGACCAGAGAGAAGATCTTGCAGTATAAAAGTAAAGTTGCAGAAGAAATGGATCTCAAGAGAAAGATCCAAGTTTTAGAAGAGTCACTGGAAGATCATAAAAAGATGAAACATCAGGCCTTGACAGAATTTGAAGCCTATAAGGATAGAGTTGAAGATATGCAGCTTTGTGCAGAAGCTCAGCATGTCCAACGTGTAGTGACCATGTCAAGAGAAGTAGAAGAGATCAGAAAGAAATTTGAGGAAAGGCTACGAAGTTTCATACAGTTGCAAGTGCAATACGAGAAGGACAAGCGTACAGCTCTGGAAGACTTGAGAGCTGCCCACAGGCTTGAGATTCAAGAACTTCTGAAGACTCAACAGAGTCAGAATGCTACATTAAGTAAGGGGCAAGAAAAGCTAGAGGAATTGCATAGACTGGAGCTGGAAGACTTGAACAGTAAAGTTGAAGAGTTAAGGCTGGAAAGAAAAAAACTCATTGAGGACTATGAAGGCAAACTCAGCAAAGCACAGTCCTTCTATGAACATGAACTTGATTCTTTGAAAAGATCTCAGCTTTTTACAGCAGAAAGTCTGCATGCTTGCAAGGAAAAAGAAGTGGAGCTAAGGAAAGAATTTCAAAACCAGGAAAGTATTTTACGGAAGAATCTGGGAAAGCTTAAAACTGAATTGCAAATGGTCCAGGATGAAGCTGCCAGTCTACGGGAAAAATGCCAAAAACTTCAGGTGGCTCTTGGTACAGCAGAAAACAATGTTCAGGTAAGATCGATGATATGTTGTTCCCAAGACTGTGAATTTTCTTTCCCTATTTAGGCTGTCTTTCCATGAGGCTGGTAGTTGAGGTGACTGGAACATGTAAACTTAATTTTCTGTCACTTGTACTTGATTATCTTCTACTTCTAATTTTTTTAAATTTATGTATATTTAAAAATTTATTTTGTGTTTAATTTTCCCGGACTGAATTATTAGTCCTTTATATTCGAGGAGAATCTAGAAGCCCCTACCCAGGTGAAAGTCTTGGTCTCCTTCCTTTCAGCTGTTCATGAACAGAACTTGATTGTTCTAGTTGTAGTACCCAAGCGTAGGGTACTCAATAGACTACTCAAAACTGTTGCCACTTAAAGAACAGACAAAAACCCAAACCAAACCCTGTTCTCCTCTCTCCAGAGGCAGTATCTTTGGATCAGGTCTTTGCACAAACTCATCCCTCCCTCCCAAAAAAAAGATTCAGAGAGGGAAGGAGGATGTTGGTGACTGGTACCATTTGAGATGTTATGCTGACGAACTTGAATGCTTGCTAGAAAAGTTGTACAACCCCTTATCTAGACTGTACAGTTTCTTGCAGAAATGTATTTGACAGGAATGTCATACAACTGACGCTAAATACAATGAATATTCTGTATTTAGTGCAGTCTTGCTTGTAGAGGTCATTAGTGACTATCTTGCCTAAGGGTGTTGAGTGTTAAGAAAATTAGGTTTGTAGGAGGCAAGAAAAAAAAGACAAATTTGTGAATGTTTTAACTTTTTTTATATAACAATATCTTCAATGATGTTTTCACAAGCAGTAACTGAAATACTGTACATGTTTTCAGTGTGTACCGTTTTTGGCTGGGATAGTTAATTTTCTTAACAGTAGCTGGTATGGGGCTGTGTTTTGGATTTGTGCTGAAAACAGTGTTGATAACCCAGGGATGTTTTTGTTACTGCTAAGCAGTGCTTACCCAGAGCCAAGGGCTGTTCTGCTCCTCACCCCACCCCAGCAGCGAGCAGGCTGGGGGGGCACAAGGGGTTGGGAGGGGACACAGCCGGGACAGCTGACCCAAACTGACCCAAGGGACATCCCAGACCATAGGACGTCATGCTCTGTCATATAGAGCTGGGGGAAGAAGGAGGAGGCAGGGGGACGTTTGGGGTGCTGGCGTTTGTCTTCCCAAGTCACTGTTACATGTGATGGATCCCTGCTGTCCTGGAGATGGCTGAACACCTGCCTACTGGTGGGACGTGGTCGATGAATTCCTTGTTTTGCTTTGCTTGTATGTGTGGCTTTTGCTTTACCTATTAAGCTGTCTTTATCTCAACCCGTGAGTTTTCCCACTTTTATTCTTTTGATTCTCTCCCCCATCCCACTGTGGGAGAGTGAGCGAGCGGCTGTCTGGGGCTTAGTTGCCTATCACAGTTAAACCCCAACACAGTGTTATTTAGATACTGAAGTTTCTTGTCCTTAAATAAGGACAAGACATCCCAGAAATACAAAGACCGAATTTTTTTGTTCGGAAAAAAAAATAAGACTTAGTATGCTGGGCTTGAAGGAAAATATTCTGTGAAATTCTGCTTGGTTTTTGGTAGCTGTGCTTAGGCCTCGAGAACAGTAATATCTGTGGGTAAGCTTAAGTATCTTGTCTTTTGCATTTGTACTTACTCTCAAGTTTCAAAGCCAGAAGTACCTGAAATGTGATGGTTGTAGTAATTTTGGAAGCATCTTTGGGTAGAACTGAGATGGGCCATGACCTTTTCCCATTTATGATCTAATTCCAGCCCATCTTTTGGACTATCCTGCCTTCTTGTGTAAAGGCTACAGGGTATAGTGAAGGATGACTGCTACCTTTATCAGATGTTGAATTCAGAATACTTTCTTCTGGTTTCCCAAGGAGCCTTCCAAAAGTTCATTTCCAACTCAGTTCAGTTAACGAAGCAGAACTCTTGCCTTTCAATTGACTACATCAAGGAGGTCAGTTTCTAGTAAGCTGCAGTGAAGAGGAAACTCACTGTATATTGATCATTCCTGCAGTAAGGAGTCCCTCTTGGTTGCAAAGATGAGGAAGAGTCTAGTACAGTATTCGCACCAGACTGTAAAGTCAGGTCCTACTCTGATCATTGTGGATGAGGTGGTCAAAGGCATAATCTCACCGCTTCTGGCGTCCATGTTCCACTACACGTCCTGTCCAGTGTTTTCCCCAGTTTTATTTCCTGCTTTAGTTTCTAAAATGACACTTTACTATTCCAGTGACTCAAATGATGAGAAATCAAGCTTTCTTTTTAAAACAGAACAAGATTCCCTTTTCCTTCCTGCATGGCTGGGAGCACACCATCATCACACTACCCCAGAGCTGCTCTCGTGAATCGGTACATCAGACTTAAAACATATTAAAAGTTTTATTTAACTAATTGCCTAGCTCTCATTTTATGTATATCCATGTGCAGCTTTATTTGTGTCAGTAATAAACACTTGCAGTTGCAGTTAAGGACATTGAAAACTGCTGTGAACATATAACATATTCTTCAATTTGAAGAACCCTGAGATACCAGAAACCAGGTTTCTCAAATTGGCCCCCAAATTCTGTGGATCATGTTACTGTTCTTATTTTTCATACACCTTTTTGAATATTGTCACATTTCTTTCTTGTATCCTTGTCATGCCGTATATCAAGTTTCTTGCAGTGCTTCAGCAATATGTTTGGAAAAACACATAATACAAAATGAATATGATGGTAATATTACAAGATTTCAGCATGTGTATGAATGAAACTTGTTTATTGAAAGGTCTTTTCTGTACATTTTAACCTAATGCTCATTTAAATTTAAACATGATAGTATACAATGATAACAGGCATTATACTGTGCTTCCTCTAGGTTCTTCAAAAACAGCTAGATGATGTGAAGGAGGAGGAGATGTCATTGTTAAGCAAACACAAAGAAGTGGAAAGTGAGCTAGCAGCTGCTAGAGAGCGCTTACAGCAGCAGGCCACTGATCTTGTTCTCAAAGCCAGTATGTATGATCTGGAAATGAACTTCATTCATTTATTCTAGCCTTTCCTTTTTCTGTTAACCTTGTGCAGGTTTAGAGTGCCTAAAGACTGTTCAATGCTGTCCATAGAAATTTCTGACAAGCTTTGGGTTTTTTTAACTGTTTTGATATCATATGCATTGTACTTAAGACTCTTTTTTTGTGTACTTATTTGTCCAAATGTGCTGCTACTTATAGTGTGTACGTATCTTCCAGGCCTTGGAATTTCTTGCCTTAACTGCACTTGCACAGAATGCTTCTGCCATGTACCTGTCTGTCTGTTCTCCACACAGTCACTGAGACATGCTTCCTGTTTCTCCATAGTTTTCAATTGCCTTGTCCTTTTGCTGAGACCGCAGTACTTTGCTTTACACCTACTGTCAGAAGACTTGCAGCTTATCAATTAATAAATCTGTTAGGGTTTCCTTCATACTTGTTTTCTTGATTTCTCTGTGCTCGTTGGCATATGGAAAGGGATAGAAAATGGTTTAAGACTTGGCTGTACACATGTGGGTTTTAACTTACTGGCATTGTCTCTCTAGCAAACTGTTTAGTGGTGGGGCATGGGCATAAGCCCAAGTACTTGAACTTGGTTGACTATACCATAGGTAGGACTGTAGGCTAGAAATAAGCCCTTGGCTTATCTTTGGCCTTGTTCAACTAGGCCAGTTGTAGAAATACCTGATTATTTTCCATACAAGTTAGCACAAGCCCGGGGGCCCTTCCCAAAAGTCAGTTTGGATAAGATCACCTTGTTTTGAAGGCTGGGATGTTGCCAGACTGTGCCAGTCAGCCTTAGGGCCAGAAAATACTTCACAGTGTTAACTTGCTAATACTGTAATAGTTTACTGTTTATACTATATACTATATATAATACCATATTTACTGTAATAGTTTACGATTACAGATGGCTACATGTGGCATAGCCCTCAAACTCGGTATGTGGCCTATATCAAGGCTTTATTTCTGTCCTTTAAGTAATTAAGCAGTTCCTACAGATGGACTGAGCGTGTGCTCCCTAGGAATGCTTTGCACCTAGGACAAGTGGCATAGATGAGCTAGCTAAGGTAAAGGCTAGGAATAGTCCAGGCTATATGTTCGGACAAGATAAAGGCCAGCAGGGACCCAAGACTGCAAGGTCCTACTGCATGTAAATAGCTGAAAGGAATGAGCTTCCTGCTAAGAGCATCTCAAATGGGAATCTGACCCTTCAAAAAGTTACATTTGAGGCGCTCAGAAAAATTCACGACCTGAGGCTTGGGAAAAGAAGCCTGTTCCTGTACACTCCTTGACCGTTGCTGTTTGTTTCCCTAGGTAGAAGCATGGGTAGGGTTCAGCAGCCATCCCCAGATTTAGTGGAAACTGGAATATCCAGGCTGGTTTTTTTTTTCGCTGTGCAACAAGAACCAGGAGCCCTGTTTACAGTCGTGCCACCAAGCAGTTACAGTGTGATAAAATTGATTACCAGCCTGTTTGGAAAGGGTTTCTGACACTGGCCCACTGCCATCTCCTTTGAATTTCAGCTCACACTTGGAAGTCAAAAATCCTGCCCCAAAGAAACTAAATTCTTATACTTAATTACCATACAAAATACTTAACTTGTATTGCAGTTTGAGAATGCTGTATTAAGTCTATTATGGGAAATTAATATATTATTCTTCCCATTTATCCTGAGATTCCAAATTTAAAAGGAAACTGCTGCGTTTCATACCTTATGTGTAGAATATGAGGAATGGGAAACCTCTAGTGTGTGTCAGTATTGCTAGGACAAAAGCTCTAGATCAGTGTGTGTGTGTGCTTACAATAAAATATGCATGTGCATAATACTTCCTGACAAACTTGAAATTCTTGTACAGTTATTCTCCTTGTTACATTCTAAAATCTGTTTGCAAATACATTTCTTAAACAGCTGAACTTTTGAAAGAAGGTAGTTTTTGAAATGTTACAGAAGTTAAGTGTACCTGTTATCTTAAGTTTTTCTCTTCAGTTTTTAGTATTATCAAACAAAAATGCCAAAATGACTCTTAGAATTCTTCAGGGCTTAGTACAATTAGAGGTGTGCATCATTTATAAAAATACTACTAATTTTGAAGCATTTTTCCTGGCCAAATTCCATTATGTATCCCACTGTCCTTCACATCAGTGTCCACAGGCAACAAAGGCTAAAATGGTTTCCTTTGTGGCTCATGTCTTGCTTTAACCGCAGATGGAAGTGAATCTGGAGGTTCACTGGTTTTGTCTTGTGAGAAACAGTGACACACAGTCCACTTGCTTAGCTATTTCTTAGTAATTTAAACTTAAAAGCAATACTCTGTTATTAAAACTCAACTAATCTGTTATTTTTGAATGTTACAATAAAATGGTGGGGGGGAAGTCTCTCCTAGAACTTGTGACTACAAAAATAATACATTTATTCCGTGTAAATAATACAGTTTCTTATCTGGATGCTTTCTTTATGTGAAACTGTTAAGGATCTCTATAATTCTTGAAAGTCTGTTTAGTTACCACTTCATTTTATTATATGCTAATTTTTAAAAGGTATATTTCAAACATGTCTAGGTCATGCAATTTATGAAAGGGAGAATGGGGTGTTTCTATCAAAAGAATCCATTCCAACATGGAATGTCAGCTTAGGTATGACTCTATGATGCTCTAGAAAGATGTTAAAGTAATGGGAGAATATCCCCTCTGGTTCAGTTGAACAAATTTAGGAGCATCCTCTCAGTTGTTCAACTGAACAAACCTATAGGAGCATCCTCTTTTCAAAATAGCCTGCTACTCCCTCCTACACCTTTCCCGGAATAACAGGAGTTTCACTGCTTTAGTCAGTTACCTACTAGTAGTATTTTCAATAATACAGATATAAATTCAGAAGAACAAGGGCAAAAACTTCCGAAGTAATAAATCTTTTTCCACTGTGATGTGAAGGACAGATGATTACACTGTCTAGCTTTGTAGATTTTTTTTTTTTTTTTTTTAATAAAGAAATTAAAAGCAAGCCTCTAACCTGCAAGTATTTGGATCATACCTTACTGTAGAGAGAATTAGTTCTGTTACATCTTTTAGTCATACCCCTATAGCAAAATAAACAAAGTGCAATTCCAGAAGTTTTACATAGCTTTAGCTGCTATACCTAGCAAGCTGGTTAAATTATGAGTTCGATAAAACAGTAACATCTTTACCATTAGACTTCAATGTTCTGCTTTCTGTTGTGTAGCTTATCGTGGGGTAAGAATGTGTGGGTTTAGGTGGGCTAAGTTCTTCAAGATAGACTGTCTGTGTTCATACTATTGCCTACCTCTGCTCTCTCTTGGAGTCAATATGCAACTCTGAACCAGGAAATGTGAAACTAAAGGAGCCCCAGCACAAAGCACTCTACTGTTGTTGGACATTTTACGAGAAAATTAAAAAAGGGAGAAGTGGAGGGGAGGGTAATCATTGCAGTGAAGATAATGGAGATCCATATGAAAACTTCCGCTAGAGTTGCACTTCTAGAAATCACTGAAGTATGAATGTGTACTTCAATTATGTGAGACCAATGCTGTGAGGTTTTAAAAAGCTGTTTTGTTTTTAGGTCACATTGGAATGCTTCAAGCTACTCAAATGACTCAAGAAGTTACAATCAGAGATTTGGAATCAGAAAAGTCTAGATTAAAGGAAAAACTATCCCAACTGGAAGAGGAAAGAAACTTACTACAAAGCAAAACACAAAGTCTGGATGAGCGACAAAGGCAACAAATTCTGGCCTTAGAGAAGGTTAAACAGTTTATTGGCTTTAGTTGAATAAAAACAAAATACTTGGAATTCTCAGAGAAAAAAATTGATTATGTTTTAATTTTTGTTTGATACGACTGGACCAGGACCAGTAGTAGTATGTTCCAAGTATATGTCGTGTAGCAACATACAATGACTAATGTAGAGTGTAAAGTGAGAGTAGGGGAAGTCAGACTGCTTTGGACATATTCTAACAATTTCATTTAATTTATGACCTTGTGTGTAGATGCCTAGTATCTAAAGTGTCTCATTAAGGAGAAAGGTGAAATGGTTAAAGAACAATTAAAAAAAGCCATTCTCTGAAAATGTGCTGAACACATTTGAAAATACTGAACTGAAATTTTCTGTAGGCTTGATACCTGATTGCTGTTTCCCCAGATTAAATAGAGCAAACCGATAGATTTTAATATGGCTATATTTCTTTGCATGGATATATTGAAACTACCTTTTTGGTTATTGAATTATTTTCTGAGTGCTTTTTGTTTGCTCAGTTTCTTTTATATGGAAGTTAATTTTTGTAGGTTTATGTCATCAGTAATGTTTTCGTATTTTTTTTTCCTTCTACTGTTCAGATTTTACCATTTAATAGAAATAACTTTATTTTTCTCTGTCTTATAGAAAGTAAATGAAGCAAGGGAGACACAACGTGAATATTATGAGAAGGAGCTGGTAAAATTGCAAGCAAGATTGGAAGGAGAGGCGGCACAGTTAAAGGAGGCTCATTCCAAGACCTTAGAAGAATTGGCGTGGAAACACCATACTGCAATTGAGGCTGCGCACAGCAATGCTAATAAGGATAAGAAAAAACTGCAGATGGTAGGTTTGTGTTTTCTTAATAATCAAACATATTACAAAGCAAATGTTACAGTTTGAACCTTGTACTGCATGGTTTTGTTGTATGGCAAGTTTTATTTGGAGTTACCTGCAGATCAGCTGTGCCTCTCTGAAGAAACTGCTCAACCTTTATTAAAATAACATATATCTTTCCCCCCAAAAAAAAGCATTTGTACTGTCACTTGTCTGCATCCAGAAGAGAAGTTCTCAACTCAATACAACTTTCTTTTTGAGTACAGTATGTGTGTTTTTCCAGGTGTTGTGCCCATATTCAGAAAGATTAGTATATCACTCAAGATCAGTTCTTCTGAAGGAGATGAAAGAGTATGTTACTCTAATATTTATTTAAAATTTTCATAAACAGTCCAGAAGTACAAAAACATTAGTACTCGACTATATGGATACTCAGAAGACAACAATAGCTGTTCCTAACTTATATCATAAAATTATGCTAACTGTGTATTGACTATTCATTTACCTTTGACTGGAATCCTGAAACTGAAAGGCTTGGTTTCACAAAATTGGCCTTTTCTTTGTTGGGATAAATGAGAGGACCAATTTTGGATTATTATTTCCTAATCTGATTGTATTTACATTATACACAAATTTTGCCTTATACAGTAAACCAGGATAAATACTGTTTAATTTAAGGCTCTGTTATGCTCTTCTGTTGTGTTCACAGGAAATATACCAAGAAACACAGTTGTAGTTAATGATGTGCATCTTAAGACTGTTTTGTTTTTTTTTTTTTGGTAAATTATTTTACTAGTATGTTGCTTCTTAGTTCTAATTTGAATAAACCCCAAAGATTTTTTTCATGTCTGCTAGTAATGGAAGTAGTTCTCCGAGACATACATGCATCTGATCTTTCACGTTTACTTTCTTCCTAACTTTAAATATGCCTGTTATTAAAACAATGTCTCTTAAGGGTTTTGGGGAATATTTTTCTTTTACTTCAGTAAGATCTATGGTTCTTTTTGTTTTGTTTTCTTTTGTTTGTTATTAAAATAATGTCAAGAATAAAACAAAGGATATCATAAAATGTTCTTAAATCATTAGTTAAAATAGGGAACAGCTCTATAAATGTGAGAAATTTGAAACTTGATTTTAGCAAGGGAAAATTAGCTATGAAAATATGTCAGGGTCAAGATCTCAGTAAATCTTAATCGGTATACCGTCTCCTCTGTCAAACCTGTCTCGCTAAGCACATGTTGTGTTGTTTGAGTAATTCAAGGAAGAATCAGTCAGTCTCAAATGTGGAGAAGAGTTGAATTTATTATGAGGAAGAGGCATGGTACAAGGAGCCTTGGGGTAGAGGACATGAGGATTTATTAGGACTGGAAGACTGGGAAGGGCATCTGGGGTTTGGAAATCTTTGGAAAAAATGGAACAGAAGAGAATTCTAAAGAATGAGAATAGGACTCAAGAAATGGTTTAAAAATATCTCTCTGCTTCAATTCTTCCATCTATAAAATGAGCTGTAAAAATGGCATCAGTTCATAGGAGGATTATGAAAATAGAGCTACTAATAATTTTGCAGTACTGCACAGCTGTACTGACAAGTATCATAAAAGAACTAATTACTCAGTTATCAGAATAGGGTCTGAATAGCACTAGTGAAACTTTGCAGCCGGCAGATTCCATAGTGCGAACAAGAAGAATTGAGCAAGTCTCACTTAGCAAGCATCATTTGTCCCACATGGTCGTTGATCTGGGCCTGGTGAAGAGAACATGCACTTGTTGAGTTAAGTTGTATAGCAATGTATTATTGAAAGTGTAACCCTCTGTTTTGTCACTTTGTCCAACTTCTACCATGAACAAAGAGATTGAGCAAGCAGTTCATACATAAATTATTTGTTGCCTATTGCACACCCTAATGGAGTGCTAGAACTTAAAAGCTGCTAAGCTTAATGTGCTTACCACCCCCAGGAAAACACTTGAGGAGTCTGGTTTTGGATGAGGAAGGGTTGGCCCCTGTTGCTTCTGGGAATGAGCTGGATGACACCAAGTTGCTGTCTTCCAGCTGCCTGGTTTTACACTTTTTCATGACAGTCTTTTTCCTCTTGAATTCCTGAGCGCTTAACTCTCCTTGTCTCCGCAGTCTTACCAATGCCTGCAGTTGTACTTTTCGTTTCATGCATGGCTCTGGTCTATGTATTTTCATAGCTGTTTCTGAAATGTTATTGATTTCTCAGAAATCTGAGCTGAGGGCTACACAGAGGCACTGAATCGGTACTAAGCCTTGCATTGCAGCTGAACCCCTAGGAGGGAGTTAATAAAGGAGCCTCTCTATCTGCATAGAAAACCTTGAAGTCTTGTATTACCTGGCTCTGGAGCACCTTACTTGGAGACCTTAATCTTCTTCAGGCAGGCTTTGTCGTATAATATATTATATAAAAATATATATAACAAAATATATGAAATATAGAATATGACATATATAATAAAGGTCTTAATTTTAACATGTTTCACGTTAAGTATTTTGTGACATAAATTGTTCTTCTGAAAATATATTCTGAATATTTCCTTAAAAAAAGAAAAAAGTTTCTAACAAATGCGTATACAACATAGGCTCATGTAAGAGAGACATAATTCATCCAACAGAGTTATTTTCAGAATTTGGCTATTACTCCACAGAGACTGAATGAAAACAGGTGTTACTTGATTCTTTCCATATAGTTGAACTTGAAGGCTAATTGTTGATTTCTTTTGGTTCGACATAAATTTTATAGATATGGTGTGGGGCTTTTTCTCATTTATTGTAACAGCCTGAAAAACTTCCCAAAGCTCAGTCTGGATTTTAAGATTTACTATTTTCTGTGAGGATTATGTGTAGGAGATAGATGGGTGAAGGCTGAAGGATAAGCATATTATCAGTTTAATTTTATAAAAAGTGAAAACTGCATTCTGTCAACTCAGATTGAAAAACTGTGAAAGTAGATATAGTTTTAATGATTTTGATAATTAAGTGCAAACTGAAACTAGTAATTGAGAGGAAAGTCCTGTTTGTCTTTATTTTGTGATTCATCAAGGATGTTAGATTAGAAAATTAACTGAAAAATTAAGACATCCATTGTAAAAGCAAATAAATGTTCATGTTTTAACACTTTAAGGAAAGGACAATTCTTCAATATTTATGCCAGGAGGAATAATTTTCATGTGGTATACCTGTACTTTGCAATGACTGTATGGTAAGTATTTAATATTTCTTCCATCCCTCTTATTTCTGAAGGAGTTGGAGCAGCAGTTTGAGAAGGAGAAACTGCATTTGGAGGACGATAAGAATCAGCTCCGACAGCAGCTGGAAAACCTTAAGGAAGAGCTGACAACGAAACTGACTTCTGCCAATCAGGAGGCAAGGGTTAACTTAATTGTATCAGCTAACGGTCCTGTGCACTAGACCACATCTCATCAATAATGATCTTGTGCTTAGAGTCCATTACAGAGCTAGGACTACACTGTTCAGTCTGTTTAGTGCCTTATTTGTGTTTAAAGTGGAGTATTCTTCAAACACGGTAAGTTACTTGACTGATTCTGAGCACTGGTTTTATTGTCCTTTACAAAATTAACAAAAATCAGCAAAAGAGATTGAGGTACAAAACAGTTGATGTAACAGCCTTTCTTACTTTAACTCTGCTTATCTTCTCATTAGGTATGCAGACCTCTACACAAAATATGTCAGGAGACAGAGGGAAAATTAACTGTATTTAAACCCATATTTGGTTACAATTAACATATTGTAAATTCTGGTCAGCTTCCTGACTTGCAGATGATCTTCATATATTTCCATCAAAAAATGACATGAAATACTTACTTCTAGTAAGACCCAAGTTATTTGCAATGTTTTGATATACGCAATCAATGTTAAGTGTATCATATCTCAATACATTTTTAATTTTTTGAGCTTGAAATCTCCACCTTTTCATAATATAATATTTTTAAACTGGAAATATATTCTACTGATCTCAAAACCATCAATCCATTTTTGTCTGGAACTTTTGCCTTGTTTCAAGAGGCCATACGTATTATTTCAGTGTGTGCTTTGACAGACTTAAGCATGAATTCAAGTACTTTTTTGCAGCAGTACTCTTCATACCATTTTCTATACCGTACAAGTTCTGGAGGTGGCAGATGTTTGTCTGATGCTGGTGGCTTGCAACTTGTACGAATGTTGAACTCACTTTCGAATGAAACTGCTTGTTTTTAATAAGTGGGAAAGTTTGCCCTTCTGGAAGTATATATTAAATTATTATTATAATATTAAAGGATATATTCTTGTATGTTAAAATATTATGTATTGATGTATTATTAATATTTCAGTGCATTACTATATTAATATACATGTTAATGTATTAAATCAGATATGAAAATATATATTCTGAAAATATATATTAATATATACTTTTGGAGTAGTACCTACCATAGATATAAACACACCAGATAATATATACTACCAGCAGAGCTGAACCTACCATCTTTAGAGCTCAGCAGCACTGCTGGTCTATCAGTCGTAAGTACCTGTTAAAGGGGAGACTGTACTTCCTTCTGGTAGTTGTGAGTGCTTTTGCTGGTACTTCAGACCTTGGAGAAGGTGCAAATTGAAGCTGGAACTGCTCTTGCTCCCTTAACAGTATGCTTACCTACATTCAAATTGATGAAATATGATGGTTTTGTTATATATGTTAAGAAAATCGTACACGGGTTTATTCTTCCTTTCAAAATTACAGAAAGTTTTGTTATTTCTTTTTAGCTTTAACTTCTCTGTTGTATGTTAACTTTCCTTATTGCTGGATTAGATCTGAGGAGAGCGCTATTATCGTTCTGTTGTCATTCAACACTGTAGGTTTTAATTTAGTTACTCTTTATCGACTTCTCTTGGGTTCGTGAGTAATCAACTTGCTCCTTCTTTGAAGAAAATAATTTCAAATGTTTTAAGAATGAATTTTCATTATCTAACTACTATAGAGTTCAGGCTTGGAAAATTCATCAGCACACTGAATTAAGAAAAGCTAAGGAATAGATAACTCTAACATAAACTGAAATAGGGAATTAGGGACAGCCGCTATTTAGTAATTGATCTTGTATACATTCTTATGCCAGCATAAATGTAGTAGTGTATTTTGCATATTTAGAGGATGAGAAAAAGCATACAGGCAATAAATTTGGAGTGGTCTGTAAATCCACTCCATGTAGTACAGAGGCAATATGTTTTATATTATTACTATGTTTATCTTAAGCACAGGACAAGTGCTTCACTTGCAGCCACAGCTTACTCCTAGATCTCTATATATTGACAACTGACAACAGTTCCTCAATGTCTTCACTGACCTGGAAGAAACTTCCCTGTGAAATGTCTGGCACATCTTTAGCTTAGCCCTTACATTTCTAGTGCTACTTCTTTTTTTGTTTGTTTTTAAGTTACAGACTTAATTTAACAGTAGGCATATATTTATTATGTTCTGTGGATATTAGCTTAGTTCTAGCTTCCCTGCTGAGAAAGCTGGTTTTGAATCTATGCCATCCTCTTTTCTTTTTGACAGACTTTTTGGTAGCAATTATCGTAGCTAAAGGATGCTCCTAGTACCAAGCTATTTCAGAACAGTGTAATCTTAAATACTTGCCAGAGATTTTTTTTTTTTTTTTTAGAGTTCTGGTTAAGTCAAGATACTAACTTTCTCACATGTATCTCGGGATGAGGCTGTTTACTCTATAGATTTGCTTCCTTCCACTGTAAACCAGCCAAGACCTTTTAGAAAGACAGTTTGTTTGTGTCGATTGACAGTGTAGTCAAAGGACTGGCCATCTCCATGCAAAGGATTTCCGATGATATTACTAAGGATCACTTTAAACAGCCTCCAGCTCTCAGTAGAACAGACCTAAGCCCTATCAGTGGCATTCTTGCATAATGTTTCCGTATCCTTTAGATCTACAGGACTGCAGTTCACGTCTCATGCAAGTGGCGTGCTACTACCAGATACATAGACAGTGGTGCGCTTCGAGGCTATCAGTACAGTTTCAGGGGCTGTTTTTCATGTAGGGATGATATTAGACTGAGGTTTAAACGGGCTAATTTATGGACAGATAGCAATCTGAAAACAGAGAAGCATATACCCTAGCACAAGTTAATTAATCCATTAGATTAGAGTTTATATATTTTGAAATAGTGGTTCTCATTATTTTAATTTGCATAAAACATGCTTTCTCACAGTAAAGTTACAGGTGATTTCAGAATTTTATGTAACCTCTTTCCTTGCAAAATGCTTCAAACATAGCTTGGATATTTTTTTTACTTGTAAAAATCCTTTAATTGAATCTTTGTTTGATTTTATAATATTACAGGAATTTGTTTTTTAATGCAGAAACATTAAGTGATAATAAAGGAGAACAGCTGTGCAAATAAGAATTTGTCTAGGTGGGAATTAGAAAACACTGGAAGAAAATGAAACCAGGATGACTTGGCTGCCATTAGTAATACTTATGGAAATTACAACAACTTTTTTTTTGTCATAGGTGTGTCGTCTGCAAGACCTAGTACGAAAAAGTGAACAAGGCCTTGGTACTGCAGAAGGACATATCTCCAGTCTTCAAGAAGCTCAGGAAATACTCCAGAAAGAACTAGAATTAACTAGAGCAAGACTGCGAGAGACCACAGATTCATTGTATAGCGTTGAGGTAACCATAACATTGGAGAATAAATTGTGCAAAGTACAGTCATGGTGATTTTGGTCTTGTTTTTAAAATGGCAAGAGGTATTATAGTGTACACATTATTGAAGGAACTTTATATAGCTTTGTTAAAAGAGAGATTTCTCTCTTTATTTCAAGCAGAGAGAAAAAAACTGGAAAACTAGGACGGGTTGGTTTGGTTGGGTTTGTTTTTGGTTTTTGGGGTTTTTTTTGTTGGTTGGTTCATTTTGGGGGGGTGGTTTGGGTTTTTTTGTTTTGTTTTCAGAACACTTTTAGTATTTAATGGGTATTGCTGTAACCACATCTTTCTGTGGTTAATACAAATTGTAGCTGCCAAAGTATGTCCGTACAAAATATATCCAGGGTTGGATTTTTTCAGAGGCTTAACAGAATTTCATGAGAATGTAAAAGGGATATGTGTTATACCAGTGCTATTCCAGACAGTTTCATGTCTTGGTGCAAAACAAGATCCAGAGCTTACTAGCTCTAGAATTCATTGAAACCTTTTTAATATTTTTTTTTTTTTATGCATGCATACTATGTTTTGCTCAAATAATGGGCACAATCTTCATTTCAGGCTCAAATTTAGAATTTCAGAAGATGCTTGAGAGTAGTTTAAAGATATATGCTATGATATCTTGAAAGATGGCAGATTATCATCCAGAAAATGTGATCACTTTATACAATTGAAGCAATTAATTTGTCTAAGTACAAATATATTGCCATTTTAGTTGGCTTAGATGGAACTGGACCTGTCAGTTATCTCTCAATAGCTCATTGACTTTAATACAAAGTATAACCTTTCCTTTTTCTTCTCTCAGTAAACAATGTACATTTACAAGATCACAGCAATATTTGAACTAGAGCAGCAAATATTAAGAAAAATTTTTCCCTGAATCTGTTTTCATGTTGATGCTATTTTCTTAATAAAAACAGCCTGAAACAGGATATTGGGGTTTGGGTTTGGTTTTTGTTTTGTTTTGTTTTTTTAATTTCTTTCGGCTATGGTCATTAGATGTGGACCCTATTACAGTATACAACTCCCTCTGTATTTTTTATAATTTCTCTTAAGTATCCTTATGAACTACTGCATTCTTCTCTGTTCACCTATTATAACATTTAAATATTCATACATAGCAGGTTACTGGCAATGACGTTTATCTTAACAGATTTCTGTAGGATTTTTTCATTTATATATTTTAAAACTCACTTTAAAAAGTCTTAATTAAATTTAGACAGCCATGTTTCCCTCTCATGAATGAAGCAAGCACTGCTGAAAAACATTCCTGTAGGTATGATTTCTAGGTGGTACCTAATACTACTTAGTATGGTGAAATTTGAACAGAAATTGATAGGAATTTTAAAGCTCTTTTTCTGTGTTCAGACTGTAAAACCCTGTTTCTAGCACGTTTGTCCAGTCAAGAAACAGAAAGAAGATACATGAACTTTGTATCAAATCCAGGTAGCTCAAGCTTTGAAATTCAAATACTGAATATTTGCTGCTTTAAAAGAAAAAAAAAAAAAATCCAAAACATGGATTGACAAAAACATGCTTGACAAGAACCTAAGCAACCTGCTCTAATTCTGAAGTTAGTCCTGCAGTGAACAGGACTTGATGACCTTTTGAGCTTCTTTCCAACATAAATTATTCTGTGATTCAGTGTAACAGTATTTGAAAAGATTACTTCCAGAATGACTTATTGGAAAATTGCTTTTTATAGCTTTTTATAGGAATGCAAAATTCTGTTCCACAAGTAAGAAATATCAGCACATGTATAGGCGTTAATTGTGCATAATTAGGAATTACACACTAAAAAAGTTATAGCTCAAGTTTTATGAGCCAATTGTAACTGACATTTTTATTATAAATACACTCGTTTAAGGTTTGAAATACTTTTTTGCTGCTGATCAGTCTCTATTGTGAAGTTTGTGTTTGCAGGGAGAACTAGATCAGGAGAGACAACAGCACGAGGCAATGATTGCTGCCATGAGAGAAGAGGAAAAGTTCAAAGTTGACAGAATGGCTCGCGACTTGGAAATAAAATGGACAGAAAATCTTCGGCAAGTATTAATTTTTCTCTTTTATTCTTTAATAAGAAATGAAGTATGTATCACATGCAAATGCAATAGCAAACGAAATGTAAAGCAAAGGTTTCTGTTATTATCTAAGCTTTTCCAATTATTATTGAGCTTTTAATTATTTTTCGCTTCTTGCACGAGGTCTACTGCATTTTAGTTATTTGACCTTTGCTTTTAGACAGGAATGTAATAAGCTTCGTGAAGAACTGAGGCTGCAGCATGAAGAGGATAAGAAGGCAGCCATGACTCAGCTGTTGCAGCTGAAAGAACGTGAAAAAAATGCAGCAAGGGATGGATGGCAAAAAAAAGTTGAAGATCTTTTAGACCAGGTAACTATGGTCTCTTTGAGAATTGGAAGGCCATTACAATTTAGTTCCTGGTAGTTTATTACCAATTAACTAGGTGAAATTGGTTGTGACATCTGTCTTTGAAATGAAATTTGTTAGCATAATGCTTTTTAAGCCTAATCATTATTGAACCTTTACACTAAATGTGAATAAAACTTTTTACAGTTTTTTGGGGGGGAGTGGGAGGGTGTTGACAGTCTTACTCTTCACTAAAAGATTTTTGTGATTCTGTCTGCTCACCTATTCTGTAAATATTTACCAATGCTAGTTGTTTGGACTTGGAGGTATCCATTATCTTTACAATAATAACACTGTACAAGTCACTGAAAAGTCAAAATGTCCCTCAGTTTCTACAACACGTTTATTACAGCTATGTCTTCTCTTAAGTGATTTTGCACGTTATTTTGGCATAATTTTTTATAAATACTGAGTTTTTTAATTGCAGCTCATATTTATAAACTCAGTTATGTTAGATAATTCATAGAAAATACTTGCTTTCTAATTTTTCCAAATTACAAATGCTACAGAACTGGTTTTATTGACTACAGTTTGAAAGAATAGCTGATAATTAACAAATACATTTTAAAGAAAAAGAAATAGATTTTGGAACTCATTAAATGACTGTGATTTCAGGGTGTTATTGTGGGATGGCTTTTAATTTGCTGTCTAATTTGAGAAGTCTAATAACTGAATGTGCACTTGATTATACAGCTTCTTATAGGAACACATAACAATTTATTTTGCTGACAAGAGAATTTAAGCTTGTAAAATCTTGTGGCTTAGGCTCATAAAAGCTGGAGGTTTTCAAGTTCTGGGTCTGTTACTTTTTACAACATGAATGTAATAAGATTTAGACTCACTTGATTTTGTTTCACTTGCTGCATTTACCCAAGCTTCATTTACTCTTTTTAATTCTACCTACAAATAGCATTTTCTCTAGGAAAATACAATTTGAAAGGCATATGTTACACTTCCTGTAGTTTTAAAATACTTTAAAAATACTTTACTTATCTCTACCATTTAAAAATACCATAATAAATCTAACCTACAGTTTCAGGATGGAAAATTAGCGTGTTGCAAATGAACAATTTTTTTCTGCATATGGAAGAAATCTTGGAATCAGAAAGCTAACTGTAATAGTGAGAATTTTACTAGAGAATTTGCAGACATAGGAAATGGTCTGCATATGCAAAATGGTTGGGTTTTTTTCTTCATTCCTTTTACCGTACCAAAGAGCTGCACCATTTCATAACAGCATGTGTGTTCGGCAGACTAATAAGAAACTAAACCCTGGGAGTCGTGGGGTTTGGGTTTTTTTGTTGTGGGTTTTGGTTTTTTTTTTTTTTCCTCCAGCTGTTGCTTTTCTGTTCCAGTGTTTGAGTTGGATAGGTATTTCATAAAGATTGAAAAATTATAGTTGGTGGTAGGGAATTAAGCTTCCCTCTGTAGGAATCTACATTTTATCCATTACACCTGAAGGAGAGAGAATTCCAGACTATAGTGTACAGGATGGGTGACTTAACGCTTAGAGAAATGGGTTTGTAGTAAGTTCCTCCTGATTGCAGTACACAAAGGGTAGCTTCTGAGAGTTGCACTGACTTGAATTATAGACTTACTCAGGTTGGAAGAGACCTCAGGAGGTCATCTACTGCAGCCTCCTGCTCATACCAGTCAACACTGAATTTGCACCAGTTCGCTTAGGGTTTTTTCCAATCAGGTCTTGAATAAGCTCCAGGGATGAAGATTCCACAGCCTCTCTCAATAATCTCTTTTAGTGCTTAGTTATCCTCATAATGAGTTTTTTCTTTATATTTAGACAGAACCTTCTCCGTTTCAGTTTGATCATTGTGTCTCATTGTCCTGTTGTGCACCACTGTAATGAGGCTGGGTCCACTTTCTCTGTAACCACCTCATAGGTACTGGAAAGCTATCAAGTCCCACAAAACCTTTTCTTCTTTAGGCTGAACAAACCTAGTTCCCTCAGAAGGATATATGCTGCAGTCCCAGCCATCTTGGTGGTAGCTCTCCACTGAACATGTTCAAGTTTATCAACTTTGTCTTGTACTGGGGCAACCAAAGCTGAATGAACTGGAGGAGGAGACAGAATGTGCCCTCCAGGTGATGTGCAACAAGCGCCAAGTCAAAGGGACAGATCCCTTCCCTCAAATTACTGGTTGTTGCTGCAGCCCAGTATGCTGCTGGGATTCGTTGCTGCCAGGCCACGCTGCTGATTCATGTTTAGCCCACCGTTAGCTAGGTTGTGCAAAGCAGATCTGTAACCCAGTATGAACCAGTGCACGGTTCAGGTTTAGTCCATCCCATGTAAAGGACTTTGCATTTGTCCTTGCTGAATTCTGTGAGGTTCCTATTGGCCCATACCTATAAAGTCTACAGGTCCCTGTGGATGGCAGCCCTACCTTTCAATGTATTGTGTCCCCTCCACTGTGCTACACTCCACCTTCTACTCCTCCCAGTTTGGTGTCATCCACAAACTCCATGAGGGTACTATTGGTCTCCTTCTCCAGACATTGATAAGGTACTAAAATGAATACGTCCTAGAGCAGACGCCTTGGGAACTCCACTTGTAACAAGCTTTCAGATAGAGTGAATCATTAACTGCTACCCTTTCAGCCTGATAATCTGGCCAGTTCTCATATATCTGGTAGTGCACCCCTCTGAATTGTGATACAATCAGATACAAGGATGTTAAAAATCTTGCTGAAGTCGAGGTTGCAAACATCCACTGCTCTCCCCTCATCCACAGATCTAGTCATTTCATCATAGAAGAAAAAGAAAGACAGTATTTTCATGGTGGAAGATTTTTGGTATGTGTTTCATAATGCAAAGATTACTCTACACTTTGGTTGTGTTGATCTAGAATGATGCTATTCTGAGTGGAAACTGCATTGGGCCCGATTTGATGCTACAGGAACTACTGCAGTAAGCCTAGCTGTGCTTGGCAATCTGTAAATGTGCAATAAGCCTGCTTATCCCAGAGGTTTCACAGTCTAGTTTAAACAGACTGGAGACAGCGACAAAAGTGAGATTCTTCTGCTGTTATATATATACACACACACACACACACACATATATAAAAGTTAACAGCATTGGGAAGAACTCAAATTTCAGTCTATGAAAGGGTATCTGTTCATACCTGTCTTCTTTCAACTACACTGAACTAGAACAGCCTGAGATACTGCAGTAGGGCTGTAAAATTGTGAATTGGTTACACCCAGCTCCAGTCTTCATTAGTGGGAAGATGCATTTAAAACTCATTTGAAAGGCATGAAGTCTGTGTAAAAATTACGAAGAGAGCAGAGATCCAACTCCTCTTTCTGGAATTCACATTTTTACACCTGAAGCATTAGTCTGGTCTATACCAGCAATACTATACAAAGATTTATCAAAATAATACAAGACCAAGGTCTCTGCTAAATCATTTGTAAACTCCTAACTTGACAGAAAATGAGGTCTGCATGTGCTCTTTATGTTGAGAAAGTGTCTAGAGCTTCACCATTTAGTTGTATAAATGCTGTTCAGAAAGGCTGAATTAAGAAATTAATTGCTCATCAATATGGGTACGTAATTTTCTAATAGGTATTGATGCATCTCAGATTTGATTTAAAAACAAGCTACAAGGAAGCGTAGCACCTAACTTGAAGTATACAAATGGCTATGTAAGCAAAGTATTGAAAAAACAGGTTTAAATGGATGGAGGGTTTAAATATAGTTACTTAAACTGTAGAAAAATACAACATAGAGTATGACCATCTTGGAATGCTGGTGACTGGTGTGGGAAAAACTGAATGAAGAGACACAGCTATAAAAAGCAACAACTTAAAAAAAAAATAAACTAAACTGTTCAATCAAAAAATTATGCCCATAAAGTGTACTAAGCTGGTTTGGTTTTTTTAATTATGTTATACTCATCTACAAATTTCTGTAGTAGACTTCTTCTAGTAGTTGTTGCACATTTGATAGGCGAGATCTAGCTCTTGCATAAAGCAAGGTAATAGTTTTGCTTCTATGCCAGTAATGCTAAGTGGTCCCTCATAGAATGCACGCAGGATTATTGTTATTCTAACAGTATAGCTTTGTTATGAGTAAAATAATTCTCTTGAGAGAAAATGCTATTCAGCTGATTAAGTGCTTAAACACATTCTTGCCAGTTGCAAAGCATCACTTGCCATCTACAGTTCAATGTGGTTGGTAGGTTAACTAGATCAGTGTCTAGAGACCAAGCATGTAGTTCTTATCTCTGATATGAGAAATGGTTCTAAAAGACATAAAAAGAAAGTGCTTTACCTTTTTTCCTGTAAATTGTACTAAGTATTTCTGCATCAACCCATGTGAGAGTTTCTTCATGAAATATGTAGTGAATTCAGATGTGCTAGCTCTTTTCCATTTCTCTTAGCTGTGTAATGGGCTTTTAACGCTTTTCTTAAAAACACTTTACTGCTGAGAAGGCTTCAGCCATGGACGAAATAGCAGGATTTTTCTTTTTTAAAGCATAAGCATGTTCTTTCTCCTGCCTCTCCGTGTTGTGCAACCTTCAATTCTGGGCACTGAAACATACAGGTTAAGACCTGTATTCTTCTTATCTATTTCTTCTTGTGAGAAATGTTTCTTTCTGTAAACTGAATCAAGTACTCTGATTGTGGATGAGCAAATATTGGTTCTCCCGTCTTCCTTACTTTTCAGTAAAAGGTGCACTTCAGTAAAAGAAATGTTTTTGTCAGCGCTTTTTTCCATTCTTACATAGCTTCATACTATTATGTGACCAAGCATTAATGTGACATTCATCTTTCTAACATTGTCAACTTTTTGCACACGAAGATACCATCTTCTATTAATGAGAATATTAGAAATAGTACAGTGAGACTGGAGAAAAGTATGTTACATATACTTTGATAGTTGTTTATTTTTCCTGCTGCAAAGATTCTCTCCTTTTTTGAAAAAATTGTAGAAGTTTCCTATTCAGAGTTTGTTTGTATGATGGTGTGTTCCTTTCTAAACTGTCAAAGTAAATATGAGAAACTTTGGTTTATATCAAAATGTAAATATTTCCTTCTGATATAGACATTATTCAAATTGTAGTTTTTCAGAAAATTTCAAACTCAATCTTAAAACCCTGGCCACTGCATACGCTCTTGTTCATGAAGTGGAGTGCTGTAGAAAAGTCACGGAGCTCCACTGCACATCTGTAAATGCCCATTGACCAGGCTTCTACCAGAGGGCAGTTATTGCTCCGTCTTTATTTGCCTATGTGGAGGTGCTTATCGCAGAGCTGACGTGCATTCACGTTAGCAGCATTGGGAAATGCTACTTTCTTTTCCCAGCACAAGGATCATTGGCCTGTTCCACAGCCTGGGTAGTCCTTGCTTTAGAAGATTTGCTGTCGATTGAATGCTGGAAATTTCTACAGGAAATAACCTGCACCTACCCTCTATCAGTTTCCTGAAAGAAGGGAGATTAACTTTCAGCATGGAATCATTTTACTCTGCTTCCTGTCACTTGCTATTGTCCTGAACAGACTGTCCAAAGGCTTGTCTGTCAGAAACAGAGAGGGGGTAAATTTCAAGGAACAGCCCCCTCATTCTCTTTGGTCAGTCCAGCATTCAATAATACTAGTAAGGCTACCGTGACATCTAGTGGATGGTAAGGGATTTGGGGCAAGATTTAAAAAGCACTTAGAAATCTAAAATGCTGAAATCTGAAAGAATAAAAAGAAAATTCATACCAAAGAGGGAGCAAAGAACAGAGAGCACCTGGAATGCAGTTCAGGATAAGGTTTTATGCCTCTTCTTTCCTCTGCAGATACTTTGTTTTTCCAAAGGAGCGCCACTTTCTGCAGCTCTTGGAAACTTTCAGAAGGGGCTACAGCTCTCAAAACTGTGGTCTTAATGGGACTGTGCTGCCGCTCCTGCGGGCCTCGCAGAGAATCAGGGGAGGTCTGGGCTTTTCTGCCTAGATCCAGTGTCCGTATACAGCCTGCCACCCACCACTGATCTAGAAGAATCAGTACTCCTGTACTCTAAGTGGGAAACCTATGCTTTAAGCAAGTAAAAAACTATTGTACGTGAGCGTGTGAATAATCATGTAATCCAGAGTCGCTGCAGCCCTCAGAGGGCCATCTGTTGAGGGTGCTTCCCCCTGTTTCGTGACTGTCTGTATTTCTCAATAAAGAATCCCCCTTGTTCTGGGCTCCCTGTCCTACACAGAGATGTGATCCTGAAGGTTGGTTGGTGCATTTGTTCTATCTAGATTGGTCATTGTAGTTTTGTCTGAAGCTTGAACATGAACACAAATGGCTAACATCCACCGGTACTATCTCTTTTTCTGAGCTTTTAGTTATGGTGAGCCCATTCAGCCCGCAGTGCGCTCTCTTCATTATTTTGCTCTTTGTTTAAAAGATTCTGAATGTAATGGAGGAAATTAATTAAAGACCGTTTACAGTTAAGACTTACTCAGCAATACAAACAAAAGCAACAGAACAAATCAGAGTTTTCAAAGTATTTTCAGTGGGATACAGTAGGAATACTAACAAATATTAGCTTTGTTGCTCTGTTAAAGAATAAATGTGTTACCAGACTTCTTTTTAATCTCTCCTTTGGTTTCTTCTTCCTTTAATTTTTTTTCTCTCATGGTGTTGTGTTTAATTAAATTTAAAAATAACATCTAGGCTGATGTTTGAAATTATGCTATCTTCATATCCAGAGAAACTTGTCTATCTGATCATAAACTTCTAATTGGAATTTAATATTACCGGGTTTTGTTTGGCAGTGTTTGAGTTAGTAAATGTGGAGGAGACTGAAAGACTTTTTAATTCTACCTGTCAATGGATGAAAACAACATTAAATTCTTAGTACAGTATGTAATTAATGATGCATGAGTCAGAAAAGAGTTTAATATTATATTTGGAGTTAAGTTTACGCTTCCAAAACTGGTAAATATAAATCTAAGCCAAATCCAACAGTAACACTGTTCCCCAAATAAAATTTTAATCCTATATCTGTATAATTTTTCCCTTAAATGTAAGCTAAAGAGTCTGGCAAGAATCTAGTTTTAAAACATTACCCTCCACCTCTTTGCTCCAGAAGATAGCTGCTCAAGTAGCTTTTGCATAGGTTCAAGACCAATGGAAACAGTGGACCCTGGGAGGAATGAGAGGTGACTTATTAGGCGGGGCAAAATTTGTTTAGGATTCAGCAGATGAATAGAATTCTAGATTAAGGGCACTTCTTGACAGATACCTCTGTGCTCCAGGAAGGATTAGCCAAGATGCATATATAATCTTTAAAATCCTGACAGCATTATGACAAATAAGTAAAATGAAATGAAGCTCTAGTACCATTCCAAAAACTTCAAAAATTATCAGGAGATTTAAATGATCCTCTTTTTCCCCTGACCATTGAACCTGCAGTTTGTCAGATTAAAAGCATCTAATCCAAAATCCAAACAGGTAAAAATACGTCAAAATACCTAGACGTTTTGCCTAGCGGTTTGTTAGACTCCTACAAGTAGAAAAGAGAAGAGCTCCATCTTTTTAAAGCAACAGGATAAGTACTCCACCTTGTGATAGCCTGGACACAGCACCTTCACTCGGGGTTGCTACAAACACAGGAGGAAATCAGGACCAATTAGATCCTGGAAATAGTTACACATTTCAGAGTGCCTTATATACAGACTTCATTTTCCTCGATAGAAAACTGTTGGGTTTTGAGAGAGGGAAGGGGCTTTGAATGCTGCTTTTTCTTAGCAGTCACAGGGGGCAAACTTTGATGCAGCTGTTCATTCCTAGCATGTCACAAGCCTCAAGCCAAGTACAAAACATTGTAGTAGGAAACAGCTGCTTTCCAAATCTCTGCAGAGTCATCTGTCATGTAAGCATTGTGCAGCCAGAGACAGTACATCTGCTGACAAATCAGTCTTTCTCTTCAAACCAAAGACGTATCTATCTCGAGGGAGACTTTTGTGGTTCTTGTTATCAGCTGGATAAAATGGACTCACGCCAGCGGTCCCTTCAGCTTCTTCAGTAGGCATCTCAGAAACTAGTTTCTTTTCCTAACCTCTGATGGATGCACATAGGTTTTCTTCTTCAGAAAGGTTAGCAGAATCTATTGGAGGTCATTCTTAAAATGAGGCAAAGACTACATAGCAATCTAGATCTGCTTTGATACCACAGATGAAGTTGGATCTTCCCCAGTTAGGGTCTTGGGTATTGCACACAAATTACTGTTGCCAGCAGTATTTTGAAAACTTGGTGAACTGTACACCAAAGTCAGGTCTTAACACAATTTGACATTGAAATATCAGTAAGAAAAGTGTTACATAATTGATCTTTGGGTGCAATGAAGACTGATGCTGAAATTCAGTGTCCAGCCTCTGTAATCTAGTTGAAAGTTAATTTTTAGCCAAGAGAAACGATGAAATGAGAGAACTTCCACACATGCAATAAGCTAATGTCCTGCAGGAAAAAATGCAACTCAATGAAAATGTGAAAATGTCAGTGGTACAGTAAATTCGCTTCTTGAGGAAAATGACACCATTTGATCACAAGTATAGCCCCTGTGACAGTCGTGACGGGAGCACCAGCAACTGTTCATTACACCAAGCAAAACCAAAGCTTGCATAGTTTCAAACCTCTAAATCTATGCTTTACTACAAAACAAATTGGTCCAACTAAATTGAAAAGTCAGCTTTTTTAGGAGAGATGTTAAAATAGAGGTGGGAATACAAATCTTTCTCTGTGTCTTGCATGCAAGCTCTTCCGGTCCTGCTGTGTAGCCTGCAATGATCAGTGGGTTCTAAAGATGCAGCAACCTCTTTGCTGTTCCTCTGGGTCATGAGGAAGTTCTCTTGGTTACACCTGAGGCTTAGCTGCGCATGTGCTGACGGTGGAGAAGACAGCACTTCTACTCAAAAGTGAGACGGCACAATCAAGTAAAAGCAGGATAGCTAATACATATATACTGAATAAAGATGTGTTTTCAGAAGTTCCTGTACTTCCAAGAAACAAATTAATTCATTTGCACATCCTCCATCTGCAAAGCCTGATTTCAAAGAGAATTGAGCAAGGGTTTCTCATACCATAATAATATCACAAACAAATAATCTTGAATTCCAACCTGTAGAACTAGAGTGATAGTTAAACCCACATTCTCCCTTTTTTTTTTTCTCATCACCTCTCCCCGTCATAGAAATACATAGAGCGGTAACTATGCCTGCATTCTTTTTGCTTCTCATTGCTTTTTCCCCACATCACGGACCTTGCTGTGGAAGTAGTCGTGAGGATGTTTTGAATTTTTAAGGAATGTCTTAATAATACTTCAGCCAGACTTATTGTGGAGTTCTCTATTCTGAATGTGTCCTACATACTTTTCAATGTGGAGCTGCATCTGATTATATTATTACACATTTTGCTGGAATCAGCCCCCATACCAATTGACTAGCCTATATAATTCTGATTTACTGTTCTATAATGTATGTATTTTAGTAAATAATTTTCATATTTAATAAAGGATGAAAATAATAAATTACAATCAGGTTTAGTATTAATCCTAGTGAATCCCTGCTTGATTTCAGTGATGATTCACCTCTAGCAGTTTTTGAGATAAAGGAAATGGGTTTTAATCTTTTAAAATATCCTTCAGTAATGTTTTGTAAGCACACGTTTTGATCAAAATCTCGTGTGATAAAAAATTGAATACTATAAGTCCTCTTAACTATTATTTCTGTACAGGAGTATTTCTTGCCAAAGTTTGTAGTGTTGTCAAAGCAAGAAATCAGGTTTTCTTTAGCAGGGCTTTATTCCATTCTTATGTTGACTGAAAATCATCTTATTTTCCCACTTAAAGATTTTCTTGATTGACTTCTAAATCATCTTTTCCAGTCTTTTTTCCAGGACTGATGTTTAGCTACCTGTCCTACAATTAAATGCTTTTGAATAGCGATATGATACTTAGACTTCCAGACTACTTAGGCATGTCAAATACATAAGTTCAACTTTACTAAAAAATACAACTTTTTTTTGGTCAGTGCATGGTCTTCTTTTTGCCAATAAGATCTGAGCATTTAATAGGTTTAGGGGGCTTTTTGGACAAGATAATTACTGTTCTCATTTCACAGTCAGGAAATGTGGGTTGCAGAAAGATTGCTTTGTGTGAGGTTGCCTAAGAAACCTGTGACAAATCTCAATACTGAACTTAACTGGAGAGTTTTAGTGCAGAACCTTCACCAAAAGTTCATTTTAATCCCATCTGTTTTCCCGCTCTCTGGAAAACTTAAATTTGGTGAAATCACATGTATTAAAATGGTTAGCCCATCTTGGCACTTTTAGTTATAAGATCAGTTTGATAGCAAAGCAAGACCAGTTTCTTTCTTGGTGAAGAAAATCTGTTATTCTGCAAGAAGCAGGGGGCAACTCTCACTTTCTTAAATGGCCTTTTTAATAGGGTAGATCTCAGACTATAGCTTCCCAAAAGTATTTTTACTTGGAATTTCTTTTCAGTGAAGAACATTACTAAGCTTTCTGCTTCAGGTGTAAAATCTAAGTATTTCTTAGTTGTACTACAGCGGTGCCTAGATACATCTGTCAAAATTAAGTCCCGAATGCTCTAGAAACGGAGCGTTTCTTTAGCAAGAGATTGTTCCCGCTCTTAACAGCTTCCCCCCTAAACAAACCAGACAGATGGGAAAGGAAGGATAGGAAAAAATAGGTGGATTTGTTCAGATTGGCACTGTCAAAATCCAGTGTTGAAATGCGAGCTGTTAGATGCCAGTCTGTTGTCTTGTCCACTGGGGTATGATGCCTCCCAGTGTTATGCCCTTGCATAGAAAATTGTTGCTTGTAACTCTCTTACAATTTTAATAAGATAATTTTGGATGTTCCATAATAATGTATTTTTATGTTGCGCCTTTTTGTAGATTCAGAACGAATAATAACTTCTTCTTTTTGTATTTTGCCAAAGTATTATCTAAAAGTTCCCAACTATAGGCTTCCGACCTGGTGTCAAAATACCTGCTGTCTCCTGGAGAAAGCCATCTTCTTGACTGACCTGTGCCAAAAAGGGAAATTGGTCATGCTGGATTTGAAATTGCTCTCACTTCATTTCTGATGACTCTATTGTGTGCACGTGTGTGTGCCTATCTACACCATTCATATATATATGAACACAGAGGTATTTTTATAGATATATATATGAATGATGTATATGATTTGTATGATCAATAATATTTCATATGGAACACTTACTTGGCAATATGTTTTTATTTTTTGCTTTTCATTAGCAATCAACACTTGTACAAGTGGTACATTAAGTCATTTTTTGCTGGAGACTTTCAGGAAGGGTTTTTTATGTACCCATCTCGTTCTGAATTTTAAGAAAAATAAAAAGTATTTTAATGTAAATATGTCTTTATTACAGACTAAACTCATTTTTTGCCCTTTAGCAGTGAAATTTGGTCTTTAATATTATCTGTTTAATATGCTTGTGATATTTCAGAAACACAGCTGTTGAATTGAGTCCTTATGTAACATCTTTTCTAATAGTAATGCAAATTGGTGTGCTTAATGATTTCTTCCCAAAATTATTTGCCATAAAGGAGAAAACAGTTGGATAATTCCAAAAGTGTTGTATTGCATAATATACGAGTATATAGTAACATTATGTTGAAGAGAGAATGCTATCCTGTACGTTCAAAGCATAACACAGGAAAATGTATCATTCTGTTCTGTGTTCAGTAGTTTATATGCTAAGTCAAAGCAAGTCATATTTTTTTTTCCAGATAGTTTTCAACTTATTTTTCCCTGATCAAATTATAATTAATGTTCTATGTTTTACTCTCCCTTCCTTATCCCTTTTTCTTTTACTTAGTTGATTTCTGAATATTTCCCTTTATTCCTGTGATCTTTTCTTCATAGCGGCACTGTCTCGGTGAAGCTTTGCATAAATCTATCAGCAATGTAAGTGATTTGCACTTACAGCTTGTAAACAGGGCATGTTTGCACTAATAAATCTGCATATCCTGTAGTACTGCTTTAGAGCTTTAGCCTATGAAGTAGAATACCTGGTAATATTTGAGAGGAGAACGTTTGCCGCTAGTTATCAAAAGCTTGTGTACTGCATCCATTCATCTGTGTAAATGTATATATCACTGGACATCAAACACTACATACATGGCCATAATATAAGCAGCATTTTTATGTCATTGTTAAAGCAAGCAAGCTTGTGGGCAGTGCAAATATGTATTGCAGAGCTTTCTACAAAGCATGAGATTGATGCTGTGTTATAATTTGCAGTTTTGCAGTGCAAGTCATAATTGTAGCCAAAATATTCTTTCTTTCTATTTTTTTATTTTTAAAATTCTTGCCAATGTTTTTAATTTGCTGAAAACATTGGATAAAAATATTGAAAGTCCAGAGAACAGTGTTTAGAGCTCTTGAATCCTCAATACAGGAGTATATGGAAGGGACGCTCCAAAGACATGCAAAGGGAGGCACTAATGTTTTCAAAAATATGCTCTTAAGGATATCAGTATATGTACTGAATAATCAAAATAATGTTTAAGATTATGTACTCTTCTAAAAATAACTGTCAGATTTTTAATATTTTACATACTTTCAACAAAAAACTTATATTTTATTATTAGAAGGGTAGACTAATCTGACTTGGTTGTTAGAATCATTTAATCCTCATTGTCCTTCATTTTCTGTATAGTCTATTGATGTAAATAGGCATCTCCAGACATTGACTCATTTCAGGCTGTGGTTCTGCAGTCACTTTAATCTGGTGGAAGTGTCAACTGCTCTCAGGAAGGGTATTCCTGATCTCTTCTAAGATGGCTTCCTGGCCAGATATCAGACTTCTCTTGGTCATGTCAGTTAAAATGCTTTCTGCATTTCCAAGAAAGAAAGGAAAATTGTTTTGCCCTTGGCCCACGCTTAAAATGTTTATAAACGATATACTGAGAATTACCAGAATTTGGAGCAGGAACTTAAGTGAGAGACAGATTTAACTTCAAGCCAAAAATACATTTTTTCAAGTCATCTTAATACAAATTTGGCCAAGATACCGTGGTCGACTCCACTTGAATGCTCTCGTGAAAGTCTTTTTAGAGTATGATGATTAAATTACCTGAGGTTGTGCTGGACTGAGCCGGACTGCCCCTAGAATTGTACCTCTTGGTGGCCATGGCGAACAGGACAGGGCAAAGGTGAGAAACCTGAGGGACAGAAACATGGTGGAAGGGACAAGTAAGAGTGGACAGAACATCTATCCAGTATCTCAGTGTTTCTGCCACAGGCACTCTGAGGAGGAGGAAGAGGATCTGAGTGAAAATTGTGGCACTTCCTTCGTATGAGATTTTTAAGCAGTAATTTGTGTATAGAGTTCCCACCTAGTACGAAGAATTGGACTGAATAATCTCTTAAGACTATCCTAACTGCACATTCCTATAATACTAAAAATGGAGTTAGGAAAAAGAAAAAGAGCAGAGGAGGAGGAGGAGAGGGAGAGATACTGGAGTATGGAATGGATGGAAAACAAGGAATAGAGGGGCTAGAGCCAAGTTGCAGTAGTGGTCTCAGGGAAACAAACAAAAAAACCCAACAAACCTGAGAGTTTATGAGTGTTGGTTAAATAGGAGCAAAGGTAATCTAAAGAAGTGTAAGAGTTACTAAAAGCACCGGGGAAAAACAGACCTCCAGACAGGGTCTGGGTTTTGCTAGGTGTAGTCTGGCAGAGAAACAGGTAATAAAGGCAAGGCTTACGGGTGAAAAGAAGGACCCAGGTAGGTATGAGGTTACAGAAAGGTGGGGAAAGAGAGAAGGGCCCAACAGTGAATGTGGGATGAATTAGAGTAGATGGGGATGTGAGTAGATCATAGGGGAGTTTAGACAAGAGAGATTTTTTTTTTTTTTTTTTCTGGAGAAGGAGGATGCAGCTGGCACATTGCAATACCAGAAGATGATACATAGATGACAGTTCAGAGCTGGCCATGTTGGCAGTTGCATGGTGCAAACTAACCACCATCAGTGGAGTGAGTTTCTAGGGTTGAAGAAAAAGAATACAATATGTGGTTGCGTTACTGGTTTGTCTGACCAGCACAACAGCCCTGGCCGTGGTACGCTGAAAGGGATCGGCCAAGAAGTTCTGAGGCTTCTGAGGAAACTAGAACTCCACGATACGAGAGGCAAGTTTCTGTATAGATAAGCAAACGGTTGAAAGACAGGTATTAAATACAGTGTTACCATAGTGAAGGTGGATTATCAGTGGAGTTACACTGATGTTCAACATATTTTCTTTTGCAGGTTGTTTGTGAATAAGTAAGGTGGGAAAGTTTGCAGCTTATAAAAAGTTATTCAGGGTGGGAAGCACAAAGACTGTCTGAAGAATTATAGAATAGCTGTAAAAAGCCAAGGGACTTGGCAATAAAATGGCAGATGAAATTCGTTGTAGAAAAAAATACAGTGATACACAAGGGAAATAAACAAATTCTAACTTCTTGCATAAAATGATGAACCTTACCTTGACCTGTTACAACTAGAGAGTAAGTTTGGGGACTATGATGTATAATTCCATGAAAACATCACCTCCGTGCTCAGTAGGAGTCACAAAAGCAAAGAAAACACTAAGGAGATAGGAAAGAAACAGACAACATAACATGTAAAGCTCTATAAACCACTATATAAAACCAGGGTTTACTCTCATTTTAAATCCCTTATGCTGGTTTGGTCTCCTAATCTTAAAAAGTAGAAAAGGGGCAAGAGTAGGGGAAATGTGATGATAGATATGAAATAGCTTTCATACAGGGAGTGACTCATTAAGCCAAAATTGTTTAGTATGGAAAAGGACGTAAGGAGGGAAATGATGGAGATCTACAGAAACATGAGTAGAAGTGAGTAACTGAAAAGGGAACTTCTTTTGACTCCTTTCCATTTCACGTATTAGAGGTCATCATGACAAATTGACACATCTATATGGAACTTGCCACAGGGCACTGTAGTTACTAAAAGCTTTTATGGATTCAGATAGTGGTTGTATTTAATTAATATTTCTTCCATAAATTTGCCCCAAAATGCCTTTTCTGGTTTAAGAAAGACTGTTGGATGCTGGTAGACTTTGGATTCAAGATCCCTACGTTTGTGCCTTGGCCTTGTTTTCCCTGAGTAACCTGGGCTGGCCATTTCTGCAGCCAGAACCGGAGACTAGACAAACCTTTGGTCCGACACTGTACAATTTGTATGTGATATTTATATTTAATGTAGTTAGTAAAAGGTTTTACATGTATAGTTCAGATTACAGAATGTCGTATAGGCCTTCACTATACTCTTTCAATTGTAGCTAATCTGTTTCAAAGGTATCTGAAGTAAAATACTGTTGATACAGGATACTTAGAAGGTAGAGTATATATGCTGAGACACAAAGACCTGGTGAATTTGAAATGTAACGAGCCATGCTCATTTCATTCAAATTAATTTGCTTGGTTTGTTTTAGTGCTCATTTTCCTTTAAGTGTAGCTTTTTGCTTTCAAATCTGCTTAAGCTGTGGCTTTCTGAAAAAAAACAAAATACATGTTTGACAATAATGTTCATGCTGCAAGTTGTCCTTGGTATGCTGCTATTAATTTTTTGTTAAGTGGTGAGCTTTAATGTTCTGTAAATCAATAAATTGATGTGCAATGTCGTTATTAATTTGTCATAATTAATTTTAAGATACGCTGAATCAAATGACACTATCAGACTTTCATTTATAATTCAATTTTATGTAATGCTTTGAGGCATGAAAAGTATCCTTACTGATTGAAATTCTTTGTCACATAGCAATTTTCCTTTCTTTGAGTCACTGTAGCAAAATTCTCTTTTGGTTCAATCTTGTTTCCAGAATTGGAGGGTATCTCTCATGTTTGGCTCTAAAGTGAATACACGTTTAGTATTTTCAGTCTGAAAAGATGTTATCTGATGTGAAAAACAAAGTATAACATTATTATAAAAAGAATATGGGACTTTTTCAAGGAGTACAGTGTACTCTAATGTATTAAAATGCTTGTTGGGTGAAAAACATCATTTGTAAAATCAGGTATTTCTAAGAAAATGAGTATTTGTGACTCAGATTGTTTAGATCTTAGATCTTGAAAACCAGCAGAAAATCACTCTCATAGTATTACTGACCTAACAAAAAAAAAGGGGGCAGGTGGGGAGGAATCCATCAACTGTAACATTTTATTTGTGGTGTAGAGTGGTATGTTACCATTTCTTTTTAAATGAGAAAACTACCAGTAAGATAGGACCATATCATATCAAAAGATAAAAAAAATCAGTTAGTCTAGACGTCACAGGCTATCCTCCCCTATCAGCTGCACGATTTTCCTTACAGAATTGACGTGATGTTCCCCTGAAGAACAGTTTATCCTAACAATCAAGTGTTTGTTTTCAGACCTTGATAGTGTCATTTTTATTGATCTTTATACAAAACCTAGAAGTAAATTTTGATAATTTGGCCATGAAAAATTGTGTTATAGGTAGTGCTGTAGTATGAACTGACAGATGTGATAACCCTTACAAAACTATTTAAATGTAATTATCATATCTCTGAGATATAATATTAGCAACAAATTCAGCAGATGGATGACATTGCTTGTCTGTCTTTTAGTTAACATTCCGGCTTTAAAATTTCAGGTGTTTTCTTCTTTTGAATATTTTTTTTCAGAGTTGACATTAGTATTAATGACTAATGAATATTTGCTGTTCTGTTGTGGGTTAGATCTCCTTACTGAAGCAGAATCTGGAGATGCAGCTTTCCCAGTCACAGAGCTCTTTGCAACAGCTACAAGCCCAGTTCAGTCAGGAGCGGCAAAGGCTGACTCAGGAGATCCAGGAATTAGAAGAGGAACATCAGCAAAGGCATAAGTCACTTCAGGAAGCCCATATCCTTGCCTTTCAAAACATGGAAGAAACAAAAGAGCAAGAACAAAAGGCATGTTCATATGGATATTCTGAATTATGTAGAGAATGTTGCCATTTTAGCAATTTATGTACACAGTTGGAATTAGGGAAGAAAAGTATCTGCATAACTACTAAATTTCCTTCTCAGCTGATGTCTTATAGTAACATTTTTATCCAGTTAAATCTGATCAAGACATATTGAAAATCATCTCTAATACTGGCATTGTTTCATGTCTTGCTTTATACTCTACCAGTGTATGCATATATAGAGAGAGGTATATATTTATGTAAAATTATTACCAACACACACATTTCTTTGCAGTAGTTTGACATTGTTATCCTTAACCTTATATTCTAGTTTTGATCTGGAATAGGTTTTTCTGTATTTTCCATTATAGTTGCCTAATTTCGCATGTGTTTTCTGATATTTCCTGTCAATTGACTCCTTTTGTAATGTATTTTATGTTTTCATTATGTTAAAAACTGTATAAACTATGTTCTGCAAGTTGCAAGATCATTTTCATGTCTGGAACAATGTCACGCCCAAGATTTTTTTAAAACCTTGACTAAACCAGCTTTAAAATTGAAATCTTGGCAGTGCATGGTACTTCATAGGGTGTGTGTCTTTAAGGTTTTTTGAAGTTCAGATTTAGAGTGTACCTTTGCAATCAGTTTTCCCATTGTCCCCACTTAATGTACTTTGGTTCACATCATAGACTGGCCTTGGAGCACACAAGGTGGATTTGTTTTGTTTGAAATGAAACTAGAAGACGTGCACCAGGAATGTTACACTTCATACACTTCAAGAGGGAATAAACATGGATGTCAGTGGGGAGCAAAAATCCCCAAACGTGTATTGTGTGCACACTAGACCCATCTATGGATCTGTACCTTATAATATTGCTTGCTATTGTAAATATATCCATAGATTGGTTTTTTTTCTGTTTTCCAGCTGTGAGCAGAACAGAGTTTTTGTGCACAGGTAATCTTGATAACCATCAGCCACTGAAAAGAAAAGATACAGTAGTAGCATAACTTAGTGAGAGAAGAAAATATGAGCAATATTAGTGCATTTTTAATAAATTCTAGAGTATGCCAATGCCTGCTTTTTGTTGCCAGTTGTTTAATGTTTTATAAATTCCCTAAGGTGGTATAGAATAAATTTTGTCAATTTTGATTTCATAGGAATTAGAAGAACGTTTACAACAGAAGCACTCGGAAGAACTTCAGGCACTGAAAGAAACACATAAACAAGCCATGGAAGGTTTCAAATTGGAGATGGAACAGGAACTTCAGACTCTACGATTTGAGCTGGAGGATGAAGGAAAAGCTATGTTAGGTATACTATTTCCAAATTTGCAAGTGGGTCCAAAAACATTATTTCTACTCATACAAATATACATGCATGTACATGTATGTACGTGTGTGTGTATTGTAACAGTGTAGTGTACTCAGAGTCATTCAATGTTAACGTAGCTGTTCCTCTTAAAATCAGTATAAGCTTTAACAGGTAAACCCAAACTGTTCACTTTTGAAAAATCTTACCTTTAAGTTTTTTTGGAAGGAGTAAGTGATCAAATTTCATGATGGAGAATGTTTCAGAAAGTAACAGGAATAGAATGACAGGACAGTTGCTTAGCTGATATAAACAGTGTGTGTTAGGTCAGCAGCAATACTTGACGGAGCTGGACTGTTATTGTTAATTTGTAAACATTTGCAAAATAAACTTTTCTTTTTGTCCATGGTAACTAGCTTCCTTGCGCTCAGAGCTAAATCATCAACATGCAGCGGCAATTGACCAGCTAAGGCACAACCATCAACAAGAACTGGTAGCTGCCAAAATGGAGCTTGAAAGAAGCATAGAACTTGGCAGGCGACAGGTAGGAGGCATTGCTGGCAATGGACTGTAAAATTGCATAATCAGTATTTGTTTTCTCTTAGCTGGAGGCAAGAACTGTTGTGAACAAACATGTAATCCTTCTAAGTCGGCCAGCACCAGAAGATAATGCATCCCTACCAGTTTACCTAAACTTCCTTGCTTCGCTTTTTCTTCCTTCAACAAACTTCATTCAAAGCCTAGTAAAGGCTCCCATATCAGGGCAGTTTCCTCTCAGAATTGTGCAGCCTGGGAGCACACTGGCTGGCTGTGGGAGGAAAGTGCTGTTTCTCACAAAATTCTACTCATCCTCAGCTGCCAGCAGGACTTAAAAAGGAAAAAGGTGTTTCTCTCCGAAGCCTAAGTGATATGGCTAAGAAGTGGTTGCTTGAAAGCAGATGATTGCTTCAGCCTTAAGAGGTAGCTTAGTATCTTTTTTTTTTTTTCAGGAGCCAAATTGGAAAAGATAAATTAGCATCTAAAGAAAGCAGAGAAGATGATGTAACAGCTTGCAACTGTTTCTTAAAAAAACCCACACCCAACCCCACAAAAAACAAAACAAACCCCCAAATCCCAAAGCCAGTATGGACTACCTTTGCTTTCAGCAGCAAACTGATTCATTCACTTTTATCCTTCATTTTTCACTTTATACACAACCAGTTTTTCCAGTCGTAACTACAAATTCAAAGCTTGATCTCTATTGAAAGGAAGCCAGACTCCTGGAAATAAGAGGACCAGAAAATTACTTCTCTATTTGCCTATACAATAGGCTTTTCAGGATTGATTTACTGATAGTCCAGCACCAAGGAGGTGGAGTGGTTTTAGAAATATATTAAGGGAGGAAACAGGTTTAGTTGTATATAGCCTTTCCACAAAAACAGAGAAAGTCAAAAATAGAGCCCTTCTTTTTCTCTTCCTTGCTGGTTTAAAAGTGTGAGCACTAGAGGCAAAAATGTGGTGCTGTCAGCAGTGAATGAAAACACGCAGGATTTAGGAAGATATAGTTTCAGTTGTGTGTTGTTTAAGCCTGGAGTGAGACACCTAAAGGAGATGTCAGAAAAAGAAGTTTAAATTACGAGAGCAAGTGTTTGATCCAACCAAATGCCACGTACTTTTGGCCTCAGTACCATGACCTGCTAAGCACAAGCTTTAGCTGTACCGAGGGCAAAGCAATTGTCATGGTTTAACCCCAGCCAGCAACTAAGCACCACGCAGCTGTTCACTCGCTCCCACCCCCACCCAGTGGGATGGGGGAGAAAATCAGGAAAAGAAGCAAAACCCGTGGGTTGAGATAAGAACAGTTTAATAGAACAGAAAAGAAGAGACTAATAATGATAACACTAATAAAATGACAACAGCAATAATGAAAGGATTGGAATGTACAAATGATGCGCAGTGCAATTGCTCACCACCTGCTGACTGACACCCAGCTAGTCCCCGAGCGGTGATTCCCCCCAACACTTCCCAGTTCCTATACAAATGGGACGTCCCATGGTATGGAATACCCTGTTGGCCAGTTTGGGTCAGGTGCCCTGGCTGTGTCCTGTGCCAACTTCTTGTGCCCCTCCAGCTTTCTCGCTGGCTGGGCGGGAGAAGCTGAAAAATCCTTGACTTTAGTCTAAACACTACTGAGCAATAACTGAAAACATCAGTGTGTTATCAACATTCTTCACATACTGAACTCAAAACACAGCACTGTACCAGCTACTAGGAAGACAGTTAACTCTATCCCAGCTGAAACCAGGACAATATTATATAAACTATTTAGCATGTATTCTGCTGTGAGATACTTATGACCCTTACATATACTTAAGTTTGCTGGTTTTGGCTGGGATAGCCCATACTAGTTACTATGAAGAAAATTAACTCTATCCCAGCCAAAACCAGCACAGTAAGATAGGAGACTTCTGAATCATAGTGTTCGTTGGTGCACGGCATACATCTTGAACTATTTTGTCCCATTTTATGGGGCTGTAAAGGGAAAAACAGTTTCTCTATATCGTACGTTGGAACAGGTAGAAAATGCTAAATGCCCAGCCCCCTGGTTCTTAGCGGTGTCTGGTTTTTTGTTGTGTGTGTGGGCAAAAGGAAAATGTGATGAGCTATGTAAACTTTAACAGGCAATGACAATGACAGGTTTTAAGTTTTCTCACAAATGGAAACTGTTTGTTAAAATAACCTTGATTTCTTCTTTATTTGTATTTGTACACAATAAAAAAATGCTCAGTTTTAATTACAATTTGTGTCAGCATCAAAAAATGAAAAAATTGTCTATTGAATGGAAAATTCTGCTCAGCTGTTATCTTCCAAAAGCAAGTATTGTGCTTCTGTGAGACAAGTCTATTTAAAATATTTTTTGCTGCTGCTACTTATATCATAGGAGAAAGAATTTCTATGCCGAATATCCGATCTACAAGATGAACTGAGACACCGAGACCATCATATAGCTGAACTGGACAAAGAGATTCTGCATCTTCATGAAAATATAAGTGCATTGACCAAGGAATTAGAGTTTAAAGGGAAAGAAGTTCTTAGAATACGCAGTGAATCCAACCAACAGATCAGGTATGAATTTTTCCACTCCAAACTCAAAAGTGTGTTGTTTCACCTATTGTTTTACTTAAGAAATTTGCAGCTTTTAATTTATCCTCTTAATCAAGTGATGTTATATATCATTTAGTGTTCATTAGAAGAAGCTATGCCCCTTACTAGTAAAGTTAGTGAATATTGCATACAGTTAAGCTGCATCTCAGTGATACATTTTGCCATATTTAAGTAACAGGCCACTCAAGTGTTGGGTTTTGGTGTTGTTTTTTTTTAAATTCATTATGTTTGTTTATTTAAAAAAGCATTAAAGGAGATGCATTTTCCATGAAATAAGCTAGAAGATTGGAGAACAGTAAGTAGTGGGTTTTGATGAATCAGTAATTCCTTCTGTGTTGTCTGATATTGTGTAAAAGCCATTAGAAGCATGGCAGAAAATCATGATGAAGAAATGAGTCTGATTTTAGAATAACTCTTTTTTTAACAAAAAATAAATTAAACAGGATGCATGAGCAAGATTTAAGCAAGAAACATGAGAAAGAGCTGGATGTCTTGACAGCAGATCACATCAGAGAGAAACAAAGCATGCTGGCAGATTTTAATAAGACCCAAGAGCTGCTCAAGGAAATAAATTCAGCTTTACAAATTTCGTAAGTTTTGTTGCGTTAAAAAAATTTCTATGTAGCTGCATTTGAGTGAATAGTTTATTCTGGTGTCCATAAGTTGCGGAAGATATTGCAGAGATACAGATGTGCAAAAACCTCAATCAAGTGTGGGGCCTACTCTTGCATTCTTTAAGTAACTCAATTCTATGAGCTTTAGAGGAATTTAGTGAGATAAATTCTCAGGGATTTGAGACTGGAACATTTCAAGTAGGAAAGATATTAAATCTGTGCAGTTCTTAGAAAACTGGAGAAAACATTATTTCAAATGTTTTTTCTCAAACTTTAATACATCTTTTTTGAGAACACAAGAGTTCCTTTAGCAAGTTTATAAACAGTACAGTATTTGCTATGAAGAAGTCTGATTATAGCACGAGTGATGCAAACATTTTCAGGTTTGCTAACATAGGGAAAATTAGTGTCCAAAATGGATTATATGAGCATAACAATAACAGAATACTTAGAGTGTCTCTGAGTCAAAGTGCCGTCTGGGGTTAGACCACCTCTGGGCAGAAGTGGCATAGTGGTGTGTCATCCAGCCAGTGTTTTCCTTCTTCTGCATCCTTCATTCTTTATCTCTGTCTGTGATGTAGCCCATTTGGTCAGGGTTTCTGGCTGAGATTTCATAGTGTATTGAGGGCTTCCTGACACAAAGTTGTCACTGACAGATTTGTATTTGCAGTACAAAAGATTTATGGCAGAGGAAATAATTGGTTCTAAGTATATGATAGAAAACTTCTTAAAGTAAATGCCAATTAAAAAAGGACAATAAAGCCTAAATGCATATAATTCTTTCTTGATAATGAGCGCTCAGAAAGTGTCTTCAAATAAGATGGGTATAAATTCTAGTTCTTACTCTTTTGTAATCGTCCATATGCAGTGCCCTCATAAATGTGGTAACTTCCCATTCAGGAAATTAGGTGTAAACTACCTCCTGTTTACTGCATTTATGTTGTATGAGAAACATGCCTATGAGCAGCCACCAGAACTAGGTTTTGGAATTGTTTACCCTAAATTTTTCTCCCATGAAGTTGTTCGTTTTTCAATGTCCTGAAATTTTCTGAATGTAGTTGGTTCCCTACTCCTGGTTCTTGCTCAACTTAGAGTGTTATCTCTCTCTACTTACACTGAAGCAAAGAGCTGACAACAGAGGAAACTATGTTAAAAAAAACCCCAACCAAAACCAGGAGAGTTTTATGCAGCTGTTTCGTAAGTCATTGTTTCCGGGTTTGCCTCACCTAAAGCATGGCCTTGCGAACATTTATGAAATGGAGAATCTATCTTACAGTAATTGAGAGTGGGTATCACTAATTAGGCTCTACAACTAGAGTCTTTAAACTACATGTTATGTCTTTGAAGCAGAAAAAAACCCAGTTCTCTGAAATATCTGAAAATAAAATGACAGCTGTGCATAACTATGTACTATACTCTGGGGATCTGTACACAATAGCTTAACCCAGCATAAAATGTATACACAAGAACAAAGCCAGCTGAGCATATATCTGTTCTGCTGAGTCAAATGCCTTTTCCGCAAATACAACCAGTCATGTTCACATTCATAAAGTTTTATGTAAATATATTACATAATCTCCTCAGATTAGGTACTGGTTATTTTAAGGTTATAAATATAATTTAATATGAACTGTTTTTTCAGAAGCAACTCAAAGTAAAAATCACATATCTGCTTCTGAAGGGAGATATTTATCTAAAGTGAGAAATTATGTCTGCTTCCAGGTGTCTCGTGGAATTAAGTTTGAGCTGACCTAGACACCTTAAATTCATAGGTTTTTCTCAGGGTTTGTTTGGGAATTTTTTTTAATGTCTTTTTTCATTAAGTTTGTTAAATTTCCTGAATCTGTTCTGAAACTTGGTTCAGTAATATACATGAGGGCTGAATATGAAGCACAAGTGTTTTAGTAGTTTCCTTTGCAACAATGTTTAGCATCATGAGCCCTATATTTATGTTTGAAAGACACAGTCATTTGAAATTGTTGTGTCTTCAAAACTTGTTCTTTAAGGAAAATCAAGGATATTTATGCAGTTACGTGCACAATTCCTCTCTCACTTGGCTTATTTCACTTCTCTCCTTTAATGCTTTCCCACCAGGCATTTCAAATTTCCTCCTATTTTTTTCAAATGTTTATCAATTGTTACATTTCTCTTAAGCCCCATATCCTAATATGCAAGTGTTACTGCTTTTCTTTTGCAGCTCATTCCTTTATCTCTAACGGTACTAAGTTACTTTTGTGGAGAGGAATTAGTTACCTATTAGTCTTCACTGTTCTTGGATATCTTTGTTCTAGTATGTTCTGCATGAACTGAGGAAGATGGTGCCAGCTGTGTCTGTCCAGTTTCTCCAGTATCACAAGCATGCATCTTTATTCAGAGTAGCCATCTATAAAAAGAAAAATGACACTGCTTTGTTTCCTCATCAAGAAAAAGTGAATTGCCAGCTTTTAAAATTTACATTAATATTAAATATAATGCAATGAAGTCCCTATATTTTACATAAGAATCAATCTTAGCTATGTCTTCTGTAATTCTGTCTATGTTATGGTTTTGAATGCCTTATTTTCAGTCTGACTTCCAAGAGGCCTTTTTCAAACACCCAGTACTGCATGCACGAGAAGGATGTTAAGTTTTAGAATTTTGTCCAGATTATTAGTTACTGGAGCAAAGGTTATGGTTATTGTTGATTTTTTTTTTTTTAAACTAGCTAAAGCTGAATGATAACATAAAAATTAATTTACTTCAAGGCGTTAAGAAAGTCATCTTCTGTTTTTACTCCCTGAACTCTCTTCTGTACTAATCAAAGATATGACTATTCACTCATCATTTAACACTGGATCAGGCTAAAGGAGGTATTCTTCTTTCCTATAAAGTTTAGAAGAAATGGAAGAAAAATATAAAAACAGAGAATCAAGACCAGAAGACTTGCAGCTTATCTCAGAACTGAAAGACCTAATTGCAGAGCGGGACCAACTCATAAAGAAATTGATTGTAAGACTTTCATGCTCTCTCGGTTCAATATCTTGACAGATACAAAAGTTAATCTAATTCAAAGTGTTTGAAACATATTTAAAGAACCAATCTGCTAGCATGTTATTCATATTCTTTAACGCATTATTCGGGTGGTTCCAATGACTCCTAATAGTAAAACTAATTAGATACAGAGAGTTTTGCACAATCAAGCGTAATACATTATTACAAAAAATATTTCAGTATGACTTTGATCAGATGTCTCCTATCTCCAATCCTGGAATAAGCCAGCCATGTAAGCCATATAAGAAATAGTCTCTTCTATGAGGTTTCTAAGACCAATTTCCTGATCCACTGAGCTTCCCAAATTCAGAGCACAACACCCTGACTCAGATTAGTCTGAATAGATCCTGATTCAGAAGCAAGGAGGAATGAGGAAATTCAAATTAATTAGAGATCAGAAGTTAACTATGCTGAGTCTTTCCGAGTGCATAATCCATTAGGCTATGCTCATTCTCAGCAGCATAGAACTGCAACAGAACTGCATAAATAGAAATTATTTAGGTTATTACATATAATAATATATAAAACATTAAATATTAAATGCAGTTTTTAGAGTTACCCGTTTCTTTAAAAATGTAAACATAAATTTATTTGAAATAATTTTATAGGCAGATTTGGCCACTAACTGATTGAAAATGCATAAAAAGAAGTTTCTATTTGTTGTTCTTTTTAGGAGGACAAAAAGTTCTATCAACTGGAGCTAGTTAACAGGGAGACTAACTACAACAAAATGTTTAATGCAAGCCCTAATGTTGGTGTTATTAATCCATTGGTGAAGGTATGTTCCATGGACTTCATTGCTAAAGTGAAGAAAAAGAAATCTAAACTTAGGATATAGTAAAAAGAAGAAATACATGCGTATGTGTGTGTGCCTGCGTGTATACATATATCACTCTTAAAAGACATGTTCAAAACAAGGAACATAGTTTTCCATTTGTCTCTACTTATTTTTGTGTAGGTTTGTTTCTTTTGCGTTGTTGAGAGATCCACTGATACTGTTGCCCTAGTTTGCTAGACATTTATGAGATAAAACACAGTTCCTTCTCACAAAACTGCAAAACCAAAATAGAAAAGTGACAGAAAGGCAACACAGGGCAGGACTGTAGCATATAATAGAGAACAGTGACACCCATAACCAGTTTTAGTTTCATAATTTTTCGTGGTTATTTTGGAAAGTGCAAGGGCAATTTCATTTTTCAGGTGGTGCTCAGCATGGAAGACCATTAGAAAGATAGAGGGAGAGGGGATACTAAAGGAAGGGAATAAGGGTAAAATGGGGAAGGGGAAGAGCATGAGAAGGTCATGGAATGAGTCTGAATGGAGAAAGACAGAGTAATCCTGGAGAACTGGAGTGACTGGTGGGGCACCAGGAGACAGAAGTCAGTCTCTAGCCTTCTCGGTTATTGTTACCACCTATACAAGTGAAAGCACTTCGGCAGCAACCTTTCCCAGTTCATCCTGCTCAATAGCAGCCAGTGACGGCTACTGTACAAGCAGGCACAGTAGCCTCCCTGTCACTTCAAAAGCCAGCAGCATTCCTTCGTGAGGAACATGAATAGACTGCGGTAGGGTACCTTAATTCTATTTCTTTTCACCACCTCAGGAGTAAGAACGAGTCCTCTGACATTTCCTTCCTCCTTGTGGTAACCCATAGGTTATTTCACCTGCATGGAAAGGGAAGAGATTTGTCCCAGCTGTAGAGGCAGAAGAACTGGGGAAGGTTCTGAAGCAGAGTGTAACCCAAGGGGCACAACATGAGCAGCTCAGATGCCCGAGAGCTTCAGTGATCAAGGTTCAGGCTCCGTTACGTAAAAGGAGGTCTGGCTCCATTATTTGAGATCGGGCTGTGTTATTTAGCTAAGACTTGTAGTTTCAGATCAGTGTATTTCCTGGTTCTGCGCAAACTCTGCTGCAAATTGTCAATATTCTTCTACGTTTTTCAGGAGCCCAGCAGTTCTCACAAGCTTATCTGTGGCTGCCTAGCTTTTATGCATAACTGCATAAAAGAACTTATTTTGGGCCCAGTAGAGACAATGCCAGGACTGCCAGATACAATGTGAATGCTTTCGTTTTGTGCGATAAAGGTTGTTGGAAAATTTTGGAAGTTTGTCTGAATGACTCATTTATAAAGATGTGAAGTGTAACCATCAAGTATATAAGTTTGTGTTTTGTGTGAAATCTGAAGTTTTTGGGAAAAGTACTTCAGCATCAGATTTCCATAGTGATAATTCATATATTTTTATAATATGCTTCTATCACTTAAAACTGTTTAGACTTTAAAACCATCTTGTATGGCAGAACATTTTGATCTCTCATTTCATGAGTTGTGGACTATGTTACTTTACTTCGTCAAAGCACATACTGTGTGATTGGAGAATGAATTACAAAGAATCTGAAAATCTCATTCTCTTTTCTTTTTTGTGACAAAAAGACAGAATTTATGAGTTACTACAGGCTTTGCATATTAATGCAAAATTACAGCCATTGCAGTATGTATTTCAGCTTCTCTAATTTATGCAATGGATCTGTTTAGTATTACATTGTTACATCTGAAGTTTCTTAATACTTTGCATGAATTTCATGGAAACAATACACACAATTTTGTCTCTCCAGATTTGACTGCTTCAGAAGCATAGATTGTTTTATAGAGAATAAGATAGAAACTGTAGTATTTTTCTAAGCACTTATGTGGATAATATGCGTCTTCCAGAAATGAGCCACCTATGAAGCACACAGATTTAACTACAGTGTGTTTAACACACTGTTTTAATTAGTGTATATTACCTTGCAGATGTATTTTACATACAGTTGGTTACTTTTACCAAACTATTTTTTCCACCATAAAGTTATTCCTTGCTTCTTCAGCTACTACAGAAAAAGTAAAGTGTATGGGACAATCTTAGTTTAATCCTTTGCAGCTAATGATCTTTCACTGTGATGCTTAAAAACAACTTTTTTCTATTACAGCTTTCTGTTAAATTGTTGGGGTTTTTTAATTGTGTTTTGACAAACACACCCACCAGTGTGTCTACAATTAGTAGCATTTGCATCTGCCAACCTCAGAGAGGTCAGGCTCTGAAATCAAAGCTAGCAGAAAGCTAAAGAGAAGAAAGTACGAACAAACAATAGGACTCTGTCTCTGTTTGAACTTGTGCCCACCCTCGAACAGAGCAGCTCTTCTGTTTCAAGTGGAATTCTGCTGTAAACTATTATATAGAAACAACATTAGATTCCACCTGTCTTTCACTTTATTTAGGACAAATTTGTGTAGTTCATAAGCCCTTAGGGGGTTTTTCTCCTAGCTGCTTTGTTAGGGTTGCATATATGTAATTGAATGAAAGTATTTATTATATATTCAAATAATACATAATTCATGAGAATAAAAGAATCAATTCATTCAAAAATCCTGTTTTTGGAAATAAGGCTTTTTTAATATTAATATTTTATTGTGGACATGGAATATTTGATAGAAGTCAGAAAATACACATGGTATCCTGTCACACAGCTATTTTTAAAAAGCTATAGAATTATTTGAAGCATCCTGCTACGTTAAAATATCTATAAAAGTAGAGACGATAAATACTGATTCCTTTGCGTGATGTGTTATGGAGAGTAAAATAGTAGTATAAAAATAAAGTTCTTCAGTATTTTGAGTCCCTTGAAATAGTATCAGTAGGAGTATAAAGAAAAGAAAAATGTTCAGTTGTGCCATCTGGTGTCTAGAAGTGGTAGCTGTATTAGCGTTAGAAGCCTGGCCTTTTCCTTGTGCAAGAAACTGAACTATGCAATAATCCTTTTATCTTCAGCAGTATTGCTATAATGCTTGCTAACTATGAGGGCGTAATTGCTTTAAAAGAAATGTAGCTGCTTTTCTACATTCCATGTTCCAGTTACCAAAATGTGCCTCAGTGATGGGGTGAAACCTGTTGGAGAGATTCACTTTTTTCGTCATTGAAATTTGCTGTAATTACGTTTGACAGCAGAGCTGTTTCACTGGTATCAAGAAAAGATTTAAGTAAACATGAAAGGTTTAACAGACTAAATGACAATTTTGTGGAAAATTTCCTATCTCCAATGTCTTAAACAGAGCAAAATGTTGTATTGGAAGATCCCATATACTATACTCATTGATTATTACACTAAGTCTTAATAACTTAATCATCGTGATCAGAAATTTTATTTTTCTGTGAAAATTTGTGGTGTTCCGGTCTGGTCAAGCAAATAGTAAAACTACAACTGGAAAAAAAGCCCAATCTGTCCCAATTGCTCTCCTTCAAAAAAGCCCCAAACCAGCCATCTGTAAAACTTTTAAATTTGCAAATTTCCTCATCTGTCCTGGTGAAAGAAGCCTTCCTTACATTTGTTATTTTTAATGCAGCAAAAGAAGAAGAACGATAAATCAACAAACAGGTTTGTGAGTGTCCCCAATCTAAGTGCTCTGGAATCTAGCGGAGTGGTGGGCAATGGACATCCTAACCGCCTGGACCCCATTCCTAACTCACCCATCCACGATATTGAGTTCAACAGCAGCAAACCACTACCACAGCCAATGCCACCCAAAGAGCCCAAGACGTTTTTGAGGTGAGCACTGCCTCACCAATCTTTTTTTTTTTTTTTTTTTTTTTTTTTTTTTTTTTGCTTAACTCAGGAAAATTTTGCATTCCTATTGAGCTGAATCCCACTTGCTTTATGAACCTTTCAGAGGTACAAGTACTCTTATGGCATTTTTAATTTTTACATTATATTTGTAACCTCTTTATAGTATTCCTTTTTATTGTAGACCTTGTTGAAATGTGAAGTATTCTCTCACTTTTTCATAAGTCTTGAACTTTGAAAACCTCTTTAGATACTTTAACAGAACTCATGTGCTTCCAATTGTTTATGAACAATTGTTTAAAACGTTTGTGTTATTTACTGATTGTCATTTAGGAATTGATACTAGCACAGAATTTCTTTTACTTAGTATTATGTGATAATGGTTTTTATATAAGAAAACTATTTTCTGTGCTACATGAATGTTTTGTGTTTCCCCTTTCCTCACCTGTATCAGATTGTTTCATAGGAGTAACGTTACTACAGCAACAGGAAATGTGCATGCTTGGATGCTTAATGCTGAGCTGCCAGTAATCAAAACCAGCATTAAAGTCTCAAGTAATTATCTCACAAAATAATATAGTGAATTGAATAACTTAAAAATGGCATTTTAGAGGCAGGATTTTAATCTTCCGGCTTTACGTGCCTACATATTAAATGCACTGAAGTGCTGTACTCTGTATTTAGTAGGTGCTGATCTCTTACTTCTAAGTTGGCAACTTAAAGCAATGTGTAATTACCAGTTCCACAGTTGGTTGTTTACTCTCTCCTTTGGTTTAATGTGAAAGACCACATACCTAGCAACTACTAATTATAAATGTAAACAAATAATAGAATCTCAAATAGATAAGGGAAAACAATCTATTTCAAGAAAACAATCTTTTTTTAAAAAAGTACTGTTGCTTATTTTTTCCTGTGCATGTGATATGCATGAGTGTGCTCAGATACCTAGAACGTGCATGTGCATGAACTCATGGACTGTGATCCTGGAGTTTCCATTCCAAATTGTTTTGTGCTCTGTATTATCCAGTAGTACAGTAGGGATTATTTTATTACTGATTTTTATTGATAAAGGAACCTAACTGTGTAATTAAATTTAAGTTATTCTCTCTTGCTCATTCTGTGAGAATTTTAATGTGTTCAAGGGGGAACCAAATCTTTGCAGTGCAGCAGTTTCTTTTTCCCTAGTATAGTAGCATATTTTAAATGTGTGCATGAACAACAATGCAAGTGATATTTGTGATTGGTGTTAAGTATTAAAATAGTGTGTATTTTTGTTCAGTTGCCAACCAGTCTTTGTGAGCACATGTCTACAAATATGATGCTTGCATCATATTTTTGAAAATTACCTTTACCACAGGAAAAGGATGCTAAAAGAGGACCTTCTACAGTCACGCTTTTCCAAGAAAGCCCTTTTTATTCTTCCTGAAAACCTACAGCTGTTTATGAGATTTTAAATTATGTTTTCCAAAATATTATTTGCCCACCCTGTAATGTGGCTTCTGAACTGACTTGTCTGTGCTGCTGATGCTCTCCAATGGAGTGGATGATCACAGATTCTATAGGGAGACATTAAATCATGTCCTGAGGCACACTGATAATTAATCCATGGAAAAACAGACTGTGTTCTTTACTGAATATTCTCTGGGTTTTTTTCTCCTAACATTTGTACTTTTTGTGTAGTTGTGGGATAATTTTTTTTTTTTTTTTTCCTTTCTGTGAATTTAGCCCTCCTCAGACTGATGCTTCACCAGTGGCTTCACCAGATCCACAACGCCAGGAGTGGTTTGCCCGATACTTCACGTTCTGAGAGATGATTTGTTTTTGTGGCACAGCGTGATGTGGACTGTTTATAAAGAGCATGACCTTAAGTAAACCCTCATGTGAATAAGCTTTCCTGTAATTTGTCAAACACTGTGAATGAGAAAGTATTTGTCTTTCTGATTTGAAACTGCACTGTATTTCATGTTATATTTGTTGGAATCACTTGACATGGTACTATATAATGTGTGTAATTATTATTTTTATTTAAAATGGAAGAATCTTTAAACTTTGTAATGACTACATAATAAATTTTGGTAGAACAAATATAATGCTTTCCCCCTTTTTCCTATAAATGTGTTTTCTTTGATTTCAGGTAAGGCTTCCCCCCCCAAAATAACGTAATTGCATGGTTACTATAAATACAATTTAAATTGTAAAAGGAAAAAGTATATATATATATATATATCACTCTTTTTCCAGTTTGGGCAGGATATGTTTAATGCATCCCAATTTTATTCTGTTACTTTGCGGCAGTTTAAAAACTGTCTCTTTCTAACATTTAAGAGGAAGAATGTGAAATAAATCAAAACTAGTGTAGCTGCTAGCCTTCAGAGCAGAGCGATTTTGACAAGAGGATGAAAAAAGCCACAAACCAGGAGCCGTTCATTGGGGAGGGGGGTTGACTCCTTACCTGTTGCTCATGAGACTTTGCCATCTAGTTATAATCAAATTGAATTTAAGAAGAAACTGTTCCCACAAGTTATGTATTTCTTTTATGAATATTAACAAAATTAAATGCTTGAAACAAGTAGAATACCGTACTAAGTATCTCTGCATAAATGAAGAATCTACATTTTGAGCATATAGTCCTGCTTTGGATAAAATTCATGTCTGAAATGAAAAAAAAAAAAAAAATACCACCACCCAACTTTTTCCCATTTATACATACTACAGCTACAGATCTTTCATTAAAACTTAATTACCTTCCCTTGGCTACATTAAAGTTTTTTCTTCTTCTTAAACTGATATATGAAGATGTTTTTTCAGCTAGGGAGCATGTTTCTCCAACTTACACCTTTTATGATACCAGTGTTGCTTGAGAAATTTGCTGCAGCATATAGAAGACTAGAGCTTATTGTCTTTTAAAATATTTTTTTCATTCAAAGATTACCACAAAGTAACTCACACTGGTAGTCTCAGGGAGAAAATTGTCTCTTTGTTTTATGAATGTATTTTTAAGCTGAATCTCTTATCTTTTAAAAGCAGGAAAAAAATGTTTGAGTTATTTGAATAAGGTTTTAGTTAGCGTATACAAAGGTCTTGAACTTTAATAATTCATCTGAAGCCCTAACTACATCCTTTTTTTGCTATATGCACAAAGGTAAATACCCAGATGAAGATACTTGCTAATTACAATGAGTTTTATATGTAGTATATGTAAAAATGAAAAATTTGTATGTTTTCATATAAACAATATAAAATCTTCTAAATGAACATTTTAAAACTTCTATCTTATAATTCAGCTTGAAAACTCCACTGAAAGCTGTATTCTGGTGATGCTGCTGTGGATTAAAGATGTACAGAACAGATTTTCTGTACCTGGTGGACTCAACTGTAGGTATATGCAACTTTTTAATTTTAGAAGAAAGCCATATTGGGCAAAATGTCAGATTTCTTGGCTGTTACCCAAAATAAAACACACTAGCTCATTTTGTTATAATGTTCTGAAGTGAGTGTTGCGTGTTTTTTCTTGCATGCTTTGCAAGGGCTCAGCCTTTTTCTCCCATCCTCCACTTCATTTGTACATTTTTACATGTGGCATTAATAACTGAACAGTAATCGGAAGATGACAGTATCTGCATTTAGTTTAACTATTCAGTAAAAAGTGTGCCCATTGGTTTTTTGCTAGTAGGCATTTGTCTTTCACAAGGGAGAAGAAAGTTCAGAAGCACTGAGCTACCATGTTTTCACAGTCAGCAGCTGTTCTACTACTGAATCAGTCTCTTAAAAACAAAGAAACAGCAACAGCCCAAAATCAACCTGAAGAAACTAGAAAAAACACCCTGATTTTCTACCAAATGGCACTGAGAACTCTGTAAAATGTATTCCTAAAAATAGTTAATATCTGACATTTGGGATTAATACAGGAACTTGCATTATCACAGTGCCACTGCGTTCCTGATCATTGCGGTATCTGGTATTCTGGAAAAAGCTAAAAGTGCGCATATTCGTGGGTCCAGTTGTGCAGAAAGTTCTGCAGAGTCTGCTCACACATGCATGTAGTCTTTCCTAGCTCAACAGACAACTCCAAGTAAGGAGATTACAGAATTCGTGTGAAATTGCATAGTATTATTTACAATGGTGGGAAAATCTTAGCTCTCAGGAGCTATCTCTCTGCACTCTGACACATTAAATTACTGTGTTCTCCTATGGAAGAAGGAAATAACAGGCTATATTTGATACAGGGGCAAAATGTGGAAGAATCCTACATTTCATCAAATGTCATCGTAATAACCAGTCTTAAGGCCAGGTTCGGCCCTTCAGTCTGCATTGCTCCATTTACTTCTGTGGTAAGAGTTTGAATGCCAGTAAATTTTCCAGGTTAGCAGAAAACTGCTCTAGCTGACCCATCTGACACTATCTCATAGCACAGGGAAGAATTACATCCCGAGAACTGCATGGCTTTTTTTCTGTAGCAGGAATTGTACCCAGAAGGTATACTTGGAAAAAAAAAAGCCCAAAGATGATTGAAAACCAAGCTGCAATCAGTGCCAACATAGAAATTGCTTTATCAGATTGACTCCTTCCTTTCGCATTTTTTCAGTTACTTCAGCATATGTGTACTATATGTACCTGAGACTTCAAGGAAAATATTAGTCCTATCAGAAGTACTGGCAATAAATTACATGGGTCAATATTATAGAATTTTTAACATTCTAATTTAGTCTAAATAATTTTTCACATCTTTTTCTCATCATCTGTTATTTTGGAAGAAAAAACTTGGATTATTTTCTAACTGGTTTGAGTAGTTCTGTGTTTAATGTTTACACATTTAAATTAAATGTCTTGGATTTGTAATCTTTGATCACTTTAAGGAGTAAGAATATCTATGTATTATAAAATTGGAGAATATAGAATATTTAGGTTTGGGTTTTGGGGTTTTTTTTTTAGGATATACCTATCATCTTTTCTTCCTAAATGTTTTATATAATGCTACAAGAATCTTTGTTTTCATTCTTAAGGCAGAACATAATTTTTTCACTCTTGGTGTAGGTAGTCTCTGCAACGAAACTTCCCCGCTTTTTGAGATTAGAAAACTCTTTCCACAAAGGACCTCCTTTGATGAGCTGCACTTCAAAGCTGAAAGCAGCAGTCTCTTTGGGGAAAATGCTTCTGTTCCTGTAACTGAATATGGAGGGATTCTGAACTGTAGCCCATGTTGCAGCACTTGCCTTTCTGGTGTGGCAGCCGAAAAAATTGGTGTCCTTTCTTTAAATTGTTACAAATATATTATCCCAGTAACCATAGCTAGAAAATCCCAATCTTAACTTTTTTTCCAGTTTTAGTCTTACTCTGAAACTCTATTTAAAAACTGTAGGACATGAGGAAATCCTAATGAGTATCAGGAGAATTCACTCATAATATTAGAAATCAGACCTGTTCACAATGTCAGAGCAATCTCTTGATTGCTTAAGCTTTATTTTAAGTTTTATGTGAATTTTGTTACATGATCCCCATGCTATCCACAGGTAAATTTCACTAATTCTGCATTGACAAAATTAGACCCCAAGTTTTCTGCCTTTGCGGTAATTTACTTCCCTTGGAAGGAAAATGACTGAGTCACATCACTTAAGAAAATGGTGATCTTCAACCTCCTCTGCAGTCAACAGGCAGCTTCAAGGGTGAATCAGCCCACTTACTTATGTCTCTTGGTTGCATACAGACTGTAGAGCAACAACAGATGTAAGTAAGTGCCTCCATTGCCTAAATTTAGGTGTGAGGAACCCTAGCCTATTTCTTTTTTTTTTTTTTTTTAAACGAACATTTGCAAAAATATATCGGCTTTGAAAGATGCAAACTGACTTTCCTTACAGGAGCTGTGTTGCTTTTTTCCTGGTATGTTCAATGTAGTGCAATACAGTACTGTTACTATTCTTCCTAGGCAAATACTAAACCATTTTTTACCATAATGAACGTGAAACTCTAATTCGTAGTATTGTTGTTTAGCTACTTTTGGGTGTTGGGCATTGTATCAGTTTTATTTATGTATACGTTCCCTGGCAAAATCCTTAAATGGAAATATGACTCGTTTCCATGTACAATTATATAAAAAAATCAGCTTGCAGTTCTAAAGCTAATTTACTTTGCAGTGTATTTTGGTCATATAAAGATCCTTTTCTTTAGATACGCTACAGTAATTGGAAGTAGCTGCGGATAATACCGGGATCATGTAACACAACCAGGCAGCCAGGCTGTAACGGAACTTTTCCTCTTTGGCATGACCCACTGCTGAACTCCGTTTCTCTTAATAATAGAACTTGTTACTTGCTGGGCTCTTTTACTGCACACCTGAGTTAACATTTATCATTTTCAAGCACATACACAATTAGACAGCTCAAGCTTTGTTGACTGTACAAATTGCACTGCATAGTTCCTAGGTTAACGATGGGACCTATGAGGTGAACTCCTGATCCGCTCCCGAGTCCTGCACGCTCTTAAGGATGAGTTTATAAATTGCCTGTCATGAAGGCAACTCAGTTATTTTCAGAGTTAAGTATGGTATAAAGGCCTGTTCACAATGAACAGCTGGCTGAACACCACAAGAAGCAGGTGCTGCCAGCAGCACTGATAGCAACGTTGCTAGGGAACAAGAAGAGCCAAGCTTAAGAAAATAAAAGCATAATTCAACAATGACTACCAAATTCTGGCTTCATTATGACAGTGAGTACTCTTGGAAATTAACAGGCCTTCCACGTTCAACCTGACAGACAAACAGAAAAGCTTAGAGAGCGGCTGAGTCTTTAGCTGGAGTTATAGCTATTTAACTTCAGCTACAGATCATCAGTGTGATGGCTGGGCACAAAGAAGAGTCAGCACACTTCAGGCTGTGAACACCACAGGCAGTCTCAGTCACGGCTGGCAGTACACATGCCTTAGGGCAGAGACTGAAGCCCAAGTTTTACAGTCACATGAACATCCAACCATATTTACCCTGCTTAGACTAAGTCTTTACCTAACCTGTAGGATCCACAATCCCTTCTCAGCACTCGTGCAACCTTGCCGGCAGTGTCTCAATTGCACGCTGGCAAGGGATACGTACCAGCCACCTGGACCACAGCGTTAGTGGGCAGTTCTTGTACTCTCCTGGGACACTTCCAGATTGAGGGCACACACTATATTCTGTAAAACTGAAAAAGAGAGGAGTTTTTAGTCTTCATCTTTTTCTTCATAACCACACAAGACTATGAGAAGTGACCTGAAAGTTAAAATAGTAATATTGGCTTATGTAAGAGAGCCATTCAAAGTGGAAAGCAGAGACAAACCAGGAAAGTGTTCTGAGCCCATGACAAGAGAGCTTTTTAGGCTGGTGACTGCTAGCACTGTCTCCATCCACTCATTTGAGACAATTACTTCTTGTCCTATTTTGCACCATGATTTCAAAAGGGGCTCCCTCAGGATTTTCAAATTGGCATACTGTATATTTTTAATGACTGCTTGTTGAGTAAATATTTCTTCATTACTCAGCTAAGCACATAATGGTTACTAGTTATTATTAGGTAATAATGAAATGATAAATACTTTAGGTTTTTTCTTGTAGGAACCACGACCTAATTGCAGCCTTTACACAGCAGTATCAGTGACTTGCTCTGTAGTTGTAATTAGCTGCTCCAGTTGCAGGCTGCTGCATTCTTTTTCATCCTGTTGCTCTAGCTGTTTAGGCTACAAAACGCAGAGTCTGAGGAAGCACAGATGGACACCTCCAGGAAATCATAAAGATTACAGCTCTGCCATACCAGAAGCCGTAACTACGCTGATCTAACAGATGTGTGGAAATAGCTGCATCTCATCATTAGAAAAAAGCAGCCTGGTTCTGTACCTTGCAAGGCAACACCATAAACTGACTGAAGTTGACACTGAAAGCATATTGCAGAGGTAGGACTTGTTTGATACTCCACCCAGGATAATCTTTACCAGAAATACTTTTAAATTTTCACAGCAATCAATTTATATATTAGGTGCAGATTTCAGCAGTGCTTTTGCAGCCATACCCATTCAATTGGTTAGAATAAGGGCATTTTATAAAGCAAAATATTTTTCACTTCTAGGGACATATATAGGGGTTAAAACATTTCCTCTTTATAACCCCCTGAAGCAGTCTTAGATTTTTGTTGTAAACACCATTTCCTTCAGGGGAGTTTTTAGGCAACATCTACAAATACTCTGAGGAAATTTGTATTTGCAAACAATGTAGGACAGATAACAGAAGTTCTATCCACTGATTTACCAGACAGGAGTCACATGCAGGAATCCCCTTCCAGTAGCTTGTGGAGTAGCAACTCAGAGAAATGCAATTTGTCATTTAAGGCCCCTGCAGTTCCACCCAAGAAGCTTTTGCTCAAACATTCCAAGACCCTTCCCTTCTCTGCTGGTGAAACATTCCTCGGATCAGCTCATGGAGGGCGAGATATTCAATATCATTAACAGAGGTGAAGTAACTGCTGTAGCTTTCTTCTTCGTTATGATCACACATTTAAATATGATTGGGAGAAAAAAATATGCTAGACATTCAAATTAATTATCTTAGTTTAATTAAGGCAGGTGAGGAGGTTACTTTACATATTGAAGCCATACATCACAACTTGAAAATAAGGGATCTAAAGGATATTTTTTGTTTGAAAAGCATTGGTTTTCCCCTCCACCAACTCTAAAAATACAGATTTTGTACATTTCTTCTGATATCTTTTTATTATAATTGGCATAGTTCTGATACCTTGGCAATAGTGTGGTACGCTTTTTGGTTAAGATCTTACATGGGCAGTGATTTTTGTTTTGATTGCCTATCAATAATGCATCATTAATACAAGCCAACAATGGGAAGTCCTGGGAGCGAGGAGCTCAGTGAAGAGGTTTTAAGATTCCTCAAACACTTTGAAGTGAAGGGAACATTAAGTTATTCTCTGTGATATCACAAGATTTGAATAGATATATGAAAAAGATACTTAAATACATTAGAGGTACTGAGAAAATGCATGTAGTAATTCAGAGTACAGTCTACTTACACTGAACTCAATGGGGGCAGAATTACACACGCGTGCACAGCACTGTGTTAGAAGAGCACACACATGCTGCAAAGTAACTGAAGAGGAAATAAAGAGGCGTACTGCCGGAGAAACTGGAATCCAGTTTCATTCCTTATGCCTGGAACTCAATTTTGAAACAGAATTAACTATTTAAAAGATAAAATATTTCAAACAGTTCAAGAGTGTCACTGGGTTGTAATAGACACTCAGAGAAAAGAACATACAGATACAAAACTATTCAGAACACCGCACTGTAAATTCTGGGCAAAAGTGAAACATTTAGAGCCTCCAGCAAACCCTATTTTCTGGGTATATTAAAAATTAAATCCTCAAACTCCTCAGGCTTTGCTATGACATGCCCTCAGGAAGAAGGGGGGATTGACTGGTTTGTCAGGCAGCTCGCTTTAAAGAAGCCAAATTTAGTTTTCATGGGACGTGTAAGCCGCAGCGGGGCGGGCTGCAGGAAGCAGCAGCAAATACGAGCTTCGGCTACCTTGGGGCTAAACCTGCTGCACAGTACCCCTCGTCCCCCCCTCGACTTGCGATCCTCCCGCGTCGTACACAGGAGCAGCCTCCCTTTGTAACGGGGCAACACTGACCGAGACGTCTAGGCAAACCACAGCGTGCAGCCCCGTTGAAAGAAGAACCCGTCGGTGTTATCTTTCGTTCACGGGAGCCGCTGGGATCCCCTCCGTACCCACAAAGCGCCCTGCTCTCCCCGCAGGGCACCCGGCCGCCGCAGTGCTCGGCGGGGAGCCGGGCCCGCCGCCCCTCAGCTGCTCCCGGCGGGGGGACCGGCCCTCCCGCAGCCGCTGAGGCACCTGAAGGAAGGGCCCCAACCCCGCCCGGCTCCGACCCCGCGGGCTGGCGGCTCGGCGGCCGCTCTCCGCCCCACCGCCCCGCTCGGCAGCCGCGGGGCCCGGGCGTGGAGCGGCGCGGAGGGGGCGGGGACGGAGTCGCTTCTCCTGCCGGGTGAGGGAGCTGCGGCGGCGGCGGCGGGAGCCCGGCCGGAGGAGCGGCGGAGGCGGCGGCCCGCGCTGCAGGTACCGAGCGAGAGCAAGGCGGCCGCGGAGAGCCTTGCCCGCCTCCGCCTGGCAGGGACGGGGGCGGTCCCGCACACACGCTCCGGCGGGGCCGCCGGTGCGGGCGCTGGGAGCGCAGCCGCGGCCCGCGCTGCCCGGAGGCGAAGCGGGAAGGGACGCGCCCGGGGCAGCCCGTTCCGCGGGCGGGCGGCCGAGGCCCGCCCCCGCCTCGCCGCCTTCAAAACTTGCCGTGCTGGCGGCGGCCGGGGCGGGAAGGCCTGGCTCCGCGCTGCGGAGAGCCTGCCGCCGCCCGAGGCGGAGCGGGACAAGCTGCCGCCGCCGGCTCCCTTCACCGCCCGCCGAGGAAGCGAGGGAACGGGTCGCCGGGCGGTTCCACTTTCTGGCATTAAAGCCGAGCCCCGCCCGCTCCCCGCCACCCCTGCCTGCCAGCCCGCCGCCGCCGCGGGGTGACTGACTGACTGACTGACGGGAGGCGGGGCGGGGCTGATTGGCTGGGCTGGGCGGGGCGGGGCGGGGCGGTTGGTTGGCGGGAGCCGTCTGTGAGAAGGGGCGGGCGGCGTGTGGCGGAGTGAACCCGGCGGCTGCGGCCGCCATCCCGCCGGGCGGGCTGTCTGTCTGTCTGTCTGTAGGTCTGTCGGAGCGCGTTGTAACGAGGTGCTGTTTGCCCAAGCTCATGAAGCCGCGCACGCGCCAGCCCCGCCCTCCTCTCGCCTGGCTCCCGTGATGGGCTTTTCTGAGTGAAAAAATAAGTTTTCCGGCTGGCGCGTAACCTTACCGGAAAGCCTGGCTTCGTAACCGCTTTACCTCACCGGCCCGCCTTGTAGGCGCAACATGGTGCTGAGCGCGGATCAGGTGAACCTCATCGGGCAGGTGTTCGAGTCCTACGTGCTGGAGCACCACAGGGACGACATCCTGGGCATCCTGAGGGAGGCCGACAGTGAGGCGCACTATCCCGTCGTCGTCGACGCCTTGACCCTCTTTGAGACCAACATGGAGATCGGGGAGTATTTCAACGCTTTCCCCAGCGAGGTCCTCCCGATTTTCGACAGCGCGCTGCGCCGGGCCGCCCTGGCAGCGCTGCAGGCCGCCGCCGCCGCCCCACCGCAGCTCAGCGTGAAGCAGAACCTCCACGTCAGGGTCTCAGGTGAGCGGCGGGGCGGGGGCGGCAGCAAGGCACCCCGGGGTCATCTCCCAGTCAGCGTTGCCAAATTTCCTTACTCCGTGCCAAACTGTTAGAGCGTCATGGGAAGAAGCAAGTTTAATTCTTGCCGCTTCAGTGTTTGAGCCAATAGCGAATGGCTGGCGTTTATTAAACAGAAAAGAGCACGTGCAAGCACATGGAGTTGCGTAGACCAACCTGGAAAAAAGCTGTGGCCATCCATGATGGTGTGCGTGTCATGGTTGGCATTTGTTGCTGGGTCAGGACTTACACCAAGGCCTTTCTGTGGGGAAAAGACTCCTCAAATCAGCAGTTGGTCTCACATTATTTGTCTTGTTAGTCAGGTCTAAAGAAAAAAAAAGTTTTAGGGGAAGGTATGTAGTTCATAGATTTTCTTGCAGGTTGACTTCCTTACCGTGTCAGTTGGCTCATGGTCTTTGTTGGCTCCAGCCATCTCCCAGAAGAGGCAAAGTCTACATTTTTAATTGTCTCATAACAATTTAATCTGAATTTTTCAGATTTTTTGCTTAACTAATTGTTATAAAATTACTTGTTACAAAATTGGAACAAACTATTGGAAGGCATGATCGTTAATAGAGGATTTTGTCCTTTTTTTCACTACAAGTTGATATGCCATTATTCCTTATTACTAGGAAATTTTTAGTAGCTTTGGGGTGTGGTAAGTGTGGAGTGCAGGTTCTGGGGTTAAAATGCCTGTTTTGCCTATTGTGGGGAACTGGGGTCAGCGGTGGCACAGTCCCTTCTAGTCATTTCTGACTGTAACTCTTTGGAGCTGTCTAGTCTGCAAAGCCAGGAGCTGGTGACCTGTGTTTCCCTCCTCTGCCCCATGCCGGAGTGGTTTATGATCATTTAGTCTTTTGGCAGCTTGAACTTGGATGAATCACAGTTGTTAAATAGACCTGTGTTTCACACCAGTAAATTTCATTAAAAATATTGTCATTAGAACACATACATCAGAAATATAATAAGCCTGTGGCTCTCAAAATGCTATTCTGTCAAGGTTTTCAGGGAAAAAAAAAAAAAAAAGGCTTGCTACCTGTTTAGGTGTTGTGATATTTGTATACAACTGCTGAGTATGTGCTGTACAAGGATGGCTGCTGTGTGGTACTAAAATTTTAAATGTCTGGCATCTCCATGTACCTATACAAGTAGGAGTGAATTAAAACTTCTTCCCCAGTGTTCTAGGATGCATTTCCCCCAATGCATTTGCATCAATAACAGCTTCAGCATGAGAACAGGGTTATTTTTATTCCAAGTATGATTATTTTATAAGCTACCAGGAGGTATTGGAAGGAGTAAAGCAAGGGGTAGATGTTTGCCGTGTGAGTAGCTGCGTCTTTAAGACATTCCTGCTCCTATTATCAGCCTGTTGCTGGAGCTGACCATTCCTCCCACAATAATGTTTTGTCTGAATATTCTCTAATCAACATCAGGCAAAATTAGCCACATTTGATCAAATAGTTTTAATAACTTATAAAAGCAAGTCTGATCATTGATGGAAGAAGTTAGTTGTCAGACTCACAAATTACTCCATCACTAAACTGGAGGGAAACTGATGAAGAGCAGGGGGTGGTTATCCTCGTGTGGTCCAGCTGGATTAAAAGAACATCTGTCCATGTAGTTTGGTTTATGTTCTGTACCACCAAAAGGGTTGGCTACTGAAGAAACAAAAAACAATAAGCTAAATGATCTGCAGGGCTTTTTCCACCCACATTTTCCCATGATACTGTTACCTTTTAAGTGAATACTGGGTTCCGATTGCCTTCAGGATCCTCATCTTGGAGTGCCGCTTCCCATTCCCACATCAAATGGGAATGAGGAGGAGGTGCACTCTTCTCTGTGGGAGTGGCAGGCAACTGCCTGGAGTGGGGCCGAAGGAATCTGCGTGTCAGGCTTGGACTGAAGTGAGGAAAAGTGGGTTTGCTTATGCTAGGTATAAGAATGTAATCTTGGCACGCTCATACCAACAAGGACAGGGCATCTAAGAGTTCAGAGAAGGATTCAGGGAGTGTGAATATGCAGTGATTAATAATGGGTGATTACCCCGGGTTCACTGAAGAAGGTAGAAGATGAAGTTCTTTATCTGAATTGTAGCATTGTAGGAATTTGATTGTATAACTTCTCCTTTTGCTACAAATCCATTAAAAGATTTTTCCTTACTTCCCATTAGCCTGAGCACTGCTGTGTCTGTTACTGATGGCCAAGCTGCTTCTAATAGTTCAGTTTTACACATTATTACTAATACAGTAAAGCTGATTCAAAGAGGCGCATACTCAGTTAAAGAGTTTGTCAGGCAGTCTAATATGATCAGAATGAAGGCTCTTTTTTCCCTGTCCGGACTCTTGTCTCTTCAATATTCACAGAGATGATCATATCATACATACATTCTGAGAACAGTGCTGCAGCTCTCTCTAGTGTAAGATGTGTTGTATTTTGCAAAGGTTGTTGAGCTGCACCAATACCGAGCTGGGAAAAAAAGATACCCAAAAAGTTGGAAAAATAATGGATTTTTTTTTTTTTTTTTTTTTTTTTTTGCCTGAACTGAATACAAATGCAAATCTGTGGGAGAAAAAGAATTTTCAACAGGTTTGATAGAATATGTAAATAGCTTTGTTACAGTCAACCAGAAAAATTTGTTTGCAGTTCTACATAATACTTTATTTTGTTTCCAGATTATTTAATTCCTTTCTACTTTACTTTTTTTTTACTTTATCATTTTACCTTTTAAAATTACCTTAATATTTTAAAATATTTTCTTTAAACAAAAGCCAAAGGTCAAACACTTTGCTTAAAAGCATCAAAACAGAATGTTTCAGCATGTGTGAAATAAAGCATTTGGTTTTGAAAACACTGAAATAAATATATGATGTCTTTTTTTTAGCAGCCAAAGCTACTAAGAGGATTTGACCTAAATGCACAAATAGTTTTCATCCCCTTAGAAACATCATTTTCCAGCAGATTTATTATTTTACATCCCTGTTTCCTAGCTCTGTTTTGGAAGTAAAGCTAAGAAATTATTTTAAGAGCAGGTAATCTCTTTTTAAGTTGATAATTATTAGTATGTTGTAGTTCACATACTAACTTCTGAAGAGGCAATATTTTGATGCTATCCTCAGGTGTGCATTTCAGAGACCATTTACTTTTATAAAGACTTTGTAGGCTCTTGAAGTAGATTAATCTTCTTGAGGATCTCAGCTGCTATGGTGCTAAGTGATGGCCACACAGGTGAACGCTGGAGTGGGATCAGTACACCACAGAACTGGCTGTTGGGGTGGAATTAAATGAGAGCAAATGTCACGAAAATGTTCTGTCACTATTCATTTGAACATACAAGTGAATTTGCTTTGGTTGTGTTCATAGCCCCTTTATATTCTTTTTATGCCATCTTCCTTGTGCTTGAAGTTTACTGGTAGGCAATGTGGATTTAAGGTCAAATGCTCACAGACTATGAATTTTAAATTTGCTTAGACTTGAGAATTCACACAAGATTAGGAGTTACACTTGTTTAGCTGTGGGAATAACATAGAACCACAATTAAGTAGCAAAACTAAAATTTTGTAATTCAGATAAACCAGTTGCAGAATAAATGGCATTTGCCAAAAGATCATTTGAATTAATAAATAGATCTGAGAACATCAGGATCTATTTCCATGAAAGGAAAGTGTTCATGACTATTCAGCCCTTGGCAAGAGTAGGAGAGTAAAATGGCTACATTTTCTGTTAGTGCTCAGTGTCTGATGATTTTCACTATTTGAGGCCAGCGAATCAGATTTATGCTACAACAGATGAATTGTTGAATCACATTTATGAAACAGTAATAACAATGGCTACTGTTAATATGTCTGGCATTTTTTCTAATCTTTCTGTTTAACTGCATTGTAGGTCCATGTTTTATGTGCATAGTCTTATGCCACACGTGTTTTTGTTTAACAGGTTTGCCTGTTTGCCCAGAGCTGACTCGGGAGCACATTCCTAAAACCAGGGATGTGGGTCACTTTTTGTCTGTTACTGGAACTGTCATACGTACCAGTTTGGTGAAAGTTTTGGAGTTTGAACGGAGTTACATCTGCAATAAGTGCAAGCATGTGTTTGTTGTCAAGGCTGACTTTGAACAGTACTATGCATTCTGTCGTCCATCAGCCTGTCTTAATGAAGAAGGCTGCAATTCAACCAAGTTCACATGTCTCTCTGGAACAACCTCTTCTCCTACCTGCTGCAGAGACTACCAAGAAATAAAAATTCAGGAACAGGTAAAAAAAAAAAAAATGGAGAAAAAGGGGAAGGTATTAAGGTATAGATGTCCCAAGTACTAAAGAAGGCATTTGGGGGTTTAATTTCCTGCTGGAATAAGGTAACTGCTAATTTTAGTGAGACTGTTCATGCATACGTCAGAATTAAGTTTATCCCATTGTCATTGATAAGTTCTAAATGCCAAGATAAGTGGAAAAGTTTTACAGATTCTGCTGTTTAAAACAAATGCCTGAGAAGACTAAAACAAGCCAGACAGCCTGTTAGTCAGAGATTTCCAGTCAAAGAGTTAAAAATTTAGGCACATGTTGACTCGATTTCCACTATTAGGTAACTCCATTCAATATTGTACAAAACACTTGGGGTCAGTGCACAGATGAAACTCCTGTGTTGGATCCTTACAATACCAAGTGTGCATTGTTTCTCTAAGCGCTTACTGTACGTGACGCTGATGTTCATGACGCTGATGTTCAACACTGCTTCTAAGGACTAAAGCTAGCCCAGTGGTGGCCAAGGCCAGCTGTAGCAGTGCAGTATGGTCAATACATGGTGTCTACAAATGTCTGTTCCCTTCAGTCAATATTGAATTCAACAATTGTTGAATATGACAGAATTTGCATTTGTTTTTTCTGAAGGTAGCCCTGGGTGGAAGTACAGCTAAGCTGGAGGAGTAAGAAACAATTGGGCCTCTTTTTACGGTAGCGCATAACTAAGACAAAACTGGCACAGGAAAATCTACACTGTATGAAAATTGAGAATAAGTAGGGTGTATTGCAGGCAATGTTTCTGTGTTTATTTATATGTTCAGTGTCTTTTTAATAAATCTTTTCTAAGATATCCTCAGTTATTTCAGGGTTTTGATTTTATAAATTAAGAGGATGGTGGTGCCAATCTACATGCAAGATGTATGAAAACAGAAATGTATGATATTAGAAATGAAGCTCTTAAATGTTGCAGGTTCATATCATGACTGTCTCTGACATATGATTTCTATAGGGTTTTTTTGTTTGTTTTACTGTGTGACACACAGATCTCTATGATGGGAAGGATTTTCAGCAGCATAAGCTTATTAAACACAGTAAAGTTAAACCAGGAATGAATTTCACTTGTGTTTCCTACTGAGCTCTGCAAGTAACTGTATGTGCCACCAGTATTGACAGTGATGTGAACTGCCTGTGGCCATTTAGATAATACACAAGAGTAAATTAACCTTCCTAGGCACTAGAGAGTGAATAAATCTAGAATTCTAGCATGTATGACCTGTGCTGCAGAATGAAAAGGTACTTCTGATTGTTGTTCTTGTGCAGTGGATATTCTAAAAACTATTGCGAGCTTTAAGTGTAATGGAAAGATTGCTGGTTGGAAATAGACTGTGACAAGATTGCATAGACTTTGCCCTGGAGAAAAGAAAAAGAATTACAGGAGTTACTGGCACGTTTGTCAATATACATTTGTCTGGTTGTCTGTGAATTGGTTTTTTTTCCTGTTGTTGATTTAATCCTTGACACCTAGGTGTAAACTTATATGTCAACCTGTCAAATTATGGTTAAATACCAGAAAAATATAGAGAATAATCTTTCAGTATATACTTCAGTGAAGGATTATCTAACCCATGGACATGCTTCAGTACCCAAAGTAAACTCTGCATATTGAAGAAGTATCTAAAAATATCTCATATTATTAAAAAAAAAAAATCAGCTCTTTCAAATGACCTCTTTTAGTGAGCTTTCTTCAGCAAGATATTGAAATCACACAGTACCTCCCAGGATTGAGCACCTTCAGCTAATTTAATACCCAATCCTGTTTCCATTAATATCAGCATTAAACTTCCATTATTAAGTTCATGGCAGCAGTGGCATGCTCACTGTCTAAGTTTTGTGAGTAGCAGCAAGGACTGACCTCAGTTCCAGGAAAGGGATGTAGGTCCTTAAGCCAGAGCAGCTATAAATGGCTTTTGAAAGGTGCAGTTCTTAAGAAGTGCTTTTCCTTCCTGTCTCCTAGGTTCAAAGACTGTCTGTTGGAAGCATCCCTCGTTGCATGGTGGTTGTTCTGGAAGATGACTTAGTGGACAGTTGCAAGTCTGGTAAGGATACAGCATATATCATATGTTTGTACCACAAGCATTTTTATTTTTCCATTTGAGATGAATCTTTGCCAAGTAAGCTGTCAGTGCTGAGGGCTTGTTAAATGAGATATGTTTATCTGTCACATTGCTGTTTCAGCTTGGACGTTAGCATGGCAGTTGAGGACTATTCTAGAAAATGTCATACATCCTCATGTTACATCTTGACTGTTTGACAGATCAGTTTCAATAAGTAAGGTGTTGTGACGTACAGAAAGTATATTAAATCTTGTTAGTGTGGGAACACCAAACCTCCTCAGGAAATTGGTCCACACCACCACACAGCGTGTAGTGCCCCTCTGAAGGTTCAGAGAGCTAGGTAACCTGACCTCCTATCTAAAGAGAGCTGCAGGTGGAAAAGCTACTTGGCATTCAGAAAGGAAGCTAATTGGCAGGAGGGTGTATGAAGAATGGACTAAAAATTCTCAGATAGGCACATCTCCACAAGAAATTAATTTCTGGTTGTACTTTCTGAGAAGAACGCTATAGCCAGAATGTTAATGAGTGATTCTGGAATTCATCACAAAAGTTATCAGAAGTCAAATAAGTTTTGACTAAATTTTTTGTATAGCAAATCTAATTGAAAGAAGAGCTTCTACACTTTACTGTCAATTCCTCTTGTCTAAAAGAGGAAACAAGCAGAGGTATACCTTTAAGAATTAATTTACCTTAAACAGAAGTAAAAAGACATAGCAACTTCCTACCATAGACATAAGCAATCTACTTAATGTTTGTTCTAGACTTCCAGTAACTGCAGGAGGTTTGCTTTTTGTTGTTGGGTTTTTTAACCTTATTAACTGTAACACAGGATCTCAATTGCATTATTATGCATTACAGCTAACTGACACGTCTGCATATCTCAAGTCAGATGTTACTTGATTAATTTTTGTTGTTACCTCCAGGAGATGACATCACAGTGTATGGAGTGGTAATGCAGAGGTGGAAACCTTTCCATGAGGGTGCACGCTGTGACTTGGAGCTTGTTCTGAAAGCCAACTATGTTAAAGTAAACAATGAGCAGCTAGCAGGGGTTGTAATTGATGAAGAAGTCCGCAAGGAATTTGAAGACTTCTGGGAAAAGCATAGGAATGATCCATTAGCAGGTTAGTAGTTGAAAGCTTTTAAGTAGGACACATGAGTGGATAGAGATGAAATCAGGAGTGAGAGAATACAGTGACTGAAAACATTTTTCCTCCATTATTCTATCCCACCACTCATTCATCAAATAATATATTTTTTCCAGTACAGGAATATGAAATTCTTACTTTAATATTACTGGGGAAAAAAGTACCAAACATACTGCATTGATCTTCCTTCTTTTGAGCTTTCTAGTCAAGTGTTTTGTGGAACATTCATTAACAAGAAATCATAGAATCATAGAATCATTTAGGTTGGAAAAGACCTTCAAGATCATTGAGTCCAACCATCAACCATGCCCACTAAACCATGTCCTGAAGTGCCTGGTCTATGCACTTTTTGAATACTTCCAGGGATGGTGACCCAACCACTTCCCTGGGCAGCCTGTTCCAATGCCTGAAAACCCTTTCAGTAAAGAAATTTTTCCTAATATCCAATCTAAACCTCCCCTGGCACAACCTGAGGCCATATCCTCTTGTTCTATCTCCAGCCATCTGACAGAAAAGACCAGCACCCACCTCACTACAACCTCCTTTCAGGTAGTTATAGAGAGCGATAAGGTCTCCCCTCAGCCTCCTTTTCTCCAGACTAAACAACCCCAGTTCCCTCAGCCGCTCCTCATAAGACTTGTGCTCCAGGCCCCTCACCAGCTTGGTTGCCCTTCTCTGGACACGCTCCAGCACCTCAAGGTCTTTCCTGTAGTGAGGGGCCCAAAACTGAACACAGGACTTGAGGTGCGGCCTCACCAGTGCCGAGTACAGGGGAACAATCACCTCCCTGCTCCTGCTGGCCACGCTATTTCTGATACAGGCCAGGATGCCGTTGGCCTTCTTGGCCACCTGGGCACACTGCTGGCTCATGTTCAGCCGGCTGTCAATCAGCACCCCCAGGTCTTTCTCTGCCGGGCAGCTTTCCAGCCGCTCTTCCCCAAGCCTGTAGCGCTGCATGGGGTTGTTGTGACCCAAGTGCAGGACCCGGCACTCGGCCTTGTTGAACCTCATGCAGTTGGCCTCGGCCCATCAATCCAGCCTGTCCAGGTTCCTCTGTAGAGCCTTCCTACCTTCGAGCAGATCAACCCTCCCTCCCAACTTGATGTCATCTGCAAACTTGCTGAGAGTGCACTCAATCCCCTTATCCAGATCATTGATAAAGATAATAAACAGAACCAGCCCCAATACTGAGCCCTGGGGAACACCACTTGTGACCCGCCGCCAACTGGATTTAACTCCATTCACCACAACCCTCTGGGCTCGTCTATCCAGCCAGTTTTTTACCCAGTGAAGAGTACACTTGTCTAAGCCATGAGCCACCAGCTTCTCAAGGAGTATGCCATGAGAGACAGTGTCAAAGGCCTTGCTGAAGTCCAGGTAGACAACATCCACAACCTTTCCCTCATCCACTAGGCGGGTCACCTGGTCATAGAAGGAGATCAGGTTGGTCAAGCAGGACCTGCCTTTTGTAAACCCATGCTGGCTGGGCCTGATTCCCTGGTTGTCCTGCACATGCCATGTGAGCGCACTCAAGATGAACCATTCCATAATCTTCCCCGGTACTGAGGTCAGGCTGACAGGCCCGTAGTTCCCCGGATCCTCCCTCTGACCCTTCTTGTAAATGGGAGTCACATTAACAAGCCTCCAGTTGTCTGAGACCTCCCCTGTTGACCGGGATTGCTGATAAATGATGGAAAGTGGCTTGGCAACCTCCTCCGCCAGCTCCCTCAGTACTCTTGGATGGATCCCATCTGGTCCCATAGACTTGTGAGTGTCCAGACAGCATAGTAGGTCGCTATTTCCTCCTGGATTATGGGGGCTATATTCTGCTCTCCATCCTTGCCATCCAGCTCAGGGGGCAGAGTACCCTGACGATAACTGGTCTCACTATTAAAGACTGAGGCAAAAGCGGCATTAAGTACCTCAGCCTTTTCCTCCTCTCTGGTGGCAATGTTCCCCTCTGTATCCAATAAGGGATAGATGTTCTCCTTGGCTCTCTTTTTATTGTTAACATATTTGTAAAAATGTTTTTTGTTGTCTCTTACAATAGTGGCCAGATTGAGTTCTAGCTGAGCTTTTGCCTTTCAAATTTCCTCTCTGCATGACCTAACAAGATCCCTGTACTCTTCCTGAGTTGCCTGCCCTTTCTTCCAAAGATGGTAAACTCTCCTTTTTTATTTGAGTCCTAGCAAAAGCTCCCTGTTTAGCCAGGCTGGTCGTCTTCCTCAGCGGTTTGTCTTGTGGTGCATGGGAATAGCCTGGTCCTGAGCCTTTAAGATTTCCTTCTTGAAGAATGTCTAGCCTTCCTGGACCCCTTCGCCCTTCAGGACTGTGTCCCAAGGGACTCTCTCAACCAGTGTCCTGAAAAGGCCAAAGTTTGCCCTCCAGAAGTACCATAGTGGTGGTTTTGCTGACCACCTTCCTTGCCTCACCAAAAATTGAGAATTCTATCATTTCATGGTTGCTAAGCCTGAGACGGCCTCTGACCATTACACCTCCCACCAGTCCTTCCGTGTTTGTAAACAGTAGGTCTAGCAAGGCTCTTCCCCTGGTAGGCTCACCTACCAGCTGTGTCATGAAGTTATCTTCCATACACTGCAGGAACCTCCTAGACTGCTTGCTCTCTGATGAGAAATAATATAAGTTATCAAGGAAAAAAAGAAAAGCATTTTATAATCAAGAAAGAAGCAGCATACCTCTTAGTAGAAATAGTGCAGACCAGATCAGCTTTTAGTCAGCATAGCTGTTGACTCTGGGGCAAGGGATCTGACTCACTGTCTCTGCATCCCAAATTAAGCTGTGACTCTTTACCACAGAGCTTAGCACATCTCATCTTTAACCAAACTCTTGGATGCCTAGACCCTTGATTGAGGTGCTGTGGAGCATCCTATCAAATATGGAGAGAGTCTCCCAATTCACAGTGGCTTCCAGAACAGCCAGAGTGTTTAGTACACTGGGTCCTAAACTTAACCATAGTCTGCAGTCAACCACCTAGGAATTAGCAGAGCTGTATCTGGAACTCTGTCCCTCTCCATAATCTGAGTGCCTCTTCGTGAACCATGTGGAAGCTCAATGGACTCTTCAGGATCTCTGTCACTGAACTGTCTCAGGCTAACACTCTGTCTTTTAAAACCCTGAAAAGGGCTTAGTCTTTCTTCTTAAAAGACAAACAGGAGGAAGAGCAGGTGGGAATGTTGCCCATGTCAACTTAAAAATTAGCATGCTCACATAAGATATTGGAGATCTTGTCAATGACAAAGATCTTCAGAACTGCATTTCCTGGAAAGCAATTTAATTGCTACCCTCCTGCTGTTTGGAATGAGAACATTTCGTCCTCCTGCTGTTTGGAATGAGAACATTTCTTACCACTCTGGTTAGAACTGTTCAGAAAGTAATTCAGGATCCTCTTTGAAGGTCCCATTTAATCTTTCATTCTCAGGACAATTTTTGGAAGCCTGCAGGGAGCAATGTGGCTTTATGCAATATTACCCATTCAGAATAAATAAATTAATATGAACTGGCTACAAGAAAATTGAGGTGGAAATTAGAAGGACCCTGACTGCCCAAGATGTCTGTTTCAGGCCGTTTGTCTGAATTTTAGCTGAAATTGAGTGCAGAGATAAAATTTGACTAAGGAGTCTAAGGTATAGGCCATTTCACAACAGGATGTGTGTACATGTACTGTTTTTCAAGAGATAATGGTAGCTACTACTGCATTTTATGTCAGTCAATTCCTGATGCTGTGTATTCGGTGTTCTGAGAAAGTCTACCATGGTAGGCCTCTGAGAGAACTTATGCAGGTGAGTTTATTTTTTCTGGATACTACCTAGGAAGAAGCAGAACTGCTAGCTGCTCAGCACTGATAAGGCATATGAATCTGAACTCAAATAGAGGCAACTGTGGAGTTAAGTCTTGAGTTATGCTATGGCTGACCAGAGTTTTTAAAATTTCGTTTCTGGACAAAGATGTGTTAATTCCCTCAGAAGACTTCCACAAGAAACACATATGCCCCAAGTCATCTATTAGGTGCCTACACATTTTGCCAGTAGCATGCACTTGCATCTAAATTTAAAACATGAAGTTAAGAACTCAAACTTGGTCACTCCCTAGGTTTTTATTCCCTAGCAATGGGACTAATGTATGGCATTAAACCTGTGATCCCTTATGTGCTGTTAAGTGTCAGAATCTCAAAGGACAGAATTAATTTTGTTACACATCTTCCAAGCCAACAACTTTATCATAACAGATTGAAATATTCTGTTGCTGGAAAGAGACTATGCTAGGGAGGAGGAGAGGGACCTTTGACACAGAAGGGTCAAAGGAGAAGGAGGTCCAAGACAACAATGAGAAAAAGAGCCATGCTATGGGTGCACAGGTTTAGGGCAAAATACTTCAAGTATCTATCTATCTATCTATCCATCTATCTATCTATCTCTCTCAATTTTCTTAGATGTACAACACACCAGTTTTCAAGGGGATATTTTGAAGCCTGGAAACTTTTAAGTTTTATTCTTCATAGCCCCACACTTTTATCTGTGAAACAAAAGAATTTGCATGATGGCATTTCCTTAGTGCCTTTTCTCATGATATCCAGACCATACATTCCTTAAATTGCAATAGGATTGGCTTTGCTGCTTGTGACCCTGGAAGACTTAACTTCCTCCTAATGAAGGAAGTTTGGCTCAAACAACTGCTTCGGGTCCCATTTCAGAAATAAAATAATAATAAAAAAATCTCCTTCCTGCCCTGTTCCTCTTGTTCAGGAAGCAGACCCAAATTATTTGTGAGTGTACATAGGACTGTGGATGTAGGACAATTACTTGTCAGTATACATAGCACTTCAAGTGTACATAGGAGTCCATGGCAAACCAAGTTTTAATCTTAGGGCAGTGCTGAGTGCCATTTTTTGCTCCTGTTCTAGGGAGGAATGAAATTTTGGCTAGCTTATGTCCTCAAGTTTTTGGATTGTACCTGGTGAAGTTGGCTGTAGCCATGGTGCTTGCTGGCGGTGTACAGAGGACTGATGCTACTGGAACTCGAATCAGAGGTTAGTATTGTTTCTAATAGTATCATATCCTTTCTAACAGTTGTTCCCATCCCTGTCTTCACCCGCATCCCTCCCTCCTCCAAAATCAAATCAGTAAGGTTTTGGAAGCATAATCATCCCATTTTCTTGAGTGAGAGCAATTTTTGATTAATGCTGAGTATTATTCCAGAATCTCAGACAAATAAAGTGGGTGTCTAGACTTCCTCTTTTTAATTTTTCCTAAATAAAACCCAGTAAAAGCAGGTGTTCAGGATTCCATTAGGTAGAATATTAAAGGCAGTTGTTTTAGATAAAACATAAACTCACTTTTTATTGTATAAGTGACGTTTTGAAATGATTTCTAGTAGAATATTCCCAGCAGTATTTGGCACCAAAGGATGGAATATTAATGTTTCCTTAATGTGGATCACTGTAGTACACTGAAAGGAAAAATTAAAGGATTCATTTTACTTCCTATTGCCAGACTTTTCCATCTGTGATTGTCAGCACATCTCACTTTTAGTTCTGTTACTGTAAGTTATCTGCCTGCTGATTCTCCTTCTGTTGTTATTAGATGGCAAATATGCCATGTGCCAGGTGGTACACAGGTCATAATCTATGTAGGTCATAATAATTCTAAAATAGTATGTCTGTATATACAAATACAGGATTTTCTTAATGCTCCAGCAGCTAAACAAAGTTATAGACTTTATATTTGAATTGAAGTTGTATTTTGTAGAAGATAATTAAATAATTTTAGAGCACTTCAGTGAGATCACAGTAGCCAAATTATTTACTTCAGTAATTCATTGTTTTGAAATTACTAAGTTGTGTAACTTTTGGCAGTGTAGCAGAATTAGTTAGGAAAAACAACCTGCTGATTTTATTAGTCCTTTTTGCAATAGTTTAAGTAACTGAAGAGTGGAATGATGACTAAACCCTGGTATCCTTTTGTTTCATGTTCGAGAGTGAGTTGAGTCTCAGAAATGAATATTCTAAAATGTATGAACTCATATTATAAGAAGTATGTCAAATACCTGCTAATACTTTTAAAATATTTCATTGTAAATATTTGGTTTGGGTGCAGCAATATGCCTAGATGCTTTTATTAAACAATATATTTATCACACCCAATAAATAGTGCAGTCATAAACAGAATTACATATTGTAATGTATATGTAGTGCTAAATGTTAGGTGGATAATGAGAAGTATTATTTAATTCTGAGCATTTTGTGTATAGCTTTCTCTGTGTATGAAACATCTACTCCTACATCAATGTTTTCCCCCAAGGTGAATCGCATCTTTTGTTGGTTGGAGACCCAGGTACAGGGAAATCTCAGTTTCTCAAGTATGCAGTAAAGATCATACCACGCTCTGTGCTTACTGCAGGAATTGGATCTACAAGTGCAGGTATGTGCTGCTTCTTCAGCTGGAACACTACTTTTTTCACTCGAGTATGTTTATATAGAGGCTTTCTACATATATGAACATATGTGCTCGGGTTGTATGAGCACAGCTGAAGCAAGAACTGCTGTGGAGGCATATGAGGCTTGACATAACTCTCTGCAGAAGGGCAGTCCTGCCCCTTCTGTATCAGCAGAGCAGTGTGATGAGCTTCTAACAGGGAACCTTAAAAGCCTTATCCAGAGGCACCTCTCACTGCTTTGCTAGAAGAGGATGATCTGGACCTGTATTTTTAGTGTTCTTCCCAGCTATGACAAATATGACATCTTTCCAGAGCTCACACTGTGTGATGGGCTAGCATCATTTGGTTTCTCATGAACAGACACTCTTCTCTCTTCTGTTCTTTTATATATTCTGGCTGGGTGCCAGTTTGATTTCTGCTTACTTTCTGGAAAGTCACCCTTGTGCTGAGGAATTATTTCTGACTCATAAAGATGGTTTCAAGATGGTTTTCAGAGAGCAAGTTGCTTTTTGGTTTGTTTTTTTTTGTGTGTGTGTGTTAAATTTAGGTATGTCCCAGGTGGGTCTGAATGCCAGGTATCTTTAAAAATTCTTCTGGGAACAATGTGCAGGGTCAGATTACCTCTGTAAATGACTTTATTTGAGCAAATGACTATTGTATTAGTACATTTAAAATCATGAAATAATTAGGGACAAACCCCAGTGTTTCAGCTGGCATGTGTAACGAGTGTTTCTCAGGTAGTGCTGCTTTTCATTTTATGTCTGGGAAACAGCATTATTTAAATATGGGAAAACCAGAGAATACATCTTTCCCAGTTCCGTAGCTATGTGTACATGTGTATATTGGGTCTTCTATAGCTGTGGAAGTGGAACATGATGTTGAACATACACACTCTTAGGTGCAGGGAACTTGTTATGAAACACGTACGCCTCTGGTTTTCCATTCAAACTGTTGACAAATAGGTCTGGAGAGAAGCCAGAGAGAACATTTTGGCTCAGCATAACCTTTTCTCCACCTTTTGTTCTGTGTTAAGAACGGAGAACAGGCTGGATCATTTAAGTTTTGCTAGGGGACTGACAGTGACCTGGAGTGAAATTTTGCCATGCATTTCAATGTGACTTTGCCCACTTTTGTCAGTAGTAATCTCCCTGTGTCAGCTGCTCTTGGCCTCTGCTGTTGCCTTCTTCACCACGTCTTACTCCTGTGCTTCATTTTCCAAATGATCTAGTTTCCAGCTCAGCCATGATAGCTAGGTTCAAAGACACTTCCCTGAAAACCAGTGTTGCAGTTTACAAGCTTACTGTGGTATGTGTGCTATAGAATCAGCTGTAATGATGTGTGGAGATGGAGTTTCATTTTGTGAAAGGATCATCTTGGGTCTTTAGATCATCTACATTTCACTTAAATATTGCTTGTACTTTAGAAAGCCTCTTGCTCTCCCAGCCACGCTCCCCCTGAAATGTGACAGCAGGTGTACCAAATTTCCTCCTTAAAATTCTTTAGGACCCTTATCACAAGTGAAACAAGCAAAAAATCTTATTAACCCTAGTTTAATTTCAAGGAACCTTTCCATTGCTAGAGCTGCTGGACTAAAGCATGAATTTCTAGCCCAGGAGTCTGGATGTAGTTTGAATTATTTTGCCTTCCCTGTGCAAAGAGTGTCTTACTTATTAATATGTTTGTTACTGTACCTAACATTGCTTTTGTTAACTTGCTCTTCATGCAGAAGCTCCAAATGATGAGTTTAGAGAACTACTAAATTGCTTTACTTTCCTTGTCATAATTGCACACTTCAAATTACTGGTTCTGCTTTCTCATGAGAGTACTAATGCACATTTTTCCCTCCAGTGTACAAAGACTAAATCCGTAAATTCCACTTTCAACTGGTTTCTTACTTTAGATAAAAAGCAGTCTGGATTGCAGTTTAATTGCTGGCCCTGGGACTACAGCCCACATAGGCCAAAAGACACACCTGAGATTTGGTAAACCCTGGAGAAGTGCTAAAAGCTGTCTTACATTTGGATTCCTCTTTTAGAGAAAACTGCTGATAGCTAACCAACCTTTGGTAAGATTTTGTGCATTAACACGTCTTGTACCCTTTACCCATCCAGTACTGTTTTAGTACACGAGCTATTTATCAACCACAGAATTAGAAATATGCTTCCAAAACTGTCTAATCATATCACTTTTCCCTGGTTTTCTGTACAAGCGTTTATTTATACCAGGACAGCATATTAGATCGTTAACATTCTCCTTGTGCCAAAATGCCCGTTCTTTCCTGCTCTACCTTAGGTATCATGTGCTTTGAAATCTACTATGATCCTTTGGGGCCCTGCAGTGTCATGTGCCCGCTGCAGCCCATTACCCCATCTGGACCTAACTGGAATTGCCACAGAATTTCAGAAAACAGCGACCTAACTCTGCACCTCGATTTGCTGTTGGGCCTCTGCTCCTTCAGTTAGGTTCGTGCATCCCCCAGTGCTTTTTAAACAATGCCTGTGCTTCATCAGATGTGTTTTGCCTGATTCAGAGAGCATGACCCAGGCTAACACCCTGCCTTCTTGTTCTAGTGAACTGGTATGGAAAACCATCTTTTTTATCTCACCAGCAGGCTCAAGTTGCCTGCTTGCTGCAAACAGCCCTTACAAATGACCAGTAATCTATTTTCTATTTTGGAAAAAACAGAACTTTACCTCCACTCTCTGGATAGTGTTTCTGAGTTTGTTTTATTAGGTTGCCTTTCTTGCGAACACTTAGTAGAAATTTTCTGTTGAGAGTCCTCTGCAAGTTTAGGACTTCTGTGGGGAACTGAGGTTTGTTCCTCCCACAGCTCTTTAATGAAAGTTGGCAGCCAGAAGACCAGCCCACATTCAACAACTCAATGCCAAAAATTTATTTGACTGCTACAGGTTATTGTAGCAAAGTTCTGAGTTGCTGCAATGTTGAAGATTGGTAGTAAGGGTTACCTTTTTCAGTGGAGCTTTGTAGAGCCACTGGAGAGGTTAAATTTCACCAGTCTCCATTATGATGGAGCTGGAACCTTTTTGCCCCCTCAAACTCCGAGTGTCATAGTAATTCAGACAGAAGGTGATGCATGAATAAAGCACAATGACTGTAAGATGGACAGGTTTTTTTCAAGTTAGACATAAAAAAACCCAACCATGGTTTTCATCTGTAATGTTACCTTGATCCATTTACCTTTTTCTACATGAGTAACCTCTGATGAGCATTATAACAATCTTCTAATGGAATCAAGTCTGTCTATCTGAGGTAAAAATACTGTGAGATGCATCACCAGTCCTGTCAATAAAATCTGTAGCATTCCCTTGCATCTTGGTGGTGCCTGCAAGTAGTTTCATGGGAAGGTGAACTCATCTTTGACCTTGAAACTGTAATGCTGTGCTGTCTGCACTAGCTGTTTATATGTCATGTGTACAGCCCTGCTGTTTCAAAATTTTCAGAGGTCAGGGACAAGTCTTTACAGAGATGCCTTATGTGCCCTGTATCTTTTAATACCACTAAGTTTGTGCTGTGATATTGCCTGATGATCAGACCTGAAGCCTCTGGAGTACTGAAATTTGATTCTCAAATTCCGTGTGTCTGGAATGTGATTTTGCTAGGAAATGTGATATTCAGAAGACAGTGTGTATGGACTGCTAAGATCTGGACAAAGTTGTAGAAGACTCAAGAGGCATCCAGTCTCTCAAAAAGCATAGGAAGACCATTTCTCTTGCAAAGATCATGAGGTGCTCTCATGAGGCATGGTTGTTCTCCAGTTTTCACCAGGCATGGCAGGGTTATTCTTTTTCCTGTAATTGGTGGGTCAGCTGTATCTAGGATGTGTTAGTGTATCAGGTAAGGTGGTGCCAAATTCTACCGCGGCATCATGCTGTCCGGTCTAGCTTGAAGTCTATTGCACCCGAGTTCACGTGCCCAGTTGACTTTTTTTCCTCCTAAACAGAACAATAGATCTTCACTCTCTGATTTCTCTACATTAATTGGTTTGCTGGGTGACGCAGTTTTGCTGACTGTATTTTGTAGTTGATTCTGCAATAGCAGTAATACAGTTTGCTTCCATTGCTTTGTGGCATATGCTTCTAAGAAACCTTCATGCTACTGATGGTTACAGCTTGTACTTGATCATGTTTTCATTTGAATCTTCAATAGGTGCAAGGGTTTGAAATACTACCACAGTAGCCTTAGCTCAAGGCAGACTTCATTAGCCTGCTAATCGTTCAGCAGATGACTTATTTACATGCTTACATTTAAGAGGTATCTTAAATAGATTTATAAATAGAACAATAAAGTGCATGAAAAATCTCAAAATGTCACTGTAGACCTTAAAGTTGCAATATAATTGAAAATAAAAAGATCTTAAAAGTTCACATAATTTCAGCCCTCAAGTGAAGCAACTGCTGGTTTGGGGGACCAGTTCTTAGTGTTAAGTCATACCGATATTAGAGTGGTAATAATTTTAAATTGCTAATCATAATTTTAAACAATTACAGAGAGATTTTTTAAGAGCATACCTTAGAATTAGGGTTCCAAATATTAATAGATTTCATCAATTCATTCAGCTACCATATGTACGGCTGAGTTTCCATACAAGAAAGAAACATGTGCATGTACATTCAGATCAGGTCATTCCTTTCTGATTTAAAAAATGTACATGTTAGAAATGAAGACCATTTCACTAATGATGTAGAAAGACAGAAGTTCTAACTGCTTGGGACATCTTCATCCCTATTAGAGAATGCAGAAAGAGAAGAAAAAGCGTTCTATTTTTATTCAGAGCTATACTGTCAGTCATCATGAAATCTACCTTTTCTTAAGGGCCTGGAACCTGCAAGGGTTCAAATTTTGGGTGGTTACTAGTAACTAGCAGAACTATATTCCTGTAATCCGACATGACAGATTACAATTTTAAATGCACATACAGTCACAGTAAATGTATAAGGCTAATGAGCATTGGAAGGAATAACTAAATTATTAGTGTCATAATAATGTCTTAAGTCTTTACAATTTACTGCTTAGTTCTTTTTATCTTCAAGGATGCCTCAGGTAATAGGGATGTTTCAGTGCAAGAGCTTCAGGGCAGGCAATGTATTCTTGAGTGTGTTATGCCTGCCACAACAGGGTTTGAATCTTGATTTATACCAGTGCATAGGATTGCCTTAAAGGGTAGAGAGAAAACAGAAAAGTTTTAAATTCCAGATGTTTCAAAAAACTGAAAGCAAGCATCTAAACTCCTTATTACTAGTTAAAAAGACTACAAGAATAAAGCATACCTGAAAATAAACGTACCAACCAGCAGTTGTACATAACAATCTTGCAGAAGAGCATTTTTTGGATAATCATGCTATTCCTTCTGATGCTGAAATTTCTAGTAATTGCTTGAATCCTTCCAACCAATTGTGTGTGCTATTAGGGTGGCTGAAAAAGGTTCTTTCCTGAGATACCCACCCAAATCCACATGAAACATTGTCCTTAACAAACTACAGTTTGACTAAACAGCAGCAGCAGGAGACAGAAAAAAAAAATCCTAAAATCCAAGATAGCAGATGGTAAATCTCAAATTGCATGCTTTAAGTAACAAGTATGTGCTTTGAAAGGAAAAGAAGCTTGCACCTAAAATTATACTGTGCTGTCTGCTTTCACAGCAAGAGCACAATTTTGGACTTTTTTTTTTTTTTTTTTTTTTTTTTTTTTTTAAGAGATACTTTTTTCTTTGCACTTCATCTAATGACAGTTTTGTTCTTAAGCTGCTATTAAAGGGCACTTTATATTTGGCAATCTGGATATCAGAGATGAGGACATGGCATTATTCCTTCATTTTGCCCAAATGTTTTAACTTTCAGTTTTTTAGCTTTCAATAGTGCTTACAAAGTAAAGGGGGAGGGGAGCATATGTATACTTTAATCAAGTTTGGTTTAGACCACATAGAATAACACATTAGAGAAAAAAGGCAATTACTTAAAAATAGTTGTATTTATATTCCACAATTTGCTCAAATACTGTTTGTTTGGTTTTTGGTTTTTTTTTTTGTTTGTTTGTTTTTTTATAAACTTTCTACAGGATGTTTTAAAACAAGTTCTTCACATTGCTTGTCAACTATGTACTTATGGAATTTGAGGGAAATAGTTCTGGTTGTTTTTACAGTTTAACACATGTACAGTACCAAAATGATGGTGGTTAGTCACATGCAGTCCATATGAGATTCTAACATAACATTTAATGAATTTTCTGATGTTGACCACCCCTTTGATGCTGAAGGTAATGCATCTGTAGAAAGCAGTGACTGTAGATTTGGGTTACTGCTCTCTGCGTCTTCCAGTTTTTCAGTGTTGTCCTCCCAATTAATGTGGAATCTTGTGACTCTGGGATTAGATGCCAAAATATTCCTTTGAAGCTAGGAGAGAAGAAAATACATGGATTATGTAATGTGTACATCTCAAACTGGAGTTCACGTGCATACAGATTTTCTTCCTTTTACTCCCCATAGCCCTGTATGTGTAAAACAATTTGTTTAAAAAGGTAATTCATATAAATGTGAATCTATAGCTACTATATATGGATCAGAAACATGCTTACAGAAATGCACCACTCATTCATTTACTCTAATATCCTACTCGGCAAAATAACTGCTTTCTTGAGAGGATATTTTTGGTAACTGTTCCATGAGTTCAAGGCTGTACGAGAACTCTGCAAGTGAAGTGCAAGTGTTTATTATTTTAGCCAGCTTTTAGTAAAGCAAATGACTACCCACACAAAGATTTTGCAAACCACAGTACATCGTAAAATTTTTGCATCAACTTTATGGTGTTTGCAATAATTTTATCAATTCCATCAACTGTCTGTCTTCATTTAAGAGTATAACCTATCCTTACATTACATTACCATGCTTTAGATTGATTTCACTAACTGAATTTTAATTTGTCTACTGAAGTTTTGAAGTAAAAACATTACTTGGATTTGGAAGGTATTTAGTATTGTGGCCTAGACATTAGTCATATATTTTAGTCTCATGGCTGGCCTTCACTTTCCTTTGAAAACATGTTCTATTTGTTTATGTATGCAGCAAAAAAAGAAAATGCTCACTTTTTCTTAATCTTTCACCATTTTCAAGACAATACATAGTTAAGTGGAGGATGGCAACTTACCGCCATTGGCCACTCATAATGAAAGTTAAGACTGATCACAGGAAAAGTTTGCTTTGGTAGTAATGCTGATTTTGTTCTCTAAGGAAGTGCACTCTCATGAAATATTTCCCAACCCCTTATGCAAACTAACAAGACCATTTATTTTTTTGAACTTAGTAGGGTCTATTACCCATCAATCAATCAATTTAATAACCTTCTACTTGTATGTTTAAATTCTGCCCCAAAGTCATATAAAAAGTCCTTACTGCAAATACATGATAGCTTTTGCTGTTCTTTTTCAAAGAAGGAGATCTAGCTTTTTATATAAGCAGAGAATTAAGACAAGTAGTTCTAGGCATTTCTAAATTCAAGTGCTTAAAGGAAGTCAACATTCTGACATTCACCCCCAAAATAACAAATAAGTATATGTTTTAAATGAAAGAAAAAAGAAAGGAACAGATTATAAATTTAAGAATCCTCAAATTAACCATAATTTTGAATTTTGAGAACATACTGAGCGTCTGATCCCTGAAAATTAAGTTAAGCATAGAAAATCATTAGCGACTTCTAAAAACCAGTTTACATACCAATTCAGTTTAGTTACATTTGAAGATCAGTTTCAGGGACTATGGGGATTATCTCTGTACTAGTCATTACAGTACATGCATTATCCCATTTACTTCTTCATATATCCAGTCACATAATTCATGCAAACTTGAGAAATGACAAAATTTTCACCATCACACAACTTTGGAACATAAGTGTGTACACTATATGTCAGCCTTCATAAAGAGAAAACCCAACTCCACAAAATCTTCCGTGAAAACAAACCTGGATGCTATGTAGAACCTTGTTGGTTTGTACAGTCTGCCTCGGGAGAGTATTTCACAGGATTTTAACTAGTTTTTGATGTTTAGTTGATTCTTCTCCTCAAGGTATTAGGTTGCAAATAATTCTATTTCACATCACCTTTTAATGCTAGTCTTGGTCTTGGTTTAATTTTTACCAAGAAGGATATATATATTTTTAAACTTAATCTGTGTACTTCCTTGGTCAAGTTGTACATTGATCGGATAATCATCCAACCTGCTCTTACCAGGTTACCCATCTTCTCTCATTTTGCACGTAACTTTTTCTTCAGTTTGTTTGTTACTGTTTTGCAGAAACTGCAGCTCTAACACTAGAACAGCTGGATAACAACTGTGTTAAATTAAAACCTAAAACTTAGTTCCAGGTTGACTGTCCTAGAAAAAACATTATTCTGCTTTTCTGAAGAACAAAGCCACTTTGTCAACAGCGCTGCAGGTAGAGGGAACCCAACAGTTTATTTCATACGGACAGTGTAAAATAATAATGAAGTCCAGCTAAGGCTTCAAGCTGGTAGAAACCATTGCAGGTTTCTCAATGTTCTCTGAATTTATGGCAACTACATGGCACTTGTAGTTTGTCCCCCCCCAGTCTTTCCCATTATTTGATGCCTCGTTCCACGCATTTTATGGAATCACTTGGGGTTTGGTTTTGTTTCTTAAAAACCTCTTTCTATAAGCATACCTTTGACATAGGACTAGAACAAAACGTGCCTTACCTTAGAAAAATCTGGCTTTACTGGTGGATTCTCTCTCAGTTCTGTTTCGGTATATTCATTGTTTACATAGTAGCCGACTCTAATAAATTCTTGACCTCGATAGGTGCATGTAATTAGCACAACTGTTACACCTACTGCATCTGCATCTGGAATAAGCCCTGGGTTAGGTGCATCAGCCTAAATGTGAAAGGGAAAGAAGGGATTAAAATTGATACCACATGACAATCTAGCAGGGGAATCTTAAGTAGCATGTCTTAGCAGCCGAGTAGTGACTATTTAAAATTGTTCTTCAAGTTAACCAGAAAATATACCTGCTTTCACAACAATATCAACCCTGATTTTAGGACACTATCCTCTAGAGACAGAATTACTTAGAATACAATAATACTGTGTGCTGACATTTCTCATGGGTGATTAGACAGCTTTGATCCAAAACTGCTTTTAAATATAGGACCAGCTAAACTGTTGTTCGAGCAAGTGTACTAACATCCCTCCAGTTCTACAATGCCATTGTTCTCTAGCCCACCTTGGTATTAGTAGAGTGAGGGGGGGGGGGGGTTTGCTGGTTTTTGGTTTTTTGTGGTTTTTTTTTTAACCCGAGGTTGAATCGGTCTGTATGTGTGTTCTTAATAAGACTAAGCCCTTAAAAATACAGACTGCAATTTATACGTCAGCAAGAAGAGCAGGGACAGGCTACAGTGAGGTCTGAGCTGTCCCACAGATTTCTAGGAAAGGAATAAACTACTCTCTTGCCTCCTTCCACATGCCTACGTTTGTTAAAATGTATGCAGTTAAATGTATCATTGCTCTAAGACATCCAACATATTTTCAGCCAGGATGCCATCCTAATTAATAGGCAACTCTTATAATCTTCCTCAATGTCCTTACTTACCGTGGCTCTGCAGTTATTAATAATCAATAAAATTTGCCTCGTAAAACGTGGCTCACATAAGTCCCTTGAAATGCTTCCTAACTACACATTTATTGATAAAATGTGATGCTTCATTCTGCTGTAGGATTTAAACTAACAGCAATCTAAGCATAAATGAAGCAGCTTCATATTTACAATTTTACATGAAGATCTGAAGCCAACAACGAACACCTGTGTTGCAAGTACAAGTTGGCATTAACAATGTATGTTAGAATGGTTCAGGTGTTCTTGCCTAAGGACAGAGGACAAATGGGATTAATTCCTGCTGTCCCTCTCATCCCTACTTCTCTGTAGTATTTATACACTCCAGCACTCAGAAATTTGGGAGCTAGTGGTCATGCAGCTTTGGCTTCTGCTCTTAGCTACTTCAATTCTAAGCCTTCAAACCAGTCTGGCTTTTTATAGGGAGCTGTAGGCACTTTGCAGAAGAATTAGATGAGTCAGACCTCTCGGGTACAAATACACCAGGGGGAAGAGAAGCAACCAGAGAATCAGGTAGAACACAACTTCCTCCAGCCCTGAAGGGAACAGAAAATGACCAAATGGCTTTACAACTCACACAGAAGGGAAAAGACAACCAAGGAATAGGACAAGTGTAAAAGCTTGAAGAAGTCACAAGAACTGCCAATACAGATGAAATCACTACTTTAATTCAGTAGTCTTGTTCTAACAGTGCCCAGGACCATTTGATTACTTTAAATTCCACATTGGGCAGTTATAGACTAATATATTGCAAAAGGATGCTGTTCATTTAACCTCCCGTGAAACTCAACTCACACCCTAATGTGGGATTTTAGTTCTTCTAGGCTCCCATTGTCATTTTGTGTCCTGCAATATCTTATGATACAGTTGTGAACCCAAGGAAATACTCTGTTTGAATCCTACTTAACTCTAAAGCATTGTTTTGCTGAGTGGAAAAGACACTGAACACTGTGTAAAACCACTTTCTTTTCTCAAATTTTGAACTTCCTGCCTTGGATGTCAAACCTCTTAATTGCCTGGGAAACAAATCGTACACAGGTGGAAGAAAAAAAGAAGAGCTTGGTGTGATCAAATGATAAGGGAGCAGCTGCAAACAGATACTTTGGGTAGGCTAAAAGAGGCAGTAGATTAACTTTTGAGTAAAAATCACTGTCTTAATATGCCATTCTTATGCTAGAAATTACTTAAGAATTTTATGAAATCACTCAATGTATATGTTGTCTTGAATTATCATGCTTTTCCATATGATACATTTATTCACATAGCTATTACTGCAGAGTAGGTAGCTAAGGTCATATCCCCACTTAAAGATAGTAAATTATTTATGCGCTTATATTCTCAAAAAGAAGTTTCTGTGAATTTATTATAAATCCCCAAGTGCACAGAGAGAAGGAATCAGGTTTCACTACTTATATCTTGGTATTTAGAACCAAAGAGGCCAAGCCGTGGGCCTTTAATTTTGAAACCTTCTTAAATGTTAAAAAAAAAAAAAAAAAAAAAAAAAAAGCTGATTGCGTAAATCTGAAAAGCACAATAGTTTTCTATCTTTCAGTATGTAAGGCTGACTTCCCAACCTGATACACAGCTGCTTTTCAACAAAGGTAATTTTATCATCTTTGGTATTTTATCTGTGTGGTACTCCATTTTACTTGCTATTTCAGCCATTTTCCTATTTAGAAAAATCTACAGCATATTATTAGCTGAAAATATTATACACCTCCAGAAAGGTCCTTTCAATGTGGTATCCCTAGTGAACACAGTGTCTTTTCTTTATATTATATGCCTCCTGCAGTTCTGTGCTTTTGCCCCATTCTGGCCTTCCCTTGCTAGTTCTCTCCATCTCCCAGGCTGCTTCAGTGTGGTGAATAAAATAGCTTCAGTCATCAGCAAAGGCTTATTGCAGCACTTTGGTTTTTGGTGGTCTGCTGTGTACACATTAGCCAAGTCCTACCCTCACCTGAAATCCAGTGCTTTTGAAGTCTAATATACTTAGACCAACAGTACTTCCATAAGAAATGGAATTTATTATAACACAGGAGTACTGACTCTTTTACAGGACCTATTCCAATCTAAGCAAAATTAGCTCCTAATTTAGCTGTAGTGTCAGTTATAACCAGGATACAATTGATGAGTCCATCCTACAGAAACTGCAAGAGTAGTAAATTTAATTTTCAAGGCCTTCCTAATCATACAGCCAAAACATGCCTTTTCAGACACCTGCCTCCTGCTCCTTCCCATCACCATGAACAATGAATCTTTGTAACTTAACAGAGAACGGTGCATCTTTTAAATTAGAAATGTAAACAGCAGCCGATTTCTCTGGATATAGTGCTACAAGGTAGCCCCTTTGAGGGCAACAGGGGATCATGTATTCCTGACTAATTAATGCCATAAGGTATAATAGCTTGAGAATGGAAGAACTGTTTTATTTGTAGTGTGGAAGAATTAGGCCCAGCTTCAAAACCAAACAGAAATGTTTCAAGACTAATTTGCACATATGTGGTCAATAAATGTAACCTCCAGCCTAATCTTATTCCTTTAGCCTGTCCTGTAAGAAAAAAAAAAAGTGTCCTGGAACTTACAGGATTAATCAAGATGCCTCACAAATTTTGGTATTATTTTAACAGTTACAGTAAGTGTGAGAAATAAGAAAGTGTATTCATTAGCACTTTTTTTTTTTTTAATGCTCATACTCCAGCATGCACTTGCCATTAAATGGTTAAGTGAATTTATAGTATTTGGGAAAGTAGCATGGTTCTTATATAATAAGCCATACTCAGTTTCAATCTGATTCTTCTGCTGATGGATTTTGCTCTCAGTTTACAAGACAAATACTAGTATTTGATAAATAGAGAAAAAAGTGAGCTAAATCATAGTTTCTATTAAAAAAAAGAAACAAACCCCAAAAAACTTCTGTAAGACTTTAGGCAAGTTTGCTTTAGGTTCCCCCCCCACACCCCCCCCTTGCTGACTTTAAATGGAAACCAGAATAGGCTAGTAAGCCATCTTAGCTCTGTTCTTTGCCTGTTTTCCTTCCCTTAATTATTCCTTCTTAGTAACTTTCGGCTTTAACAGCAGTATTTTATAGGACTGTCAGATGCTCCGGAGTTTGTTGGACACGCTTGATCTACACATTTGCGTCCCAAATGCCTGCTATCTACCATTGGAATTCTGTCTTACTTTACAAATTGCTGTATTTTGTTGTGATTTAGCATGCTTAGCCAAATATCACAGTTGAACATCTATCCTGCCAAGCAGACATGAACTCTTGACTGTTCTGGCAGAGTTTTACAATGAATTTGCTGGCCTGATCTTCTGAAGACATTGTCTACATTAACCTAGTGGTCCTGATTGTCTGAAACTGCCACCAACTGCAGCAGAGTTAAGCCTGATGGTGCTAGTGTAAACCAGGTGACTGGCACTCTTGATTACCGAGTGATCTAGAATATATTTATAAACCAGACTGGTCAAAATTATCAGTAGCTACAGGAACAGTGCTTCTATCATTATGTCTAATTATTGATACCACAAGTGAAAATATTGCCATGGAGATATCAGGGGCAAGAAATATCAGCTCATGAACAGACTTTAAAGGAGGCTATATCATACCTGAAGAGCTGACTGAAATATTTTTCTAGCTTACCATTATTTTTCAAGCGCCTCTTAGTTTGATACCGTCATCTTTAAACTAATTAACACAACCCTTTTAGAAACAGTTAAATCAAACTTACCTGAAATACAAACATGTGTCTGCCCGCAGGAACAGGTCCTACTAAAACAGAGTCTAACACCTGATCATACTCTTCACTTTCAGCTGAACCCACATAAATTATTTTCCATTCCAAATCTACAACAAAACAAAAATAAATTAAAAAAACACAAACATTATTTATCATTACAGTTAAGGGTCTTCCACTCCTGCCTACCTACAGTTTTGCATAGCCTAAAATTGCTTCTTTGGCAACGGGCCTAAAATAACAAGGACCTGTCTTCACTGGGGAGATTTATTGATGCCTGCCCCTGTCCTCGTGAACCAGACCCTCCCACCATCTCTCTCTAGTCGGTCTGTACCACAGGAATCACTCTATTTTCATAGGTTAATTTTCAAATTTTATACAGAGGACGGGGCCCATTTACTTGTTGGGAGCTGTGTGCAGCATTTTCTCCATCTGTTGGAATGGCTGCAGCACAGGGACGATGCCCATATACACCTAGAACGCATCACACACCTTGAATAGTGACTCACCTTCCAAAAAGAAATTCCCACCTTGCACATACACACCTCACAGCTTAAATTACACAGATCATGGAAGGTAGTTAATTGAATAAGAAAACCCATTGTGTAAGCACCAGGCACACTAACTGTATGCCCCTATTCCTTCACATGTAACTTGCGTAACCCGAGAAGTATGTAAAATTGTGATAGTGTGATAGATCATATTCTCATTGAAGATATTGGTGCTCGGATTTTAGCCACATCCTGAAATGGAACTACAGGCAAAAAAATTTAAATGTAGCATTTTGCTTCTTAAAATAATGCACCAGAATCAAACATTTCTTACAACTCAGGTTTTTTCTAACTCGCCCTCTCTACCACAGGTGTTTGAAAGTTGAAACTGCAAATTAGCACACATTAGCTCTTCCTGCCGCAGCTTTTCACTTTCACTTTTTGATTCAAAAACACATGCATAAAGACACATACAGAACTAACCTTAAAAGAGATATTTTTGGTTTTTTAAACAAGAGGGAAAAAAGATCACCATTATGGAAAACTATGACTAACTTTTTTTTTTTTTTTTTTTAGTTCAGTGAGACTGGTGCTTCAAAACTGTACCTTAAAAACTTACATGGTATATTTCATATTTTTTTTTCCTTACGAACAGTGCCCTTATTGTCTATGCAAAAGCACAAACCTGTACCCTATTACATCTACTTTATTACTGTGCTTTGCAAAATCCAAAGGTCTACATTATGGCTTCTTGGTGCAGGAATGGAACTTAAGCATAGCAAAAAACTTAGTACTGTAACAGAAACTGGCTGCCTTAGGATTGCAGCTCTCTTTTTTCATTAATGAATTCTTCTTGCTTACCATGTTTAGCATCAATGCAGGTTCGGGGGGTTTAAGTAACTTAATTAACAGGGCTTAGAAAGGGATTTTACTCCTCAATTGGCCAGATGCTGTATCAGAGGTTTAATTCACCTTTTAAGCATGTAGTACTAGTTACTGCCAGTACTGCAGACTATTCATCCAGGACAATTAAGGACCTCTTTTGTCAGCATCTGAGTGTAAGTTACTACTTAAAAGAAGTGAGGACTTTTAGGCTAAACTACTTAAGGTTATCACACCATCCTGTGCCATCATTCTAGGAGAACAGTATGAAGTTCAGTCTAAACCAGTAGCATTTAGTACTAAAAAATGGACTTTTTAAAATTAAGTTTTAGATTATACATTTAATAGGTTGATCCAAGTGCTGTTTAGGTTATCTTGCTACAGAGTAACAACTTAAAAAAAAAAACCAAGAGGGCTGGAGTTAATGAATTTAAGATCAGTGGTGCGCAGGACTGGCTGAAGAGAAAACAGCACAGTAGATATACATATTAGCACGTGAAAGCTAAGGCAACGACAGCAAATTTTTCATCAAGTGTAGGAAGGCTATGCTTAATCTTATTTTTAAACGTGAAAGATAGCAGTGCTCCTCCTGAATACATCCTGCAGTCTAACTTGCATTTAGGTGGGGGAAGGGAACTGAGAATTTTGCATTAGACCATCTATAATTCTTCTCATCCCGATTGTCCCGGATTAACTCTCACATAAATCCAGAGAGCGAGGAGCGCGCCACGTACGGCCGCGCACAACGGGAAGGCGCGACGCCTTGTGCCGAGCCCCTGCGACGGGCGCCGCCGCCGTCGAGGGCTCCGACGCTGCGTCTCAGACGAGGCCAGGCTGACTGGAGAGATCCGCTCAGCGACCTGGCGACGGGCACGGAGCGCAGCCTGCTACGGGCAGCTCCAGCTAACGCCTCGGTCAGTTGTGGAAGGGCAGGAGGCTAGCGGCAGAGGCCTAGAGGAAACCCCAGGGTCGGAGGAGACTGACTGCCTGTCTCTGAAGTTCCCGCCAGCGCGACCGTCCCTCCCAGCGGCGGCGGAGTAGAGCAAGCCAAGCTGCCCGCGCTGTCCCCAGGCCGCCGGCACGCACTAGTAAAAAAAAAAAACAAAACAAAAAAAAAACCAACCCAAAAAACTGCTAGCGGAGCAGGCAGGGTGAGGCAAGTTTAACCGCAGCGACAGAGAGCCGGCCAGGCGTTATCGCCCGCCAATTCCGGTTCGCCTTTCGCCTTTCCCTCGCCCCTCAGGCCGCTGGCGAGCAGGCGGCGCCGGTGTCCGCCGGGGGCCAGGCGGCTGTCCCTCTTTCCGCTCGCAGGCAGCCCCAGCCGAGCGGCCTCCTTTCCTCCTGCTCCCGGAGCGGCAGCCGCGCTGCCGGCGGGCAGGAGCTCCCCGCTTCCCTTCCTCGCCCTGAGCCGCGGGGCGTTCAAAACTCCCGCCCGAGGGGCGACGCGCGGCCTCTCGGGGCGACTCCCGCAGAGAGCCGCGGCGCGGCCTGCCGGCGGCCCGGCGGGCGGCGCTGCGGAGCTCCGGCGAGGCGAAAGGCGGTTCGCGGCCCGCCCGGCTCAGGGGAAGGCGGGAGCCCGCCGGCGCGGCGCGCCCCTCGGCGGGGAGCTCGGCCGGCGACCCCAACTCAAGAGAAGGGGGGGGGGGGTGGTGTCCCCGCGGGGCGGCTGCAGGGCAGCGGCGGGGCCACCCCGCCCCCGGCGGCTGCCGGTAACTTTCGAGTGACTTCCAAAAATAGTGGCTGGCGGCCGGCCCCCCTCCCCCCACCGGCAGGGCTCCCGCAACCGCCGCGCCGCCGGCCTCGCGTACCCACCGCGCCGCACCCCGCCGCGGCAGGCAGCCGGGGGGCGAGCCCGCCCGGCCCTGCCTCCCGCAGCGATTTTTTTTTTTTTTTCTTTATCCCCTTCTAAGTCTTAAAATGGAGCACGAGGCCAACGAAACGCTGGCTGCGGAGTTTTCCGCGCTCCGAGGAACGCCTGGGCGTAGGGACACCGGCCGCGCAACAGCCCGTCTCCCCGCGGGCGCGGGGATGCGCGGCAGCCGAGCCCGGTTAACCCTCACCCCCCCCACACACACACCCCCCCTCGCCGCCTCCCCACGCACACACAAAGCTGGCAACATGGCTACCACCACTCAAACAAGTTCCTCGCAACTTGAAGCTCGCCTCGCCGATGGCGCGGCGGGGAGAAGCGGCCCCGGTTCGGCGGCCAGGGCAGGCGAACGCCGCCAACTTTCCCCGCCGGGCTGGGCGAGAGCGGTTTTTCCGCCGGCGGCTCGGGCGCCGGCGAGCACATCCCTTCGCCTCGGCACGGCGATGCGGTGAAGGAGAAACTGTTAAATTGTAGGAGCAGGCCTGTGCAAAGTTTAAGCCTTAAAAGCCTTGAAACTAAGAGCCCGGGGTTACAAAATCCGTATCGGGAAAAAATCTACTCACCTTCCGACAGGTCCTCTATGCACTCAAATGTGATTTCGAATTGGAAAGGATTGTAGAAAGGAGAAGGATTATCCAACACCACTACATTGTTCACCTGAACCTTTGCCATATTTTGAAAAAAACACAAACAATAGGAAGAGCGTGTTAACGCAGCACAGTAAAGTCCCGTGTGTTGGTTTTTGGCGACGCACAAGCCCCCGTGCCAGCGTCTGAGCGAGGCCGCAGAGCTGCGACTTGCAGAAACTTTTTTTTTTTCCCCCCTTTTATTTACACCAGGCACACTCCACACTGTTCGCAGCTTTCCTATTTCACTAAACTACAGCCCATTCTGCCCTGCTCGCCGCCAGCGCCCGCCCGGATTGGCCGCACGCCGGCCTAGGGCCCTCCTCCCCGAACGCGGCCGCCGAGCGGCAGCAAGAAGGGCTCCGCCGCTCCCTCTCCACCGCCGGCGTCTGGCCGCGGCGCCCCCGCCCGGCCCGAGGTGGAAACGGGCTGCCAACGGCCGGGGCGGGGCCGAGGCCGCGCGGGCGGGCGGGAGCCCGGCCGAGGCCCCCGCCTCCGGAGGGCTTCGCCCCTCTTTCGGCCGTGGGGCTGCGCCGTGTGCCGTGGGGGGTCTAGTTGGGGAGGGGGGGGCGGGTAGGCTTTTTGTGTTTTGTTTTGTGGGTTTTTTTTCCTTTTCTTTTGCTGCGGACAAGGGTGGTCGGGGTGAGGCGGTTTCGCTGGGGCTGGGTGCTGATGGGGTCCCGGGTGTCGGGGCTGCGATGGGGGTATTGGGCTCGCAAGAGGCCAACCCTACCGGGGAGCCGCACCGTCCCCGGTCGGCCCCACAGCGCTGACCTCTTGGCCAAAGGCAGCGTGTCAACAGGGAGCCCGGCTGGTGCCTCGCTGGCTGGGGTGCTCCCTGAATAAAGGGTGGTTTGCTGGCGGGGTGCTGGGCGCCCCGTGTGCGGACGGGCCCGAACTCTGCCACGAATCCACCTCGCTGCTCCTAGAGAGGCGGCGTGCGGACGGATCGGAGTGTGTCTTTTACGCAGCCCTGCTGTCAAGAAGCTATCCCATTCCTCTCTTTGTAAAGAAGGCCCTAGGTATCGGGCTGTGAAACGGCACGTATCCCTCTGCAGCAGCAGGAAGCCCAGAGAGGAGGCCATCTTGTGCAGCTGCAAGAGGCCTGGAGAGGAGGCCATCTTGTGTGGCAGCAGGAGGACCAGAGAGGAGGCCATCTTGTGGCTGCCGCACACCAGGGATAGGGAGGAGCGACATAGCACTGTAGCGCTAGTTTACGTGCTCGGGGCTTGGGGGCTGCGAGTTGGGTGTACCCCTCACTACAAGAGGAGATTCTCTGTGGAAATAAATACACAGCCCGGCTCTAGCAATGTCTGCAGGTCGGCCCTGGAATGCGGTGAAGTTATGCACAACAGGAAGGCACATAGGAGCCATATTCCCACCTGCGTGGAAAGGCCAAGCCCTGCTGGAAGGAGCAGAGTGCTGCCAGATCTGCAGCGGGCGAGAGCGTAGCGCCGAGGCACGGAGGCCCTTGGCCTTCAGCAAATCTCCAAGCCCGTGCAAGGTTTGGAAAGTAGGTGACACTTTTGGTTTGTATATTCGAAGCAACGTCATTGTCTGATACTTGCCTGATGTGTTGCTCGCTCCACTTTTTAATAGCATTCTCCACATGTCTGACACAAGGCTAGAGGTTATTTGGCTTTTTTTATAATTCTGCCACATGATCGACTGCTCGAGTTGTTCAGTGCAGAGTCCAGGAAACCAGGAAAGATTGGACACAGTGGAGGATATTCCTCACAACAAACTAAAGTACATGTTATGTTAACAGGAAACATATATTTCCAATAACTTTTTGCTGGCCATTTGGGAAAAAATAGCTGCTGTGGTGGGCTGACAGCGATAAGAAGGCCTCAGCAGCCTCTCCTACCTGAACCAAGGGAAGTTGAGGGGGGATTCTTGGGCACATTTTGCCATAGCATTCCAGGAGATTTTAGGCTGGTAGCAGCTTGTCGTCTACTAGGATATTTTGAGCTGAACACTGGAGAGAAAAAGGGGGGCTAAAGACAGAGAAGAGTCTGGGAAATAGGGAATAGACGGTTTGAAGGGAGGTGCACGTACTTGATAATGAGTGGCTGTTTTCACACTTGCACAGTTTCTGACCTGCCATGCTCCTGGTATTGTATCATGTGTAGATTTACTGGGAACCTCCCCCCCTGCCATTTCATCTTTGGGCATCTTTGGATTTTCATTTTTGCTTAATGCTTAGAGGAACTCAAAATCTCATAAAGAAATTTAATTGCCTTCGTTTAAGGTGAGAATTTGTCTCCGCTTCCTGGCGCCAGGAGTTAAAAGACACTTGAAATAATAACTTTTTTTTTTCCCAAACTTTGTTTTGTAGCTCCAAAATTTTTGTCTGTTTTAGTAGTTGATGGGGAGGAGGAGCTGAGTGGGTCCATTCCATAATTTTGCAATCTTTGCATTTGCCCTAATTTTCAATTTAATATGGCAGATTTAGTCTTCTTACCCTAATCTCTTTTGTTCAATTAATAAAACGTCCCAAAACAAGTCACTATCAAACATGGGAAGCTTAACAGAATCTGCTCCGTGGATCCAGGCTAACCTGCCGAACGCTAGTGGGATTTCTTGCCAGTAGGTGTAAAGCGAGTCCCATGGCAGAAGTATGTGGTGGAGCTAACCTGCTGTTTTGCCTTCTGTCCTTGGCACAAGCCAGTGCACCAGGTCCCTTCTTTTCACTCACGTGCACTCCTGTGTTTTAAGAAAAAGACTGACTGAAGTAATTGATTCTTCAGGTTTGACAGTGACTGCTGTGAAGGACTTTGGGGTGTGGAACTTGGAAGCTGGAGCTCTGGTGCTTGCAGATGGAGGCCTTTGTTGCATTGATGAGTTCAATAGTATTAAAGAACATGACAGAACCAGTATTCATGAAGCAATGGAGCAACAAACCATCAGTGTTGCAAAGGCAGGGTAAGTGGCATGTTAACATACGTGATAAAGCAATGTAAGATGTTCATCTTTTAAGTACAAGTTGGAGGGAGGTTTGTCATGCTGATTAAATGTGTCTGTTTTCTTTGCTGTACTTAACAGTTTTGTTCTCAGCAGTACTCTTAAACTAGATGAGTCAGCTTTTCAAAGGACAGTGCACTGGACCAGAGGTTGCAAGCAATGTAGGACAGGGCACTTTTCTAAGAAGACTTGGTATTCTTTTTCTTGTCCTTTGCTGTGAGTGGTCATAATAATCATATGTGAAATGAGGAACTTTGTGAATTTTTTATTGGAATTCAGAAAGCGGGACTTCATTTCTCCAAAATCCAGTAATACTGCACGGTAACAAAAGAAGACCAAGAGATTTCCAGGCTGCTGAATTTTATATGTTGGGCATGGCATAAATATAAACTCCTGCTTACTTTAAGCTCCTCGCTTTCTTTTTCAAAGTAGTGTGTGTTCAAATCTGCTATTTCCTGTCCCACCCCTCGCCACTTTGGTCTTTGAGCTCATATCTTATTCTGTCAGTCATACGCAGCTCTTGTCCAGGCCCAAATAATTTCCTGGCTGGTATTGCTGAAATCTCTACTGCTCAAAAGGCATCAGCCTTTCCACATTCCTCCTTGTCGCTTTCAACACAGCTCTTGTTCCAATCACATCTTCTTGGATTCTCTAACTGATCATGTCCTTTCTTTACTCTGAGCATCACCACTGAAGCTCTCTTTACCCTCTTGGGCAGACAGCGGACAAGTAATGTCACTTTCACCTGGGAGATTACTAGTCTCTGGCAGTAATGCAGCTGGGGACAAATATTTGGAATCAATGTGGTCCTATCTACTTAGTAAGACAGTGACATATTTTAGCCGGGTTCCTTATTGCAGTTTGTTGCGTTTTAGACCCCAAAGCACAATTTACTAACTTGCACATATAGCCTCAGTTGCCCACTTTTAAGGACTACATATAATGAGGATTTTTTGAGTAGTAACTTGGCACAGATAGGTTATGCGCTTTGCTAATTTAAGGCCTTATTTTGGTGCATGGGACATAAGCTAATAGAAGATCTGTGGTCCTTCCTCTCAGTTACAGCAGAATTTTGGATGGGAGGCAGCAGTTACTCAGGAGCTGACTAGAAATAGCTCAGTGACAAACCAAAGTTAGAATACTTCTGCTGCTGCCTTAACCGAAAAGATTACATTTGGACTGCTGGAATAAAAATAATCTCTCCCCACATCTGAAAACACATGCCAGGATAGCATGGTTAAGAGAGAAAAATGGCTATTTCCCTGGAGAAACAGTTGATATGGCTGCCATCGTTGTTTGGTTGGATTCATATTCATAACGTGTTTACACACAGGTATAAAACACGTGTTTATATTACATTTTATTTTGCTTTCTTAAAATGTTAATTAAGCTAAAATGTTACTTTCCGTCATTAAAAAAAGTGTTTCTATACTGTATAAATCAACAAAGTAATATTTATTTCTGAAAAGTTGTGTTGGTTTTCACCATTTAAGGACCTAGCTGTATATAGCTATTGCCATTACTCATGGCAATATTGCTTAATTTTTTGGTATCCTGATCAGTGTCTTTCTGTTTAGTTGTTATTCTCTGACTGAGAAATGCTGTGTATGTAATATGTATTAATACAATAATTGTGTATATTTTATAACTCCTATGGTCTTTCAAGGTAAGATGTGCTTTCTATAACATAAAAATGTGATAATTTTTAACACTTTGGAATCATTTCCTCTACCCAATTTAATTCAACCATTATGTTCACCATACTTTTCTCTAGCTTGGTGTGCAAGCTTAATACAAGGACAACTATCCTGGCAGCAACAAACCCAAAAGGCCATTATGACCCTAATGAGTCTGTCTCTGTCAACATAGCCCTTGGCAGTCCGCTGTTGAGCAGATTTGACCTGGTCTTAGTATTGTTAGATACAAAGAATGAGGAATGGGACCGCATCATTTCATCCTTCATCTTGCAAAATAAAGGTAAGAGTAGTCTTTTTAAATTATCAGGTGGGTTTTTTTGTTTGGTTGGTTTTGTTTTTTTTAATTTCCCCACCTTTCAGTTTAGTTTGTTATTCTTGAGTCTTTCATGTTAATCAGTGTTTACATTTTTGCTATGGTAGTTTCCTGCAGTATGGTTGTTTTTCAAGCAGGAATAAGATTGAGATCACTAATTAATTAACAGAGGTGAGCTGAGAACACTATACTTTTACTATATGAACACTTACAAGAGATTTTAGCCCAGAGTGCTCAGTAAGTGGATAGTTTCCATCTTGTGCCTTTACATTGCTTGATATGCAGATCCTACACACAATTGTACATGCTGTTAATGGGAAACTTAATTCAGACGGAACAAATCTGAGCTGTATGTGCTGCAGGGCTCAAAGAATGAACAACGGTGTTCCCTATGTGGAGCTCTGTGCCCTAGAATTTGATTTTAACCAGCCCCTTCTCCATCCACTTCAGGAACGTGGCTTTGGATCCCCATTAGGGAAGAAGTGGTTAGAGGAAACTTCTTCAGCTAGCTTCCTTCCCTTCTCAAAATGTCGCCCTGCAAAAATTGTTCAGAATATGACAGGTAGCTTTTGGCTCCTACAAAGTAGGTAAAACAGCCAGAGGAGGTACATACATTCATGTAGCATTTTACATTTTAAGGAACACTAGAGCACTTGGTATTGACTGTACCATCTGGTGGGCAGTGAGTCTGACAGCAGTTCTGTTGAAATTTCCCTGGATCCATCAAAACTGTGGATTTTGATAGGGGAGGGAATGGATGGTCTGTAAAATTCCACACTGGAATTTGACCAAGTCCTTGAGGACTAGTGTACAGACAACCCAGTATGCCCCAAAAAGAGAGTAATGAGTCTTTTATAGTCACTGGTCTATTTAACAGGACTTCTTAGGAAAAAGCTTGATGTCTGTTGTTATAGAATTACTGACAAGGCAGTTGTAACACAGGTTGCCCAAGCAAATCAGAAAAGCTCTGGAGCATGGAAAAGATGAAAACCTACTTCTGCGTTATAAAAAGTATACAGCCAAAATTGTCTGATGAGAGCAACCTGATCCTTGTACGCTACTATCAAATGCAGCGTCAGAGTGACTGCAGAAATGCTGCCCGAACTACCATTCGCTTATTAGAGAGTTTGATACGCCTTGCGGAAGGTAAGGCCGTGGCAATTTTATTTTTAGGCTAACAATTAACCTTCTAAAATGAATAGATCAGGAGCATAATTATAGCCAGTAAGCAGAGTAGCAGCTTTTCCATAGGGGTAGGGATAGGTGATTCTTGTATTGTATTCTTTCTAATCTAAAGAGACTTGGGGTTGGAGATACTCAATGTGGGAAAAGATGTTACATTTAGATTATCAGTTTTAATTTTGCCGTTCTCACACCCATAATAAAAACTAAAACCACTGGAAGAAATCACATTCGAGAGAAAAATCTCAGAAGTTATGCGTCTTTATGACAAGCAATCTCAGGATTTACTTTACTTCATTTGAGTCCTGGGTTGCCATCCTACTTAGCCTGAGGAAAGGTGTCAAGTATTTGCTTCTATCCTAATATCAATATAACATCAAAACCCACATTTTTGTTTCCTTAAGTATCAATAATCGAGTCTGTATTTTGCAATATGACTTCAACATTTCCAACTCTGAGTTCAAATCATATTTCATTTATAAGAACAAAACCAAAGGAAGCAGTAGGTCTCTGTCTTAACATGATTTTGTTTTAGAAAATGGCATATCAAATATTTTTGGGATGAATTTAAAAGAATGTACTGTATTTTTGTGTAACAATCGTAAATGGTCTTTATGCTGTTATATGCCAGTCAGCAATGTAGTGCTTCCTGCATCAGATGTTTATATTTTGTTCTCCGTTTTGGGGGAAAAATTACTTAAGTGAAAGAACGTTGCTGACTTCTAGGGATTCACATGTTATTTTCACATTCAGTGTTTCTTCCATTCTTACACGTTCACCTGATTGGGGCTTTTAGTAGCATTTTGTTCTTTTGAAGTATTATATAGATGGTATTAAGTAACCCGCCTTTCTCGCTGAATAAGAACTGTGTGTGTTTCCACCGCCAATTAGGAAGAGAGCTTCACGTGGTAAATTATTTGCATTATATCATCTTACAAAGATCAGTTTTGTTTTGCTGACTTAAGAAAGGGAAGGAAGAAAAAATAAAGGTATTGTAGAGAAAAGCATTTTGAATAATACTAAATTTGTGACACAGACCAGTTAGAGGAAATAAAATCTTTTCTGACCTGTGATGAAAATTAGACTTAATTTTTTACTTTATGGTGATGATATGTACCTATATAGATAGGGATGTTTCATATCACACTCTTTGCTGTGATATCCAGCACTTTACATTTTTTTAACTCTAGCATTTTGAGCATCTTTATTTGAACAGTCACTGTAACTGTAATCCAGAAGTCCCATTACATTCTTTACTAGTAAAACTAAGCCTTCCAATTCCTGTTGAAATTGACATTAAAATCAAAAGGATTATATTCATGTTTAAATTAGGCCCATACACAAGTGTTTGAAGAGCTGAAGAAATTTGAAGAAATATCCTGTCCCTTCTAGTACAAAAAATTGCTTTTTCACTTTGGTAACACTTACTTTCAACACCCATTTATTTTTGATAGCTCATGCCCGGTTGATGTTTAGGGATACTGTGACTTTGGAAGATGCTGTAACTGTGGTATCGGTGATGGAATCTTCTATGCAGGTAAGGTTTCTTGCAGACATTGCCATTGCTGCAGTACCACATTGAAGGGATTCAGTTTATCATGTAGATATATGCCAGCTCCCTTCATTTCTTTGGAGAGGGTTTCAGGGACTCAGGGAAAGTAGGTCATCAGAGACCTTGACAAGTCATTTTTAGTCCCATCTTGATTATTAAAATCCTTAAACAGAGATTATACTGAAAAATCTGGATTGGTGATAAAGGCCTGGTACCTTTTTTTTATAGACTTTGAAGTCTAAGTGAAGTTTTGGTGTACTATTGACTTTTGGTAATCTACATTTTAAAGAGCTTTTGAGCCAGAAATTGTGTCTATATAGCTGTGTTTAATAGCCTCTGATGTTTTTTTCTTCCATGGTGTTGTCTTTTCACTCATTAACTAGGTATGAAAGAACCAAATTTTTTTTTTTTGAGCAAGTTTCGAACAGTTGCCAAGACCTACACTTTATTTTGCCGTTAGATCATTTTAAAATACATTGGTGGTGATACTAAAACTCAGGACTTTTGGAAGACTAATTTTACTCTGAGAAACCTTAAAAGTCCAAAACTTTGGTTGCGCTGAAAATTGTACATTCCAATTATTGTGTGGATTTGTGTAATGTTTCTATGTAAAAAGGCATTGAAGAAAGGTGGGAGGCTGGATTTTAGTTTACTGTAACGTAATTAGGATGTTGGATGTAAAGAAAAAGCAATGCATTTAGAATTAGTAAAAGGAATGTGAATCTGATAGAGGCTTTTTAAAATGGAAATGTGGAAAATAATATAGACACTATTACTTCAGATGATAGAATATTTTTAAGGGAAATAAATCTTCTTGCTTTGGAGTAGAAAAAAATTACCATAAGCAGATTATCCAAAGTTTTATGCATGGGGGTTTTTAGCGCATCTGAAATACTTGGTTTTGGCTCTGTCAGAGATGGTGTACTCCACTGCACAGATGACTGGTCTGATCCAAAATGGCATTTCCTATGTTTCTGTATAGGTTGATATGAATATATTCAAATTTAAACAATTTTATATAGCACCCGTTAGCTCAATGGACCTTAAAGACCTTTGCAGGAGTAGATACGCTCCTTTTTCGGAGATAAAGCTCTTCAGGATAGATGCACAAAGTCACATATGGCAGGTAGGCACTTGTGATCTCCCTTGTTCTTTCAATGAGGGTTGAAAGGCTACTTGCAGTTTGTGCCACGGATAGTCTACTGCAGTGTTGCAAATAAAATTTGTCTCAAAAATACTACAAGGCCTGAACTTATTAAGTAGCAAAAGATTATTTCGCTGTCTGCTGCAATTCATCTTGCACTGTTTTGAAGAGCACAGCTTTTCAATGACAGCACTAAGTTAAAATAAGAAGCTGTACTAATATATCCAGTTGAAACAGCAGAAGATATCACATAAGTGTTCATTAACTGTGATTAAACCTGTAATTAACTAGATGGGAATTTGATGGGACAGTGGTTTCAAAGCAATATGGTTTTGGATGTAGGAAATCTGAAATACTAAATTTTTTTTAATAACAGATCAAAAAGTGGAATTTATGTATATAATGATAATGAATGTGTATTGTCATCTGTGTATCTCTCTACCTCATCAGAATGAATAAACGTAAAAGAATTGTTTTAACTGTGGGTCACTTTTTCATATTTATGCAGCCCTGCCCTCAAGGGCTGCAGTTTGCACAACAAGGATCTATCTGATAAGTCAGTGAGAAATTTGCCTGAATTATGACTGCAGAAGATTACCTGGGAGTAGTTGGTATGCTCATCATACTTGCTCCACTCTTCACTTCTTATAAGCAAGTAGGCAAATGTTTTAATTTTTGCTAGGAATCTGCAAATTTGAGATCTGCTATTTAAGGCCAAATTTTACTTTCCTCTGGGAAAGTATAAATAAATCACTTTTTGAAGGAAGTGAGTTATTTGTTTTATTAAAAAAAATAGAAGTAACATGCAAAAGTTTGTTTTCAGAAATTGATTCCTTCTCTAGAAAAAAAATAACTTTATGTGTAGATAAATCCTGTGTTTCCTGCCTAATTAATTGTCAGTCTGTAGAGTGAGGTAGTAAATGGGGAGGTACCGGTGTCATTCTTGAAGGACTGGCTGCTCAGCAAACTCTGTCTTCAACACTGTCTTTGCAACTTCTACAAAAGCTCATATTCTTGCCAGTATAAAGTCAAAGTTCATAGTTCTCAGGCCAGTGTTCAGATATTTCTTGTGAGCCCTCTTGGGAAGGAGGACTATCACATTTTCATCACCAGCCTAGTTCATTGTGGTTTTTTGTTTGTTTTGTCCTCTAATTCACCCTTATTTTTCTCTTTCCTACTTTGTGAGCATATTCTAATCTCCCCCTGGCTTGATCTTTTCTTTGCCTCGTTTCCTCTTTGTTAACATTGTCTCCCCCCTTCTCTTGGTCATGTTTTCATCCTTCTTTTATTCACTTTCCAATCCCTCTCCTTTTACTCCCTTTTTACATTTTGTCTTCCCATCCTTAGGCACTTTCACACCCTTCCTTTCTGCTAACTTTCCCTGTAATACTTTCTTTTTACTCTCTCTGTTCTAGATCCTCTGCCCTCACTTCCACAGCGTATGGATTTGTCGTATGTCTACCTTCCTCTACTCAAAATGATATGTTAAGAGTCTCAGAGGGGCAGGTATCTCAGAGGCGTGAGCACCAGCACAGGAATGAAACTTCACACATATCTTAAATTCAGTCTCATCTCACTTAGAATTTCACACACACACACAAAATAACATTTAAAAGAAGCTTGTTGTGATGGCCAAGTAAAGCACTGAAAAGTCAGTGAGGGCAAGACATAATTGTACCTCTTGGGCATATATTTTAAGATACATAATCATGTATTCCTTTTTTTAACATCGGATCCTTAGGTCACAGGTTGAGAGTACTCAAGGCAAAAGCAACTATCCTTTGTCAGTGTTTTGCTCGATGTTTTGTTTATTACCTACTGTTCTAAAGGTAGAATTCTTAATTTCTTCATGTGTTTTTCTGTGGAATTCATCTGCGGTGTATTTGAGTATTTCAGAAATACCAATTCACTTATCTTCACGCAGTCCTTGTGAAGTGATGGGGTGGTGCTACTCCTGTTCTATGATCTGGAGCTGACTTATGCACGGTCCAGAAGAAATTGTCCACTGGAGCATACCCCATGAGAGATGGTTAGGGCCCCAGTTTCAGAGTAGTAGCACTTTGAGTGTTTGAGCACATTCCCTGTTGACTGCAGTTTCCTTCTGTGCACACACCACATCAGGATCCCAGTTACAGATTTATTGCCTTTCAAAACCTTTGCTTAACTGGCTCATTCTGAATGACAAGAACTGGAACTTAGCATCAGAGATAGAATCCAGTTCTCCTTGGCTGTTTTAACTGTCCTGACCAAGAAATTGGACTTTCCTTTCTACAGTCCCTGCCTCATTAACTATGAACCTTCCAGTCCTTGAAACAAATATGGCAGAGAGGTTCTGCAACAAGCTTTTCCATTACTACAGGCTAATGCTTCTATGTGGAACAGATCTATCATGTTCCTGAAGTGATATGCAAAAAAACCCAACAAGTGATAACTTCAGTGGGATGCATTAATGGTTGCACGGACACCCTTAGTTTCAGCACTGTGTAGTTTTAGAGGGCTTTAATTAGCCACCAGAATGATGTTTTTTCAGGGTAAATTTTTTTTTAATACAAAATTTCAAAAATTTAAAATGGAAGAACCAGAAATTGCCACAAATGAAAAATGTGTGGTCCATGTGATGCCATATATAGCAATTTCTGGTTCTAGAGACTCCGCTGACTTTTGCTATTGCTCTCATGGCACTTGATACGCATCTTGTTCATTAGTTGTATTGAGCTTGATAGGTTAGACAGGAGTGATAAATGCTAGCTAATCTGTGGCAAAACAGAGGGTTTGTGGTGTGGGCTTTTTTTTTCAAAGAGCAATTAACTACAGAGCTATTCTAGATTATTTGTTGTGGAACAAATCACTGTGCAGATGTTCTGTTCCAAATAAAAACTGCTTCATTTTCACAAGACACAGCAAAATTGTTCCAGATTAAAATCACTTGCTCTCTGGAATTATTCCCAAATAGTTAGTTACTCTTAAAGAGCTATTCAGAAATATTTTTGCTGGTCAATTTACCCTGTGTTGACAAGCCTTAATACCCAGGTCTTTCCATTTAAATAACTAGGCAAAGCTAATGAAAACTTTTAGCAGTCAGAACTTCCTCAGTTATAAAAGTGCTCACATGGGCAGAATTTTTACAAGGTATTTGGAAAACTTCTTTAATGCTAATTTCCATTTTTAGTTATGAAGTTCTCAAGCCTTGGGTGGAGTTTCCATTTTTTGTAGAAATAAAAATAAACCAGTACAAGTAAACTGCAGGCTTGATCATATAATTGCTTTATGTGTATGAGCAACTTTGCCTGTGTGAGCAGACCTAATAAGATTATTTGTGTGAATACAGTTACTCAGTAAATATTTGCTACCTTAAGCTTTAAAATATCTAGGGGAGAATCTTGTATAAAATGGTCGCTGTTGTTTAAATTTGGTGCTGAATAATAAAGATGGCTTCCTATTTTTTTCTCTCTCTCTTTGGTGACATAGGGGGGTGCACTTCTCGGAGGCATCAATGCCTTACACACCTCATTTCCAGAAAATCCAATGGCGCAGTACCGAACGCAGTGTGAACTCATATTGGAGCGACTGGGGCTGCAAGATCTTCTACAGAAAGAGCTACAAAGACTTGACAGGTTATAATATGCAAAGTAACAAAATAATTCAATAGCAAAAAAGAATTGTTTGACAATAATATCTGGAGAGGGTCTAAAAATAGCATCTGACATTGGGAAGGGACTTGTTCTTTAGAGGACATGGATAAGCAGGGAGATTGTTTTAAAGTAGCACTCTGAGATCATCACAAGATCATTTCTCCCTCTGGGTCACGGAATTTACAAAGCATTTAAGAACACTTTAATCAGTTCCCAACTCATATCTCAATTCTATGCTCAGATAAGTTTCAGCGGAGCTTCTCAGGGTCAAAACACCAGATTTTGTAGCTGAGCAAATAATTTTATCTAACCTTTTGTTACTTGCTTGGTAAAATACAGCAGATCTGCTTCATATTTTTTAAGCCTAATTTTGTGTTGGGCTGTCAGGATCCTTCCCTTTCTGTTAATGGAGAATATAAGCCTGAATCAAAGTTCTGTTCTTTTGGGTGATTTTTCTTTTTTACACACTGGAATTTTCACTGTCTCTTCTCTAGTTTTTCAGCTCACTGCAATAATCTTTGGAAAGTCTGTTTGCTGGTATTAATAGAAAACTTTTCATGTACTGAGGCTGAGAGGAAAACACTAGGATTGGAAGGAAATAAAATAACAAAAAAATAACATTTGTTTCCTGAAATGAGATTAGGCTCTAAAGAAACTCATACTTTCTTATTGTTAAAGGAAGACAAAAGATTAATGTTATTGAAGCTAATGGAAAACAGCTGGGAAGATACACTTTTTCCTTTAAATATTTTTCAGACTTATTTTGTAACTCATAGTAAGGACATCTTAAATAACTACAGAGGCAATAACAGCAAGTGAAAGTGGGGTATCTCCAACAGACAGACAAAAGCTAGTTTTAAAACAGAGATGTTCATAAGGGATCATAGAAATGTAGGATGGGATGGGAGATCAAATACAAAGACAGGATCAGGTCTGTGTTTGACCTTCCTGGCAGGGGCTTGTGTTATCTGCTATAAAGGCTTTCTAATGAAGAGGATTTTCCATTGCCATTGGGTAGTCTGTTCCATTATTGCTCCATCCTAATGCTCATAAAGGTTTTCCCAATATCCCACTGAATCCCCTGTGCTGCAAATTAAGCTGATTTCTTCTTCCCCCTCTTAAGCAGCTTAGAGAATACTAAACGAATGTCCTCTTTAAAACAACCTATTCTGTATTAGACTTGTCCCATGCATTTCCCTAAACTATATTTCAATAAAACAAGCATATATCTTTCAGCCCTTCTTGATGAGTCAGATAATTTCTGCTACTTTCCATCAAAATTTTAAGAATAAGGATATCTGTAGATAATGATAATGATGATTCTAAAACATACATGTCAATATAGTGTTTTCTCTCTCATATAGCAGAGGAACTCTAAAATGCATAGGAATCGTTTCACTTACACTAATGCAGTCACTCTGGGGATGGAATGTAGCTGCTCTTCATTCATGGTTAGAATCACTATTTAGCAGAAAGTAGAATGCTGTCTCCCTTGGAAATTATATGTTTAGGTACAATAGAATATCAGCTGTACTGAGATTGAAGGGAACCCTCATTCTAGCACCTCTGTTGTTTTGGAGGGCCCTGAGAATGATAGCCACAGACAGTGATAATTAAGTTTTATAGGTGATCTGAGATGCTTTCACTCTATCATGTGAAGTTTTTGACATGTTGAGTCCATAGTGATTGTGAGAGAAAACCACCAGCAACCACTATTCCAAGTAATACTTAGATTTTTCCATTCTGATAACTTGTTTGAGGCTTTGCCTTGGTCAGGATAAAATCTAATGAGGTTCCTGTTCTAGAAGATATACTTACAAAATATGTAATGCCTAAGGGACTCTAGCAATGGGTATAAGTAATGCAAAGCTGTTTGTGTGGGGGTTTTTTTTCTGTTTGGTTTCCCAAGGAAATTAAGTTTAGGCGGTTGCTTTCTCTGTCCATCTGCTTATCTTCTACTGGGGACACTAATTCTTCCACTTACTGTGGAAGCTGCTGAAAGATCACAGACTGCACCACCAGCTCTCGGAGCTATATGTGAAACTTAATAATGCACTTTTGTGAGCTACATTATTTGTAGCTTTTTACCATTCATACATATTAATCGATTTGATTAGTGATCACGATTAGTGATCATTTATCACTAATGCAATAGAGAAAGAAAAAAAAAGAAAAATAAATTACTATTGCCTATTTTTTTTCATTCCATAGATTGCGAAAGGAAAATTCATGCCAGCTGCATCCTGAAGAGACAAGTTTCAGTACTACTACAAGATGCTTGAACAAGGATACATTTGGGCAGTCAAAGCAAATGTCTCAGTCAGAACCTTCAAATCCACAAGAGAATAACTCCAGTCCACAGCCTTCTTTGCCTGAAAGCATCTGTGAAGAGGATATACATCTAGAACCCCTGTGCAACCCAGCACATGGTAATAACAAAAATACAAAACACTTGATGAAACATTGTAGCAGAGGTGATGATGGCAGCCTGGCATGGTTTGACAGCCTGGAAGAGAGCAACACTGATGCTGAAGAAACTTTTCAGAAGAAGTCTCCGGGGCCCAAGATATCTCCAAATAACTTGGCTTCAAAAACCCTGTGTAAAACATCCTGTTCTGAAGAAAGAAGTGCTTCAAGACCAAGGAAGGGAAATGGAATGAGAGAGTCACTAACAACTGTGAATCTACGTGCTTCTTTGGAACAGGACAAAGTTTCCAAGATAAGCAGGAAAAGGCCTGAAGAAGGCAACTGTTTTTCTTCAGAAGCAAATATTCAAGATCCAGCATCACCAAGTGCTAGTGTGCAGGATTCAGTTATTACGCAACGGGTGTCTAAAAGCTGGCAGAGACTGCACACAAAGAAATCACATGGATTCTTTACAAGTACACAGGACCCCGAGGCAGAGGCCCTTCCTTCAGTATTGCCTGCGTCTGGCCTGGCAGATCTTTCAAGTGATGCAGATTCTGTGCTAGGGGAGGAAAAGAACAGCGTATCTGTAGCAGCAAAAACTGCAACAATTTCCATGAGAAAACAAAGTAAAGGTCAAGTCGTGAAGGAAACAAAGGTAGTAAGTTCCCATGAGCCAGAAATCCTTGACAGTGAAAGTCCTCCAGCAGCTAAACTAGCTAAATTTTCTTTCAGACCAAGGACAAAACTTGATCATTCTTCAGAGAAGAAAAATGAAGAATTTTCTCTTTTTCAGAGTGAAACTATTTTTAAGCCTGGAGAGCAGCTCCAGGGAGAGCAGCTGCCAGAAGAATGCTGCCCCCCTGAGAAATGCAAGATGACATTGACTCGCTTAGGAAAAAACAGTTTGGAAAAACGATCAGTTGATAATAAAGGGAGAGAAGAGCAACAGAGTCAGGCCTTAGGGAAAGAGATTAGAGGAAGTGCAACAATACGCTCTGATGTCAGTTTTGATGCTGTGTCATCTCCACCCACTGAAAAGAAAAGGGAGGGAGAGGAGAAGCTTGGTGGCCCGAGCACAGGGAAGGTACGCTCCACCACATTAGCCAAACTGTCGACATTCTCCTTTGCATCACGTCCTGAGTCAAAATTGGAAACCATTAAGATTGACACTAACAAGGAAAGCCATAGCCCATTGCTGAAGGTGCATGTGAGCAATCCTAGCAGAAGGAAGAGTTTTGCATTGGGAAGTGCTAGTAAAGCCAGTGCCGTCACACAGAAATCTCTCTTCTCGATACCAGAGCTAGATGATGCTACATTAGATTTTGATTGGGATGAAGAGGTTAGGAAAAATCCCAGCACATAACACGTATATCCTCCAAATTACTTAACATGCAGTTCTGAATCTCCATCCTTCCGTCAATTGTATCCGTAGTTTACAAAGCATTTAAAACCAATCATCCTGGACCTCTGTTGATACCAATGAACATACTTTCTTTAAGGGCAGTATACTTTACATAAGCTAAGGACTGCATATACTGCAGGCCTGATGTGGTATTTAGTTTTCTAAACTCTTCCCAAGAATGCTTATATCAGTGGATTGTTCTGATTGACCTGATGTAACCTGAAGACTTGTATGGTTATGTTCATGTATCCAGAGTATAGTGAATCTTGCAGAAGAGCAGATTTAATTGACTGTTACCCTTTATTTCATGTAACGGTTAGAACTATACGTGATTCAGATTGTCCTTCCAAATGACTGTGCCACTTTCGAAAAATGATGATGCTAAAACTATGTCATTATATTTTGTTCATCCTTATATGCTGTTTGCCTCAGCGTAGTTAGCAATATTGTGATTTATCATCATGCTATAGTAAGTATTTCTGTATTATCAGTATCATGGCAATTTTGCTGCATCTCTGGTTACTGTGCTCCTTGTCACACTGCTGATGTTGAAGACATGGATCGAGACCTTTTTGTTTCTCTTTTTTTAATTTCCATTTTAAATACACTGGTTCAGGTATCTGTGTCTGTATTCTGGGTCATTTTATCAAAACCCAACTCTGTAATAAACAAGACAGTTCTCCACCGCAGAGAGAACAAATTTCAGGTGATTGAATGGGAGTCCTCAGTAACCAGGGTAACTTTAATGCAGGCATTAAGCCCTGGCATATAAGCTACACTTCAAACCTAGCAGCATGGTGAAGAGCTACCCTACTGTAGCTTGGTTCTGACTCAGATAATGTTTACTTGACTATTTTAATTGTGATTAGAGTTTTACTGCATCTGATATGCAGTTCATCTTCTGTAGCATGCTGCATCCTATGTCATTCATTTGTCTAATGGGAAATTAATCTACTAATGCATTACATGTTTACAGAGAAAGGTAAGCCTTCAATTTCTTTCAGTCATTTGCCTGGTATGTTTCTTCTGTATTTAAATTCTCCACAGAATATTCTTGTTATTACCTGCAAGGTAAACAGAGAATGGAGTGGTTGCTTAGAGCACAGTAAATCCTTTGAGAGGCTTGCTAGCACAAAGAAGATCTGATTCTCTCTTGATTTGCTTAAATTTAGAAGTAGCTCCCTTGAAACCAGGTGAGTTAAAATACTGCAAAATTTCAGAGAATGAGGGAGTGTGAGGCCCAAGTACTTTGGGGTGATACAGTGAAATCATGAGAACAGTAACTGTAGTAGTTGGCTTACTGTTAAGAGTTTGGGAAAATGACAGAAACATTACTGTCCAGACTGATTGTGTGGTAGTTCCTCCACTGGAAACATGACATCAATCAAAAGAAGTGGAGTTTATCCACCTCCCCCCCAGAGCACAGACCCACCTTTTCCAGTCCACAAAGACCTACACCAGGGTAAGGGTGACCTGCACACATGATCCTACTGCCCATGAAAATCAGACATTTCCTACAGGATGCTGTCTACACTGAAACTGGAGAATGGTCAAGAATCCTGGAGCTATTAACATTTATGATGGTCTTCCTACTTGAATTTTCAGAGGCCAGATAAAGGCATAGTTTTTCATCACCACTGGAGCTGCATCAGCCCGTTGGGTGGTGGTCTCATTTACAATCAAAAATCCTCCTTGCTAGCTGTTTGGTTTGATGGATGTTACTAGCTGGCTAGTGCAAAGCCAGAACACAGCTACGGGATCCCCACAGTCAAGCATCACAAGCTTTTTTTACCATGCAAAATGATGAAAATACTAGTCGATAAATTTCATCCACCTATGCTGGAAGTAATGTTTTATTCATCACTTCCCTATCGATCAGTAGCTCAGGCCTCATCTAATGTAATATGCTATGTAAAGTTATGTGACGAGCTGCTCCCAAGAACTGCAGGACCTTTTCCTAAATATTCTTTTGTGGGAGGCTGGTTGACTTTCTTCCCTGTGCCTAGTGGAAATTAGAACTCTTGAAATCAGCAGTCATAGTGGCACAAAATTGAGGTGAAAGTCAAGCTCAAAATTTCCTTCATATTCTCCATGCTTGTGCTGTGTTTGAGAAGGTTCTGGTTTTTATATTCTGCTTGTTTAAAAGTTGTTGCACTGTAAGATCTGCCTTGAGGGCCAGGGAAACTACACTGTGAAGCAGAGCAGCTGTGTTTCAGGAAAGCTGAAATGCCAGGTAATGCAGTTATCTATCTTCCTTACTAATGAAACATGCAAAGTCTGGTGAAGCAAGGGAATGCCCAGTTAGCAACAACTGTGAGAACTGGGCACTCACATTCCCGTGGTGTCCTCAAACCTGTGCATAGATCATTGCAGCTGAGTAAATGGAAGATAATTAAACCAAGTTTATTTTTTCATAGATGAAAAATGTTTCCTCTGATCCAGTAAAACTTAGCCTAGAATACAGGGGTACTGGATGTCCCACAGCTTTTCCAGTCATACAGTACAAATCACATTTGTGGTCCAGTTCAGCAGTTTGGCTGATAAAATACTGCTAGATCCCTTTTTTTTTTATTAATCTGTTTTGAATTGAAATCTACAGTTTAACTGTTCTTTAAAAGCACAGTCAGCAGAGCCGTGAGCAAGCTGGCAACTTGCTGGAGACTGGATCTCTTAGGATAGCCTGCCTGATGTGTCCAGCACCTGGTGGACTCAACCAGTTCAGTACACTACCTTTGGGATATATCCTTTCATTGCCTTACAGCAGTACAACCAAGCAAGGTATGTTTATTGAGGTATCTGAACTTAGAGGAGGCTAAATCTATGAGCTCTTCCACAGGCTTGCTGAAATTCCCCGACAGCAAGAGGAAAATTGCAGCAGCTTCCATTAGAGCATGCCTAGAAAGGGCCCCCGATGCTTAGCAGAGAACAGAACCAGGAAGGATAAAGAAATACCACGGCATCTGAGCTCCTGCTTAACATGGACAAATTGGCCCACTTAAACCAAAGTTTTCACTAGTGAGTGCGAACTCCGTACATTCATTCTTTAATGGGCGCCATTTGTAAGGCCTGATTTGCAGATGTCCTGAGTACTTAACAGCTGAAGCTTAAATCAATGAGACGTGTAAGGTGCAGTGTAATTATAATCTTGCTCTTCTGTCTTCATCTCTGTTATATTTTTGGTTGTGAAATGGCCCCTTCAAGAAGAAATGGTAGTGAGTGGTCTCACTTGCGATACCCTGTGTTCTGGAGGTGGAGGAAACAAGAAAGTGATAGAGGTTCACTGCTCTCCTTGCTGAGGACATCTGAGAACCCAAGACCTCCCACATTTGAGCACCTGTCTTTACTAGATTGCAAGTCAAGCTTGCATCCCTCAAAGCAATACCTTTGAGCAGATCAGGACAAATTTGGTAAGGCCCAGGAAACTGGGATCAGTGAAGACATTCTGTCTAGAGCTGTGCAGCCGTGGAAAGAGCATGGCTGGGTTGCTATCTACCACTTAGATATATTTTAGGTATCTAAATCCAAACACATACTGTAGAATCTAGGCAGAGTGTATTCTGTCATTCTTTGTAGTGTCTTAATGGTCAATAATTTTGGAGGCATAATACGTTAGATGATAGTGTATCAGTAAAAAGAAAGTTGTTGCTTCAGAATCCCCAGATTAGAAGTAGTCAGTGTATTACTTTATGAAATGGAACTGTGCTTCTTTATTGAGAAGAGCTTTTTTTGATCTGAGGGATCTGCTTCTCCCTTTAATATAATGTGAGAAATGGAAGGAAAGCCAAAAGGAATCAAGGAAGGATACTGCAATCTCCAATCACTCTGAAGTCACTCTGCCTGGAAGGCTACTTGGGTGGCTTTGTTTCCCAGTTGGAAGCAAAGAAGAGGCACAGGGACATTCTATTCAGCTTGCAGAAAAGCCCGTCTTTTCTATATTAGCAGAAAAAAAGCACTGTTGGCCTTTCAAACTGAGTGCAAAGAGGTCCTAGTCACCCGAGTGTGTTGGGTAAGTAACCAAAGAATAAATTTGGACGAGCAGATACTGCTGAGATCTTTCTTTACCGGACCAGTTGAAATACTGTTGTGGTATTGCTTCTGATTCATAGCATGAATTCAGAGCATTCAAGATAAATGAGAAGCACACAGTAATAAGAAAATGATACCTGCTGTTGATTTACTCTCTCCCTCACCATTGCCATTGCTATAGAACCCATTTATCAGTGCATGGAGCATGGCTAACTTCTTTCCTTTCCCTTTTTAAACTAACTTCCCCCACAAACACTCATATGTTTTCACGGTTTTTGAGTGCTACAACAGCCCAACGATGGGAAGATTTAATCCATTATGGCAGTGACAGTCTGCTGGGCTAACCTACAGATGAATTTCCTCTGCCGAGTACTTTGTGCAGTCAATGGGCAGATGAGTCACTTCCTGCCAGCCTGCCTTCCTGGCCGGGCACAGAGCCAGTATCTCCTTCATGTTTTAACACTTGCCTCTCTGAGTTTATCTATCTAAGACTATAAGATCTGAGGATATAGAAACATGTCCAATGTGTCTTCTCAGGGTGACTGAATGTATGAAAATATATATGAAACCAATTATAACTGTTGAATACACTAGTATTTTATTAAGCTGTGTTTTATCTTTATGAGTCTGGTTCATTAAAGGTGAATATATACGTTGCTGTCTTAAAACCCAGTTGAACCAAACCTCAGCAGCCATTGGTTCTAGCAGCACGTTGATCAGGTCCTCGTTTGTGAGCAGCAATGAAATGCTGTTGTTAGATATTCAGTGCCCAGACCCCATTGCCTTGGTTGAAACCCGATTGCATCGTGTCAGTGTGGGACAAGATCACGGTTTTACTGGCAGCTCTCCCACAGTAGTGTTCTCCTGAATGGCCCATGCAGACATGCTGATGAGTCAGTGAGAAAGCAAAAACCCCAACAATGTAATTATATGTTTATATTGTTTAATTATATTTTTTTGTAAAAAAATGCTTCATCATAATTCTTTTAATCTTCCCGCATGGCAGTTTTGCTGAGGAAGGCACAGCCTTGGCTGAAACGAGACCAGACTTAGGTGAGACCCATGCTTCTCCAAATTAGGAGCCCAGGTAAGATATTCTAGACTGTCATGAGGTAGCTCTGCTTAGTGCCTGAATCGCTCCCCGTTTGCCAGTACTTGGGAAGGGGGAGCTGTGAGTAATTGTTCTCTGTGGTTACATTACATCACTGGTTGTTTGACAGACCTCTCTGATGGCCTGTCTCCTCACTTCTTTCGTAGCTGAAAAATCCTGCTGAAAGAGGCTTCCTAAGGAGTCTTCCTCTCTACTTCCCATTTACAGAAACAGGACATGCCCAGGGCTTATTTTCTGAGTTAGATGCTATTGAAAGCAGTCTTCATAAGGTGAAGACAAACTAAAAAGCTGTGCCTGGTTATACAGCCACAGGTTATTTCCAGACCTCTAGTAAGGTCTTTACTTGTTGTTGGGTTTTTAAAATTCCTTTCATTTTTTAAATCTTTTTAGTGATTTTTTAATTTCACTTTAATTCATCTCTTCATTTACTGAGTGCTACTCACTTGCAGATGAGTCTCAGCATGCTACATACAGCAATCTAGTATTTGTCACCCGTTCATTGTAGGCATTGCTGCAAAACTGACATTTAAGACAAACAGTGCAATCTATAGATGTTTAGGTGAAACTTCCCTGAAATGAAAAGGCAGTAAGGCAGAAAAGAGCCATTTTTCTATCCAATTTGCTTCTAATGTTTTTGACCTCTCTAACTTAAACAGTTACACTATTAAGTTACACTTAATAATCAGTTCCAATCCTTCAGGATCACCTGAAATTCTTCCTAGAGACAGCAGGATATGTGGGTATTTGTTACCTTTCAGGATCTTACAGCGCTTACGAGGACAAAGCTGTGGTTCGTGACCTTCTTATAGTCCAATCTTGCTGGAGACCATTGGCAATGCTTTATCAGACATGGGCTGCGACTGCTGCCACTGGTTCCTTACCGTCCCCTTGAGGTGCCTCCTCACCTCCTTCCCTTCCTCCCAGACCCTTGTTGCTTCTTTCTCTGCAGCTCAGGACTCTCGTCACTGCCTGGTCCTGCAATGTCAGCGCAGCTTTCCTCAAAACTCCCCTGGGAAGTATTGCCCATCTTATTTAAGGCACTTCTGGGGCACATACCGAGTTCTTAGGCTTGTAAAATAGCTGGTAATAGGAATCACTTGCCATGTAAACATCTTACAAAACCAGCCTTCAGTTCTTCCCGGCATTATGAAAATTTTAGACATGACACAAAAAATGTGGCAGAAGACAAACTGAAAAAGGCAGTATGCGTCATGTGTATGAACTACTCTGCTAACACATTTCTTGCGCCAACTGCCAGCTAGTCTTACTCCAGTTTATATACCGCTTTTCATTCTAAATAACTAGTAAACAGGAAAAAACCCTACATGGCTGAATTTGCTTGTTGCTCATGTTATTCTGAGGACGGTAGTTTGAATGTCATGATTCTTGTCAGATACGTAGATTAATGTGTTAAATATCATAATGTGCACCAGGATTACAAAACCAAGTGAACTAAAGCCAAAGGCAAGGCAAAGTTAATATAAACTGAACTGAAACTTCTAATTAGTGGATTCAATGTGAACAGATCTCCCAAGTGAGGACATGTAACATCACATTCTAGAGAGAATGTATTTATTGATGGGAAGATGAGGTAAACAGAGTATTAAGTGCTCTGTATTTCATGTGAATGAGGCAATAGCTTCATTAATAATGAATGCTAATTATGTCATCTCCCTTAGGTATCTGGTATGCCTTCACTTATCAATACTTTCCTTCCTGTTAGAAGAATGTTAATAGTTCCAAGGAAAAACATTGTCCTTTACTGAGTAAAGAGCACAGCTATTTTAGAAAAGACTGAAAATATGTTTCTTATCAAGTTTGATTATTCTGAACAAATATGTGTAATTACAATTGCACACATAATAATTATATGTGCAATTGTATAACTATATGTGCACTAAAATACGCATATCAAATGCATATTGGGTAATAATGCAAATATTATTGTACAAATAAAATGTATTATTGCAATGCAACTTAGGAAGAGATATCCTTTGGAGTAATGACTTTTCAATCAGTAACATTTCCTAACTTGAACTCAATAGTCATGAGATGATAGTTACAATAAGATTATGTAAAAAGGCAAGGAAAGAAGTGTATGTGTCATCACAGTCCCCAACAGAAAAGCTCATACAGGCAATACCTACATGACTGCGATTACTCACAAGGTGTTCGGCATCTTCTGAATAGCTGGTACCACCTCCCAGATCACCCTGTTGCTACTGTCAACATTATTATAACTCTGTACTCCCTGGCAATGGAAAACAGGGGTGAAGAACAGTGGGAGCTGCAAGTTCCCAGATGTGGTCATCTTCCACGTTCAGCAGCACCCTTATGTTTTTCATCTTCACTGCCAAATACTAGGTGAGTGCACCACATATTGCCTTTGTCCTGAAGTGTTTTCCTTCTCCATTCAAGGCACCTACTTGCCACAACCCATTGTTCATCTCTCAGAACAAAATGTCACACAGAAGAGAAGCAACACCTTCAGCGTGAGAGAGACTAGTCAGCAATTTGAACAGCTGCACCTGCAGTTCTGCTTCTAGCCCAGCTCTGTGGTCTGGAAGCAATGGTCGAGTTCAAGGAAGCATGCAGCTTCACTCCCACTCTACACTACTAGTGGGACAGCAGCTTTACTCCATTCCCTCTTTCATGGAGATACGGAGGTGTAAAAATGCATGCCTTTTGAGTGCAAAGGTGTCTTTGCGCTAGAGCAATGATTTTTTAAGAGGTTCTTTCCGGTCTCAGATTGACCTCAGAAACAGAAGGCCAGCTGCTAGGAGAGAGCGCTACCCACTAACAGCTTCAAAATTCAACGGGGTGAGCATCCCACAGTGGAGAGGAACCCAAAGCAGTATGGGATGCCAGTTGACACAGCCACTCACACATCAGCATAAGCATTAAGTGACGTTCTCCATCCCAGTCCGTGGATCTGGATCGACACTGTGCTGCCAAGTAAGCAGGTGTGCACACATCTGTGCTGAGGACCATGGCAGTGCAGCCTCGCTGCAGCTGGCGCTCTTTCCTCAGTCATAGATGCCGTACTTGCGCAAGCGATCTCAACTTTCATCTTAGCAACACCTAGAGCTAATTATGACCACGGGAAACCTCAGAAATATTAAACGTGAAGGCTAAAAGCTAGAGGAAATGCTGAGAGTCACCTAGTCTCTATTCTTGTATTCCCAGGTAGGATAAACTCCCCTTAAAGTATGGAAAGGTAACTTTTTTTGGCAAAAAATACTTTTTACAGTGTCTGGTTTACAGTTTATGAATATTTATGACTGACAGCTCTGCTCTACTATATAGCTAGTGATTAACAGCATCACTGAAAGATCTTTCCTTGTTTAAATAAATAACAAGGACTGAAGCCAAAATAATTTTAAATATGCCATAAAATGTTAGGAAGATTGAAAACTTTAAAGTCACTAGTGGGCCATTCCAGTTTCTGCAAGAACCAGAAAGAATATTTCCAGTGACTTCAGTGGGATAATTTTCTAACGACCTTCACAAGATTCAGCTCAGCAGCATATATTTATGGGTCCATTATCCAGTTATCAATATTCAGAACTAAGCAGCCTTCTAATCTTTTGAAAGAAACCTCTTTTTCAAGCAAACTGGAACTAAAAATGTACTGTTCTCTCAGAGAACATAGAGGAAATAAAAGGGTTTTTTTCTATGTTAGTGATTAAAAAATGTAAATTAAATTGTTCAAAAGTTGAAAGTTAAAGTTCCATCTCTAATCACCTCTCAGTGGTGTCACTGAAATGATGATATAATCTAATGTAATCATTAGATTTGAAATGATCTTATTCTGTTAAGTGCTATCTTTATTTAATCAGCTGTTCCTGTAATTACATTGTGGCTCTCCCATTAGTATTTTATCAACCTCATTGAGGGCTGTATACCTTCACTATTAAAATTTTTTATAGGCTATAATTTGATGTGCAGACTTCAGATTGGTTGGAATTTATTGCAACTTAACTGCAAAAACAGTGGGTTGGCTACAGGAAAATGGGAGGAAAAGTTCTATAATCTATTTTCAGACCCCTTTAATCCATTCAGAAAGTGCTTGAACATAATGAAATTTTACCTTTTAAAGTTAAAGCTATTTGATATTAATCACAAAAAAAGTTGGAGTAGAAAACTCATTTTTGCAGGGGAGATTGTTGCATGCAGAGCAAAAGCATGTCCCAGAAAGGCTTGTGTCTCAGGTTTGATCCTATGCACTTTGGAGGCTATTTTGCAAACTTACCTGTAATGGCATCCTTGCTGCAAGGCAATAGGAGATGAGCTGCTGCCTATCAAAATGGAGAGGTTCATTTTAATCACTGAGGATTTGGATTAACAGCCCTAAAGTTATAAGAAAAGTGAGCCAATTGATAGAAAAAAAAACCCCTGAGCTCTCTTTGAAGGGAACGAAACAGTGAAACTTGAGCAATACCTTGGACATACACTGTTTCTGATGTCTGACTGTGTTTTCTCTCACTCGTTTGGTTGTTTTTTAACAGATGCACCTGAAATACCGGTGTGATTGCGTTGTGTGGCACGTTGAGCCTGGTTACAGCTTAGAATAGCAAACTCAGAAACTCTGTAGTGCCATTTACAGACATGACAATAAGAAAATACTTTGAATAAAAATGAGGGAAGTTCTAGACCATGTGACACTTAAATAAACTGTATCGAGGACAAGTATAAAACCCTATACCCTGTTTCTTGGTGGTGTGTGCTTGCACTATTTTGTGCAGCATTTTCACAGTGTATTCTTCCTGGTTTACTTTGTTTATACTTAGTAAGGCAGACTCTAACATACATTAAAGTAGTCACAGAACATGACTGCACACATATTAGGAATTCCTGGAAGAATGGAGTGATAGGGGCACATGCTTCCATTAAATACTTGCGTGCATGTGCTATGCAGTTGCAAGTCCTGAAACTAGATTTAGAAGAAGAAACCTTTCCTCTCCTTGTTAGAGGAATGTCAGATTTTTCTCCAATGTAGTATCAACTATCACAGGCACATGCTCTGATAAGCAATGTAGTAACTTCTTTTTTTAATACAACAATACATGAAAGTAATTGTTGAAGTGATAATGGGCAGTCGGAGAGAAGGGAAAGCAGCTGTGAGTGAAAGAACCAGCAGAGGGAGCTCTAAAATCTGAATTCTTTTTTGCAGCGAGAAACGTCCTTGGGAGCTGACTGTTGTGAAAATTACCCGTCGGTCACTGAACACGGTGGCTGTCTGCACTGCTTCTTCCCTGGTCTCAGGAATCACAACAGCAAAATGATATCACGTTTCTTTGGGTAGGAGTGCTCTCCTGACATGCTTAAAATGTAATTTAAAAGGTCTTTGTAGTACCACTGTTTGTTGGAAGAAATAATCGTAGTATAATTGTAAGATCTTTCACTTATCGAATGATATGCTAAACTATTTCTTAATATATTACATGTCTGCACTGTTGCCCTTAGTACCTGAATCCATTGCACTTAACAGTAAGCCACAATGAAGAGCCCAACTGTGACATTAAATGCTCTTTTCCAAACTAAGACATACGATATCTCAACAGAGTGACCTGGCCTGGGTCACAACACATTTTCTTATTTTTAGAATTAGTTCCAGTATGATGGGTGCCAGGACACTGAATGGTCATGGAGCATGGAGTCAGCTATGGAGTGCTTTCTTCATTATCAGGTCAGCAAACTTGATATGCCTCAGCAGTCCTCCCTGGCATGGACTCACACAGACCTGGACCCTTTTGGCATCACATCTCACTCAGATCAGGGTAAGAAACTGTCCTGGCCAAGGAGAAATGTTACTGAAAATCATTTCACTGTTGAAATCTCAGACTGAAAACCAGCACAGTTGTGGAATGAGCTGGTCAGGTGTTCTTCAGATCTCTTTGCTAAATGCAGTCATGGACTGCTTCTACCTTTAATTATTTCTTCAGCAAAAGGATCTAGAGAGAAATTGAAGACCCTCTCAGTGCAATGTATTGTCTTCTGAGAGCTGCACTATTGAAAGTTCTTTGTCAGCAGTGTCCAAGGCAGGGATGGCTTTGGTACCTCTTATCCTTTCCTCAATAATATGCTTATGCATTAGCATGAGCACTAAGCTGATTAACATTAGCTTAATTGGTAGCAAACCAGGTTTGAGCTGAACACTCTTGAAAACTCCTTGAGTGTTATTGTGAGAGTCGTCTTCTCTCTCTGTGAAACAGGAAAAAATGTTTTATTCTTATTCTCTTTTAGTGATAGCAACACACAAATCTTTCTGAATTATAAACAAACAAAAAACCAAACAGGTTTGACCAGTACTATAACACCAGTAATTACCAGTATCTGCTAAAAAGACCTTTTGGGGATTTCTCTCTCTTCTGTTTCTCTGATCTTTAGAGTGGTATTGTGAACTTCCCTGTATCATATGCATTTACTAACCCCCTTTCTTCCAAATTAAGACAATAGTAACATGCTTTCTGTAATTGGCAACATTTGCATTTCTTTACTCCTGGTTTCTGATTAAGTATCTACCAGCCCCTAGCTTTTTCCGGTGGCCCATGAATGTTTTGGCTAAGGAGACTGTTATTTCACCCTAATGCTTCCCTGCCTTTCAAATGCTTGTTTGGTGGGTGATTAAAACTTCACAGGATTCAGCCACATCGCTCCCTCCCTCCTTTATCTAACATACCTGGTAGTGATGAGTCAACTCATCAGCAAGACTGGTCTTGGGCCTATGAGATTTGGGGACAGAATTATCAAAGCTTTTGTCATGCACCGATACTAGGTTTAAACTGAAACTCCAGCATCTATCTGTATACAATGCTTGATAGCTTTTAACATCAGTCAGCAGTTTCTTAATCAGTGGGCCTTCACAGTTTTGTTTGCAGTTCCTCCCAACGCGCACCTCTACTTTGTTGGCTGAGCCTGGGTCTCGGGCTGTGCTGGGGACCCGCTCTGCTGGGTGGGTGGTCTGGGCAGCACGTGCTCAGGTGCAGCCCAAAGCAGGAGCAGGGCCTGGGCAGCCCACCTGTATCTGATGCTTCAGCACAGGTTCCAGCCAGCTTGGTGTCACGTCCAGGAGCAAGCCCGAGGGCAGTGGAGACCTGCCCACCGGCAGATACCTAAGCAAAGCTTGGTGCGGGTGCTTTGAGCCCAGAGTTCAGCAGTCGGTGACCGTAGAGAGACCGTGGAAGCTTCATTGCTGAAGGTCTTGAAGACAAACAAACGTTATCCTGGCTTGGGACAGAACGGTGCACCACTGGGGTCACTCCTAAAATTCCCTTCCTCTGGCACTATGATGAGGGCAGAAAGCACGCGTGTCACGGATGTTTACAGATACAGAGGTAAGCAAATGCAGATATAACTACAGGTCTTGTATCTCATTGTGTTGCGTATTTGCCAGCTGCGTGCCTCATACAAAGTAAAGACACAAAAGTTGCAGATTTTAAACAGTTCATTATCCATTCACTGAACAATTCCCATTCTGAGTCAAGGAACTCTGTTTCTGCTCACTGTTCAGGACTCAAGATAGCATGGTTTCTTTTGAGAATGCGAGTAAAATAAAGTGCTTTATTTTAAACACATTCCCCATATATCTAAGTTAAAATTATGTTTCCAAAAGGCTTTGTTATTAGAAGTGATGGATATGTTAACTTCAGATTTATAACTAATTTTAAAAGATGAAGTCTAGAAAACACCTTATTCAGTTTACTAACAAATTTCAGGGCTTTAAACTAAACATCATGCAGCTGCTTCAAAAAAAAAAAAAAAATCCAGATAGAACCTTTAGTTTTACTCCTAGCATGCTAAACTTGTATCAGTTAACCTAAACTAAGTAAAAACATTTGCTTCATGAACTCAGGGTTCCCAAACTGATACTGTTGATAGATTCTCAGTCCAATTTAATTTTACTTCTTCATCCAAACTGCCACTGTCGGAGTATCTTAACTGTTCTATTTGAGATGTCTAAAACAGGCAAACAATACAAGAAATATCTGGTTCCTATTACTGCCACAGAACCACCACCCTCCCTAAGCTAAGAGGGTTTGTGATGCCAAAAAGCTAATTAGGTCAGTGTGTCAATTTAAATTGTACAGGAGATAAGCATTAAATGTTTACTAAATTTAACTTGTCTGTTTCTGGATCTGGAATGTCTGTTTGCTAGGATAGAGCAGGAGCAGAGCCACTGGGCTTTAAATTAATCAAAACCAGTATACTGAAATGCATGCAGAAAATGAAGTGGCAGTCAGAATTACAGTATGTATTGTATTATCTAAATTATAAGGCCAAGAAAAAGCTGAAGAAGGGGATGGCTTTCAGAATGGATGTTCTGCAAGCTTTTAGGTGGGTTATTCTGGCTGAAATTTGGAGCAACTGCCTAGATAAATCATCAAAAAAGTCATGTGAAGGAACATTTTTGAAGTGCGTGAAACATGAATTCACAGATGTTACTTAGGTACCTTCAGCTGTGTCTAAATTATGGGACGTGGGGGCACTTTCTAGGTCCTGGGTCTAGGCGCATGCCCCAAAGGCATCTTTGTCCTGCTTAGGCTTTAACGTGCACCATCCCTTTTCCCTAGGCCATATGCTTACTTCCATGGGAAAAATCTGGGTGCACACCCCAGAAGGCAGCACTGCAAGCTTCTGGCAGGAACTGAGCTGTGAAATCAGGAGAGCAGGATATGCTGTAGAGCATACCTGGCCCAGAGCCTAGATAACATCCTCTTTGCAACTGGGATTCACAGCCTGAAGTGGTTTTAGGTTTTCAGGTTATCATTATGTGCACAGGGCACCAGCTCACCTTTCTTCTAAGAGAAGTTATGCACTCCTCCTGCAACATAGGGATTAGAGCACTCCCTCATAAAGTGAGATCTGGATTAATAATATTCATCCTTAAGATTATTCTTATTCTTATACAATCACTGACTTGTCCACCATTATTTTTTGCTTTTGGGGGAGGTAAGTTTGACACTTAACAGTGACTTGCTTTTCCTCCCCAGTATGGCTGAAGTCGGATGAGTCCATTGAGGGGAAAGTGACTCTACTAGGAACCTTCTGGCTCATGAGATTGTAAGGGGAGGTCATGGACAACCCGTTTCCTTCACTGCAGCCTGTAATATCTTGGGATGTGACAAATTTATGCTTTCACTGTTGGCTCAGGTTGCAGAACATTCTTGTGACAAAGCTGGTCATCTTCTGGGGAGAGAACAGAGGACAACTTGTGAGAAATAGGCTGGAAAGGAAATGTATCTCAAAACCAGCTAAGTTTAGTTGTAAAAGCTTGACAGAATCAGTAAGAACAGCAGTTGATATGTTTTTCCTGCACTAAATAAATGGATTTATTTTCTGGTACTAAAAACTGTGTATGAGCTTATTTTTAGATGGCATTGTGCAGTTTATGCTCACTCAAACAATAAGCACTGGTGAGTTGATTTAAAAATATGGTTGGAGTAAAAATAGATGGTTTTCTCTGTACTCTTTCAGCTTCTTGGGACTGGATGTTTCTTAAAGTACTGGTGTGAAAGTAAACACTGCCAAAATGAAGAGGACAGCAAATACCATCTCTGTTCCATGTGAGCTAATAACCTTCCCAAGGTGGACTCTCTGTTATGTTTTCTTCCAAAATATGTTCCAGACTGTGTAGTCTTTCAAGACTTGTAATCAAACAGAAGCTGCTGAAATAGCAGCATCCAATATCAACTTCCTTCTTTGAAGAGCTGTTGTCACTTATTGTCACACATACTGTCACACTCTTTCTGTATAATCCTTACTTCTGTTAGTCAATACCTAGTGTGCAAGTAGGTACCCTTTTGTTCCAGGTGTCTACAGAACAGAAAGGGAACTGATGGTAAGAAAGAAGTCAACTTTAGCTGTTGTTGTTTAATATGACTACCAGGAATGTATCCCCCAGACATGATAACAATATCTACCATCAAAGACTGCAATCTCTGTTTGCCTCCTGTGGCCTTTCAGAAATTAACAGTGTGGGCCTCACTTGATCTGTTAGGAGTTTGCACAGCTAACACCATCAGCAGAACTTGGAAATACGGCATCCTTCCCATGCCATGGCCTCTCTGAAGAATGTCCCCCAAAAATTTAAAAAAAAAAGGCAGCAAAGTAAGAGAATATGGAGCCACGTACAGGCACCTGGACAGGTTTAATGGCCAGGCCATCAATCAAAGCTCCAGATCAGTTTCCTGGGCTATCCCACCCACAGGTTTGATTGAACAGGGCAAAATAACTACAAAAGCTAGATGTAATGGAAATGGTCATGCAACAAACAAAAGTGGCAGCAACAGCAAAAAATATACTTTCCAAGCAAAACTCTCTGAACCAAGCTTCTATGTTGGAAATACAACTCAGAGACAGGAGGTTAGGGAAAAACCACCTGTTTGAGAACAGCAGCCCTCTGTTCCTCAAGGCTTGCTCCTGGCCATGCTGTGGTGCTCAAGCTCCAGTCTGCCCAGGCAGCTGCTGGCAGCTGCAGCCACCAGCTGTATCCAAGAGGATCCTGAGAACGGACCCAACTCAGAAGCCGTGAAAACAGTACCCTGAAGACATGAAGCAATTGGTCTGCATGTCATCAAGCTCCAGGGAGAATAAGTACCGAATAAAGGGAAGAATAATCTCTTCTCTTGTCTTTTGACTCACTTTATCTATCCTGTTCTCCATATTAGATCTCTCTCTTCTCCTGTGATTAATTCTCAGTGTGGTATTTTTAATAGTTGTATATTTCATTTGCATTTGATACTTAAAGAGGGAAGAAGGATAAAAGGATGAAACTCCTAGAATTAGTGCACATTGACCCCGAACCTTAAACAGTGGTATTACCCCTCTGTAAGCCTCTCCTCTGTCAAGTAACTAGACGCAGGAAATAAATATTAGTGTCTTAACAGCTGTCCTGGAGACTACATCTTTATTACTACTCTTCTTGAACAGAGTAAACTAAATAAAGTTAAATGAAGTTATCAGACATGATCTCATATTCAAAGAACCAATGTCACTAAAATAACATTCTAAATTCAACAGTCTAATGTAATTATTAAAGTGGAATGTGATCTGTTTAGTACTGTATTGATTTAAGCCACTCTCTCTTAATTTGTAGCAGCAGTGCCACTGCTGGCATTGGGTTAGCCCTGCTGGTATCATTACATCTTGGACAATATTTACAATATAGTAGTGAATAATGTTAATGACCAAAATTTATCATATAGAGTTTAAGATTTTCAGTGATGTATTTAAACCTAACGTTAAAAGGGGAGGGCTTGTACTTACAGGAATAAAAGATGAAAAGTAACAAGAAACTAGAAAGCATAAGACGCTTCTTTTGCCTCTCTAGGAAAAGAAAAAGAAGTGACTTCTCATGTTGCTTTCTGTGTAGGTTGATGCTGGAGGTGAAGGGGGAGTTCTCAAAAAAGGAGTGTGAGATGTGGTGGCACTTTTCCTTTGTCCCTACAATAGTGTCCTTCTTCTCCCCAGCCTGTGATGTTGAGCCTTCCTGCTTCCTATGCTCTCCCACCTTTTATTCCTTCTCAGTGGCCCCATTCTTTCTCATTTTTCACTTTCTTCAGTGCTGACCTCACAACCTCAATCTCTCATTTTTACATAGCTCTTTTCACCACCACATCTCAGTCTCCTGAAAGCACACACACACCCCCACGCATGCACACACACTCCCATGCACCCATATCCCCAGGAACGCTCTTTGACTTCTTAACTCTTCTACCGTGAGTTTGTATCCATCATATATGAATAGAATGCATACATATATCTGTATATAAATGACTCTATATGCAACTTGTGAATGCTGGATCTGGGACGATGAATGTATCTTTTTTTAAATATGTCTGTGAAATCGTGCGTATCCAGGCTTGCCAATAAGCTGTGCCAAGCATGTTCCACGCTAGCCTGGTTAGGCAGTCGCTGAACTAAATGATCGTACTATGAGCAGAGCAGCTGATACACTCGAGTAGCTGAAGCCAGGGCCTAGCCTGTCTGCAGACAAAAGGCTGGAAGAATAAAGGAACAGAGGTGACAAAAACTGACAAAAGGCCCCTTTGAGGAAGGCATTTAAATGCATTTTATGGTCGGTAAAGAAAGAAATCTCCTTCCACTGTGGCGTGCTTCGTCCCATCCTAAGATGGCTGTTTAAAGCGGCACCCTGCCTGAGCTGACACACTTCTGACGTGCTCCAAGCTCTCATCCCAAAATGTCAGTCTTGCAGGGCACTAAGAACTAAGCCAGACATTTGGGGCACTGCCCAATTACACTTACAGATACATTTTTAGGTGTGAATTTATCATAACTGTGTCAGCTCTGCTGCATGTGTGTCATGAGTAATACAGTATTTGGCACTACCTCTAAGGCTTGTTCCTGCAGCAATGTTATTGAGAATGCACTTTTTTATTTTTTAAACAGTAATTTATTGATTCCCTGTTGATTTGGTAGAGAGAAAAAAGAGAACAAGGCGGGGAAGCTTTCTAAGTGTGAATTCCCATGCTCAAAAAAGAGAGGGAAAATAGCAAAAGAAATCCCATGCATAGTACAGTCAACCTTTAAACCCCACTTGTGATTTTTTTCCAGTTGTAGAGCAAGCAGTACTGGTTTACTTGCATTTGCTCTTCTTATGCAGTGGAAAAAAACTCTCTTCTTCCTTATATCACATGTTCACGTGAAATGTTTAGTTTAGTGCTGAAAAGATTGTGGGTCAGCAGAGGGAGCTCCAAAATCTGATTTTTTTGTGGGGGTGACAGATGGTGCTTTTCTTTGAAATAGATGATCTCTAGTAGAATCCTGTTTGTTAACGTATAAATCGTTTGATGAATTTCATTCCCTTCTGTTAGGAATTCCTGTCTTTCTCACAATCTTCAACACTAAAATTATATCAGAATTTGTCTATGCATTAGGGTATTTTTGAGGCTGTCCTAACATTTTAAAACAATTTTTATATGTTTAAGTTAATTTCAACTTAAATTTTAATGCAGCGGTTGGCATATTTTTTTCATAGCATTTATTTAAAATACTGCTGTTCAGCTTTCCTAGAAAAAAAAAAAATCATAGCATAGGAATTATTTATGTGCATTTTCCTAAATTTCCACATGCAAACTCTTTCGGCTCAGCAAATGAGCAAAGTTTTTTCCATTATATATAACATATATCTATAAATGGCCATGTGTTTCATCTCTGGTCAAGTCAGCCAGTCCCAGGTGAAGCAGATTATATGAGTTTTAAGCCCTCACCTTTACCATCAGCACCTGCTCTTCCCTCATTGTTCAAATTCATTAAAGAATGGCTGCAGATCCTGATGCCACTTTGTTGCTTCTGATAATATTTTACTACTAATCTAACAGGTATTCATCTAATTTGAGGTGTGAAGGGTGATGTGCATATGCTATTGCCCTCCCAAATGACATCTAGTAAGTATGCTTTATTTGAGTTAACATGAAAAAAATCACTGCCTGTCTCTTGTTCACAGTACTTAAACCTTTGTTTCTGTGGAGAAGTGGAACCTAGCCTTCACTGGCCAGTGGCAGAGATGCTGAGCAAGTGAAGTGTTGAAAGCAAAACCATGCTTAGCTCTCCCTTTTGGCTTCCTTTTAATTTTAAATTTCCTGAGGCTCAAAAGCCTCAGGAACTTGTAACAAGCCGTGTCTGCTGCCCTCCACTTTTATTCTTACAATGAAGACAGAAAACATATGGCATTTAGCTCCTGGTCATGTCATGCCACTAAAATATACAGTCTACTGGGGCTTTTTCTTTTTCTCTGGCTTGGAGGAGAAAGAGACATAATGGGAGCAAGCTTCAGAGGAATAGCTGTGCAGTCCTTTAGCAGCTGCTCTGTGTGCACAAGGGGTCCAGACAGTTGTGTGTGGGATGAACGCCCTTCTGAAACAGTGTGGTATTGCCCTTGATGTAACTCCTTGTTCTGCCAAAGAATTAATGTCATGATGTACTCCCTCCCATCTCTGCTCATGCTATGGCAGCCCCCAGATGCAGGAGAGTGTGTCATTGTTCATTTTGTGGACAAGAAGGCAGTAAAGTTTGTTTGCTGCTGTCTGCTTGATTTCTGTGTACTCTGCTCTACAGACAAAAGAGAGCTGGAAGCCATTTGTGTAATTTGGAGCTTCCTGACACCAACTCCTGGGTGTGTTGTGGCTGCGTTGGGCCCAAATAATCAGAAAGCAGGATCTGGCTCCACAATCTGTTTTGTTCCCTTCTTCCCCTCCTCTTTTTGATCTGCTTCCAAGAGCTTCCTCTGGAGCCAGTGATGATGGCTGGGCACCTTAGATATCTGAAAAGCAAGCCACTAATTTAGGTGCAAAAATAGTGCTTTAGGCTTATTTTTCAAGAAGTTTACTGATGCCTGGGCATGCAAATATTGAAACATTATTTGTCACGTTGCAAAGAATAGTTACTAAACAGTTAGGTTCAGATTTATTTGTGCATTTTAAATGTGTTAAAGTTGCGTCACAAACTATTGCTTATAAATATGGTACTTTCCCAAGTCAGCCCGTCTCACAGAGGATGGAGAAGCAAAACTTCCATGTGATACCTTCAGCTCAAAACCTGCTCACCTCCCAGCTCCTCTCCCTCTGGCATGGTGCCAAGCAGAGGTAGGAGATCAGATTAATTCCTGGAAATCCCTGCACTCTCAAACCACAGCTGAATTTCCTCTTCAAGCACTTTTCAGCAAGGCTAATTTCAGGGATCGGTTCCTCAAGTTCATTCTGTCTTATGTCATGCCTGCTGAAAGGAATATTCTCTTTCTTAAAAATCAAGGTGTTCTTAAGATCATTTTTTTCTGTAAGTTTTTCCTCTCTCCTGCTTCCACCATCCAGAGTCTAACGACAAAGATCAGTGTTAAACAGGTAAATGTGTTCACTGCATTAAGCGTCTGCTTTCTCCGTCTCTTGTTCCTCTTTTTCAGCAGTTCAGAACTCTCTGCCTGATTCTTACTTGATTTGCAGCTGTGTAACCTCCAGTGCTGCTACCCTCCAACGCGCTGCATCCGAAATACATACTCCAACAAGCTTGACCTCCGAGCATGAGATCTGAGAGAGAAACAAACAGAAGAAACCCCGTTTTTGATCTGGCTCCTCTTCTTTTACATTCCCACGGCCTGACCTCAGTGTGTGACAAATGCGGGCTTCACGCTCGGCCCACGCAGGCAGAATGGGAGCCCTGTGTCTCCAAATGCCATCGCGCCTCTGCGCGCAGCCCCGGCCTGCTCCCCCGGTCCCCGATGGCTTCCGCTGCCCTGGCTGGGTGCTGCCGCCGCCCCCGCCTCAGAGAGTGGCTGGAGCGAGGGAAATACCGGGAGATGCGTGTCCAGTTGCCTCCGCAAAGGAAGGCGCCTTCGAGATTTTAAACAAATCACCTGTCTTCAGCTCTCTGTCTTATAGATGATCCTCTGGGTGTTCCATCCCCTGAGGAGGATGGAAGGGCGAGCAGCCAGTTTGCCCAGTTCCCATGGGTCAAAATGGCCACCATCTTAGGCCAACACCTGTGAAGCTGGTACCCACAAAATGGCCGCCATCTTAGGCCAACACCTGTGAAGCTGGTACCCACAAAATGGCCGCCATCTTAGGCCAACACCTGTGAAGCTGGTACCCACAAAATGGCCGCCATCTTAGGCCAACACCTGTGAAGCTGGTACCCACAAAATGGCCGCCATCTTAGGCCAACACCTGTGAAGCTGGGACCCACAAAATGGCCCCTCCAGCGCCCTGCAGTGCCTGGCTGTGAGTCTCCTCCTCACAAAGGTGGCTGCCATCTCCCAGCAGTGAGGCAAGGCTGTGCATGCCTGTGTACTGGCTGTCAGCTGGAGGGCTGCCTGGGTTCTGGGGCGCGAGGAGCAGAAGAAAACCAGTGCAAGGCAGGGAGGAGGAGGCCGAGTTGGCAGGGAATGGACAGGAAGGCTGAACGGCTGCGGAGGTACGTGCTGGCTTGTGTTAGCGGGCAGAGATCCCTGTGGCAAGAATCACTGTCTGTAGGATATCAGGGCAGCAGGAAATTTAATTCAGATTGACACTGGTGTTCCATATACTTCAGATGGAGTATTTTCTGATTTTTTTTTTTCCCCCTATTTCCTTTTTTTTTTTTTTTTTCCGTGCACACCCTCTTACTCTGGAAACATGTATTTTAAAAGCTTTCAGCAACCCACAGAGCATTGCACTTATGTGCATCAGGCCTTTCAGTGGAGAAGTGATTGCCCTTCCTGAGGGGAAATGAGTTGTGCCTGTGGCATTGGTGCTGGTATCATCAAATCCTAATTGAATTGTACAGCTTTTTCCAACAGAAATCAAAAGGTAGATTCAAAACTGAGCTGACCCTTAATAAATGCAATTAGGCACATAGTTTTTCTATTATTGTTCTCACTGGTTTTAAGCACTAAGTCCAAGAAGCCCAAAGCTTCATAGATGTTGAGGTTTTCAAAATGTGCATGTCAATAGTTATGATACTGAGGCCATTTTCTTTGTGGTGAAGCTCCTTCTGAATTCAGTCAGTTTTGGATCCAGTCTGCAATGCGTATGTTAGCAATAAAACCAGGAGAATGAGAGAACTGTATTTTAGCCATACTTATTTGTGGTCTGGAGAAGCACAGAAAGCTGACAATTCAGAAATATTTCAGGTTGTTTATTTGGTTTGCATATAACTTTTTACAGCTTATAGGACTATGCTATTGCACATGGCGATAAAAAACACATGCACTACAACCTTGGTACATCTTTCCAACAAGCAGCATCACCTAATATCACAGAGAGGGAATCTGCCCTTCGTTAAACATGTCTGGGTTTAACAAAACCAGCTGGGGGGACACCTGCCATATCCCTGGAAGGAATGGGGGAACGGGGCACGGTGTCTCTGCTGGGCTCATCATTATGAGGAGTCTTTGCTGTAACAAACATGTTAACATCCTCACCCCAGGATCCACTAGGGACTGTTCCCCAAAATTATCCCATTTACCTCTTCCAGTTCCTTCTCATTTCCAAATCCTCTCACAAACTAGGCAGCCATGGTTATTAGTTTTCGTTTCTAATACAGGTTCTCCTTTGGTTGTTTGACATGGCTTATGTGTGACACTATTAGAAATGTTCATGGCTCAGTGTTTCCAAATGAAAGAAGCCCTTTACTTATTTATGTGAGATGCAGACCACTGCTATTTTTCTCAGGCAAGGCCTAAGGACCCATCGGGGTAAGCAGCTAAAACTGATAAAGTGGGGTGGCCCCAGAAAGCCTTTTAAAAGGCTTTAGAAGGCCACTACCAATAGGCTACATATATACTAGAAAGTAGAACAGGACCAGGGCACTGGTCTGCAATCATGCGTCTTGTTTCATTGTTACAGTCCTGTGCTCCATGGCACAGATTTGGTCTATGCCAGCTAGCAGTATTGCAGGAAACAAAAAGGATTGAACGCCACAGGCCTTTCCTAATGGGTGGTTCAGATATGACCATCATGTCTAGAGGCGAAGGGGAACAGTTTAGCTTTGTGTACATGTGCCAGGCCACATTGCATTGCTTCAGGCTACAGAAAAATGTCTAGCCTGTTTTATTTAGCAGAATGGACGTAGCTTTACAGGTTCATCCTTAGTGCTGCCACTGATTTTACAGAATAGCATCAGTCTGGGGCTCTGCACATCTATGATGCTGACCCCAGGCTGCTGGCAACTTTTAATGTCAGATTAGATGTGTCTGCAGAAGATACAGTCACAGCAATGCCTGTGGTGTGGACTTAGCCTGCGAGTAATCTTAAAAAAGTAACTTTATTTTTTTCTGCATTATTTTTCTTTATTTTAAATGTCCTTGGAACAGTAATTTCCTTGGTAGCACTGTATTGTAATTCAGTCAGGCTGGTGAAGAGATTCTCTGGGTAAGAACAGCAAGTCTGCAGACAACGATGCAGCCTCCACCTTTTGTTCTAGACAGATCTGCCAGAAATCAGTCAGTTTGTTCTTGCTTCTTCCTGTAGCTTTACCAAAAATCAGAGAAATCTGTTAAATAGTTTATACTAGTAAAAAACTGTTAACTACTCACTCGTCTTTTCACTAGTAGTGAAGGAAAAATACCTTTCCTAACTGAGCTGCTGCAGAGACAAGGGTAGTCACATTGGAGTCTCCCTGGTTCACAATATTGAGATTTCTGGTTTGTGAAATATAGCTAGGTTAACACTCAGCTTTATTAAACTCCCTTCAGGGCCTTATAGGAAAGGTTTTAGAAACTGTTATATCAGTGTTATTGTGAATAAGATTTTATTGTATGCCTCAGGAGAGACAAGGACGGTTGATTTTAAAAAATATACGAACAGGGCATGAATCTCTCAGACCCTGTTGACCGGTGGGTTATTCCCTGGGAGAGAGGTGTCCAAGTAGCACTCTTTGGCAGAGTGGTGTTTCCCTGCAGAGTTCTGGGCTCCACCTCCTGCAATGCCACTGCATTCAGGGCTGCCGGTCACATGGCTGTGGCCCTTGTTGGAGTCCTCAGCAGTGATAAAAGAGGTTTAAGAGGGAGGTTTTCAGCCTTGCCCGGCCGCGTTCCTTGGCACACGTCCCTTCCTCCTGGGGAAGGGCAGCCAACTGGATCCCCAACAAAAGCACCACTTACGGAGTGGCTTATAGGAGTGCTGAAGAGAAGGACAGCTTTTAGCAGATGTGCTGGGAGAGACCGAAGAAAACAAGCCAGAATTTCTGTACGCTTTCTTTTCTTGTTTTAACTGCTTGCAGGTATGCAGGTTTTAGGGGAGAATGAAGGGACATGGAAGGGTCAGGACAGATACGCATTAAAGCAGTGATAGAGGGTCTGACCAAAGACCTATCTAGCCCAGGTTTTGCGTATCACTGAGCTGAACAAGGCCATTACAGAATGAGTAGATGCTGCAGGAAACTGGAAAACAGCGAGGGGGGAAAATGTTGCAAGACATCAACAAGAGCAAGGTCCTGAGGCAGTAGTAAGAGGTCTCTAGCAGGCAGAGACAAAGGCTAAGATGCTGGGGGAGGACTGGAAAGGGCAGGACCCTGAAATGGATGCTGCTTAGTTCAGGAGAGAGTCCTGCTGTGGCAGGAAGCAAATGAACTGGAGGTACTGCCCTAGCGAGAAGCAGATGAGAGGTTCTTGAGTTCTCAAACAATGGACTGGACCAAGTGTGAGTCCTGGAGCAAAGGCTCCATCAGATGCTGAATATGCCTAAGACCAATAAGGAAATGCAGCAGAAGGTCAGAGAGGAAGTGCCAAGCATCCCTGGCATGGTGCAGCCAGCTCCAAGGAGCTCCAGGGCACACAGAATTACTTGGAACTGCAGCCTGCTAGTGGCTGAAATGCATGAGGGAGTCAATGGCAGGTGTAAAATCCTGCTGATTGTTTAATTATTTATTTAGCAAAGATAGGTTGGAAAAAAGGGAATAAGTAGCTGCTGATGGAAGACCATGGCAGCAGGTCACGTGTATATGATACTTCTCCCTAGTGGTCCCCAGCCTTCCTACTTATTTGATAACCTTCTGCAGATTTGCCATCCACTAATTTGTCCCTGAACACGTGTAGACACAAAAAGAGGGAAGGGCACCCAACGGTAATGTGGAACTGGTGGCATCAGGAGTTAGAGATGGCTACAGGAGTGGGAGGAGCAGGATGTGAAGGTGATTAGGATGATGAGATTTGAATACCTGAGAGCCTTGGTCACCATCAGCAACAGTGAGAGTACATCATGTGCTGGCTGAGGGGATCCATCAGATCTTTGACTGAAGGTCCTTGTGACATGCATGTGCATTAGAAAAGAGATGCTGTAACTGTATTGCATGCACATGCAGCCATGCTGCGCAGGTGGGGAAGTTCTAACACTAGACAGCACACCAAGCACAACAACTTACTTGTTTAGGGTTAAATGCCATCATTTAAGCTTACCTCATTGATTTTGAGGCGTGGGCCTGACTCGTGCCAGCAATAGTCTGCTGGAAAGTCAGAGTGGAGTAGAAATGAAACTGCATTTGCCTGCTTTTTATTTCTTGCCCAAGCAAAGTAATGTGAGAATGATTATGGGGAGGTGAAGGTGGGAATCAGGACTTCCAGCCCCATACTCTTGTAGCGTTGGTAGGAATGAATAATTAGATAGTATTCATGATAAAACCATAGACCTGCTTTTGGCAACAATATCTTTGAAAGCTTTTTTTAATATAGACTCTGTGTTGGCCTTGTTAATCACTGCCTTTTAGAAATCCCTTGCATTTGGAATCTCTGCAAGAAATATAATTGCTCTTGTGATTAAAAGAAACTTTGGACCGTGGATAAGAAACATGATGTGTGGAAAGAAATTCTACCTAATATTTTTTGGCATTTATTTGTAATGGCATAATGACCATCTGCTTCCCAGAACCTGTAAAAAAGATTTCTGTGCACCTGTTTTTATTGCAACGAAGGTCAATATGTTGCCTTTCCTGTTATCACAGCATCGGGCTCTGTTATCTGTTACTACTGCAAACTGATTTGTTCCTAATAATAGAAAATAGGTCATAAATGAATGTCCTAGTTTTTTGCTGAATTGGGCCCCCAAAAAGTGGAGCAGATTTAAAGATACACATGAGGTTTATATACTGCAGGGAAAGATGGTGATTATTATTTTTTAGACCAAAGCCTTCTTAAAGTGCTTGTGAGCATGTGAAGTTTTTCAGTCCTACTAATAAAAGGCTAAAAATTATGTTTCCCCTTGTTTAAAGTAAGGAAACTAAGCAAAAAGTGGTACAAGTTTTAGGCTGATTGTATGGCTGTAGTCACCAGGCTGTCAGCAAGGCTTTACTTATTTCACAGACATCAAGACCTAACTGTCACACAGCAAAGTAGCAGCCTCAGAAGCCCAGTTGAATTTTTGTACATGAAGAAGCACTAAATTGTTCAAGGCTTTGCACTCTCTCACTGCTGACTCTGAATTGATGTGAAATAGCAGTCCACTGCTCAGCAAGGGTTTTGTTGAGCATTATCATAGTTTTTAATAAAGTGGAAATCTACTCTTTAGAAAATCAATAATGATAATTGTCAAGTGGCTACCCCAGTGTTTCAGGCTCTCCTTCTCCTGTGCTGATGCAGAGGCAAGGAAAGTAACAGGCAACGTGCAGCAGCTGAAGCCCAATCAAAGTGAGTATTTGTACATGGAGAAGTATCACTGTTAAGCAGAACAAATGTTTGTGCCCACCTTCATTTAAAATCACAGAGCAGGGACAACATTTCTGTTCCTCTCAGTGCCCACAGGCACAGAGTACAGTGGAGGTGTCTGTGAAGAGCCAGGAGGCTGCTGGGGTGCAGCTCTGTGTTGAAGTTCAGCACAAGGACCTTGCTGGTTTGGTACGGTCACTTTGAAAAGGGATCTGGGATGAATGGTTTCCTTTTCACAAGCCCCTTTACCTGCCCATATTTCACAGGCAGGTTTTTGAGGCCATTTGCATTACTCTGGAGCTGTGTCTTGCTCCTTGGTTTCCTTCCAAGTATGATTCTCTGAAAGCTCTTCACTAGATCACATTTGTAGGCTGTGAAATGCATGGTAGGTAGCAGGGAGAACAGGAAGTTTCAACGTAATTCCCAGAGGTTGTGTGCGGGTTTGAAACCAAAAACTGTTTTATGTTTGTTTTGGCCCACATAGCTGGAACCTAGTGCTGTGGAGTTATTAATGTTTAGCAAAACATACCAGTGGGTATGTACCCATGAACCTGCTGACTTCTTGTTACTGTATTTAAAGAGATGCTGTAGAAAATAAAACCTAGTTTATCCAGTGAGCTTTAACAGCACTGCATCTGTTCAGATGACGTGGTTTATAAGAATATGCTTTTTTTAGAGCTCCTGTTACTTTTCTGATTACTCCTTGGGCCGGGATACAGAATCCTTCATGCAAATATAGTCCATCTCCTACATTATCTGTGACTCGTTCATCTGTGAGGAGGAAAAGGAAGAGAAACAACTCCTCCACTGTGAATTTGCCCCTGTTCAGTACACTGAAGGTTTTTCTCTGTGGAGTCCTTCATGGAGTTACTTCCTGCAGTGCCGCAGAGGCTGCTCTCCAGCACAGGTGGAATTTTGTGTATGTCCCTTCATCCAATTTGGGCCTCTCTCCTTGCAAATGGTTATGGCTGCCTCACCTTCTTTTGACCTATACACTAACTTCTGGCTTTGGTCTGGAAATAATTCTACACCAGAAGGCAGGAGTCAGTATCATGCATGTGTTCAGTGATCAACTCTGTGGCCAGTGTGAGAAAAACAAGGTTGGGGGGAAAAAAAAAGGTACATTAGCCAACAATGAAAGCAGATCTCACTCTGATTTGTAATGAAATAATCTCTAGAAGTTCCCCCCATTCCCAGAATTAGAGGCTGAACTGTGTTCTAAAGCAGGAGGAGAACAAGATATCCTAACAATTGTTATGATGCTATGGTGATTTAGGGTCTGCCTGGAATTGCACAGTGCATTTCAGCAGTTTGTTCCCCTGGCAGAGTGGCAATGTTTTGTGCCTGTCAAATGGAATTTCTAAAACCTCATACTGGATTTAATTAACAACCTCACTGGCCAGCACCAGCTTCTGCGAAAGTGCTTCTCATGTGGGTCTTTGTCCTGGTTTTGGCTGGAATAGAGTTAATTTTCTTCCTAGTAGCTGCTACAGTGCTGTGTTTTGGATTTAGTGTGAGAACAATGTTGATAACACACTGATGTTTTAGTTGTTGCTAAGTAGTGCTTATCCTAAGTCAAGGATTTTTCAGTTTCCCATGCTCTGCCAGCAAGCAGGTGCACAAGAAGCTGGGAGGGAGCATGGCCAGGACCGCTGACCCAAACTAGCCAAAGGGATATTCCATACCATAGAACGTCATGCTCCGTATATAAACTGGGGGGAGTTGGCTGGGAGAGGCGGATCGCTGCTCAGGCATCGGTCAGCGGGTAGTGAGCAATTGCATTGTGCATCACTTGTCTTTTCTTGGGTCTAATTTCTCTCTTCTTGTTATATTCCTTTTCATTACAGTTATTATTATTGCTATTATATTTGCATTATTATTATGGTTATTATTATTATATTTTATTTTACTTTAGTTATGAAGCTGTTCTTATCTCAACCTACAAGTTTTACTTTTTTTCCCTGATTCTCCTCCCCATCCCACTGGGAAGGGGTAGGAGTGAGCGAGTGGCTGCGTGATGCCTAGTTGCTGGCTGGGGTTAAACTACGACAGTCTTGCAATTACATCTCAGTGTATCTGTAAACACCATGTACTGTGGAATGCTACTATTGTGTAGCTAATAGCTTGCCTTTTTAACTCCAGTACGTCTTGCTCTCATAACACAAGATAAGTTTAATGATAAAATAAAGATTGTTGAAGCAACATTTCAGGTCAGGTTTTTAGCTACTGGATTGGAATCAACCATCTACAAGAAAAACAGATATAAAACCCAATCCTTGTCTGCTTTAGCAACTAAACATTGTTTAGTTGCTTAGCTTTTCAATTTATTTTGTCACTTCTGAATGCATTGTTTTGTTTCACATGCCGACCCCTTTCTCTTGTACAATGGGACAAGAGAAATAAACTGACTTTTTTTACACCTCTAATCACTTCTAACAATTCTTTCAGTGATGATCCCATGAAACTGTACCCATTATGTATAATAACTTGCACTCATTGTGCTACTCTCTCGTGCATTTAGAGCTGGAAGCTCATACTAGAACCCACCAGCCCAGTTGGAATGACAGCAATGCATTATGGAAGGATGCATTTTCATGTTTCTTTCCCTCAGCTCAGCCCTATGCTAGTGCCCTGGAAACGTGTGGGAGATAATTGGTTTTTGGTAGGAGGTGGCTAGAAATTGTGTGTGTGTGTGGGGATTCTTTCATCTTCGCTGTACACTGAACAGATATAGACAGTAATTTGTATGGGTAGTTCAGACTACAAAAATATATGCCCTACCACAGCTTACTTTAAGGTTTTTACCTACAAATTGAAATCTGTCTTCCACTTAACTGCCTTTCAAAGTTATTAGCATTGTTCAGCTGGGGAAATAGCTAAATCGTAACTGAGACTGGTGGACATAAGAGACAAACAAAAGAAGTAATCAAGCTCTTTTTGGTAACTGATTACCCCAGGCATATAGCAAAGTTTGAATACATGCTGGGCTATGTCATCCAATGCTGGCTGAAGAAAATGTCTAATATTACTCTGATTCCTGCTGTGTAAAGGGCAACAGGACTTTTTATGTTCTGTGTAAATAAGCAGGATAGTGTCAAAAGGTAAATAAGCAGGACTGTGACAAAATACATTGTTATTACAATTAACGTAGGCATACCGAAGACATCTTAAAACTAACAGTTTGACAACTTACTGAGATTCTCAGGTAGATGTTGCAGCACACATTGGTTTCTGTACTTCCACAGCTGTCCTGCTAAGAGCATACAAGTATCTAGTTTAAAACCAGCTCTGTCATGGCCATGCAACTCGAACTTAGAATACACACACAGTGCTAGTTTCCCCAGATAACTAAAATGACCCACTAAACCTTCAAAACTAGCTTACAGGTTGGGGCAGAAAGGGGTTCCTGGCCATATGCATAATGACTGTGGGCTCTCTTCCTGCTCCCACCAAAAGTGGGAGCTCCATACCAGATTAACTAAGCCTTCCCTTAGCATTGCTATGTATTTTTAAGAAGAAAAGCCCCCATGGTGTAGCTTGCCAAAGTCATAGAATGTCACAGCCGCTTGTGGACCGGCAGGACACAACACTGATATGTCCCATCCTTTATTCCTATCGTGAGCCTGGGCCTGGGTCAGAGAGCTTGTCCTATCAGTTGCTCATGATTGTGAGACCCAATTTCCTCATGTGGATGCTCAGGGAATCCAGTCCAGAGGTGGACCCGGGCTGCAGCACTTCTGAGTATCTCCAGTACCACTCTCTCTGCTCTTCCAGTTCAGTGAGTCTAGCCTCGGAGCACACGTAATTTCTAAAAGTCATAAAATACTTGTTCATGGATGTGCAGGTAGCACCTGGCTTGCTATAAGGATACTTACTTTCTGTCTTTCTACCAGGGAATCTCTTAAACTACTGCAGGGGCTGTAGTTTGAGGACTTCAGTTTGCTTACAAAAAGCTGAGAGTGGGGGCTGGTGGTGTAGAAGTTACTATTTTTGCTCCAGGACAGGAAACCAAGCTTTTCTCTGATTCCATCCAGTTGGCCTTGCCGCTGTCCTCATCTTATTGCAGGCTTGTCTGAATAACCTCAGTTCTTGTCCTTGTTAGATATTTCCTCGTAGTTGCTGTCACCTGTTACAACTCAGGACATAGCCACAGTGGAAATGTCAGTGGAGGCAGAACACAGGCAGCTGCTGATATGTTATGTATAGGCTCATCTAGCTGTGCTCCAAGACCAGTGTTTCTGCCAGAGCTCCCACCAACGGATCTGAACAGCAGCATTAATTTGCACCACTGGCATGTGGTTTCTGTGGTGGCTTGAGTCCCCTCTTCTTTCTTTCTCTTTTGTTCATGTTCTCCCTTCATTTGTTCATACTTTTTTACTTGTTTCAGGTATGCCAGTGCAGTAATGATCTACATAAAAGAATTTTTAGACTGCGAGCTCCCCAAATGTTGGTGAAAGTTTTGCTGCAACATGCGTGTTTCAGTGAGACCCATCTGGGAGTTCGCTAACAAAAATGTATGGGTTATTAAAACACTCAGCTCAGTTTCCTGCATTTTACCTGTAGATCTTGCACTATTATAGCATCTTTTCTCCTCTCCAGCACTTTTTTCCTATGTTTAGGATGATAGCTGACAGCAAACTGTGCTTGGCTGATGAGTTGAAGGAGAGAATGAAAGAGCAGAATGGGAGTCATTTTTGTGGGTTCAGATTACTTACAGCACTTGCCTTGAATAATCTGGGCTCATAGATGCTTCCAATGTAACTCTTCTTGCTCTGTCCCACTAAATTGAACAGGAGAAAAAATGCAACTTCATAATGTAATTACTAATATGTGGTTGAGTCATTAAAGGATTTTAGTTGCAATACACTTTGCATCACTAGCATCTTCCTATCTGAGGAACAAAGTCTATTTATACAGCCTCATTTACAAAACCTGTGGATCGCAATAAATAGCACTCGTAAAGGAACTTTAAAGCTCTACACCAAATTTGGCTCCCATGTAAATATGTGTGAAACCTTCCAAAGTACCAGAGGATGGACTTCCCTACAAGCAAACCCTGTCCCTATAAGGCTGAATTTGGCCAGAGATTTCTGCATCTCTCAGCTCATTAGTTCAGGTTGCACAGAGCCTTTTGGAGATCACTTCAGTGAAGCGTGAGCAGCAGCAACCAACTCCATGCTCCAGTTTTACACAGCCACATAAAGCAGCAGGGGAGGCAAAGATGACAGATCACACTTGCTGTCACTTCAGTGAAAAGATTAGTATTAATGGATTAGGAATCCAATTAGCCACTCCTCTTTTAGCAAAAGCTGGTGTGTCAAAGGTTGCTGTCTCTCAAGAGAATAGTGGGGCGCAGATGGCTGAAAATCCTGACGTGCTTTGATGCAAAATAAGATTTTGGGCCCCTCATTTTGTTTCCGACTTTGGAGCTCCTGAGGAAAGCAACCCTGTCACTGCTTGGCTGGGCTCCTCCACACAGCCACTTCCATCTGTAGCCATCTTTCCACTTGAATCGAACAGATTTCATACCCAGATTGGTAGCTGTTTGCCAGACAGTGTTACGGGGCTGTCAACAAATGGACTGCAAATCACTTTTATATTTGTTTAAATGAAGTTTCTTCTCTTGTCTTTCACTCATCTTCAGTGAAGCTCAAGGTCAGCAGTTAGAGGCTTTTTAAAAAGAAAAAAAATAGTGTTTCTTTTCCACTTCGTGTCTGTTTGTAGGAATTTATTGGGTTTTTTTCAGATGCAGTTTAATGCTGGACTTATTTCAATATTGTATCCTTTATATAGCAGTGTTTCCTATTCATCTTTTCTGACAATTCACTTGTACCCTTTACTGAGGTATTCAGAAGGCTTTGTATATTTTTGTTAGACCAATATCGACTAGAAAATTTGCAGAATTCCTAGATATTAATCTGGCCTCTCCTGGGCTTCGAAGCAATTGCAGAGGGATTTGTCAGAGTAGATTAGTGCTTTAGTCCATCACACACAGTGCCTGTGGCATTTTGGTACTCCAGAAGATGATGGACGTCTCCCCACTGTAGATCAAGTCCCATTCCACAAAATGCCCAGTTCATTGCAGATTTTAATTCAGGTCTTAAGGGTGATCAGCAATGATATTTGATTGGTGGTGGGAAGGAAGAAGCTTGCTTTCCCCTTCCCTCTTTTTTTCCTCTTGCACATATTGCTCAGACACTACAGTCTTCGCAGAGTATCCACCTAGTTTTGTCAGCTGTTGCCAAAGCACTTTGAATCATGGCTTGTGTGACATTACTGATATATTGGGGTATAGGAAGTAATCTAGAGAAATCTAGATGAGTCCTTTTTAATGCCTCTAGTCCTCCTCTACAGAGAAGGAAATTTGTGGCGTTTTCCAGGAGTTCAGGAGGGAATTGGTAGGCATATCACAATAGCACTTCACAGGAAAAAAACATCCCAAACTTACCATGGAAGGTGACCAAATATTTACTGTTACTTTAACCTCAGATCCAGGTATGAAATAGGGTCTCTAGCACCGTCCTTGATGACTCAGCTGACACCAGCTCACCAAGGAGATCAGCTTTCAGATTCTCTGATTGACCTTTTTTATACACAACTTTTTGCTTGCTGAAGAATTTAGTATGATGTATAATTCAGTCTTCATCTGAGAGCAAGGATGAATAAATTGTAGACTGAATAGGGAAGGGTAGGCATAACTAAATATTCTTTAAAATATCTCTAGAGTAGAACTTTAGTTTAATTCACACACAAACCCTTTTCTGAAAAGAATGGAGGGACCAGCATTTCCATGGGCTTTTTGTATAGCTTGTTGCAAGTGGTTGCTTCTTGAAAGCATTTTTTGCCAATTATTTTGCCAATTGAGAAGCAAGGGCATTTCTATTAAGGTAAAAGGGAAACCCCAAACAGTGTTTCAGTAGACTGGTTAGCTTGGTTCCTCACCCGCTAGTACAAATTACCTTCAGGCCTTTATCACATCCCATCCCCATCTGCTGAGCCCTGCTCATGGCATAGTGCCAGTCAAGCTCCAGGAGCCTCAAGTGCCCTTGAGACAGCTTCTCTCCTGTCCCCTCTTCCTAGCTCCTCTTTGCCCACGTAGCCCGGGGCCACCTTGCTCATGTCAGGACTCAGCCCTCAGCACACACAGGGCTCTGGGGCAGCTGTGGCACATCTGGTAGCTGGTCAGTCAAGAGGTGTAACTGGCCGCTCAGTGGGGCAGAGCCGCAGGCTGCCCCTTCTCCAGCACCCAGCAGCGAAGCTGTTACTGTCCTCACTATCTTTTGCCACCTCTCTCTGTGTTCAGCTCCGTTACCCCGGGTGTAAAAGGGAAGAGCCCAGGGAATCTCTGCAGAAAGTGGCCAGGAGGAGGTCTGTGTGGATGATGCTTTCTCTACAGGCTTGGTACTCCCAGACACCAGGGGTTGGGGAAAAAGTTGAGCCCTCCATCCTGGTTATAGCTATGTTGCTTGTGCAAGTCGGCTGGACAACCTTCTCCACCAGAAGATGGAAGGAGAGAGTTCTTGAACCTCTAGGCTTTCAGGCTTGCATGAAAAATGAAAATAACAGTTATGTACCTCACAGCAGGACTTTTAAGGCAGAATCCATTATTTTTGACACAGAATGAGTCAAACTATTTTGGTTTAACTAGAAACCAGCACCATTAAAAATAAGATGTAAAGCAGCTGACAGAGCAAAGCCAAACTTCCAATTCAAAGGAGCAGACTCATTTCAACAACTCAGATGGCCCTAGCAATGTGAATAAAGCTCTAGTAAACATCCATAATTTATCAGAATACCTTCCTAACCTTTGGAGGCTTACCTCCTTAGTGGATAACTGATATTTTTATTGTAACTATTTATTGTAATTATGATAGGACAGGGGAACTTCAAGAAAAGCATGTGGTACAGAATGTTTGTATGTTGTAGGACAGTGTATGATTGACTTTTTGTTTAGCCTGAATGAAAGACAACGTCAGAGGGCACTGTTCTTGGGAGCAGTAACAGCACCTTTATTCTCTTTCCATTTTCTCAGTCTCTGAAGAAGAACATAAAGCATTGAAAACTGAATCTTCTGAATGTCTCATTTGTTCTGAGCTTTGTTTGACTGTACTATAATGAAAGGTTTAAGAATTACATAGGTCTGATCAGTCCGTTTCCTGTACCTGATATGAATACTGACATTGTCTTTTGTGGAAGCAGTTGCAGGCTGCTGTTGGTCTCCCTCAAAATGCAATAAATTTAATGCCATTAAAAAGAGAGATATGTTAATTAAAATGGGATCCATTTTCTAAATACCAGCCACCCAGGTACTCCAGAAAGATCTATGACTATGAAAGTGCTACAGAGCAGAATGGATCCACACAAGCTGTGCTACCTGAAGCTTCCTAGGCCCTGATCATCAGTACCCGGAGACCTAACAATGTCTTTTTCCTGATGGTCATGACAAAAGACAGTTCATCAGATTGTAAAATTGGCAGAAAAATAAATCTTCACAATGCTTGGAAACATGTAAACAGCCCCTCAAAGGTAGTTAAAAATGAAAAGCAATAAACAAAATAAGTTAGGATAAAAGACAATATTTTATACCATTTTCTATTTTACTGTTTTGGTTATATAAACTGTGCTGTAAATTGGACAAATTCTACATTGAACAGCCAGCATATCCTTCTTACGGTCTCTAAAATTGATATAATTATATATTCTTGTAATTATAATTCAATATCTGTTAGCTTGTTACACTGTCTTTGGACAACCCAGACAAGAAATAAATAATGTATATTTCAAGCCTAATTTAATTTTCAGTGATTAAAAAGTAATTAACACCAGTTCAGGCAATCTGCACGATCAGGTTTCTTGCCATCACTTTAGTTTTCTTGGAACTGAGAAAGCTAACAGCTTTTTAAATTAAACAAAACAAATGTTGTTTTGGTCTTTCCAGACTGTTCACGGTAAATCCCGCTATCCTCATGCCTGTAAGTAGTTGTAATAGTTTCAGTGAAATCCCTCACTTAGTATTTAAGTGGAAATGAAACACAGGCCTTGAGCTGCAAGGGTAAGTCCGAAGGAGTCTGTTTCAGAATCGTTGCTGGGTCTGGCAGAGCAGGTAATCCCGCCAGCCGTGCTGCTGCACCACTGCAGTCCCATGCTCTGCATGGGGTCGTGGGCTCCTCCTGGGTAGAGCCCAGCAGCTGCAAGACCCAGACACACAAGCTCAAAATTGATATTTTTGCCCTTTTTACAAGCAGAGCATTTGGTTTCTGGTTTATCTTTTTGATTGCTTTCTTGTCTGGCTCCAGTGCTTCCTACTTTCAAAGACATGGGTTATGATGACCAGTTTTCTTTGATGTATGTCTCCTTCCTTCCTCCTTTTCTCTTTCTTCCTCTCTCTCTTTCTCTCTGTTTTTCTGTTTAGGCTATCTGTGATTGCAACCAAGCTTCTGCTTACAATGCTTGCGTTAAGTCACCCTGCTACCCCACGCATCACTCCAATTTACTGCAAAAGCTGAATTCTGACTTTAAAGTGTGCCTTTGATTCTAGCAGGCTTAATGTGCTTCTCATATATACGGGAGGGGAGTTCCGTGGCTGCCCCAGCAGCCTCGTACCCTGAAATCCCCAGGGCAGCAAGCAGTGTCCTGCAGAGCCCTTTCACGCTAGAGAGTGACAACATAGACCACGAGAGCAGAACTGGGCAATTGCTACCAGACCCTCTGGAGATAATTTTTTTTCATTTTGTGTCATACAGATTTAACTGTTTTCTATAGCACACAGTTGGTACATTTTAAGCAGCTGATACATTTTCTAAAAGAGTCAGTGCTGTTTGTCATTGTCATAATGTGTATACTTGTTGAGTGTTGGATCAGTACTAAAGTAGGTTATTGCAGCTTATCTTTTCAGAACATTTGGAAGCATTAATATTTATCTATCTATTACTGTGTCTATATGTAATTAATTGGTTTTGTCCGTTTTTTTAAATTTATCAGTTGTTCTGTAAAGGTCTAAAAGGGAATAAACAGTATAGTAATACAAAGACATCATTAAAGAGGGAGTTGTAAACATTCATTCACCAGTTCCTGAAGTGATAATATTTGCTCTACAAGCAAATGTCTTTGGTAATAAATCTTTCCATTCATGTGCTCTAGGAAACAGACAACGAAAGGGACCAGCAGACCTGATTCCTGTCACAGTTGTTTTTATCACTGCCCTGCTAAATCATCCCTGGTAAGTTGTTTCACAGATCTTTTCTGACCAAATCTTTGTCAGCGTAGAACAAGAATTCCTAAATGGCACTATTTTACTTATAATACTGCTAGTAAAATTGTTTACAGAGAAGGTCCTCAGATTCAGATGATTCATTAAGCACCAAGTATGGCTTTTATAGCTGTTAGGTATGGGTTTTTTATTCTCTGGTTATTAACCCGGATGATGAAAGGAGTTCATCAATGTGTGACTCTCTTTAGAAGTTGTTTGCCTTTTAGTTTGGTGGTCTTCCTTGGCCTAATACATAACATAGAAGTGGGTCTGTTTGGAAATGCCTAGTGAATATGTTGTAGAAATCTGACTACCAAAACACGAAAGTAAATGTCCATTTAATACCAAGTATGCGGAAAGTAGTTATTTTTCCTGTCTTTCTTTATACCTATAATTAGGCTTTGAGGACTTTATTACCCTCAGGCAGAATGCCTGGTCTCTAGTGGTTGCACATGCACATTTCTTACTGTTTCCATATCCTGCACTTTGTATTTTCTTTTCATGGCCCATTGCTTAGCAATTGATTTTACTTCACACAGTGAATTCTCCATAAATAAAAGGTTGGGAATAACACTTTAACAGTCAGTTATTGTAATTCTCTGATTATTCACTCGATCAATAGCTTGCAGTTGGTAAAAAAATGCATTGGCTCGAAGACAACAGGAAATTCATGCACTCCCAACCTGAATCCTTTCCCGGCAGTTGCAAAAAGACCCTACAGTAAAGTGTTAGTGATTGGAGTTATCGGTGGATGTCACAGCACCCTGTGTTTCTTTCGTGCTGAATTACTTCTACCTTGAAACATCAACTGGCAGGCCCAAAATGAGTTGGCCTGGATTCGGTATTCATTTATATTGATACCAGGGAAATTGTTATTTCAAAAGTCAGTCTCTTACTCATGCAAAAATAACGCGGTGGACAATACTGGCATACCATATACTGAGGTGCTGGCAGAGAGAAGCTGCTTCAGTCTGCAGCAAGATTGCTTTTTAAGTTAATTGCTTCATCGTTGTCATTGCAGGATCATGCATATGCATAGCAATTTATGCAGTCATTTTGTGTCGGTTATTATTACTAAAACTTTTTGTCACTTTAATTAATAACTTTCATTTCATGGAAAGCATATTTTAATGAGTTTGAAATGCAAAGTGTATATTTAAAAATCAGAAATTACTGTCGCTGAGAGTTAGTGAATGAGGGAGGCAGGCTATTAGTGCCAAAATTCCAGTGATCTGTGCTTTAAATCCTTGGTGTGATCATTTGTTAGTACTCAACATACCTTAGTTCTGAAGCAGTATTGTCCAATGCTAAGTAGAATCTCAGGAAACAGTGATTAAGAGAATGTGACTGAGAAACTGGGATAAAAGATAACAAGAGAAACATCATAATAGTTTATAAGTGTATGATTTAGGGGAGGAAATTTTATCTGATACTGTTAACTGGCAAAAAGGTATCTGAAGCCCTGATTCTGCAAAGGCCATGTAACGCTTAAATAGAAAAGAGAAATATAGAATATGCCTGGATTTAGAAATACAAAATGTATTTTTTAAGGTTTGAAATAGATCTTAGTGTTTAGATTCTCTATATCTGTAAACATTTTTGGTATGTTTCTTCAGTGACCTAAGTTCTGACAAAAGAAGTGGGTTGAGAGATGATTTAACCAGAGGCTAAGTTTTCACATTAAATTCCGCATTTGTTAGAAAGAAGTTTTTAGATATATGATAATAGCTTCTATGTATATTTTCATGGGGTGTCCTGCACTGTAAAAAAATTCCAATACCTAGATATGTCTTATAGGTAACATTTTGTCATTACCTAAAGCAGATATGCATGATGAAACAAATTTGATGAGAATGCCTGATGTTACATTTACTGTATCAATGCAATGCCATTTCGTAAGTCCCCAAGGAGACCCATCTGTAAAAAAATTCACTTATATGAATAAAAGTGCTGCTTAAAATGCATGTCTTCTCTGAATCATTACTCTACATTTTCAGGTTCTATGTTTGCCTCCCACTAAAAGGGATTTCCTTTTACTAAATCAGATGTTCTAGGTTTACATATAGGAAGAAACACAAGGTTGGGCTGCCAAACTTGTAAAATCAATTTGGTACCTGAATTTTCAATGAGTTTTTACAAATTGCTGATAATCAACAAAAGATGTCTTTCAAGTGAAGTTATACTCAAAAGAAACTTGGGGAATGCCATGACTTGCACGGGTTTCTGTAAATTGCAAGTGAATAGGACCAAATTAAGAATTTTTTTATCATCACACACAATGTGGAGTAGGATCGGTGGTTCCTTCTCTCTCGTGTCATCTCCGCAGGTTTCAAGGAATTTAGAAAAACACAGAAACTTATGTTGTCAGTGAAAACAGTAAGCCTAACAGAAAGTCTGCAAAGAGCAAACTATGGAAGTGTGACCCTTCCTGTCCAATTTCTGAGTAAAGACACATTTTAAATCAGTGGATTTTGAACTTGTGCATAGGCTGCATAAGGTCAAAATAAACAGATATGGAACTGACAAAGGGAAATAAAATAACTGTATTCTACAGTTAAGTAATTGCCCTGAGCGCTGACAGGAGTTACAGCCATGTGAGACCACAGCTGGAAATGCTGGAAATATGGCAGTCTGACAGGGATTCCGTATTTTGTGTTCTTGCTGAGGTAAATAAAAGAAATAGTATTTATTTTGTTTGTATTGTACACATTTTTGCAGCACAATGTTAATATGGCCACATTTCTAAAACTCACCTTAGATTGCTAACCATTCCTTTACAATGGTTTGAGTCAATCTAGTGGGTCAGGAATAGTCTTTTTTTTTTTTTTTTTTTTTTTCCTGTAAGATGCACTGTGGGGATTCCTGCTGAATGAGTGATTATTTCCAGCTGTGTTAATAAATTTTCTGAAAAGATGACAAGGAATTGTTTCAATGTTGTCTTTTAACTGGCTAAAATCAATTTTGAATTTGAAAAGGAAGTGTCTAGTATCGATTTCAGACATACAGCTTGCAAAGAACTAGCAAATATACTGTGGGGAACAAATCTTTACGAGGAGTGGAGGAGAAGCGGTCCTGAAACATTCTGTGATTCAGATATTTTTCAGAGGTTCTTCCTTAAAAATAGCACTTTGAAATGAAAATACTTTCCTTTTTAAAAAAGAGGGGGATTTGATGCCATGCTTGGTTTTAAACTTACTCTTGTCTGTTCTGACACAGTGAAACCACATAGTGTGAACTACAGAAACAAAGTAAGAAGCAATAACCATATTTTTAAAATGGTTCATTCAAAAATAAATTATTTTTAATTTATTCCTTCAAAAAATAAACTTGCATAAACACCTATTTAGTATAGATGGTACTATCAATCAGCTCTAGAGAACACGATTTTAATATGAATTACTGTGGTTTGTTTTTGTTTCAGGCAGTGGTTATCAAAACAGACTGTTCAGAGTAATTATTTAGCCCACAGGTATTTGTGTCTCCACCCAGTGAACATCTACAGTCTTTGTTTTCAGACCTGAATTATAGACCTAAATTACAGATCTGGTTTAGCAGATCTGATCATTCTGAGAACTGTTAGAATTTGTTCCAAAGAGAAAATGGCTGTATTTGCAGTTATCTTTGTTTGGGTGAGGACAGCAAGGTCTCTCACCAAGTGAAAATGGTTGCATAAATGCAGTGGAGGGATTCGCCCATTGGCAGGTAATGGCTTAACATTACCCAAATGCAATCAGTGGTAGCAAGATCAGTATTTATCTCACCAATATTTATCTGAACATTTACCTGGATCCCAAGAGAAAATGGCAGTGGGTAAATGCCATTAATCCAGTGACAAGATATATCTCCTAGCAAGGAAAAATACTTCAGTGTTTCAGTTAGCCTCAAGAGTATTGCATCAGAAAAACAAAGACTTGGGCATCTGAGTTAAAAATGCGTATCTTCAAAACCCCTGCAGTACTTCTGCACAAGGCAAATGGGAGTTTCTCCATGCCAACTTTCCAGCAGTAAAGTTCCCTCAGGAGTTGAGTGTATGTTTTGTGTACAGTCTGTTGCTACCTAGTGTACGTAGCTAAGCTACATTGAGATCTTTATTTTAAGCAAATATCTACTGAGCTCATTGGTAAGACTAGGTACCTTTGGTATTCAATGAATCTGGTTCAATGTACAAGATATTTTCCCCATTAAACAGTAGTTCAAACACTTGTGTAAGTTCAAGTCCATCTTCTGTTCATGAGTTTTTGACCTCAGGTCTACTGTGGATGCTTAAATTAACTACATAATACTATAGGATGAGGCAGCTTTAATCTTTTCTGTTGCAAAATGTAACAGTTTTATGAAATAATTAGAGAAAGACAGTAACTTCATGACTAGACCACTTGTCTAGATTGGGGGAGGGAAAGAAGACTTGGTTCTTCCTTCCACTGTTGTGAATACTTAACATTAAATATCCTACCGACAAACGGGTTTCCTGAAATCTTGGTGAATGCTTAAACCTCAAGGCCAAGGAGATACTCAGTGTAAATGTGTCAGTATTCAATGCAAAGAGCGATACTTTCAACACGAGGAATCAAGAGAACCCTATCCCATGCTGAGGTCAAAGTTGGTAGCTCCTCTGGGGCTGCGTTGGCATCTCTTCCCGGTGAACTGGACTGCTTCCAGAGAAGTTCTTAGTATGTCACTTGCTCTCAGCCAAATTAAAATTTGAATGCGCATTTAAGGCCAGCAATGTCTTTTTTCCATAATCTGACAGTTAGAGCATCTAGATAGGAAAACATAGGTTTGCAATGCTCTATAAGGAGGCAAAAATGGAATCTGGACCTTCCACATACTGGTCTGAGCAGTGGATTATTAACAATTGGAGGTCTTCTGATGGTAGCGACTGCGGCAATGTGTGTGAAGAAGCACTGGCACAGGTGCCTAGTTTCAGGACAGAGTTCATGTCTATGAGTATAGAGAGGATGGAAGTGCTTGCCTGCAATAAAGAGCTACGTGCATAACACTCAGTGTCGCAAAGGGATCTTACTGGCATCTAGTCAGACAAACAACCACCAGAACCTGCTTTTGAGCCCCTCACAGACCTCGGGCTGAAAGCATTTCTTGCTAGTAACAGTTCAGGTGCCTCTCTCTTTTAGCTGTTGTGGGTTTCATACAAGGATTAGGGCTCTGAAGTTAAATAAAAAGCCAATCACTTAAGAGCCAGGTGTTGCAACACGCACATTCTTTTGTGAAGCTGGTCCCTAGCATGTAGCAGCTGGGTCCTCTTCCTGCTCTCATACTGCTGTTCAGTTACATGCATGCAGTACAGCTCAAAATAATTGGTGATCCTTGGCCAGAGTGCTGGGCTAAGAGAGAGAGGGCAGGACAGCTGGATGAACTTCCACAGCGGAGTTAGGAATGTTAAACTGAAGAAAGAGAAATGATGGCTATACCTGAAAAAGCTGAGGGTGGGGGCAGGGCAGGGCAGGGCAGGGGGAGAAAGGAGAGAGAGCAATCCCAAAGGGTTGCGTTATGTAGTCCGGACTGAAGGGAAGAAGAGGGGGGAGAAAGGGAAACAATCAAGACATAAAAAAGCCTTTAATTTTAATTTATGTCATTACTTATTAGAAATCTTTTTAGTAAGAGGAGGGCATGGGGACAAACTTTTTAGTAGAGCCTGCTGCAATAGAACATGGGGTAATGGTTTTAAACTAAAAGAGGGTAGATTCAGGCTAGATATATGGAAGAAATTTTTCACAATGAGGGTGGTGAAACACTGGCCCAGGTTGCCCAGAGAGGTGGTAGGTGCCCCATCTCTGGAAACGTTCAAGGTCAGGCTGGACGGGGCTCTGAGCAACCTGATCGACTTGAAGATGTCCCTGCTCATTGCAGGGGTTTGGACTAGACGACCTGTAAAGGTCCCTTCCAACCCAAACCATTCTATGATTCTAGAAGTAAGAGAGAAGTTAGGAAGCTAGAAAGTGAAGAGTTGCTTGAAAAGGAAACAGTAAGAGGGTTAAGGCAATAAGAGGAACCCAGAGGGGAAACAGAAGATGAAACTCAAGGGCAAAAGGGCCTTTAGCTCTGGATCAATTGCAGAGACATCTGACTTGTCAGGGGACAGCCTTTTCACTTCAGTCAGCTAGTAATATCCACCATTCTTGTCAAATCATCTGGTGCAGTTATCTGCTGATAAGATGACAGTGGTGGTAGCAGCAGGGGTGGGGGGCAAGACGCTACTTTTTGTCTACATTCGCAGGTTCTTCCAAAAGTGGCAAAGTTACCTAGGGTATCAAATAACCCACATGGCAGGTGCATTTGGTGCCCGCAGGTATTCTATGGAAGTTCAAATTATGTGTTTCCAGACACTGCTGCTCAGACTATCTGCAGATGCAGCGAGGAAAGACTGGATATATTTAATAGGAAAAATGCAAAGAAACCAGATGCATTTCACTGAAGCTAGGTAAAACTTTTCCTTCAGGGAGTCTCTGTGCCCTTTTACTTGTGTTATGCAAGACAGCATTGCTAACTTGCTTTAGTTGCTGGCACAGATGTTTCCTTTTAGATGTGCATCTCCAGTGTTTTTTCAGTCTGACACGTAGCTGCGTAAGCAGGACCTCCTGGAGTCTATGTGATGGAGCTGACTCAGCTTACAAATACTTTTCCCCAATCACTAACTCTGCAGGGTCAGACTGAGATCCTAAAGGCATTCTGCAAGTTTCTTGACTTGTGCCTAGAAACACAGGTTCCCTTGGCTAGATCTGCACTTCAGCAATCCTGTACAACTGCTCTTTTCTGTAATTCTGCTGTCTTCTCCAACCACACCATCCCTGCAAGATTTTTCAGGTGTCATAGCAGTCAGAATCTGTTCCTGCAGTTACTACTTAGTTAACAGCATTTCATCCACTTGCATGAATATTTCATTGCTCTGCTGCTAGTCTCTACCTTATCTAACCATCCAGTAGGTTCTAAACTGACTTTGACAAAATGCAGGTTTGAAAGTATAAACCTTGGTGAGGCAATCCAGTTATTAAAGACATGCCAAACTGCCTGCAGTATCTGATGTTATCAGAGCTTTTCCATGAGTTCACAGTCTTACGTACATATTTCTGTGAGCTGGGTATTAATGGCAGCTCTCTGCATCTGTCAGATGCTAATTCAGAAACAAAAAAGAGATTGTATTTCCTGTCTTAAAGGCTGTGGGATGCTGGCACAGTTTCAGCTAGCTGTCTGCCCTACTATGAAACCTTGTTGTAAGAAGAACGTAGGAGCAGGGTCCTGATTCACTACAAAGTTCTGCCTCAGCCGAGAATTGCAAGGGCATGTGGAACTGTCTTTGGACCTACTCGACCCATGAGCGTTCACAGCTCTTCTCAGCACTCTCTCTACCACACTGCACCAAAAGACAGGGCAAGAGAGGTCCAAGTTCATCCCTATGTGACAAAGAGGAAGTAAAAGGTCAGTATTGCCTTTAATAAAGACAGTGAACACCTGTCCACGTAAAATCAGTAATAAATGATAGCACACCTAGGATGCTTTTCATCTGTAGGTCTCAGAGCACTTCACAGAGGTAAGTATTGCTATTCCGAGCATAGAGCTATCATGAGTAATAAAGCCTTTTCGCAGATGTTATTTCACGTGGATCTTTGTTAAAGTCACTTCTCTTTACATGGCGTCTGTTTAAGATTTACATGCAAAATACAAGAAGAAGGGGAGGTGTCTGTCAGTTGCTGCTTACCAGTCCAGTGCTGACTGCCTTTGCACTTTGCAGTGGGTGGTTTGAGCTGCAGATGCGTAGCTTACCCGTAATTACCACAATTTCCTGTTACACTCATTTGAAAAGACAATGTTCCTGAGGAAGTTATGAAGACGGCAAGTAAGTTGCTGCCTTAATTTCTGCGTGTTTAAGACTGCTGTCTTAATTATGCCGGTTAGAGCTTATTTACAGTGCTTCTCAAACAGTGCTATCTTTTGGAGGGATGAGAAGGCTTGTGCTTCCAGATAACATATGGGCAAATTCATGTATTCTGCAGTCCTCTCAGCATGTTGCTCAGAAACAGCTGCAGAAGATTCAAGGCAACTCTTTCTTTTACTGATGCTGAAACTGTGAGGAAAGTAGCTTAAATATTTAGTTGCAAGATGCTGCTGCAGCTGGGATGTCAGATAAGAAAATGTAACTATTAGTAGGTCTACTGTATGACTGTATGACTGTAAATGTTCCTTAAAGGCAGTAACTGAAAAAGCAATTTCACGTGTTCAAACTAGCACGTTTTTTTAAAGTACTGAATTATTTATGCCTTCAGACGGACTCTCCCAACGGTTGTGAAGTGTGTGCTAAAGAGTTCCCTCGCTGTTCACAAAACAGGGTTTTCAATAGGAAGGATATCTGTACCTTTTTGCTAACAGCCATGGTTTCCTGCCTTTGTTAGGGGAAATATGGTGGAGGGAAGCAGCAAGTTTGCTGTCTGTCTGATGCACAGATAACCTGTTCAGGGCGCGCAGAGTTACTGCACAGCTTGTAGCACAGATAGGACTGGTTTGATTTTGCCTGCGCTGTCTGTCACGACAGCAGTTGCCTTGCTAGTTGCAGCTCCAATGTGTACAGAGCACTGAATATAGCTCTCAAATAAGGGGATTATCCAGAGAGAATATTAGGTGCTGTACTTTTTTTCTGGGCACAGAACGTGTGCGAGGAAATGTTGTGGGAAAAGCTGGGTTGCTAGGGAGTTGTTTTGCTGGTAATGTGGGAACTGAGCCAACGCAGAGCAAGCCATAGAGGCTGTTCTTTTCAGGCCACAGAAGAGCAGAGAGCCTCAGCGTGTTCTTTGCGCTCTGAGTTTTCCTCTGTGTTTTAACGTTTGGAAACCATTGATGCCATGTACCACTGCTCTTTGAAACTGATAAACCGCCTGCAACACGCTTCTCTCCACTCACTCAAAAAGTTTTCATTTCTTTAATACATCTCTGATCTCTGATCAGTTTTAAAATTCCAGTTTACTCAAGCAAAACTTCTATTCTCACCTCTGGAAAGAATGAGATTTAGAAAAGGAAAGAAAGCTACTAACTTGAAAAGTAGCAAATGCAAAAAATGAGAGGAAAAATTATCATGGTTTAGTGTGTGAAATGAATAATAGAGAAAATAAATTATTTAGCTGTATGCTCATCAGTGACACTTTGGGTTTCTTTGCATCGTCACTTTAAAGATTCATTCTGCTTAAGGTTAAGCAAACTACAATAGTCCCCTATACACTTACACTAACTTAAAACCTCATTAACTGGATATGAAGTGACATGTGATGGCCCAAAAAGATCCCTGTAGTTTACATGAAGAACCGCAAGATCCAGAGACTTATGATGGCAGCCTTAGTAATAGGGACTAATTTCCATTTCTGAGATAAAGTAGAGGGAAAAGTACAGCCCTTGGGCATTACACTGCATTTCAGTGAGTTGTGCAAGGCAATCTTAGGTACTTCAGTTGCAGAATTGGAAATTCAACGCCAGACAGCAGGAAGCCAGAGAGCTGCTCTCTGGGAGAGTCACAGATACTGTACAACACTCTGACTCTGATTTAAAGAAGAGAGAGGATCTTTTTCAGTGCTGTTATTCAGCTTGTCTCCATTGCCTCCCGTGAGTCCGCAAAGGGCTTTGTGTCAGAGAAACTACCATGAGACTTGGTGCTCATGGGCATCACCACTGACAGTGCCAGCAGGGTGTCACGTCCAGACAAGTGTGGAGAACAGGATCTTGAATTCTGAGTCACCTTCCTGCTGTCTGGTGGCAAATTTTATTTTAAAGGATTATTGTAGCTTAGTGTTGGTGGTGCCATCCAAATCTCTGTCAGTGCCAAGCCTGGCAATGGTGTGAATGGTCTGCCATGAATGCTCAGGAGGAGGATGAGTTTCATGCCAAGGGGAGCTCTCGTTCCTGCTGCCTATAACACACAAGCTCTTTGGTGGCCTGAGAAACCAGAAGCTGGGTGTCATCTTTCACAGTTACTATATGCACCTTCTTTCATTTGCTTTGATGTATTTCAGTTAATATTTCCCAAGTAGTGGCTAAGAACATTATGGCGTCTTTTCAGCTCACGTTTGTTAGTTTCAATTTTAGCTAGTATATTAGCTGAATATAAAACCTTGTTTTCTTCACACACGAATTCAATTTCTTTCTTACTGCACTTCATAAATAAGTCAATGTACAGAATTGTATTACAGAAGCTCTACTAAATAATAAATAATGCATTTGGTTTGCCATATGATTCTGTGCTTGTCTCTCTGCCTGGTGCTCCTCTAATTCACAAAACGTTTTTTTATCATAGGGTAAGTAACTTAAGATCAGATTTTTTTGTTGTACCTTTCATAAAACTAATGCCTATTCTGAACTAGATGCTTCTGCAAAGAGTTTATACAGAGCAGTATTATACAGAGCAAAAATCTTTATTTATTTTATAATGCCTGTCTGAAGTTTTAGTTGTAGGTTTTTTTAATTTATGTTTTTGTTATGAGTTAGTGAAGTTTGGAGTTGATAACCAGAGCATTCTCCTAAAAGCCAATGACTGTCACATACAGCTTCTGTTTTTAAAGACCTTCCGAAGGTGCTAGAGGACCTCAGAGGCTAGCTATTCTGTGTCTGTTGTTTACTTCACCTATATAAACCCCATTCATTATCTGTATACTTCAGGAGACCAAATGGTTCTGTTATGAGGACAAGGGTCTACAGAGCAGTTTGAGAGAAATGTTTGTGTATTGAGTGCTGACTGGACTATCCAGGTGCTGATAGCTTGCAGGAGTAAGTGCAAATGTGGAGCCAAAAACTAAGAAGTGAATGATTGTTTCTCTTCAAAAGCTTCTACTACAGCATCTACATGTGCATTATAATGTTCAAGCTAAATAGAAAATTGACCTAAGATATTCCACCTGGTATTGACACTATCATGAGTGATTCTTCCCTGAAAACTCACTTGCCCCTTGTTTATCTCCGTGACAAAGTTTCCAGCAAATCTCCTGTTGCTTCATAGCAACACGAGCAGTGAAGGCAAATCAAGATATTAATAGAAGATGCCAGAAAGACGTATGACAAAACTGGACTGTGAGAAGATGGTGAACCACAAGCTTTTGGCACCAGTCCAGAACAAAGTGAAGAGGAATATCTACAGGCAATTAAATTAGTCCTGAAAAGTTCTGCCTTGAATATGCTACGAAGGTGGCTAAGGTACCCTTGATACTAGAAGATACCCTGGCCTGTGAAAAGCCAGAGGCAGTGGGACACTGTGAAGGGCCACAAGCACTATGAATGGGAAACCCCCAAAATCTTTGCAGAAAATGCAAGCAAACGGGTAAGGTTGAAATAAACCAATTTGCCATGAACTTTGAAACTGCAGAATTATCTTCAGATTTTTCAAGTGGAGAGGGGTATTCAAAACAATAAGGACTAAGAAGGAAGTGCTACAAGGCAGACTCTAGATCACCAATGCTGAACATTGGATGATCTCAAGTAAAGGCACCCTAAAGACAATACAATATTCAAAATATAGACCTTTACAAGCAGGATGATGATGATGAGGTTGCATTCTAGCAGGGAAAGTTAAGTGTCATCCAGAAGTCACTGGAAAAAAAGTCCAAAGAGTGGATGCCTCTGAGCAAGATGATCCAGAGGAGGAGGAGCTGGTTTGTTCAGGAAGTCACATGTGCTATATAATAGGCAGAAAGAAAAAAAAGATTCTTAAATAAAGAATGAGGGAAGTCAATTCAGCAAATAGTGCCTAAGAAAGGTGAGTTGCTAAGCTGCACAAGTCACCATTTATGGCTGATCAGTGAAATTAAGTCCTTCTCAAAAGATTCACAGTACAGAGGAGTGTGTCTGAGGAACAGGCCACTGCTCAGTGTCTGGAACTGACAAGACTTGACAGTTGTGAGCTGTTTGGTCTGCCTTAGTAAAGCACTTGGTGGTTCACAAAGCACCACTCTGGAATCACTGGAGGTAGGCAAGGTTGGCTCCCAAAAACATCCCAGCTGTGGCAAGATCAGTGGTCTTGACAAACAGCACAGGCTAAGCGACTGGATCAAGGTGATAACTGGCAGTAGATAGAACATCTGTTATCTCCCAGTGCTTTCCTAGCCTTCCTGGAGAAACTCATTAATGGAGTTATAATGGCAGAAAGGGTCACAACAAGATTTGTTTTGAAAACACAGAGAATATAGGTTTGAAGAGTAAAGTCAACAGCTTCCTCAGACTGGTGAATTACTTGAACTGCTGCTCAGTGTGTAGAAGGAACGGCAAAAACAGTGGCCTTCTGCAATGGAGAGGACAAGAATTACATGGATATTAACAAGGCAGTGTTGTGACTGATGCACATCATACTCTGTGCAAAGGCAGCCTGATCACACAGGATAGCAATTTTTTAAGGAAACCATGAGGGATTGCACAGTGGAGGTGGTCTTGGCTTATGCAAGGTCTCTACAGAGGGGGAGATTAACAATTTTCAACCTGTGGTTTACAAGTCCCTGGGAATGTATGGTCTAAGTCCATGAAACACCATGCGAAAAAGCATGCTTTGCTGTCAGTGAACTTAGCATTTGTGAATAGTGTTGAGAGAGCAGGGAAGAGGATTAGCAAAAAGGACAGAAAGAGTGGCATGTGTTGCAATTTAGTTCCACCTATAAATGACTGGATGTCCTGGTTTCAGCTGGGATAGAGTTAATTTGCTTCCTAGTAGCTGGTACAGTGCTGTGTTTTGGATTTAGTGTGAGAACAATGTTGATAACACACTGATGTTTTAGTTGTTGCTAAGTAGTGCTTATCCTAAGTCAAGGATTTTTCAGTTTCCCATGCTCTGCCAGCAAGCAGGTGCACAAGAAGCTGGGAGGGAGCATGGCCAGGACCGCTGACCCAAACTAGCCAAAGGGATATTCCATACCATTGGATGTCATGCTCCGTATATAAACTGGGGGGAGTTGGCCGGGAGAGGCGGATCGCTGCTCGGGCATTGGTCAGCGGGTAGTGAGCAATTGCATTGTGCATCACTTGTCTTTTCTTGGGTCTAATTTCTCTCTTCTTGTTATATTCCTTTTCATTACAGTTATTATTATTGCTATTATATTTGCATTATTATTATGGTTATTATTATTATATTTTATTTTACTTTAGTTATGAAGCTGTTCTTATCTCAACCCACAAGTTTTACTTTTTTTCCCTGATTCTCCTCCCCATCCCACTGGGAAGGGGTAGGAGTGAGCAAGTGGCTGCGTGATGCCTAGTTGCTGGCTGGGGTTAAACCACAACACTGGATCAGATATGCTAAATCTTGCAGCTCTCCCTGGCCCTGTAAAGTTGCTCTAATAATATAGACCTAGCATTTGCCTTGAATCTAAAATGTTGCTACCAAAGCTTTTAAAGAGAAAATATTTTCCAATGCGCATTGTCAGTACCTAAATTGAGGCTGGTCTACACAGTGCCTTCATCATCCTCTGAGTCACTTCAGGCATGGGTCGTGCCTCCATCTCCTTCTCAACAGTCTGTCAGGAGGCAGAGGATCTTATCCAAAGATTATTGCATCTACTGCTGACTCTGATGGAAATACAATAGTGTTATCTTTAAAATACTAGTGAGTTGCGTGGCAGGATAGCATTTGTTAAAATATTCCTCTGCCTTGTTTAATTAATTTGTATCGCTTACTGTCTTCATAGTTTTAATTTTTCCATCTGCTGCCCTTAGATTTAGGGGTGACAGCATGGTATCCCCTCTGAAAGAATTCCTTGGAATAGTTTGTGCAGCGATGTCTTGTGAGGGACAAGGACACAGGGTGCTGAAATCTTATTAGCCCTCACATTAGATGAACTCCTTTCTGAGATGTTCTTAAAAGCATGTCAATAAAATGTCCATAAAGCAGATTGATAGGAGGAGCATATACTGCAATGGGAAGAAAAGGTTGTACATCAAGGATCTCAGTAAAAGTGCTAAGAAGTAAGTAGATGTAGCTACCTTCCTTTTAAGCTCTTCACCTTTATAACCTCCTCTTCTAGCAAAGGTGTAGTTTTGCCCACTTTGTCCATTACCATATACATTCAGAGCTGCTTGCTGGTTATTAGTTCCGTACTCTCCTTTTCAAATGCTGATGATGCATTTCTGTTCTCATTTCCTCCTCTGCACACACGTGTATGTCACACAAACACCATACAGTCATATTCTGGTCAATCCTCTGAGATAAAAATAATAGGAGCTACCTGAGGGAAGGGATGAAGTAAATGGCTCAGAGGTCTGGAGCCTAAAGTTTTAAACAACAGTAGGAATTAAGAAACTGATGCTATAGGGAAGTAAAGGCATTTTAGAAAACAAAAAATTGAGCCTTAATTTCTGACTGTGGCTTTCAAAGCAATAATGATTTCCTTCCCCTCCTCCTCCTAGCACATACACACATCTTTCCCTCAAAATAGCAAATTATGATGACTACAGTACAGTGAGAGAACCAAAAGATTTGCTAATATATACTCTACACATAGCAGTGGTGGCTATGTCATGCAGAAGAAATGCATGGGATTTTTTTTCCTATTTTTAATAGCAATAACCAACAGAGGTCAGGGCATTTCCAAAAGATTTCTTGACTGTTTGGAGTTAATATCCTTCACCTTACTTATGGACCACCATTTACTCCCATCCAGCCATTAATCTGCAGGAAACACTCTGCACCATAGTCACCATTTCCTACGTAACAGCAGTGCAAATCAGTAGAAACAGTGTTTGAAGAGTGGGTAGAAGTGCTACCCTGTACCTAAAATGCATGTAATGTGCAGGAATAAGGGCAGGAAAGGAAAGCATCCTGGGCACAGGACCAGGCTGATTCTTGTAGGTCACAGCACTGTCCTTCTGCTGGACATTCAGGGAAATAGGTTGACCTCTTCTAACCCTCTTTTACACAGTAGCCTCATCACTCACAACAAAGTTCCAGCAGGAAACATTACCTGACACAGCAGCACCTCAAGATGTTGTGGCATAGACATAGGGTCTTTTCTGTCACCGCTGAGTTTTTCTGCATTTTTTACCCCTCTCTGGTATCAGATGTTATAATAAATTAGCTAAATGTGTCATCTTTAATGAGTGAGATTTCTTCATGCTTGCAGTTTGTTCAGTCTATGAATGAAATTACACTCCCTTAATCTCTGAAAAATTACAGGCTGAAAGTAAGTGCAGTGTAAGGAGGACGGTCTCTGGGAAAGCACAGATGGAGTCTGACAGAGCAGAGCCACGGAAACGGTGTAAATAAAAGCAGAATTGTTTATAAATATTTCCCTTTTTTGGGTGTGGGTGTGAGCAATTGCATTATTTGAAGACACTTTCCTTCATAACATTTTTTTTTTATCCCCGCCGCTGCAGTAGGTTCCTAGGGAAATGCACGGCAGCGGGCAGGATGGCTGTGGGAGCTGTGGGACCCCCCCAGGGAACACAGCACAGCCGAGGAGTCGCGGGAGCCCCCGAGCTGGATCTGCAGCGGGAGCCCGGGTGTGGGGCAGAGCTCTGCCTTGCCAAGTGCGCTCTGCTGAGCAGCAAAGCCAGGAAGCTTGGACAGCCCCTCTGCTAACGTGACTTAGCCGCTTCCAGCAACCAAAATAATCCTCGTACTGCCGCCAGCTGACTTTGAAGCCAGTCCTGTCCTGTCACTCAAGTGGTTGCAATTGGAGCTTTCAGCACGTAATTCAAAGCTGGTGTGATGAGGAGGGTGTTTCAGTTCCACATAATAGGGTTTGGGTTTACTTTAATTTACAAAACAGAGCACTGCAAGCGCTTAGGCACAAAAACTCTCCTAAAAGAGCTTTGCTTTACTCCTGCGGTGGCTTTGATCCTGTAAAAATGCATCTTTCCATTTTACATAAACTGCCTCACGCCTTTCAAAATGATGCCGTTCACGCTCATTAATTCAGCTTTCCAAAGCTCCTGGGGGCAAAGCTGGGGGGCAGCACCATGGAGGGGAGCGGAGGGGACCGGGACCACCAGTGCGGAGGTCCCATAGCAAGGGGAAGCGTCTCTGAGCAAACGCCCAAGCAAGGCAGATGGTGAGGAGGCGAAGGCATGACCCCAGAAGAGGACATACAAGTAGAGCGAGGAGGAAGCTGAGAAGAGGATGTGATTGACCAGAGAGGGGCAGGGCACACGGAAATAACAGCCAGGCTCATGAGAGAAACTGAGCAGAAAAAATACGAGCAAAGAGTTAGTCTCAAAAAAACCTGTAAAATATGTGCCCAAATGACAGAACTGCTGGTGTGTGTCCGAATATTTTTAGCAGTTATTTCTTACGGTTCTGAATAGATATTTCTAAAACATAGTAGTGTGATTTTACTGTATTCTCTTATTATTTAAAAAGCTTTTGTTTAGTTCTTCTGGACAGTATCCAAATAAGAATAGTAATGTGTATTCAGATCCTTTGTTTTGGAAATCCTTTTTATGAAAGAAACACATCTCTGGTGAGCAATATTGCTAGAGATGATGAGTAACCCTCCTGCACTGGTATTCCTGTAACGGGTCCCAGCCAAGAGACTGAGGTTATACAGATACGTGGTGACAGAAAGATTCTGCTTTGGAGAACTCTCAAGGGTTTTATTCTCCTTTTATTCCCTGCTTTTAAGCCTAGGAAGCAGAGCGGATGCCACGAAGGCCACGCTTACTGCATCGGGACCCATGGCCTGGCGCTGGCTGGCATCAGGAGGGGCACACGTCCCAGGGCGGAGGCCAGGCCATGGCTAACACCCACGGGGGGGTCTGCGGCTCAGCCCAGGGCACCCGTCTCGCCCTCCTCCGCAGGGCCAGGAGCCAGTGAGATCCTATGGCTGTGGCTTGGGGAGGTGGGGTAAATGGCATATCCTGAATTAAAAGCTGGGAGAAAATAGCGTTCTGAAAACTTTGAGCGGCATGCTCAAATGTGGCAATGTTTTCCAGGACTGTCCTGGCTGGTCACTCTATCTGTGTCTCCAGCCAGGCCAAATGTCCACTCAGACTTTCCTCAGGTTTAACTGATGATTTCCTGGAAATTCGCATTAGTTGCACCAGGAGGAAAAAGCATTTGACAGGACTTAAATCAAAGACAATTAAGTTCACCAAACTGGAAATCCCTTTATTTGTCTAACTGTGATCATCATGGGGCAGTTCAGGGGAAAGTCAGGAGGCACGCGGGAAACAGGCTGTTCTGCTGGTCCATGGCTGGGGCTGTCACCGGGCTGCAGTAAGCCCTGGAGAAATAGGTAAGTGGGTGACCAAACCAGGGTGCAGAGCTGGACACCAGAGCCGCAGGGCAGGACACTGAGCTTTGGTGCAGAGGAGAGCAGGAGGGAGAAGCTGGGTTGGAGAAAGGCTGAGCGCTGAGCCTCGTATGGATTACTGGGGTACAGGTCCCTCCTCTCCTGTTCCTACCTTAACCTACTAGTGCTTCTGGGTTTAGTTTTGCTGAAGAACAAAAGGACACACGGGTCGTACCAACTCATGCGGTTTCTAATTTAGGTTGTACATTGATGCATGGAAGAAATTACTGCATACTTAGCCCGGATGTGAATATATAGTTCATTAGCTACTTTGTACTGTATTCTTTATGGGTGTCTGTAATAGAAGCAGAATAATAATAATAACAACTAATTGAAATGGAGTAACTTGGTCATGTCATTGTAAGCATGCTGTCAGATGAGGTAAAGAAATCTCTTAAACTGTAAGCTGTCAAAGGGAGACACACAAAGGCCCAGCTCCAGTCTTTAATTTCTTAACTGACATGCAAGAGAATGATTGTGGGTATTTCTTTTACTTCCAACCTGACACAGGTGAGGCACAGTTCTTTCACCGGTATTCAAGCAGTACGTTGTGTTTTGGCTGGAGGAATCTGCCATTTATGTTTCCTAAGCCCTGCTTGCTTCTTGTATATCGGGGAGCTTTTGCCTCACACTGCCGGGACTTACGGAAGTAACTGTGAAGCCAGGTGATGAGATGGGAAGCATCTTTCTACAGTCTATTCTCTGTTCAGCCCAAGCTGCTGTATTTGGAGGACTTGCAGAGCTATTTGTAAATCCAGGTGATGACAAGCCACAGCAGCCACGCTGCTGTGAAGACAGCCGGTCCCTCTTTCCCCAAGCTATGGGAGAGCCATTGCTTGGAGGCATTGTTCAGGGGGAGCAGTTTTAATGGGATAAACAAGCACCCCAAATAGTTCCCTGTATTGGACATGGAAGAGAGGTAAAGGTTAACTTGTAATTAATCAAGGCTATAAAGGCAAAGATAATTAATTCTGTGTTTAATTAGGAGATCATAGCTGTGAAAAGGGATGTTCCATGGGTTAATAGTTTCCTATGGTGTATAAATGCCAAGACCAAATTAAATAGCTTGGTAAAAGCAAATGCTGAGGTGAAGGGGTAAAAACACACTGTATGTAATGCACATGGGCTTGTAGTAGCATGATTTTATTTTGTCATGGAAAAAGACTGAAAGGGCTTGAATATTGCTATCCGAGGCTGGTAAGTGACACTTAACCACTCTACCATTAATCAAGTGCCACATTTTGAGTTCTTTTTTAAAAGGCCATTTCTTTCTCTATAGCCTTACAGTCATAAAAATCTCCTTTTTTTTATTTAAGAATCAGCAAGTTTTAAAAGAACGTTACTTGTAAATAATGCTAGCTCTCTAGCAGCCTGACAGACAGGACGACACTCTGGTGTCACTGCAAGGTAACATCAGAGAACTGGGTCTTTTCACAGGTCCTGCTGATAGATAAATATTCTGACATTTATGGAAAAATATTTGTCAAGGCAAAGGCAACATGTTCATGTTCACAGCAAATATTTTCTAAAGCAATGTATAATTGTGTGGTTTGGAGAGAGTCCTCATTTATACAAAGTCTTCTTCCTTCTTCTGAATGACCTCAGTGTAAATGAAGATGAGGCTTTTTATGCAGTAGCTGCTGGTGAAGCTGCAAGTGGGTTGCTTGCTGTGCCACTACAAACCGTGTGCATTCTGAATGATGCTCTTCTCTGTAGTTAAAACATAAAGTTATCTAGAAAAATAAAGATGCTGTAGCACTCAAGGAATGTTACCTTACCTAAGCTATCACTCTTCCTCATTCTAACTCTCCTTGTCTGTAGTGGCAGCCCCTGGGGACTAGAGACCTGCTGCTACCACTGTCCCTAACAGTGTATCTGCCACGGTCTCTCCTCCAGATGCATATGCAAATTTGCTTTATTGGCTTCCCATCCTAATTTTTATCACCATTGAAAATGCCTCCCTATTTGACCTAGTCCTTTTCAATGGTCTGCTCAGTTTGCTGTGAGCTTTAGCATGTAACTTCGCAGAACGGAGACATAGTTTATGTGGTGTTCAAATGAAAAGCACTTACAGGTACTATTTTAGGGCTTTGTAAGTTCCGGTTTTTATTTGCCTTTTTTTTTAATATAATAGATGATAGAGCAATGTATCCCAACTGCAGGTTTTTTCCCAGTTGGTAATGTGAGATACACTGCAGAAAAGCAGTTTTGACTATCTGTAGATTGACAGGAAGCCTAATCTTTGCAAGAGAAGGTTTATAAGGTGACTCGTTCCTCACCTGCGTACTGCTAGTCACAGCCCTTTAGGGCAGAAAGAGTATAGCTAGGGCAGGAGGGATCTTTGGGGAAGGGCCTCGGTTGCGCTGCATGCAAGAGACACACCAAGGCGGTATCTAAACTGTGGGACCCCAGGTGCGCCTGCCAGCTCCCTGTTGAGGTTCAACATGGGCACCCGCCAATACCCTCTCTGTGCCCCATGTGCCCCGGGTCCTCCCTCCAGGAGCCGTGAGGGCGTTCAGATCATATTCCTCATGGGGCAAACGTTACAGTCTGCCTGGCCATTGCTGGATAAAAAATGTATCTGTTCCTACCCGCTCATTCCCTTCCTCGAGCTAGAGCTACATGCCAGCCCACTGAACGCAGGCTCAGGCTTAGTCTCACTCAGCAGAAGAAAAAAGTACTGAGACAAGAGTTTTTAAGGTCAGTTCCTGGTTTTTTATGAACCAATACTGAACTTCACAGACTTTAAACAGGCTTTCTTGCAGGGGTGAATCTTTGCTTAACTTCTCCCAAACATGTGAGTGTTGGCCTACCTTTGTAGTGAGGACAGTTTCATGTTCTGTGACTCTGTAAATGCAGCATGGGTAATGGAAAGGCTTTAACACAATTGTACAAAGAAGTCCTGCAAAATTTTATGGGGAGGAAACCAAAGTAGTGCCTTATTAGAAAGCAGGGAGGCTGTAGATGCTACTGTAAATAGGGTCAGATATTCCACTCTATCGTCATTTATATCCAGCCAAAGTATATGCAAAATGTGAATGTGAATATGTGAAATTCACATTTTCAAATTTTAAATTTTCAAAATGTGAAAATAAAATAAGGATTAATGCAGTATACAACTACACAGGTGCAGCAGATTGTGAGTCAGTGCCATAAAACTTTTTTTTTTTTTTAAAGATGGAAAAGTATAGCTGTCCTGCAAAAATACCTAGTTTTTTACTCTTACTAAATACAGTTAATGCTCTGCTATTTGTTTTTTTAGATGGAAGAGCTCTGTTGCTGTTACTCTGATGATTCAAGCTTGATCAGTAGAACGAAAGGAAGTGTAATGCAGGTAGTAATTCCTTTTCCATGTAGCCAAAAGGAATTCCTAAATTCAAAGTATGTTCCATGCAGATTAGAAAATTGCTACTGATAACTGACCAGAAAGAGAACAAGAGAATCAGAATGTGCAGTATGTATTTACACCTATGAATTAATGATCTTTCTTGTCTCCATTCTTTATATCCATGTTGCAGACCTTGTGCTATGCAACTTCTGTTTGAATGCGCCACACTGGTGCAATTTTGCTGCTACTGCAAACCTCCACATCAGAACAGCTCCCAGTCGTGAATGAGTTGTGCAGGCATGGTGTCAAAAATAAGCCAGGTTTCAGGAGCCATCTTTCGTGTTAGGAATGTTGTGTTGGGCTCTAATGTCACCAAGTGAAGCTCTGAGAGGGATACATTGCTCCATGACAGAGGCTATCGAGAGTGCTTTCTAGAGGGAAAACATCTGGGGTAGTGCAAAGCAATAAAATTGCGGAAGCATTTGGTAGTATTGTCTCAGCTACGTGTCAAGGACCTGGTCTTGGTTTAGGGTTTGGGGTTTTGTTTTTTTTTATTCCATTCCTACTTTTTTCTAAGCACGTCAGATACTACTCTGGACTAGGCTGTTATTTCACAGTCCCAAGGTCAGCATACTCACTCTGCCTGAGATCATGGCAAGAATGTAGACTAGTTTCCTGAAAAGTGCTAGAAGCTGTATTGTTTGGGACATTTAAGAGGATGCTGGAGAAAATAATGTTAAATAAAGAAAAATCATGATATTTTGCAGGGCGTGAACTATGTCATCGAGTAAGTTTCTTCTAGATGTACCTTTTGTGATTCTCTGAGCTACAGAACAGGATCAGAAACCAAGATAATATTGTAGAACTTTCAAAAAAGAAAAATATCTTTTTTGGTTTCAGCAATATGAGAGAAGATTGAAGAAGGAGAAACTGTAATTGTGTGCTGTCATTGGTTTTTAACTGAAGTCACATATTGTAGCTAGCAAGACGCTTATGTAACACTGTCTAAAATGTCTTTGTGCTCAGAAAAGGTCATAAGTAAATGACTTTGAAGCTTAATCAGTGGAAGTACAGGACAATTTTTGTATTTCATTATAAATCCAGTTTAAGTCCAGTGAGGTCAGCAGAGTTACTTGGGATTTACAGTAGAGTGTGTGCAGAATATGGCTCCATGATTTTAACTGTGCTTTATTTCCATTGTGCAGATATTATACGTTTGCAACTGGCACAGAATAATTTTAAAGAAAAGACTCAGTATGCAAAACCATAAAATAATAGCTATAGGACAGAAAGTAAGAAGTTTAACATTGTTTAATATACAAAATGTTTTCTAGTGTTTCTACAACAGTCTATAAAACTAGTGAATACTTTATGTAGGGATTACAGTGACGAGTTTTGTATGTAGGACATTTTAGAACAGGATTTAGTAGTACAGCCTTGCTGTCTTTATAGTTGTGTTTATCTTCTTGATCCATTATATATTTTTGTGATCTGTAGGCAAAGCCATAAATCCTCTGGAAGAAGTAGCAGCTCTCCAGAGGAGCCTAGTTTGGTAAGTTTCTTTTGAGCTTGTTTAGGTCCCTGGGTTTGTTGGGTTTGTTTTTTGGCACTTAGAGAGCACTTTCACCATCTCAGATCACACAGAGGAATCAGCAGGGCCCTTTGCTTCAGGACATAAATGTGCTCTCGGCGGTGCTGGGGAAGCAAAGGCAGCACGAGAAGACTTTCAGCACGAGTGGTCTGCCCATTTTCTGAAGCAGCCAAGAGTGAAATTTGATTTGAACCTATGAAACAAATCCTGCACTTCTGTATAATTGCTTATGAAGAATACGGTAAAAGGTGAGACTTAAACAGAAAATAAAAATCAGAAGTAATAGGATAGAAATCACATTTGGATTCACAAGGTTTATATGCAGGTCTGGGTCAAAACCTTCACAGAAGTCCCTGGATTTAGATCTTAAGGCTGAAGTCATTTCAGTAGTAAGAGAAATGATGTAAAACAGAGAAGAGGGGAAGGCAACCAGAAAGATACTGGTGGAAGGCAGACGTAATCCACCTAAAACAATCCATCTTTCCTGGGATTCCTGTGTGGCTTTTTGTAGATGGGACCTATAGAGACTTACCACTATTGAGCAGACTGCAGCTACTGTCTGCTGCCAGAGCCAGTGCGCTTTCTGCAGCTGGGACTCTTTTCACTGGTTGTGTACAAAAAGAGCTCTGAACCTGGCCCTGGAAGTAAAAGATAAAATAACAGGAAGGTTTTGTTCAGTCCTCTTATTTGGGGGCATGCATTAGGCTGTGGAAAATTCAAAGGGGTGGGGTTTCCTGTTTCTTTTCTAATGATGATTTTTACAGTGTGCAAATATAGGAGGTGCACATACATGCGGTCATTTTTCCTGCAGAAGCATCGTGGAGCAGACAGATAAAATGATAGAGCTAATTAACTTAGGAGTGTTATTTAAAGGTAAAGAGTTGAACAACACAACTGATTGTTAAATTCATTGCCAAATACAACAGCTTTTGTGAGTCTCTAGAAAAATAACCATAAATGTGTTTGTATAAAATCTCTTCTGTTTGTATGTTTTGCTGTGTCGCTATAAATAAAAAAATGCCCATCCTCCTGGGAAAATTTATTGTGATAATCACTTTTTGAGCCAGACCGGTTCGGAAGACAAGGTGCAGCTGCACTATCACAGGATGAAAAGACAGCGTTCCTGGGCATTTCCCACCCCAGGAGGAGTATGGCTCCTGTCAAAAAGCCTGCTGCTCTGAGGGTAAAGCTTGTAGCTCTTTTGGGTGGACACTTTGCTACATCGCAGTGGCTCTCTGCCAGGCGGTAGGAGCAGTGCTTGTGTGTTTTCTGGCAGGCCTCTCCAGCAGAAGACTGCTTGATGCACTAGAATCGAGGCTTTCCGCAGCAAGATGTCCATTTTGCTTTCAAGTTCAGCAAAGAAGCCAGTGGGGAGGCAGCCTGGCTCAGAGGTGACTTCACACGTGATGTGGCTCGCTGCCTGCTGCCTCGGTGTGCCGCCAGGCAGAACAGGGGGTAACCGTCTCCCCGAGAGATGAGCTTGGGGAAGCTTCGGGGACAGGGACCCGGGAGCCAGGCTTCCTGGGACCCTGGGCAGCTCAGGGAACAGGTTATCTGTTTGGAGAGCCAGGGATCCGCCTATCTCAACTGAGAACAAGGCCACATCTAAACTGATCTTGATTTATTCCCCCCAGGAAAAAAAAAAGCTATCCTGCTGATGCTAGGCATCAATAAGGGCACTAATAATGCCAATCTAGGAATGGAGGGTGGAACATTCATACCTTTATTCTCTAAGCTTAGTCTAGTCCTATGCATGCAATGCTTTCTATCAGTTACTTGATAACCTATCATTATGAATTACCCAGTGATTTGTTGATTTGGGACATATGCGGTGATTCCTCTGGTAAAGCAAGCCAAGATAATTTATATTTGACAACAAGTTTCTGAATAACTAGAGATGGAGTGTCATTAGAGATGTATTCAGATTGTGAAACGGGCAGATACATTTTAAAAAATCTTATTTTAATAGGCTTAATACTGTAGTGCTGATGTAGTTTGTGGAAATCAGTTTACATTTCATGTAAATGTCTGAGTGAGAGACTTGTTGATAGTGATTCTTTGTTTTAATTACAAGAATGTCAATCTACATAGTATATGAAATTCACTGAAAACAAAATAAATCATAACATCATCAGACACTTGGGTCTTGTCCGCATGTTGTGGTGGCAGGGCTGGGTATAGCATGAAGAACATGACCAGAGCAGCTGGTTTCCATCAAATGGCATCATGATGGTATAAAGGAAGGTAAACTGGGCCCTGCTGGCTCTATTGTTTATGCTCTGCAGATCAGCTGATGTAATTTTCTCTGATGGATCTCTCTCCCTCTCTGTAGTGTCCTGGGAAGCTGCACTGCAGTTGCCTATTCATGCTGCACTTGACAGATAGCTAAGTGAATAGAAGTGCACCATCCAAAAAGGCAGCAGTGCCAGCTTCCCATTAATATTCCTGTATGTCCTTTTGGAGTGTTCTAGGGGCAAATAAACATCAACTCTGGAATCTTTTACCTATTAAGTAGTTGTTACCTTACAGACATGGCAATATTGATCTAAGGTCTTGTGTTATAATGGGTTTTGCGAAATAATGCCATCTGTCTGCTGGAAATCAGACTAGGATTACATACATCTCTCTTTATAGACCAGTGACTATGTGTCAATGGCAACATCTTTTGTTCAGTGACCTGGAACCTGATTTGTAAACGCATTTGTCTGATTTTATGTTCCTGTGCATCCTTTGTGTTTTTTAGTATAGTAGCACCGATGTAAACATGCTTCACGAAGCAAGCACCTTCATTAGATTTGGGCTTGTGTAAATATTTTATTTTATCTATCCTAAATTACTTCTTCCAGATAACCACATTTTCTTGCTTGTCCAATATAAAAGCTTGCCAAGTGCCTCACAGTCTGTTGCTCCAGCGCCAAATTACTACGGCTTTAACTCTCCCACAGAAACATTTGTGTGCAGTAGTGTTTTTGTGCATGTTTTAAAATTGCATTGTGTAGTAAACACAGTGTTCAGTGACTACTAGAATCTACTTAGTAGAAATGTGATGAAAAAATGTAAATAATCGTTATATTTCATTTAAGAGCCAAAGCCATACCTCATCATGATTCACCAGAAAAATTTTGTCTGACAAAAAGCTCATAAGTAATGATAAACTGTAATAATGACATAAAAGAAAGAGAGAAGCTTTTCCTCCTTCCTAAAAGAAATACAGTAACAATTTCTGGAAGTCAAATCCTTGATAGCCTCTGCTTAAGTTGAGTCTTCTTTAAGAGCTGCAAAAAAAGTCACTAAATCCCTCCCTCCTCTTCCCTGGTTTCTTGAAACCATGTAGGAAACAGCTTTTAGATATGTTGTCAGATCATTTTTCTATAGCCAAATAATTAATTTTTTTTTTTAGAATCTGCAAAGAGCTAAAATGTGGATTCTTCTTTAATCTACATTGCCAGCAAGGACAAAGTTAAATACAAATGCTGTAAGTAACATTTATAATGGATGGTACTCCAAAAAGAGCAAAACTTTGAGTGTCATCTTAACCAGCTGGTTATATTCTCTATTTTTCAATATGAAGAAAATGAGAAAATACAGGGCATCAATGCTCAACATGTCTTTTAGGCAGCAGCTTTCAATCTAATTGCATGAAGAATGATATGCAAAAGATCATTAGACAACACAGTCAGAAGAGTGTCATCCTCACTGCATAGCTAAGGGCAGGGAGATTACAACAACCTTCTTGTGCCTTGGCCAAGCTCTTTCTTTTTATTTGGCCTCTGGCTTGAAAGAGGCACAAATTCTAGGTTAGAAATCCAGTGTATTACATGCTTTTGTGAGTAATCCAGGTTAGTTTTAAATGACTTGTGTTCTATGGCTTATTCATGTTCTGTATGTCCTCAGACGGTTACTCACAAAGCCACTGCCTGGAAAAAAGCTGTGGACCCCTACGCACTTGTCAGATCGTGAGGCGGTCTGCGGCAGGCAGGGTTTGGAGTTAGCTCTGGTCCCCTCGCGGTGCCAGGCTGCACGCACAACGGCCAGGCACACGCACAGCATTTGGAATGCAAAGTGGTCTGTGAATTACTTTTTAAAAGGTTGCGTGGTGCTTCAGCTGGGAAAGGGTTTTCTGTCTCTCTGCAGAGGACACTGATGAAGACAGACAAAAAACATCTTTTGGTGAAGTCTGCAAGTGATGCAAACCCTGGTGAAATAGTAAGTGAATGCAACACCTTAAAGCTGTGCCTGCACAAAGAACTGTGTTGGCTCCTTGGGATCCAGTCAGACATAGACCATGGACACCATTCTCAACTGAGGTTATAAAAAGCTAGGGAACTTCTGGTCCGGATGACACTCTGCTTTCTAGCCTGTTGACTATGTCTTCTTTCTGCAGGCTGCAAAGCTGCATCTAAATACAAATCCCTCAGAGCAATTAGATTTTTCCACACAACCTGAAAACAAGCATCCCAACTTACTCTCGTATGCAGAAAACCATATGTTTCCCAAATAAACCCCAGCTGGGTTGCTGGGACTTTGGTGTCAGGAAGGTTTTCATTGGTGTGCACTGAAAATCTGGAGCCTGTCATGCTCAGTGCCCATACTCTGTTTTAAAGCAGGGTTTTTCTTTCTTCAGCCAGAGCTGGGAGCACTGACATTCACCCAGCGTGTTTCCTCTGTGCCGAATTCCTCTACGTTGAATGACTAACGAGACCAAGGAACGCTGTGAAGATATCTTTTCATTGCTAGTGCTCAGATTTTCTATTCACTGCCAAGACACAGCATCCCTTTCCAGCAGTAAATGTCGCACACAATAGCTCTGCTGTCGGTGTGAAAACCTAGCTTAACTAGAGGAGGAGGCATAAAAGATCAGTGCACATCCTCTGTGTTCAAAACTGTACAGTCCAAAATATGTCTCATGCTGGCAATTCGAAACACATTGGTTAGGGTTGTATCCTAAGGCTTCATTGTCTGCCTGCATCAAATGTTACTTTTTTTTTACTTGAATCATCTTTACATGCCTAGGCACTAAAAATGATTATGGTCCTTACTTGGCCAAAAGAAGGCAGCATTTGACGGAAGGTTTGCAGACTACAGACCTGACTACATGTGGTCTCTACCTGGGTGAACAGTGGTTGGATGAACATCAGGAGATACTGGGGCTGTTTGTCTTTATCCTTCCTGGAGCAGACAATATTCCAGAGGTCATGTTTAAGCAAGCAGGAGATGTGAGGGACAGCGAGGGAAGATGGTAAAAGACAAAAGAAAGCAGAGCCAGCAATGTCTCAGTGCAAGGCAGTGTTACAAAACAAATGCTAAGGAACGTGTTTGAGGTCAGTTTTTGAACCAGGAGCAAGACTCAAATCAAAATGTGAATCTTCTGCCTTGTAGTTTGACCTTCACTGCATAGTCTGTAAATTGATTTAAAAGCAGTATAATTCCTCAGTGCAGAAGTGTTTCATGTGTATGAGAATATTTCTCCAGCTTTATATAGTAAGGGACACATACAATCTGATTTGAAAAATAATATAGCGTGCAATGAATAAATGATATGCTCTGACATTTGGTGGTGTTTGTGAGATATAAGTCTATTTCTAGTGCAGTGTAGGCTTAAATAGCCAAGTGGTGTTTATAGGAGATGGGCTGCTGCATTCCTTTTCAGTTTGCTAATATGCGCTAGTCTACTGAAGTAAGCCAGCCCTGCATGAATAAACACGTGGGACTCTGTTCATCCATAGGACGATGTGAATAAACCATCATACCTTCACTGGAGATCTATGCATACATCATGTCTTAAACTGTGAAAAAATCAAACAGAATTTAAACTAATTGACTATGCTCACTGGATGCACTCTCAGCCTATATGCCTTAGCTTACCTAGTTGAAACTTGAATGAAAAATAATCCGTAGCTGGAAAATCTTAGTGATGGACACTGTAAAATTCCAGCAAGATGGCTGTGAAGCATAGTTTATTCTTGTAAAACACTTCAGGATCTTTTTCTTAAGTGTGTTTAAACCATGAATGCTATTAAATGTTTGTTTTACTGCTGTTCAGTTCTTTCAGTGTTACATCATTACATTAAGAAATGGGGGCATGTCATTTTAACCGGATTACCATGTAAAACTTTGTTCTTTACAGTCCTCCAGCTGGAGCACAGAAACATGAGTTCTCTTGTACTAGTGAATATACTAGAGAGGTGGGGATACCGAGCTGTTGAGTGCTACCACCAAGTAGTAGAGTTAGGGAAAAAATCAACTTTTGTGACTAGACTGACATTCAGTCACTGGAAAAAAAATAAAGCTAAGATAAGGAGGCAAATGTTAATGATTCTTCCTTTTCAAGGTAATTTTGGCTTGTTACAAAGTGATTCTAAATCCAAAGTACTTTGGGAGATTGTGAGAAAGATTTGAATTTGAATGTAGATTCTGCTCTCAGTTTTACACTGGTTCTCTTTCTCTGCAGTGACCTGAACAACCCCCCAAAAACAAAGTCTGAACTTTTCTAGACTCAGTTGGTGCAGCATTAGGTGGTATCAGGCTTTATTCAGAATCCTGCTTTCAGTCTCCAAAAATTCAAATCCCATCTAGTTTAGGAAGGTGCTGAGCCAAAGTCCCTGATCCTTTCTTCTTGGATCTTGGTAAGTGAAAAGCTTCACCCAGTTCTGCTAAAGCAGCTCCCTCCTACCCTTTTACTGAGAATCATTTTAGCTGAGGTTATTGCTGTGATCAGTTAATTAAGCCAGATAGAAGCATGCAGAGAGCCAAGGCAGGATTTTCACTTGTAGCCTCTAGGTCTTGAGAAGGAAAATGTTAACATGTGGCACTATCTTGCCACTTGGAAATATGTAATTGTGTTTGAACACTGTTTCACTACAGAGGGGGACTCTGTAAGTGGAATTGCAAAGCTTCCTAGTGGGAACAAGGACAGATTATGAACAAGGTAACTAAAGTAGCTGCTTGATTGATTATATTAATGCCCAGAAGGGAATATGTCCATTACATTTTTTCCATGGCTTTCTATTGTATCTTCCTCTCATTTAACAATGATCCATATACAAGGAAGGGTGAGGACAATGCAAATTGAAGGAGGGAAATATTGTCTTTAAGCAATGCCTTTTTGCTTTCAGACTAGCTGGGATTGTTTTCCCTCTCTCTTAGAAAGCCCTGTGTATAGCCAGTGAGCAGGGTCAGCTGCTTGGTTTGAATTTCTTTTTGTCTGTTTACTGTGACAAAAAAGCCCTCAGCTTGTAAGCAAACTGCAAAGCATTGAGCAAGGATGTGTTGTGAAGGATGGGAACAGCTGAGCCTTCTGGAGGCTCTACAGTGTGCTGGTTAGTGTGGTCTCCAGGCTGATTAGCTGCATATCCTATTTTATAAATTACTCCAAAAAGGAATCGGTATAATGCTGTTCTCCAAACTTCCCTCTCCCCCTCTCCAAGATGAAGAAATTGCCTCTCCAAAACCGCATGTTATCAGAGCTTTTTTCTCGCCCTTTCTCTCCTTCTCTCCTTTCTTTCTTTCTTGCTTGCTTCCTTCCCTTTCCCTTTCTTTCCTTCTTTCCTTCCTTCCTTCTCTCTTTCTTTCTTTCCTTCTTTCTTTTTCTTTCTCTCTTTCTTTCTTGCTCTTTCCTTCTTACCTTCTCTTCCTTTTTTCTTTCACTTTCTTCCTAAGTCACTCTGCTCCTTTGTCTCTCATTTTTTGCCTTCTTTTTTGTTTTCTCCCCCTTCTCTTGTTCTGTCTCATTCTGTCTTTCTCTCGTTCTTTCTCTCGTTCTGTTTTTTATTCTCTTTCTGAAAGTGACTACATTCTCATGGAGGGAACAAGTAACCCTTACTGTGTTCTGTTTACTGCTTTCTTAAACACTTTGTATGAAGACAGCTCACGATGTAAATGCCTATCTTGCTGATGGTTCTTTTGACCCTATGTGAGTCTATTAAATCACTCATCAGCTTAATTGGGAACAGGATTGGGCCCCCAAGATGGATTTCAGTTCTGACTGCCCAGTCTGCACGAAAGCAAGCAAGAAAAGGCTAATCAATCTACTTATTTGTCTGCCTAAAACTTTTACATCAAAGAAAGCTTGAACAGTTTCTGAACTAAAGAGTTTTTGAGGAGAACATGAAAATTCTAGAAGCTGATAACTGACATATTTCTGAAAAGGCATTACTTCATAGTAGAGATATATGTTTCTTTGTAGCATCCAGAAAATTACATTTGACTGTTGCGATTTAGTGAGAACCGACAGCACACTTCATGCTCTTCAAGAAGCAAATGAAAATTCAGGGCCTCCTACCAGGAGCCTGTTTCTTATTTCTGAAAAGCTAACTATGCTTTAATTGTGGTCTGGAAGTTAATGTTATTTCAGAATTGTCTTCTTAATTCCTGTCATTCCTATTCTGCAGATGTGGAAAATCACCCTCTTTACTATATTGCCCATGACTCTCTTCATTACCATCTGCTAAGGGTCCAAAATATGTTATGAGCTCGCTGCTAATTTCAACTTCCTTTCCTTTTTTTGGGGGGGGGGGGGGGAGGAAACCCCAACCCACAACAGAAAACAACCCATCTGTATAGCTACTGAACAACTTAGCCTGCTGTAATAAAGAACTCCTTTCAGAGACATAACTCAATACTTCTGCTTGGGTCAGCCAACAGGAATTGTCTTTTCTTGGGTACATCCTATACCCATCTCTTCTTTCCAAGGGAAAACAGTTTTCACCAGGCAAGCTGATACTCTGCCTGCCAGAAAAACCTGTGGTGTTTGAAAAATTAAAGCTGTCTTTAATAAAAACCTCTTTTCTAGTACAACTGTTCTTTCTCTACTAGCAAACTATGTAGTATTAAAGTGTTCAGAAAATAGTATTTAAAAGCATTATGAAAGCAGTAATTTTCTAAAAAGTGCATTCATTTTAAATTTTGTTCATTCTTTGTCACTTTTCCTAATAGCTATGCACAGTATGGAAGTAATTGGACTGTTTGGATTCTCCCTCTATATTTTTAAAGGTATTTAATTTAAATGACAGACTTGAAACTGGTTAGTAATAATGACATCACTGTTACAACAAAATCAATTTTAAACAAAAACTCAGCTTACTAAACTATGAATAAACAATTCTACAGGTAGTAATTACATTTAGCATAGGACAACAGAGAAGCCTTAAAAACAGAGAGCCCCGAACTCCCTTCCCAACTCTATGGTGGGTTGTTGTGCACCCAGTTTTCATCATCTTTGAAATGGCCACAACAGGACTCACTCCCAGCGGTTTGGAAGTGATGTCTGAAACTGCAAGGCCGAGTAAGAGTGAGATTTTGAGGAGGGGCTATATGCCATGAAGGCCTGGAGGGACAGATATTTTACACCATCTCTTTGAAAGCCTCAACACACACATGTACACACAGACTCAAATGTGTTATCACGAATAACTCTTATGACTCATTTGCCAGTTACTGCTGCAGATACTAGCATCCCGCTAAATGAGTTGCCTACTCATTTGCAGTAGTTGAACAGGACTGAAGCTGTTGGCAGTGCCTGCATAGAAGCTGAAATATGAGGGAAGGATTTGTGTCATGTACTGAACGGGGGCAGACCTGTACCACGCTCATTTCTTGTCCAGCAAATGCTACTTCCCAACACCGTGACATGTTTACAGGGGCAGGTCTTTCTCTTTTCTGTGCCGAGAAATAAACCCAGCCAAGTCTGCCACTCTTCTGTTAAATTTATAACAGTGTGACCGACTGTCAAATTTCAGGAAATTATATGGAGCAGTTTTGTACTTAAAAATAGAGCTGATGAGGGTGGGTGGGGGAAGAGCACATTCAGAAATCTAGCTTTTTGTTCATTGCCAAACAGTCCCACTCTCTCTCAGGCGGATTTTGCAAAGAGCTCACCATATGGGAGGATGAGGGCTTGGGAAAACCTGGCCCCAAGTTCTTTCGAAACTGTGGTCTTCTGGGATGGTAAACTATGTGATTAAGTTGCACAACTAATTGGATAATTTGTTCTACAGTCCTAATGTGCTTATTTGCCCTGCATACAATCGTTAGAGCCAGTACTGAGGTTCAGTCAGTCACGTTACTTTTCAAGTGTTTGCAAGTGGGTTTGGGGACCCTGCAGGTGCATCAAGCAGAGCTTCCCCGCAGACCAGAGCCACAGGGACCCCGAGCCCTTGTCCTCTTCTGCACTGAACTAATAACTCTCATCTCTGCCCTTTTTTTGGTAAATCCAACCACAGCACATCAGGGAGCTTGTAAGTCTGCATTGTGCTGCTCCGTATGGAATTGCCATCAGGCAGGGAGGACCTGCTGTCTGCACCCCGCGCTGTGTGCTGTGGAAATCTTTGAAGTGGCTGAGGTCCAGGGGCAGTAAAACCCTATCCTGCAGTCACTACGTGGGATAGCAAAAAGGATTTCTGTGAGAAATCCTTGCAGCTGTAGACTTGGTTGATCAGGACTCTGCAAGAAAGTCCATTTCAGTGACTGCTCGCTTGTATTTTAAATGAATGTGTCTTTAGCAAACTAGTCTCTTACTGTATCGTCCAGTTTGAGTACCTATATATACTTTATGTAAAATTATATTTGAAAATCATATGAAAGATTATGCTAAAAAAAACAGTGAGGGAAAATTAGGGACTTCATTAGATAAGGAAACACAATTCACAGCCTCTCAAACTAGGTAGTTGGATCTGATTGATCCAGCTTGCCTCACAAATTGACTTGCTAGCCCAATGGAGGTTACTGTATTTGCTAACTTACCTGCTTTTTTGAAAGAAGGAACTAATCTGCCAACATTTTCTTTTCATCTGTGTTCATCCAAATTTGAATTTGCAATAGGTCATGTTTTGTTTGTGACGGTGAGCTTCAAGAGGGTTATCTGAGGGGAAAAAAACGTTGATAATTCATCTGCATTTTAGAACTTTTTTGTGCTTCAGAACTGATGTGTAAGTCTTGCAAGGTGAAGCTTTGTTCTGAACATTCAGTGTGCCTCATGATGACATGATGAAAAAAACCACCATTTTTTCTAGCGATTTTTTAATTCTCCTGTAGAGGCAGTTTCAGCAATTGAAGCACAACACAGCAAATGCTAAATATAGACTCAAGTAAAATGGTTGGTAGTTTTTGTTTTACACAGCTCAGTTTTCTTATCTCTGTGCAAGGGAGACTGGTTTACTTAAATTGAAATATATAAGCTCAAGGATATATAGCACTGAGTAGACATTATTGTTCGATTATGTTCTGCTTTTTGAGTTTGTTACATACTTCTAGGGTTTTAGACCTTTCAGATTACTTTAGAGGTCAACTTTCAGAGGTCACATTTTTATGCTTTAAACTTATGTGTTCTTGCATATCGGTAACATCTGAAAGCAGGAACGTATAAATGCAGCAAATGTGGTTTTGGAATATGTGATTCAATTTATCATTTTAAACATTTGTTCTTGAGTTCTACCCTTAATACAACACAAAATACATGGTTTTCTTGTGTTTTTAATCCAAATTTTTTGAGCTTATCCTTGCAGCTATTATCTTCAAACATAGAAGCGAAAGACAAGTCATATTTGCATGTATTTAAAGATACTTTATTACAGCTGTCTGCTTCCTTTTAATTTCTTTCTCATTTTTCTGTTCTATCTTTTAACCGCAATGGCTGTGCTAGGTAAAGATCTTGTCATGGGGACTCCAGGGGATGCGTTCCAGTAGGGCCAGCATCGTGAAAGTCTCACGTAATGTAAGCTGAGTTGTGTCTTGGAGCGAGGACTTCTGTGAATGAACTGACTGCACGGAGCATTTGCTGGAGTAGTTTGCAGATGGGAGTCTTGTGTATGACTGCCTCTTGGACTTTCTTCATGCATATTTGTTGCTATCCATTTCAGCTTCCTGCACTGCTTGTCATGTCCTGTTTCAGTGTATCTTTTGTTCTTTGTAATTTTCACATTGGGAGCATATACATAATGTTGTTTTGTAAGGATGAAGCCAGTTCCGAACTTTTAGATAGGCTATTTATCTCTTCCCATTAATGCATTTCATTTGGGTGGTTCAAGCTACTTACCTTGTGAAGAGATGGCAATCAGTCTTCCTTCAGAAGCTGAGGGGACGTTCCCATGGTCTGGATTGATCTTCTGATGCTTGGCTCAGAAGATAGTAACACTGAGAACTAAACAGCCAAAGTAGAGAGCGTATTTGTACCATACTGTCCTGCATTAACCAGAAAATTGGAATTATGATTCTTCAATTTAATTTTAATTGATTTAACCAGATTTGAGGTATTAGAATGGTACACCGGTGCACAACATGATGTGCAATTCTTAAACCATGGTATTCCTAAATTAGTGGGACAGTCCCCAACAATTTAAGCAGCAATACTTAAACTTCTATGCTTCTTTTATTTATGTGCATTTAAAGCTACATGCTCACTTAGAAGCTCAATTTCTTGTTGTTTTCTCTGTGAGCAAAGATCAGGTTGCATGTTTACTAAAACGCCTCCCGGATCAATTTGGTCACTCAAGCAGTGTGTTAAATGTGGAATCCTAGAGAACAATCTTACAGCCGAGCCAGAGTCGCAAAGTTACTTTTAATAAACACTCTTGTCTGTGTTAATTTTAAGTCAAAAGCAAAACAGGCTAAGGATACCGTGGTGGATTCGTACATATGTCATATACAAACCCTGAGGTCCCATGAAACAAATCTGATGGGCACTGTGGTCAGTACAAACTAGTACAGTCCACTTTTTGCATTTCAGTCATTTTCTACCCTCTTGGGTGAACTGGGTTTGTCTAAAAAAGTGTGGGCTAATATATATGCTTATTAGTTTAATGTGAGAATGCTACTGAAAAGACTGAAGGATATGAAGCACAAGATATAAGCAAACTGTGCTTTGTAGTCTCAGGCATAACCCAACCAGAGTGTTTTCTAAGGCTGCCTGTCCTGCACACGGGGAAGTTCCCAGCAGTGCCACGACCGAATGCTGGTTCTGCGACATCTGCAGGGGCTGTGCGGGGTGGGGCTAAAAGTGTCCTTTTAGACTGGATTTTATTCTACCAGCATAGAATACCCCCTCATTTTAGGCATGGACCTCTCACTGCTGAGAGAAAACGAAGTACTATAATATTGATACATTATTATAGTATATAGTAGTTACATTATTATAGTATATAGTAGTGAATTATTGTAGAATCAATGCCAGTGATTTTTGTAGAACAGCAGTCAGTGGAGAAAAAAATGGGGTGGGGAGCTTCATGAAGTTAATTGTATTTATAGTTAAAGCATGAAATAAATTTTTCCATCCAACTTTTGCATATGGGCATATGACAGCACTGAGCTGACTAAACTGAGCACTGGCATAACTCCATTGACTTTACTGAAATTTCATCCGTTTGCAGCAATACTGGGTTTGGCTCAAACACAAGTGACCAGATAATTTTCTGACTGGTAATGTTCATAGGTTGTATTTCTGACTTGGAGTAAACAAACTACATATTTCAGGCTATAAGCAGACAATGATGGCCACTTGGAAGAAATTTCCATTTCCAAGCATTCATACGATGTTGCATCGCTGGCTGGTTGTGCTGTAGTGTGTTCGGCCTTCCTGTATACAGTCACTTGTAATTTTAAATCCTGTATTTCTCAAAAGTTATATAATTCAGCGGGGATGTTTGTTGCAAAAGGAAAACAGGATTTACTCCTTTCTGCACCAAGGTGGAGATGGAGCAGGGAACCTCACTGCACGGTCTGATCCTTTGTTTCAGTGACTGCATACAAGGGGGGTGCTTTTTGATTAACCTTTAAAGCAGGTAGGTTTTAAACAGGTCAGGCTAAATGCCATCTTGTGCTTCTAATATGGCAGTTACTTCACATCTGAGGTGGAGTTTAACCTACATAAAGAAGCTTAAAAAATCTGCAAGTTATCGTATAGCGATATCATCTGTATAGCTTTATCCTTCTGCACTCATTTCTCTGTGTATAACACGAAGTCAAACAAGACTGCCTTGAAGTAATGTCAACTGTAAAAACTCAAGCATTGCCAGTGGCAGTCAGATTGAAAATCTGAACTGCAGCACTGCTGAGGCTTCTTAGGCTTTAGCATAAGTTTTAGCACAGAAAAGTAAATACAAAAAGTTCAGTATTTTGATAATCCCAAATTGAAAGGTTTTTGGTATAGCCATTTTGGAACTGAGTCGTGCCTGCCTGGTCTGATGACTGGTAGCACAGTTATCTCATGCCTTCATTTTCTTCATCTTGCTGGTCTTTCTCTCTGAAGAATACCAAAGAATACTATGAAGCACCAAATTAACATTTTTTATTAATTATTACAAAGAAGCCTCTAGACTGCAACAGGTCCCAAATACGGTCTTCATCAGATGTTTCAGCATCATAACAGATGTAGAATATCGTCAAGAGGTCTCAGTCCTATGTCTCAAGAGGATTTACAGCTTGCTATGTCTTTTTGTCTTAGACCTACCGGAAAAGAAAAGGATGGGTGCTCCTAAAAGCAGATAGTGTGTTCATAGAAGGTGAAGGTGACTTGAGGGGGCTCAAGAACAAGAGAACTGGGGAGACTGTAAAAAAGTCATGCAATGTGAGTAGGAGAAACAATTTTTAAAAATATTTTTCTGTTGAAGTGTTATGTCCTGAAAGGAAGTTAGATATGGTAGTGAGTCCCACCAGGGCTAGGGGAAGAGGCTTGCTGCTCTGGTACAGGCAGTCTGGCTCTTAAATGTCTTAGGAACCAACCCTGGACACCTGGGAGAAGGCAGCCTGCCTGCAGCCTGTAGGTTTTTACATATTGTCTCCATCTCCTCCCAGGTCATTTGTATTTGCCCTTCTCTCCCACTGCCTTTGGGAGAGGAGGGGATGGAGAAAAGGGCAGGTAGAATAGCAGAACTCAAAATTTTCCCCTTGAGAAAAATATACGTGGGAAATTCCTGATTATCTTCACAAGTTACCGGTTAGATGTCACTGGATCCCACCCCCTGCATATGTTCTTCTTCCTGCGGTATCAGAGTTGATGACACAGAGTTGATCTGAATCTCTCAGACGTGCACGCTCATTTGCTTGTAGAAAAGGCAAAAATAGAAACATTGCATACACCATGTTATTTCATGATGCCTGCTTGGCAGATATTGGGTGACACAGTTTATTGTTAATGCTATGCAGTCTATGCAATGTACTTTTAGTGGAACATTTCAGTCTTTTGTAGGCCAACCTGCCCCTACCAGCAGGGGTGCAGTTTATTAGGTAAGCTAATCTGTTCTTAATTATAGTGCCACCTAATAGAGTTTAACATCTCGCTTTGTAACATACATAGTTATTTTTTGCAAAGCAGGAGGAATTGCTTCTAGGCTTCTTAAAGGCTGCCTTGACTTTGCTAGGATACAGTGTTCAACTGAAAAAGTTGTGGGTGGAGGAAAAGGATTTCTGTACTTAATGAAGCAACTCAATAACTGAAGATTTGTGATTTTAATTTCAAACTCATTTACAATATAGATGTGCTTGCAGAAATGACGCTGTTGCTTTTTCATAGAATGCACGCATGCCTGATGTCTTAATCAGATAGGGGAAATAGCCTGCATTCTCTTGGAACAACGTTTAGCTATTTAGCGTTCAGGTTTTTTTAATAATCTTTTAATTCTATTAAATGTGAAAGCAAGTGTGTAGAATAAATATTGAACGCATTTCTGGCTTTAATCAAAGAAAAATGCTGCTTTCAGAGGTTATGCTTCAGCTTAGTTCCATTTAGAGCATTATGTTTTTACTCAGGGAAAAAAAAAAAAAAAAAGTGATTTCTGAACCTGGAAATAGATCACAAACCCTTGGGTAAGATGTGCTGCAATTGACATTAATGAGACAGCATCTGCCTAGTACCAATGTTTAAGCTGTTACTTTCTATTGTTATTTTTCTTTGTTGATTCTGCCAAGAGGGTGGAGTTTGTGTCAGAAGAAAGAGGTGGGGAGAAGGCTTTTCAGACAATAAGAACTTGAGTCCATTCATTGTCTGGAGCATCACATTTCACAATAATTATCTGGGGATGCAGGCTGTTACCACTTACCGGTGGTTCACGCGTAAGGTTACATGAGTTCTCCCTGGTAACACGCTGCCGTTTTCTATGAGTACCAAGACCTTTATACCCCTCTTGAGTGGGGCAGTACTGGAACACAGATTGCCACGCTCCTAATTTTTATCAACGCAAGAGATGTAAGAGGTGATAAGCTACTGCAAGTCATTTTAGTGTAGGTACACTCCATTAGGCAGAGAGGGACAAATGCACGTAGAACGGGCTGGAGCCAGTACTACCCACCACCTCTGCATGGCTGGGCCTCCTAGGTGGGACAACAGACTCTGGCTAAGAAGAGGGGCTTGGGATGTCCTCAGGGCACGCTGCATTGGCACATTGAGATCTGCGTGTCTCCTGGTTTCGGTTGGGATAGAGTTAATTTTCTTTCTAGTAGCTGGTATAGTGTTATGTTTTGGGTTCAGTATGAGAAGAATGCTGATAACACACTGATGTTTTCAGTTGTTGCTAAGTAGTGTTTAGACTAAGTCAAGGGGTTTTCAGCTTCTCATGCCCAGCCAGCGAGAAGGCTGGAGGGGCACAAGGAGTTGGGAGGGGACACAGCCAGGACAGCTGACCCAAACTGGTCAAAGAGATATTCCATACCATGGGACATCATGCCCAGCTGGGGGGGAGTTGGCCTGGGGGATCACTGCTCGGGAAATAACTGGGCATCAGTCAGCGAGTGGTGAGCAGTTGCACTGTGCATCACTTGTTTTGTATATTCCAATCCTTTTATTATTATTATTGTTGTCATCTTATTATTGTTATTATTATCATTATTAGTTTCTTCCCTTCTGTTCTATTAAATTGTTCTTATCTCGACCCACGAGCTTTACTTTTTTTTCTCCGATTTTCTCCCCCATCCCACTGGGTGGGGGGGAAATGAGTGAGTAGCTGCGTGGTGCTTAGTTGCTGGCTGGGGTTAAACCACGACATTTATTTACAGACTAAAAGTACTGGCCTCAGTTTGGCCCAGTTTCAGACAGATACACTGAGGTTATTTGTGGCAAAAAAGCTTTACTAATTACATTCAGTTTCTATAAAAATAACTTAAAATCCAATCAAAAGGATGAACATGTTTCAGGTTCTGTTACCTGACTGCTTAAATTTAAGCATGTTTTTTTGCTTTCTGCTCTGAGCACTAGCACTGTCAAAGCACAGATGCCTCAGCGGGGACACCTCGGAAGACACAGCGTTGCTGTCAGAGGTGATTCAGCCACACTACCTGATTGTGTTCTGCCACCCTCATCTTGGCCTTTTAATCTGTTTTTTTCCTCTGTGGTATTGTTCACGAGTAGGCATGAGATACATAGGAAATTGTAAAACTTCCACGAATGGCAATACCAAGGTACATAAAAACACTGCAGTGACATTTATTAGGAGATGGAAGAACTGTTATCACACCTTTTCCAGGCATGCAGCTTTCTGGGGTCATGATATGCCTCTGGATTCTTGCAGCTGCATTACAGGACAGCATCACAAACTCCAGAGCTCAGCAGTGATGAGGTAATTTTTCTCCTCGCCTGCTGCTAGATGCCTTCCCCTTCTTGATATTCAGCTTCCTCACAGCTCACTGCGTCCTCCTGTAAATATGCTATGTACGCATGCTTATCCAACAAAACAGCATGCAACAAAAGTTACATGCAGACAAGTCCTTTAAAGAGGTCTTGACCTAAGCTGCTTACATGTTTCTTAGTCTTGAGTGTTTTGCAAGATACTTTTAACTTTTATTCTTCCTTCTTACATTCATGTTTACCTACCATGCTTTCTCTCGCAAACATTCTTCAATACCGAAGTTGGCTTCAGTGTTGAAAGGCTGGACAATTTCATTGAGGTGTTATCAAGAATAATTTAGTTTCCTGCATTGGTCTTCTACTGTAAGCCAGTATTTGTGGCCTCTTGAAAATGCTTCCGACCTCTTATCATTCAGAGGACCTCTAGCAACAGTCTGAAGACTTTGACGGGATCTCCTGGAGTTTTAGTATTTGGGGTTTTTATTCAGTATTTACTGTTTTAAAGCCTGTGTTTCTACAACTCTACCTACAAAACACCTAGTGACAGTTATGCTCCATAGTTAAAACGAGCTGGTGAAGAATGCACATCACGTCAGGTCTTCAGTGAGTACGTAAGGGCTTTATACAGATAAGAGGATGAAATAACAACATGAGCATTTCTACATGCTCATGCCGGTACTTCTGAGGCCGCTCTTTTACTGAGTACATTATAAATACCTAGATAGGCATAAATAAAATATGACTTGTGCTGAAATATAACATATAACTTTCCAAAGAGTTAAAAGCTGTTCTGTGATCATCAGCTACTAATTAAAAATGCATCGGTTCAGCAGGAAGTGTTTGAACGCAGATTTTATTTATCGATTGTGAATGTTTCCACACAAACACAGGATGGCTCCTGTTTCACCTCACCTCCCTAAGCCACCACGTCCATCATACTCTGCAATGCTGTCTAAAGTACTGCTTTTCTTCTCTCCGTGGTGGCGGGTTTTGTAATTTCAGGATGGTTACACTGAAGTTAGAAGCTGTCAAAGTATCTTCTCTTTCTATTTTTGTCTGACAATGTGCACTGCTGATCGACTCAGTGTACACTTGTGCAGAAGGTGGTTTACAATGGGGACCACCGGGCTGCAGCTGCAAACAGCAGTAACACCAAGGCTGCTATTGCAGAACGGTGTCTCCAAGTATTTGGAGCAGACTCAAAGCAGCTGGGGGAAGCCTCTTACTGGGTTTGAATTATTGCTGACAGGAGCATTTTGTTTCCAGTCCTGCGGCTTAAAGTTTATGACGATACTGAGGATCTTCCGGTGGAACTGATTGTTCAACCAAACGTTACGATTCTTCCACGTTTTCTTACTGAAAAAGTACAGGAAAATGGTGATTTTATTACAAACTCTTCTAAGTCTGCACGTACCGGCCTTGGGTATTTCGAACGCCGTAATTCTGGAGTACGGCATTTCACTTCTCTTTACCAATGCCCTTAGACCAAATTAAGCGCTTTCAGTTAAGCGTCTTCCCCGACGACAGTGACACGCCGTCGCCCGCTGCCCGCTCCCTCGGTCCCAGGTTAAGCGGGCAGGAAGGCGGCTCACCCCGGCCCGGGGAAGCCTCGGGGAGGGCGGCCGGCCCAGGCAGTTGACAGACCCGAGGCCAACGGCAGCGCCCGACCCCCCCTCTGCGGCCCTCGGCGGGGCCTGCAGCGGGGCGCTGAGGGCCTGCGGGCCGGGCCGGGCCGGGCGGACTCGCCCCCGGGGCCCGGCGCTGCCTGGCAGCCGCTCGCCCCGCGCCCCCTCCCCGTGGGCCGGGTTATGCGAGCGGCTCGTCCCCCAGCAGCGGCCGCAGCAGCATCTGCGGGGCTCCCGCCCCTGTCTCCGCCCCGCTCCCAGCGCCCGAGAGGCAGGCGGTCGGCGGCGGCAGCGCGATAAAGCAAGTTTTGTCTGCTGCGAGGGGGGCGGCGAGGTCCCACCGCCCTCCGCGGCCGCGGCCCGGCACCATGGCCGCGGCGCTCCCGGGGCAGGCGGCAGCCCCCGCCGCGGCGACGGCCCCCCGCTAACCTCTCCTCGGCAGCGGGAGCGGCCGCGGCCGCCTCCGCCGGCCATCCGGGCCGCGACTGCCCGCCGGAGAGCGCGCAGCTCCGCGCCGCTGCCGACCGCCGAGGAGCGGCGGCCCCCCCTGGCCCGGCCCGGCACCATGTGGGGCGGGCTGCACCCCCAGCTCGGCTTGCGCGGCTTTAAGGCGGGTAAGGAACCCGGCGGGGCGGGAGGGGATGAAGGCAGAAGGGCCCCGCCGCCGTGGGGCAGCGGCGGTGGGGCGGGCCGGGCCGCGCCGCGCCGCTTCCCTTTCCCCGGCCCGGCTCGGCTCGGCTCCCCACAGACGCGTCTGAGGAAGCGGCTCCTTCCCCGCCGCGGGCGGGAAGCGTTACGGGCACCCCCCCCCCCCCCCGCCGCCCGGCTCCGTGAGCGGGAACGTGGCGGCGGGGCCTCCCGGAGAGGGCGCGGGGACCGGCCCCTCCGCCGCCGCCTCGGCCCGGGGCCGGCCGTCCGGGGCGGGGGGGCTCGGTGTTGACTTAGCTGGACCTCGTAGCGGATGATAAAAGCTGAGCTTAACCCACATAATCCGTTTCCTTGTCTTGGGCTTCCCCCCCCTCCCCGTTTTGTTAGTATGCCCTTAGGCAGAGGCTGGAAGGGGGCTTTCCTGTATGCTTTTGGTTTTAAACTTAGACTGCAACAAATCGGTCGAGTCCTATTTTTTTTTTTTTTTTTTTTTTGCACCACTTTTCTGTCTCTGGTTTAATTAGAGCCTAGTTCCTGCGGGTTGGCAGGGATACGTTGAAATTTTACGCTTGGAGTTGGGTTGTTACTGGGGAGACATCCTATCTGTAAGCGATGGGCTCACTTTCCACCGTAAAGGCTGTCAAAACCGGCGGAGGAAAATAGGTGAATTGATTGCAGAGCCGTACGAGCGTTACTTTTGGGCAGGTAAGACTAGGTACCGACTCTTTTGGATGCCCTTTTCAGGATTTGAAAATACTGCCAACTCTATCACCTGCTTTACTCTGGCAGAGTTCCTGCAGATATTTTGTGATATTTTGACTTACTGAAGTAATTGATCACTGCGAAGGTCTGTGGTTTGGCTCTGCCGTTGCAAGCGTTGAAATAATTTTTTAAGTGTTGGAAGAATTCTTTTTCCTTCAGAAATTTGGATTCGTGTTTTAATTTTGGGATTGCAAAATATGACTGCATAATGCATATACAGTTAGTTGACATATTTAAATGGCAGGATTGTTTTGCTTTCGACCGATAGGGTTTGTCTTGCAAATACAAGAGCTGCTAAGAGGTTCTCGGCAGCTGCCTGAATCTCTATCAAGTAGTCTTATGTTCAGTCCCTATAATGTGAAAGAAGACATTCTTCCCTTTTTCTGTACTATTATTAAGTTATTCATTTTTATGTATAACGTCTTTGCATTGCTGAAGTGTTGTGATTTTTGGTTTTGTGTGGTTTTTTTTTGTTTTTTTGTTTTTTTTTTTTTTTTTAATGCTTCCCACAGAAGAATGGAGTTACCTTATCTTTGTGCTACAGCTTGCGAAGATACTGGGTATTCTGAACACTAGGTGCAGAGATTTCAGTTGATTTGATGGAAACTGCAGGAATTTAGGGTGTTTTAATTCTTGATTATTTGTGTTTGGGGCAGGAATATTAGAAGGTTATACCACAAGCACACCCTGGCACTAACTTCAGACTGTTACAAAGATTGTTGGTGTTCATTTTGCATTTGTTTCAGAAAACTTTGGATTGTGCCATTTGTTACAGCATCTTCCCTTTGGTTTGGGTCAAATAAAAGTGTTTTAGTACCATGTTGCATTTGTCAGCAATTCTGATCAGTCAGTTATTGGATGAATGTTTTGTTTGTTTGTCAGAATTGTCTTTAAGATTTGAGAACTAATTTTGTGTATTGCTTTTCTTTCCTCCTCCATCCCCTCTTTTCTTTAAATACTAAAGGTTAATATGCAGTTTGAAATCTATGTTTATCTATAAGCAGTAGAAATGTAATGTAGCAAAACTTCTCTAATTTGAAAAATCTCTAATTTGAGATAAGATAGACTAACAGAAGGTGGTGGTTAATTAGAAAGTGGATAAAGGTTTAACCTTGAGATATGAGCTGTGCATTGTAATTTCCAACATAGTAGTCCCTTCCTTCATCAGTCTTACTTTGAAAGAGTCGAGAAGCTGTTTTGCGAGGTCTGTAATCCCTCTAAAGAAGAGGAAGTTAATTAGCTCCATGCAGGTATTTTAATGAAGGGATGATGGCTACTAAGATCCTGTGCTGTTATATTATTGCCAGGTTAGATATTTGGTGTGGTTTTTTGGCTTGTTTGGGTTTTGTTTTGGTTGTGGTTTTTTTTTTTTTTTTTTTTTTTTTTTTTTTTTTTTGAGAAGGAAGCTGTCCATGGGAAAAGCATTTTGTCGTGGAACGGTAGCGTCCAACTAGGAAGCAGAAGTTTAAGGTTTTCTTTTTCAAGCTGAAGGAGTTTTCCTTTTGCCGAAATATGTTTAATTCTTTTAACAGCAACTACTTGCTATGGATTCTGATTGTCTTTTAAATATTGGTGTGGCAGCATAACAGTTTATGACTTGTTAATTCTATTTTGCTAGTTGTATGTTGGTTATCTATGGATATGGGTATTTAGAAGTCCTGTTTCTGTTGAAAATCTTACAATACCCTTACAAAGCTAGGTGCCTACTGAAGAATTCTGTAACTATTTACACAGGGGAATTATCAGATTTTCAGTAATAAATGCAAATTAATTCTGTTTTTCTTAAAATGTAACTAGCAAGGACACTTCTTGGGGAGTATTTAATTTGTGGCCTTCAGTTTTATTCCCTCTTGTAACTCCCACATTGTTCTTGCTTTTCAGTTCTATAGGAGTGCATTCTCTGAAAAAAATACACTGTCTTGTTTGCATGCCGCTGAGATTTTTTTCTTTTTTTTAGATAGGTGCTTCTTGTTTAACCAGTGGATTTAATGACAAAGTTTGCTGCCCATGCAAAATAAATTCAGCTTCTTACAGTCTCAGTACCTGTCCTGAAAAATTAAATTGCTATTTTTGGTATGTATATGATTGACTTACAGTCTTTGAGTCTTCTTGTACACATTTAACTGTTTATGAAAACCTTGCAGCATAGTTTATACTTCTATAAAGACAGCAGTTACCCACTATGCTGCGGGAATTTAAATAACTGCAGTGAAGGGCATACAGCATTTCAAGCCCTTTGCTTATTCATCTAGACCATCCATCCTTTGAAATGCACAGTTGTTTAATAACTCTTTTAAGACTATGAAAGTGTTCATCTAGATGTGTTGTTCCTCTGGGATTCAGAGTCATTCAGTTAGGCTATGCGTGTCCGACAGATGCCTGTGGAAACAAACATGCTTTAAAATGAAAAATAAAGTATTCATTACTTTCAGTAAACTGTACCACCTGTAGTCAAGCTTCTCTCTGTTGTCCAATATTACCAATGGTTGACCACTACTGAAATCTGGCTGGTAAGAGCTGTTCATGTGACAAAAGCAAGAAGTGGGGAAAACTAGAAGTAAGGTGCTCAAAAGGATGTGATTGACACTCCCTAAAAATAGCAGCCTGCATCCCTCTGCTTCTAGAGCCCTGGCAATGTGATCTGTTCATAAGGCAAATCCCAGAAGTCGCCCGTGTTCTCATACTTAACCCTTGTTGGCAGCGAGCATGACACACGTGGGTCTGAAAGATTATTGAATGATGTCATAATCAAAGTGTCAGCAGCAGTAAGGTCGCGACACACTATAAGGCCCGCGGGGTGCTGCCTCCTTGGGTTACCCGTGGACTTCACAGGCAGCTTCACAACACAGCCAGGGTGGGGAGGACGGGGCCGACGACACTCTTTTTTCATCCTTTCTGGGTGGAGGGGGGACAGAAATCCAGTGGTTTCATTTCCGTACCAACTTTTATTGGTCTGCTGTGAGAGGTCTGCAGCTGGGGATGTGACAGCTCTCGGGACATCTTGAGAAGGCAGGTTTATCTTTGCAGGCTAGGCAAGGCACTAAGGGGTGAGTTAGTGTGACCAAGAGTGGACTTCAGATTGTTTACCAGTTATAAGTGTGTGTGTGTATATATACACGCATATGTATATGGTGCATTCTAATGATTGATTACCCAAGCTTAAAAATTTAATGCTCCAGCTGCAAGACTGGCTGCTAGAATGGCCTTTGCTATCTTTCACAGATCACAATGACGTGAAATGGCATTCTATGTTTGAGTGGTGGTGAATGGGAGTTACTTACTTCCCTTCAAAAAAAATGCCTTTTTTTTTTTTTTCCTCCCTCCAGGCAATTCACTTTTATGGACATAGTATCCACTCTTTTTTAATGTGTACAAAACATGGATGTCATAACTGCTTAGCAAGAAAAGAGTGATAGATGTAAAGGTGTATTATATTGTTGGTCTTAGGGGTTAGCAATTGTTCTAATCTCTTGTATGTTAACTGTATGTTAAACATTTACTGACTGAATATAGACTTGTGGTTTCAGTAATTCTGTGCTTTTAAAACTTTAATTAAAGGAAGTAGTAATTAGTTTAATGATTTTGAGAAGAATGCATTAATTCTAAACAGTTGTACAGACTAAGTATATGGTAAAAAGCAGCCTGAGCCATCATGTCTGCACTAGGGGATGGTGGCGAAGGAAGTGCTAGTTAGGATAAGAGCACCTGTAGTTTCTCCAAAAAATGCCTAGGATTTATGTCCGCCAAATATTGCTTGTTACAATTGCAAATTATTTAAGCTAAGATTTTGCCAGGCATTTAATACCTGTTAAAGAACCCGTTAAAGACCCCGTGCATTTCAAAATACGGAAAAGTTGCCAAATGCAATAACAATGCATAGTGGTAAGAATAGCTGAAAGCCTCCTAAATCAAATAGTTTTTGCGTGACTTGAGGTTGTAGGTGATCATCTGCCATTGTTGGAAGCAAAGCCTGTTTGTTGTAGACAGGTTCATTAAGGAAAAGGGAGATAGTAACTACACTTGTTCAATATCTACTGCCTTGCTTCCTGTACTCTTTGGATGCCTGTTTTTATTATATAACTTGCCTGCGGCTTAATAGTTGGAGAGTTAAACTAATTGTCAATTCCTGTGCTGGTTGTTTTTTGGCTGAAAAAGTGCTGACTTGGTTGTAGTTGTCAGTAGTCTCTCAGATGCCCAAATTGTGTCTTGGAGTTGTACACTGACAATGAAGCAGTCTCATTGTGATTAGCATTTAAAACATGTTCAGTGTGTTTGCTATGTGATTTCAAAAAGTGGCTTTCTTACTGACTTCTGTGGTGGGTTAAACTTAGCTTGCTGCCAGATGCCCACCCAGCCCCTCATTCCCCCTCCTCAGCAAGACAGGAGAGAAAATAGGATGGAAGAGCTTGTGAGTTGAGATGAAGACAGGGAGATTGCTTACCAGTTACCATCACAGGAAAAAGAGACTTGGCCATGGGGTCAGGCTGTGGCAGCTCTTCTCCACGCTCCTTCCTGCTGTTCCCCTGCTCGAGCCTGGTCTCTGTAGGGGCTGATGGGGAATCTCTGCTCAGGTGCCCGGAGCTCCCGCTCCTCCTCTCCTCCCGCTCTCACCTCTGGGCTCGCAGAGCCATTTCTCACGCTTTTTTTCCCCCTCACTCATTGCTCCCAGGCAGTGTTTTGCCCTTCCTTACGCACGTATTCCCTGAGGTGCCACCGTCTTGGCTGTGGGGCTCAGCCGTGCCCTGTGGTGGGTGCACTGGAACCCGCCGTGTCCGGCACAGAGGTCCCCCTCCAGCCCCCCACTACCAGAACCTTGGCACCTGCACCCGCTACAACTTCTGAAGGAGGAAGCCATTATGTTTTGAGCATTTCTTTTGGTAGACCTGGAATAATACTGTATATAGCCCTGAAGTTTATTCCTGCCAACACTGGGGGAAGGTGTGGGAAGGTGTACTGAAGTATAATAAGGTTCTGGTTTCTGTCACAGGCTTCCACATGGGAGTGTCTTGCTGTCTAGGGCAAGTTGAGGAGGTTCTAAACGTGGCACACGGGAGACTGCAGATTGGGTGCAGAGGCCCAGAGGTGGATGGCTGGAGGAGAACATGCAGCAGGGAATAACTTGTGTAAATACGCTCACAAGTGTGCTTAGGTCTGTGTTAGTCCTGACCCATCATCCCTCATGTGCTCTGAAACTGCTGAGCCCTGTGGAATCGCCCCTTTGCGAAGGATGCTAGCTTTCCCCGGGCACCATTCTCCACAGCATCTGGCTTGGTTGCCTGGGCTTGAACATCCTATTGATTGCACAGCTACGCTCAAGTGACCTATTTCTCCGCAGCCAGCCATGCTGTAAGTGGCACTGCATCTTTCTGTCCTCATTCTCCAGGGATCTTTGCTGTTTTTTGAGAATCGAATGGCCCCTCTGTAAAAGGAGGCATTAACACAAATAAAAGAAGGGCAAGTGTTGAGATTTTTTTTTTTTTTTCTTTTTTTCTTTCAAGGTATGATAGTCCCTGAAATTTCAGAAAATGTGACAGGTAGACTCCTCCTTTTGCCTGAAGGGGTGTATGTGGGTGGATTGCAGGGCATGATTTCATTTTACAGCTAAAATAATCTAGTGGGTAGTTGCTGTACTCACTGGTACCTTCTGGGTACCTCTGCTCATGTATCCTTACTGCTTCCCCTGTGCCCACTGTAGCACTTGTTCAGCCTTATCGCAAGCTAATTTGGGGAGCTGGACCAGGAGAATACTAAAGTTCAATAAATACTGAAGGGGGTTTTACAGTTGCCTGACCCTGGTGTGAGACATTGCTGCAGGAAGCGTCTATGCTGGTGTCAGGTGGGTGCAGAATATCTGGAGTCAAATGGGTTGGCTCTTCAGTCAGCTGCTGGATAGTGGAAAAATGTCCTAGCACAATCCTGCTTCATTGCTGATGACATCAGGAAGTATATAGTTAATCCTCAGACTTACTGTGAAGGCCAAGAAAGATTAAGAGAGAGGATCAGGAAAAAGTGACATTAATTCCACTGGACAGTGTAGCTTCCACCAATTAGTGGACTTGCATACAGGTTGAAACGGGTCCAGAATAATGGATAATGACTGGAGGGGTAGTAGGGGCCTATCTCAGTCTCGCTGAGGAAGGGCAGCGCAAGTAGTGCCAAGGAAAAGTCATGCTGCTTCTTCATTGATTAAAATACCTAAAGTAGACTTAGCAAATGCAAGTAGAAAATGATACTTTTCAAACTTTCAGCTTCCTAATATGTTAAGAGACTGGTGGTGTAGGATTCAGACAAGAAGCATTCTTGAATCGTCCTGGAGTCAGATCTGAGATTCCTTATAAGGTATCCTTATGTTTTTAATGTCTGCTTTACTCCTTTTGTAGCCTAGTTTCCAGATGGTGTGGAAAGCTGCAACTTTTTCAAATGTTTCAGAATAAATAAGACTTTTTTTCAAGTCTGTATTTCTTTAAAATATGCTATCTTCTCTCCTGAATGCCTACCCTACAGCAAAGCTATTTATACCTTTTGGCAGTTCTGAACCTTTGGAGACATTCTTCCTGTTGAGAATTAATGCTTTGTATAAAAGTTCAGTGACTAGCACTGATCAAAGGCCTGATAGTTCTGTGGGTAATAAGAAAAAATGGGAGTATAGTGACCCAGCTAGAAGCACTAAAAGGCATTGAAAATACCATTACTTAAAACTTTATCACTTTTGCTATAGACTTTACGGGAAACAAAGCTAACAGTTGCGATCTTAACCTCTTTCTGTTCGCTTCATCATCCAAAATACCAAACCGATTGAATAAGGGCTTTTTTTGTGGTCAGTAGAATTATTGTAATGCAAAGTTTTACCTCAAAAGTGATTGTAGTTGTGAAGATGGAAACGCAAGAAGTACTGGTTTTGACTGGAAGTATCCTAGGTAGGGTTGATGGTGTACAGTGTGAAAGTTTGTTTGGTTTGGTTTTTTTTTTTTAACTACTGCTCTTTCTTTTTAAATTCCAGAGTAGTGTCCTTGCTTATATTGAATAGGTGTGAGTGGAAGCTGAGAAGCTGAGTTTGGGGAAAAGTTGTGCCTTGTGACATAAGCATTGGAAGTTTTTAAGGAAAATCTCCTAATGACTTAAGTGAAGCCAGAATTTCATCCTTTTAACCCAAATGTAACAATGTGGGAAGTCCCTTACATGATGTGCATACTTCCGTTAGCATGCGCTAAAACTGTAGTCTGGAGGCTCCGTCTCTGGTACAGCCATATTAAAGTAGATCCTGTTGTGTGTATAATGCACGTTAGACCACTGAAAAATGATGGAAAAAATTCTAGCATTGTTATACTTGGGCAAAATGTTTCAGTGAATTTTTTTTTTTTTTTGTCTCTGTCTTCACCATTTATTTTGGCATCAAGGATCTCTTTAGATTTGATACCTGATTACAAGGAGAGAGATTATGCTCTTTTTTGAAAAAAGTAAGACTGCTAGACTCCTTTATTTGATCCACTTTGCTAAGTGGGGGAACTGCTTAAAACCATTTAGTATTTTTTGACTCATTGTAGCAGCTGTGATTACTTCACTTTTCCCCATGCATAAAGGAGATTGAATTAACTCTTTAAACAGAAAGAGGGAGGACAAAGGTAATTTGGTAAGAAAAATGTTGAAATGACAAACAATTTGGAGAAAAACTTACCCGATTACGATTTTGAATACCAATAAAGCTAAGCTGCAAGAAGGGCTGAAACAGACGGTAATCTGTGATCATTAGCTTTTTTTGATCGAAGGATTCAGCTGATCACCTACAAGTGCGCAGCTTTTTAACAGGCTCTAGGAGCTGACTGCATGTCCTGAGGGCTTGCTGTTTGAAGTTTGTATTAACTGTAAGCATAACTTAATGTGTTTATTTTCCTAGACGTTCGCCTCTTCATATTATAAGTGATATACTTTCCAAGTTTAAAAGGTAACCTTCTCCTCTGCAGTTACTATATGGAAGTGAATGGAAACTAAGAATATCATTTTGTGTTTCTATGGGGTGAATAGTGCATTGAGTCCAAAGACAAAGAGGCAAGCCAGCATAGCAGGCATGAGGTAATACATGTAGTCTGTGTGCCAAATGTGAAATAAGAAACATCTGCAGTTTGTATTTTGAAGTTCTGTTTTATGCAAATGCTCTATCTGGAAGTGGAAAACTCACAGGAGTGCCATCAACAATTGGACTGAATTCCTGGTCTTGCTCCTGTCAGTGATGAAATGAAAGCAAACCTCCTCCTTTCGTGACAAGGGTAGGAATTTCATCATTGGGTTGATATCAAATAACTACAGGTAGATGCTGCCTGTATGAAAATTATAAAGTGTGTTACAAATTTGAGTTCTTGTTTTACATACATACTTTCTAGAATAGAAGTCAGGGATACTGAGTCCATTATTACATACTGTGTCAGTCTAAGGATTTTGTTACCTTTTTAGCTAGCAGAATGCTGTGTTGAACGTGGCTTTCTGCTAGTTGAACAGATTTTGTCCTCCACAGTGAAGCCAGCGGAGACTTATGCCTATCTTGCTCCAGTTTAGAATCTGCCTTAATGTGCAATTTGGCAGTAGGGATAAGCTTAGTTACTAGCGGGTTGCTGGTAGGCATCAGAAGTGTGCCTGTACATTCCCACTCCCTCCTTGGCACTGCTTCTAGTCTGACTCCTTGCTGAGCCAGCTTAGGAAATCAAATTAGCAGATAACCTTTTTTGTAAGCAGGGACAGTTTGTTCCTGAACCACTTTCTGTGGGGTCTGGAGTGGCAGGGCTTATGCTGGGGAAGAAAAAGCGAGTATGTGGCTGAGAAAGGTGACCAGCCTTTGCGTAGCAGCTGACCACAAGATCTGATTAGCTTTAATGTCAAACGGCATTCTCGGATCAAACCCATTTTAACCAGCAGCGTAAGCTAGCCAGCTGGACTCTTTGATGGAAGGACAGAGCTGGGCACCTCTTACTTTCTATTCTGGCGTGGGGGGTTGGTAGAGTGTGAGCTACCTGATTATGTCTTTAACTGCCATGGCAAGATTCTCTAAAGCTCATCTGTCAAACTGATGTACTTATTGTCCTTAGTTCCCATTCTTTCTTCTAGGTTGCATACTTCCCTGCACGAGAAACTTTGTAACTTGTTGCACAGTGCCATACACATTTGTGAAGTTATAAAAAATTGTAACTTGTGAAAGTTTACACTGAAATACTGTTGTGTATAGAAGACAAATGTTTTATAGCTATAACTATCTGTGATGAGAGATTGTACATTTAGGCACTTCGGGGGGGGGGGGGGGAGCGGGAAACTAACGGTTTAACTTTTATTAAGGAATTCCGGAGGCAAAAGAAGCCAGAGGTTTGGTGACGTAGTCTACTTAAAATTTAGCGCTCTTAAGAAATTGGAGCACAAGTTTATATTCCTTAAAATAAGACCCTAGTCAGGTTCTTCTAATTGATACTGCCAGTCAGGCTTATGTTTACTTTGAGGATTGTATTTTGAGGATTTTCGTCTTTGGGTTTCTCTCTTCTACTTTCATTTTTCTCTGTTACTTTTTAATGAAGTTTTTCTCTCTCTAGTAAGTGATTTCTTTTGCACGTGAATAGTACAGAGGACAGGCATGGGCCTTTCTATGCCAGGCAGTATGTTATCAGACTGTAAAAGTAAAAATGCCAGTAAAAAGGTGTCTCTCAATGTTCTTCTGCTTAAACTCTTGTGTTACTGTTTCTCTTTCCCTGCTTCCCTCTATATCTGTACATTTTTATCTTTCTTCATACTTAGGATTACTCAGTTTCCAACTGAAAAACTAGGAGATCCTAATTAAATAGCTTGCAGGCTCTGTCAAGAAAGCACACTAATAAAGGATATGAGTCCTCAGGATGAATCATACTTTAGCTATCTGACATTGTAAAGTGCTTTTGAGAAACCGACATGTAAAAATTGAGTAGTCGGGGCTGTCATTTCATCCCACTTTGTCCTGCTCCTCTTTGCACTTAGATTAAGCTGTATCATCCACCTACTCTCAACTGCATTGATGTGAGAGGAGGGACTAGAACCTTCTGGTACCTCAGTTCACGGCCAGCTGGTAGAGCCATGAGCTTCCACCACCTCCAGAGTGTCTGTGAAAAGGGTCCTGAAACTGTCATCTGGCCACCTTCCCTGAAAGCATTAGAAACCCTCTCTTACCAGTGTACTGCTCACCTCGGAAGAGAAGACAGCGCATTGTAGACTTGGAACTTGTTTTGGACGTTTGTCTTAATAAAAGTTGCAGTGTGTTTTGTGGAAGGATCCTAGAGATGAAGTGCACCTAGCAAATATTTGTCTAGGTGTCAGGGTTGGAATGCCAGTTTTTTAATGTTATTTTTCAAGAGTATTTATTTGTCCATGTAAGTTTATTTTTGCCTGTGTCTGCAAGGAACCCTTACATGCCTGGTTCTCTTTATTGTGTCAGGATATCAGATTGAATGAATCCAGCTTATCTTTTGCTTCACCTTTGATTGAAGGAGCCTGCTGTTGCACCATTCTATCAGCTGTCAGCTTTGTTTTAAAACCTATATAAATATGTTAAAGTATGACATCTGCTCTTGTGTCTATTTTTCGGAAAGGTTTTTTTTGCATTTTAAGTTTCCCTGCCTCCATTTCCTTTTCTCACTATTTGTGTTGTTTTTGCAGCAGTTGAAATAGAGTATTTATTGGCAAGGAATTGTTGTGCATGAAACATGCACCGAAGTGAGGTTTTCTTTAATCTTTCAGCAGTAATGATGTTGCAGCTATCATGAGTAAACATAAATGTTTTCCAACTGAAGTAAGTTTATTCCTACAATACAGCAAACAGTTCACTGAGAGACCATTTGTGGGTTTGTTTGTAGACTTTTCCTTTTGAAGAGCTGTGTGGTTACTTAGCCCTACGGGACAGAGAGAAAGTGCAAAAGAGAGGCTGTGAAACCTTGAAGGATTCGGGGCGGGGGAAGAAGTTGCAACTGGGATAAGTTCAGCAGTGTCAGAGGACTGTATGAGTAGGCATGGGGGAACTGGGTTGAAGGTGGGTTGACTTCTTTCAAAATACTATCGTATGATCTTCTAGCATAATTAGTAGGGTTTTGGGTAAAGTTGGTGGTGGTGAGGGCGAACCAAATAACTTTGGCAGTGTGTTTGGGCTGAAATGCTGACTTGCTTTCCTTGAAAGAGCTTCACGCAGGCTTCAGTGCCATCGTGGCGTGAAACATTATTGTACAGCGTGGTCACATCTGTGATGACTAGAATGAGCTTTGCGTAGCTGTCGGTTTTGATAGTACTGTGGTGAGATGTCCCCTTCAGAATCCTTCGACTGTATAAATTTACACTGGCTGTCACGGGTGATTCACTTCTGGTCATAATCTTATGTCAAAGTCATGGTGTGGAGTAGAAAAATCAGTATCCTTAAAGTTAGGATGTACCTGCTGTGGAACCCAGTTAAGTCTTTTGCTGTTGCTTTCCATTCAGCATCTAGGTAAAATAACAGTATCATAGCTGTCACTTAAAATAATACTTTTTACATCCAAGCATGTTAGAGGTATTTTAGGAACCAAATATAAAGATGGTGGTGGTATTATTTTGTATATGTAGATAATGTGGGATCTGTGCATGCCACTGAAATTAGGAGTGGTAATGATCCAGAATTATCTAGGTGCCGTCTTGCCAGCAGTAGCTGACAGCATTCTGTAATACACAGAAAAAGATACATGTTTTTGTGGAGTGAAATTTCAACAACTGTTATCTTTTAATAAATAATCTACTTCCTGCACTTTATATACTTAGTTGTTAACTGATCTGTTTTAAATGCCTAAGCTGGAGAAACAGCACTATGTAGGTATATTTAACTGGCCAAATTCAAGGATGCAGTCAACTGTTTGTATAAACAAGGCTCCTTCTGAGACTTGTTCGGGATTTTGCATGTATTTTATTTGTCATGTTTGTTGGAAATTATAGCTGGGTAGGATGACACTACTTTTCTTTCTCTTCTATTAAATCCTATGAAAGGCAGATTTTCCTGACCCAGTAAGGAATGATCATAGTCAGATGGTAATATGCAATTTAGCAGCACAAGTATCTATTAGAAATTTTTCCTTACTTTTCTTGCCCCAGTCTGTATTTTGGGCAGATGGACGCTAGCTGTTGATTGGCAGGTTTGAGATTAGAGCAGCAGGGTAAAGCAGGTGTGCTAGCTGAGCGACGTGGGGACTCCTGTGTGTCTTCTCCCTGTTTTAAGCTTGTTCTTTCAGTGTAGGCTGTTTGCTGCATGAAAGACCATGTATTTACAGAAAGCTGTTGAAAAGGAGATGGGGAGCATGGAACAGGGTGCATAGCAATTGGTGATTCTTCAGGACTTGGCTTAGAAGGTCAGTTTCAAATAATGAAACTAATAAATGAATTTTTAAGTAATGTCTTGGACTGATGAGATTTGCAAGGTCTTATTTTATGGGTTATGTTTCCTTATTGCAACTTGGATAATTACCTTCCCTCAGTGATGGGAAGGGGGTCTGCTCTCTGGCACTTTGAACTGGGTACACGTGACTTGCTGTTGAGACTCAATAATTGAGTCTGTTTCTGCTATCTCGTTGCTTTTATTTGGCCATTTATTGGAGTGGGTTCAATTAGTTTTGAAAAGCTCTTTTTCATGTAGACAGTTTATTTTTGTAATAGCCTTCTATTCTACAGAATCACCGTTAGGTCAGCAAGGTAAAACAATGAGGCGGATACGCCATGAAACATTAAAAAGTGTAGTCTCGTGGACTATGTCATTAGCTATCTTTTTAAAAAAATGCAGCACATTTAATGTCAGTCAGGACCTCTCTGGGAAGCAAAGAGAAAGCATTTCTTGAGGTGGTCACGTGCAACCATGTTGTGTTGGCATGTCTAAAATAGGTTAAAAAGCGCATACTGTTTACCTATTCAAATTCTAAACCAATACTCTTTCTTGGGACATGTGCCTTTGGAATGCAGAGGCTGCTCCTGAGCGGTAAAAGCCCAGTGGGTGAGAAAACGAGACCATTCCACCCCATCCCAGCCCCCATCCATGCCTGTGCGTAGAGGACGGCTGGAAGGGCAAGGCGCGATCCCAGTTGCACGCAGCCAGCTGTGCCTTACGAGGGTGCTGAGCGGGAGTGCCTGAGTGAAGAGACCCTTCTGGAGCCCAGAGCATCGTGCAGAGAGACTTGAGTATTTCCCTGGAGAGCCAGATGGGATCTGGCAGGCCCGTGCTGAGCCAAGGCTAATAAACTCTTGCTGGCCTCATGCTGATCTGTGTGTAGCTATGGCTGTGTACCAGCACTTACCTCTTCAGGGCTAGCGGCTCCAGAATCGGGCTTCGTGTGTTAACTTGGAAATGCTGACCTGCCCCTGGATGCAAAGGTGCCCTGGGAAGTGTTTGCGTTCATTCTGCGTTCTGCCAGCAAGTCCTCCTGGACCTGTGCTTCAGCACCACACTTGGGGCTTGGTGCGTCCCCAAGCTGTCTGCGTGTAGGTGTAAAATTGGGAATATAGTAGGGTGTTTTGTGATGCTTTTATTTCCTCAACTTAGAGTACTTATAGAGATCCCAATGGGGATGACTGACTGCCCTGTCTAGTAAGTTAACCCTTTTTGCCAAGTCTAGTTGCGCTGTATTGTTGCATCTTTTGGGGTATATTGCAACAATTGGAACTTGAGAGAGACTGAGATGTTAGGATAATCTTTGCACGGACTTTGCACGGAGGGTGGTTAAATGCTGGAACAGGCTGCCCAGGGAGGCTGTGGAATATGTGTCCCTGGAGGTGTTCAAGACTCAGCTGGACGGGGCCTTGAGCAGTCTGATCTAATTAGCCTTGCTTTGAGCTGGGGGTTAGAGTAGATGACCTCCGAATGTCCTTTCCTAAGTTAATCTCGTTCTGTGGTATTTTTAGCTTTTATTCCTCAAAGTTCCACTGAAGTGAAAAGTATCTCTCCCTTTTGGGGGGCTGCGTATGGATGGTAATAGGTGCATATGCTAAACATTTGTCTAACCAAGAGATCTGAAGAGTTTGACACTTAATGCTGTGTTGATTTAATGTGCAGTAGTGGTAGCATTATCTGCTGCATTTCTTTTAACACCTGTTTAATGCCATAAAAGCTGAAATGTCACCAAAGAGTTGTATTGTGGAGAACAGCATAATATAATAAAGGGTAAATGAAACTAAATTTCTCTTCTGTAAGTGTATTTTAAATGTCTCCTAAATCAGAACTGTCTCTGACTTAATTAGCTTGGGTTCCCATAAGTCAACTTTACTCTGGCTGGAATAACTAGATGCAGCTTGAGAAGTGTGAAGTGGAACCCTTGTGGAAAGTAGACCTATTTTGAGGGAGGGATGAAAAAATCATTGCTCCCAAAGCAGCCAGAGTGTTTAGTGAAAAATATGCTGGATGGTAGGAGAGGAAGAAATGTCCCAATTTCCCAGTAGCTGTATGCAAAACTATCACGTTTCAGTACGTTAGATGATGACACAGAGAGGATGGTATGAAGAATGACACTTGGAGTGGTATTGGCTTAAGATCTTGGTTGGGACCTCCTTACAGGGTGTGACGGGTGAGCCATGGCCGGTCACATTCACGTCTGGCTCCTCTGGTCTTCTGTTCTGCTGCCTCACCCTTGGACTTGAAAGCTACTCAGTGGCATAATTAAGAGTTAAGAGACTTTTGGACAGGAAAAGCAAAAAGTTTAAGGAAGAGAAGGAGATACATTGCACAAGGTATGGCTAAAATAGAATGAAGGGGAAGGAGAATGGTGTGATTCTGAAGATGGTGAGAAAAGATAGGAAAGCGTGTTAAAGGGAAGAAGATGCAGTAACCTCAAAGGAGAATGAAGTTGAGACAAATGAGATGGACAGGCATATCTAAGACCTCCAAGAACCTACTTAAAGTAGATTGTCTTAGATGTCATGTTACAGTTAAAAGTGCATACAGTAAGAAAGCATGTACTGTATTCCTCAATTCACAAGTGGCTTGGCGAGCAGCTGTTATCACTCTGGCTAGTAGGTCTAGTGATTTGGCTGCTATATGGGGAGTATGTATGTATCCATATATTTGTGGCCGAGGTTATATATGTATATACACATGCATATATGTATTGTTACATTCTTTTCTAAACTATTTAATTTACTGGGAAACAAGTACAGCTAGAAATAGCAATGATCTGCAGATGTCATTACAGGGGCAAATTGCTGTTATGACTTTGGATGGACATTGCTGAAAGTGTTTAAATGACCTAAAAATAACCACATGTAGCATAAGAGACATTGTATGTGAACTGATACTTCTTCATGAGTCATTTCCTGCTGCAAGTGTTATGCAAAGCTAACTGCTAGAGGGGGTGTATGTATGTGATTATATATAAAAATCAAGAGCAGGCAGTGCTTTTTTCCCGAAGTTCTTTATGTGGCTCTGCTGGTTTGGCGTGCGAACGTGGTGATCAGTATTCTGCCTATAAACAATGCTCAGATTTAGATACTGGTTATTGGAAATTCTGATGGCCCTCTGGGGTTGTACCCTGTAGTGTATTTTCCCTTGAGACTGACTATAAAGTAGGCCACACGTTCTCAAAAATTCCTTGAACAGAGGAACTATTTGCTCCTCTGAGTTGTGATTTAAAATTTAATATTTTAACGATTATTTAAATAAAAACCAACAAATGAAACAAACCACTAGATGGATAGATGTCTCGCAGAGACCGCTTGTGTGCAGCTACTCTGTGCCTGCTCGAGTTGGTAGTCTGTCTTTTGATAACTGAAAACTACTGGTAACAATGAAACATAATGAATTACTTTAGATATCAGTGTTAACGATTTCATTGCTGGCTTGATTTTATCACCTTCGTCATGTGGTTTATGCACAGTTGGAGATGACTGTGTTTCAATGGCCTGTTTTTCAACTGGTTTCTGTCCTAAAATTTGTTAATCTCTGATTGTATTTAAATGCTTGCAATGCAAAATTCTGCTGTGAGTTGAGAATCAGTTCTAGGATAGGAATCATATGATAAATGTCTTGTTAAAGTTAGTGCAAGAACAGTTTAAGGGTCATGTTTTTAAATAGTAAAAATGTATTTACTGGAACTGTTGGGGAAGCTTCTACCTAGCAAAAAGATTTTAATTTAAAAAAAACCCAAACAACCAAACTAAAAAAACCCAACCAAACCAAAACAAAAAACCACCACCAAAAAAACAAAACAAACAAAACCCCAAAACATTAGCAACAGAGTCTGGCTCAAACCTGAACTATCAAACATAGGATTCAGTTTTCATCTTGACCGGTATTTTGTTGTTGACTTCTGTACTGTATCTGTAATGACAGACTTCTGGCTTCCTTCTTTATAGGCTCAGATTATTCCTCAGTGGGATGGTTACCTGGTACTGAATCCCTGTGGCAGTCCACAACTATTTCATCAAGCAGTCAAAGCAATCCTGTCAGAAGACACAGTATAGCTTCCGACAGCGGGGACACTGGGATTGGTACCTCCTGTTCTGATAGTGTGGAAGGTGAGTTGACGCTTAAGTTTTGGATGTTTCTGAGAGAGGAACGATCCAAAAATGTTTTAAAGGTATGTTTCCCAAAATAACAGTACTTTTCGAAAGCTGTTGAGTGCATGCAGTTTTTTGTTTTCCTGGCTGGCCCAAGTAATTATTTTGGTGAGGTTTAATTAATTTACTTCTGCATGAGTTGTGTGCATTAACTTGCATTTCTGCCACAAAGCTGGTACTTGTGTTAGATCTTTTGATAATTGCAGTTACAAGAAGTGCCAGATTTATACAGAGAAGTAATATCCTGTACTATAAACAAGTGGTAAAAGCAGAAAAAACTTTTGAGGGAGTTGATGAAAGGACAATGCTTTCTGGCATTCATTGTGTGTGTCAGCAAAGAAAGGTTACTCATTGGGGCTGGGAGGAAAAAGGGGTGTGTTGTCTTCTCATTTCTCTCTTCTGGTGGGAAATATGTTTACATCTTATTGCATGGCATTTGACACAGTCAGTGATCTTTAAGGAGAATCAACAGTATCTAAAGATTGTTAAAACTCAGTTTGGACTAACTCATGATTACTGAAAGCTGATCTTATCAGGGAGGGGTTCAGCCTCTAGGGTAGCAGCATCTCCATAACGTTGGCACCCTCCCTATGGAATGTGTCACTGTAATTAAGCCTGAATGAGAGAGAGATGAGGCAGTAATAAGGCTTGAGGTTTTCTTCTTGCACAGCCTTATTTCCCAGTAAGATTGTCAAGACTAAGGTAAGGACAGTGGGACTGTGATATATTTTTCTCTAGTGCCTTTCTGTGCCTGGTAAATTTTTCAGAAGGGGTAGCTGAAATGAGGAAGAACAGGAAAAATTAGTAGAAATGAAGTAAGGAATGCTGAATCAATGTAAGAGACAGAAGTCTGTATAGGGGGGCTGAACATTCCTGAGAGTTCTGAATGCCTCAGAGTTAAGTCTGTCAGGCCTCTTTGCACATGAGGAAATCCTTTCCACCCTCTTCCTGTTGCATCTGTCAGTTGGAAAGGAACTCCCCAGGAGAGTCCTCATAGCTTTCCTTCTGCTTACTTTCATTTCTAAACCTTCATTGGCTTTGGCAAAATAAAGGTTTTACTCAGATACGCAAATTCATGGGTGTAAAACTGAAATAGTAAATGGTTATTAATGCAGAAGCCTTACTGCTTTTTCTTTTTTTAAGAGATGCAGGAGGAATAAAGCTCTCTCATGGTGTATATATATAGATTTACAATCAGACTCACCCACGTGTTGTCCAACAGCATTTTAAGATGCAGCATTTGAATTAAAAACACGCTCTTCCCTCCCCCTTCTTCGAGGGCTTCCCCATTTGAGGGGTGAGAGGAAATGGAACAGCACCTCCTCATCAGATGTTCTCCTGGCTCCAGAGGACACCAGAACAACTGTTCTGGGGGGGGCAGGGGGAGGTATGGCACACTGACACAATCATCACAAGTTTGATAGGCATTTGTTACCGGTTAACTAATAGCTCTGTCCATTTGCATGCTTTTAATAGATCAGTTACAGCTGCTTTTTGGGTTTCACAAAGTAAAATAAAGAAGGGAAAAGTTGCAACAAGAGATAGTTCATGAAGTTTGTGCCTCTGGCAATGCTTGACAATGGTCAGTTCTACTGTATCCTTAATGTTACTGATTTTTCTGCCACCTTGTTTGAAAAACTTCCAGTGGCAGAAAAGAAAATGTGGGGGTGGGGGGGGGGGGAAGGGGGTGAAGGAGGGAAACCTAAATGTAAAATGAAAGTTAATGGAAGGAGCATATGACAGGTTTGGAAATTGAACCTATACATACATTTTTAGTGGAAAGTGCTGTTGCTTATGGTACCTAGTTGTCTGCATCTCTCAAGCTGCCCCCTCCCCACATCCATGAAAAGAAGAGAGTATCATCATGATCTGTGGGACTGCCAGGCCAGACTGGTAATTGCAGACTTGATGCTGGCCATCTGCTCTCAGAGTGGTGCTTGGGAAGAAGCCCTTGGGGATTTTTCAGAGGGGGATTTTTTTCACAAGTCAGCAGATCATTACAATTTTTAACAATGCTCAGAGAATGAAATGTGGCCTCGCTATTTCCTTTCTATTACGCCTACTAAAAATCAAAAACTTAATTTCAGAGTTAACAACATCTGCTTTAATTCTGGAAGTTGCAAGTGAACTCATTTGTACAGATGTGTAGTTACTAGTAAATATGCTGGTGCAGGGAATGGAGCTGTGATGCATTTAAAATCTGTTTTTACTAGTTTTCCTTGCATCTTAAACGTTCCTTCAAATTTACCTTCTTAGTCATCTGTCATTTCAGGAGCACTCCTTCTTTTTGAAAGTGCAGGGTTTAAAGAATAGTGCCAAGGAGCTCTTGTGTTTGGCTCAACCCGTATGGTTTGGAGGGGAGATGGGTTTTGACAAAGACAAGAGGAAGAGCAATCTTATATCTTAAAATGTATTCAGTTGGTTGTCTGTATATTATGTTGTGCAAAGGCAGGAAAACTAGGAAATGAAATAACTAGTGGAGTTTCACTGTTGAAGTTGAGCAATGTTGATGTGCACTGGGGGAAGCTGAGGAGAGAAATTTAGAAACCTTAAATGTGGGGATGTTAGTTTGGGTAGAATAGATCTAAAACTTTGAATTCAGAGTGCTCTTCATTTAAGGATAAAAAGGCATTTTATCTCTGTAAACTGCAGTTAATGTGGTTGGATTTTTTTTTTTTGTTTGTTTCCTGTCAGTAACTGGTTCTGCATTCAGATAAGCTTTTGAGTGAGATAAAAATAATTACTGTATTCTGTATGGAGCAGGAGGAAAAGATTTTGATATGGTCATTTCCAGGTTCTTTTCTTTTTAAACTTACCTCTACTTGTAAGTCAACTCTGTTATTACTATTTTCAACTTACCCTGCACAAGTCTGACTGAATAGTTTACTCATTGGCACTGATTGTAGCTAAGCCTTCAGAAAAATCTCATATTCTTTGTTAAGAAATATGGTGGAAGTGAAATGTAGAGCCCTATGAAACTGTTGAAAAGTTCCTGCATTTCTGGTAGAGTAGGAGGTTGTGTTCAGGATGGATTGTGTGGAAGAAAAGGTTTTAGCTGGTGGCCAACAGCTGATCAACTATCAGTGAAGACTCTCTGAATGGGCTTGTTCTTGTTTTCCTTCTCACTGGCGGCTCTGAAGTCGGCAGACATAACATTTGTGGCTTATGCTTACAGGGACAAAAGATAGCTCCCAACATAAAACAGCTAACAGCTGTGTTACGTGTAGGTCTTTAGATTTAGGTTGTCTTTTAAACTTCAGACTTTGACCAAAAGATTGTTGTGACTATTTCACATCTGAAGCTAAAAGAGGAAACAAGGTTAAGGGGAGATGGGTGGCAGAAAAAAGCCTCTCTTGTAATGGAGAAATGCAGGTATAAAGTTCTGAAAACTTTCAGTTACAGGATGTTGTGTCTTATCTTTGTGCAACTCAGAAGTCTTTCAAAGGGTAGCAGATTGTGGTAAACTTCTAAATTATGACTTCTCTAATTCTCTGTCTACATTAAACGCATAGTCTAGATTAAAGTGCTTCTCTTGCAATTTACAATGTCTGTTAGGAAAAAAGCATGGGATACTGTATGGAAATGTGCAGTACATTCATGAAGCATGATGTTTCCTATTCTCCATTAGCAATAATAGCATTTATACTTTTACAGTTTTTAATAACCATAGTGACACTGTGCCAGTCATCCATCAGTCTCTGTATAACCATTCTTTCAGTACCATTTACATAAGAAACATAGACTTCATGTTTTAAGCATTTTTGAGACTACACCCCTGGTAGAAATGTTGATTTAAGATGGATGGATAATAGTGTCTCTTTTTGTATAGAAATCTGAAAAAGCATGGTCTGTTCACAATTTAAAAGGCTGTTCCATAGCTATATGTAGAGGTTGCCTTTGGGAGAGGAGTTTCACAAGTTGTGGTTCAGGGAGTATTGTGGACTAGATGCAGCATACTTGATATATTGTCACTGCATTTTATGTAGATATGACTTCTCTGGAACACGTAACTGATAAAATAGGAACTTTTTAATGTTTTAATGTTTTAACTGTTTTAATGTTACGAGACTCAGAGGAGTCTCTTGTCTCTCATTTTGAACTGAATATGTTACCTTTCCAACGGATTAAAAAAATCTAATTAGTTCAGTTTAATTGTAGCGTTTCTTGATACGCCAGGGAACATGGTACAGCCAGCTCCAAAGGTATTTGATTTTGCTATTTCAAGCACTCTTCTTCCAGCAGGTCCTGAGCATGGCGTTTTAACACTTGGTTTTTTTCTTTTTGCTGAAGGAAAAAAGGAAAAACTAATAAATACAGCTATTGAGTATAGTGTAAAGGTAGAACTGAATTTCAGGAGACAAAAACCTAATTATGAGTATCTTGGGGGTGTGTGGTTCTTTTGTTTAGTTTAGCATGCTGCTAAAGATAATGGGATTGAGAATGTGTACCAGTCAAATACTGGTTTGCGTTATCAGTTTTGATGTCAGGAGGGTGCAATAGCACAAGGATCCTAGATCTTGAGAGGTGGCAGTGTACTTTGTGCTCATTGTCTACTGTGCTCTGTAGTTTTGGAAGATGATGGATTTTCAGAGAAGTCCCTGAACTTAATTGAGTTGAGGTTAATCTCTATGCCTTTGGATCCTGGCAAGTATTGGCATAAGTTTGGTGAAGTAGCTTAATTATTTGGAGGGCAGAAAATAATTATGTTCAAGACATTCTTCCTTGGTTTCCTTCCTCCCTGCTTGCCACGCTCACGTTGTGAAGTAGTGTCCTGCCCATTGTGAGTGAGCCTTATTGTGTTACTTGGGTATTATCTATCCTGACAATCAGAAATGTGCATTTCACTTAAGCCTGTACTAGACCCTCTTCCTTGTAGAATAGGTACTGTCATCCCATGCTAGAATGAAGTGTCTGTTTTTCTGAGGGGAACATAAATATTAATGCTCAGAGCTTGGCTGTTTATTTTCTGAGGTGTTTTTTTGGTAGGATTTGAACAAAATTTAAACATGGGTTATTTCAGAATTCTAGTACTCTATTTCCAGGATTTAATGGATAGGAAAAAATGATGCTAATAAATTTCCACTAAAATAAGACATGGAGAATTTGCTTCAAATGGTAATAGCATACTCCCTGTGTGAACCTGTCTACTCTGAATTTGAAATTGGCTTGAACTAAACTAAAGGCACTCACTAGTTCCACCTGTGAATGTTCTGCAGAGAGAAACAGATGCTGCTTTAACTTGATACTTTGCCTTATTTTATGATAGTTTCTTCATAGAAACAAGCTCACAGTATGCACATGCTCAGTTTGCCTCACATAAAAAATTTTTCTCCAGCTAGTGGGAGTGTTCTGCCCAGTGAACTTGGTGAATTTTGCCTTCAGCTAACATCGGTACTTGGTTTTTAGAAAAACGACTTCTGTTTGTTCTAATCTGAAATAGCACAGTGAAAATAAATTGTGCTTACTTAAGTTTGGCAGCATTCACCGTGATACTGTGCAGAAAGTTATCTCTATCATATATATTTTGGAAGCTATGTCACCGAGTTATATCAGAATTAATGTGTTTAAGATGGTGTGGGGGGTTGTTCCCCACTGGCAGGTAAGCCCCCACATAGTCTGTCTCTCTCGCTTTCCCCCAGTGGGATGGGGGAGAGGATCAGAAGAGCAAAAGCAAGGAAAAAAACCCTAAATTTGTGGGTTGAGATAAAGATGGTTTAATAAGTGAAAGAAAAAAACCAAACAAAAACCAAGTGGTGCAAAAGCACCACCAGCAGACTGATGCCCAGCCAGATTCTGAGCAATAAATACTTTGGAAAAAACCTGCCCCCCCCCCCTGTTTTATTGCTGAGCATGGCATTATATAGTATGGAATCTCTTTGGTATTTCAGGTCAGCTGTCCCAGCTGTGTCCTTTCCCACCCTTCTGCACCCCCTCGCTGGGGTGGCAGAGGCCTTGATGCTGTGAAAGCAGTGTTCAGCAATAGCAAAGACACTGCTCTGTTATCAATAGTGGTTTTAGTCACCAGTGTAAAACAGCGACATAGGAGCTGCTATGAAGAAAATTAACTATGTCACAGCCAAACCCAGTACAATCTTTGCCCCTTATTCCATACCATTTGTATCATGCTCAGGTGAAATCTCAGGGAGTTGTTTTTAATATGTCCTGTAATCTGTATTTTTGGAGTGTGGTGGATATCTGGGAATCCCAGATAGGAAAACAAGGAGCATCATGCGATGATCTTCTCTATATTTAGGTTAGTATCATTTGACCTGGGCATGCCAAGCATCATACATCTTTGAGAGATTTCATGGTGGACTTTGCACTTTTCCTTGCTACTGTTACATCAAAGAAAACTCTTTGGCCTGCATTTATCTGGTCTGTAACTCAGGATCTCATGAAGCAAACAGGAGTGAGATCAGAGAACAGCAAAAGAGAGGAACGTTTTGAGCCTTAACCTAAATTTGTATGAATACTAGAAACATATTCTGTAACTACTCAATATTTAATGTACATATTCAATTAGCATTTGCAGCCTTATCTTAAAAAAAATCACAGGACTGCTTTTTAATCCCTTCCACTATAGACAAAGTAGTGCACTTTGTGCTAGACTGTAGTGATTTGGGTTGTAGGCAGTGAGTTGTTTATAGCCTCCTGCTGAGCAAGAAAAGACCTGTTGCTGCTGCCTGGAGTTCTAGCTCAGGACTTGACAGAGAAGACTGGTTGTATCCTCCATAGAAAGGTTTGCCAGTCCCTGTTTTTTAAGTTTTACACCACTACTTATTTCTGGAGGGCTTATGTTTTGCTTTTAGTCTTTGTTCAACAGACCTGTTTCTACCTTAATGTATGCTCAGATGAAACTTTTTTTTTTTTTTGTGTAAAGTCCAGTTAGTGTGTTTTAATGTCATCCTTTATTTTAGCTGTGATTTCAGTGTACTGATGATAAGGAATTTTTGTAAAAAACCTTTGAAGTAGAATGTAAAAGCTCTCTGTTAAAGAGAACCTTCTTCAGGGCCTCACTTGTGTTTCTGTGAGCTTCTGTGATAAGTCAGATGGACTTTTTACATTAGTTTTGGCAGTATAAAGGCAGCAGTGAGAAAGAACAATGTGTGGAGACCACTCTTATATGAAGCATAGTTACTCCATCTCACTTCCTTCATCACTGACTTTCTTCAGGTTAGAGGAATTAAGTGTCTGTATGGGAAATACACGGCAAATGACAAGTCTGACTCGCTAGCCCAGGTTTTGGGTGAAATGAAACAGTTTGAGTTGTGGGGACTGGTAAGAGGGGGAAAAAAAGCCTGCAAGAATGCTTGCCTGTCTGCTCATGGGGGGTTTGTTTGCAGTAACCTCACCTGAGTTGGTAACAGCTGGCCTGTTAATTTTCAGGCAGAATAGGTGCAGGTTTGTTGCTTTTGATATGTTAAATTCCCTGGAGAACTGTGACTGTTTTGTTTTTAAAGAGATTATTATTGTCACTGTGTCGGTTTTTTTTTTTTCTTTTCATGGTCTTAAATGCTTCTTACCCAGTCAAACTTAGAAGGAGAATTAGTGTGGGTTTTTCTCAGTGCAAACATGGTAAAAGAAATCTTTGGAGCTTTTTCTTCTTCCTTTTAAAGGGCTGACAGATAAGATTTTGTTATGGCAATGATTGCATTTGTGTCAGCTGCAGTCATGGAAGGCTGTATTGTAGAAGTATAGTCGGCTACACAGAGGTCACTTCTTTGGTGCTGAAAGGGAACAACCCCTCATTCTAGAAAGTGTCTTTTCAATGTGCACTTCGCAAATTAGAATGTATGAAAACTATGAATTGAGATGACAACGGAGTTGATCTGTTTTTTTTATGTTATATTGAGCTGTCAACAGCTATTGGCAGTCTTTCAGTTAATTACAGAGTTTTTTTGCTTCCTTACTGGTCCTTTGATTTTTTTTTTAATTTTTTTTTTTATTTTATTGGTTTTTTTGGTTTTTTTTTTAGCAATGGTGTTAAGTTATACACATTTTTTTTTTTTTTCATTCATTCAGATTGAAGAGATAACGAGGACATGTAATTTGAGATGAGCAGGGGTTGGAATAAACCTAGAAAAAGAAGGGCCATCTAGTTTAAAAGGTTCTGTTTAACCAAGATTATTCTTCTAGATTATTCTTTGTAATAAGTTATTCCAGTTTTAGGTGATATTACAGTAATTAAAGTTCTCTTAAGTATTTTATTTAAATGTAGATGTTAGTTTTTGTGAGTATTGTAGCCCTTAGAAAGTGTTCAGTAAACATAATCTCATCTTCCTGCTGTGTCGAGGAAATTGCAGACGAAACCTGAGTCACCTATGTGCTGTGGTATTAAATACTTTCTCTGCTCTATGTTTTTGTTGTCCTTAGACACTTTTAAAGCTCCTGGAGCTGATGGTCATATTCTCACACCATAACATTGCGTTCTCATATTGCTTGTAAAGGTTGCTTCTTGTTTATCTCCACAGTACCTAGAATGTGTGACCCTTTTTCACAGCCTCATACTGAGTGCTACAATGTAATTTTACTGAAGTTTTGGAGACTTGAGGAGTTGTGTCTTACTTTAGGTACACTTACTTACTGGTAATAGCTGATTTACCCAGGTTTATAATTCTTTTGTATTTTCAGCTAAAAATACAAATGTAAAAGTAGCATGTCATTAATTCATTGTAAATACAAGTGTTTGAAGAAAATTGATGACTGGGTGCTAAAGTGAATTCACCATTAATATTGTGTCTTAATGGAAGAAAAAAAGACTTTCCAATGCAGAAGTGTGTAAGTGAATTCAATTTCTTTGGCAGCTCATAATTTTACTGTTCTTTGTTCTTACCAGTAGCAAGGTTTTAGGGATGTGGTGAAAGAAGAAGGTTCTTAATTCAAAATCTACTTGTGTTTAAGAGGAATTGACATGAAATCTACCAGGATAGTGCAGGTGAGAACATCTCCCAAGTAGATATTCCTCCATTTGAAATTTAGCTTTACAGCTGTGTACAAAAGATAATATTGTAGATGCTATTTTAAAATAACCTGGAAGAAGTCTGTACATAGTCTGAAGAAGGTCTTGGCTATACAAAACAGAGACAGATCTCTCTTCTCCAGTTTTTGCCGACACCGTATGAACTATTTACTGCATTCATTTGGATGTACCAGCTAGCACCAGGTGACCTGTTGTGAGGATCGGCAGTTGATATTTGAGTTGAGAGCTGCACTGAATTTGGAACTGGGTTGAAATGAACTTGTTGCTTAAGATTTGTTGTGGTTCTGTTGTTAAGATCTAGACAATATCAATACTGTTGGTACTGCCAGAGAAAAAAAAAAAGCCAAAAAACTGGAGGCCCTGTGTTCCCTTCTGGCTGCAGGATGGTCATTGAAATGTAGCAGTAAACAGCCTTTTGATTGCAGAGTGAGAGTTGGGACCCTTGTCCGTTTCTCCCTGTTTCATTTGAGGGAAACTATTTTCATCTGTGTAATTTAACAATAAAAGAGCAAAAGTGTCATGCGACAGATAGGACATCTGAATATGCTGCAGTTTTAAGCCAGTTGCTAAGAAAACCTTAGGATATGTCTCAATTTAAAAAGTACCTTTTTTTGCTTTGTGTCATGATGACTTGACAGTGATACTGAAAAAAGCATGTTTAAGCTTTGAAAGAGTAGGTTTTAAAATGTGGATTTTTTTAAAATACATTTTTATTTGTGTAATAAGTCTTGGCTACTGCTCTTTGAACTCCTCAGTTTTCTGCCTGTGATGATCTTTTTATTTTGCTTAAAGTTAGATCCATTTTGTCTGTATATAGATCCCGGACTTGCTTTTGTCCAGAATGACATGTACTTAGAAGGCAGAAGTTGAGCCTTATCCTGTGGATGGCAGAATATTGGCCCCTTGAGAGGAAACTTGTGCCTTGATTTGACTTAGGGTCCCCCCCACTGTTGTTAGTGGCGGAGGCTTTTTTTTTTTTATACAACCCCCAGGCAAAACCCACAGCTCTTCTTTTTACTGTGAAATGCCCCCATGTTCCCCACTGCCACAGTGATAGCAAATCCTGTCATGAAGTGGCCACATGGAGGCTTTGTGTAGGTTTGCTGGTTTATTTTAGTACCATCTATTGATAATAAACCTCTTAAAGTATGTTCTTGCCTCTTGACTACTTTGAAATTGTTGGAGGGGAAAAAGCTTCCATTAAAGATGATTTTTCCACTGCAGTTTTACGTTCTTGTATTGTAGTTATCCTGTGTAATTGGTTGAAAAGTTTATGACTCATTCAGCTTATGACAACAAATACAACTTATGTAATGAATAGCTTTGTAGTGCATATTCAGGATTTTTCTGCAGAAAAAAGCTTTGAGGCAACCCTGGTCAGAAATGTTAGTTGCATAGATCTAAAGAGTATCTTCTCTGTATGTGTGTATTGTTTTAAAAATGTCTATTAACTAGCAAGATCAGAAAAAAAAAATCAAGGCAATTTATGTGTATATGTAAGAATAAAATTCTGTATGTTCTTAGAGGGAGAAGGAGGTTTGGCAAGAAAAAACGGAATGTGTTTTTTCCCTCTAATGCAAAGACTTTCTCTCAGACAGCAGTCCTCTGTGCAGCTTTTTCTAAGTTTCTTCTAATAACAATGAAAACCAGAATGATGTTTTTCATAGACTGGGTTTGCTGCTTTTTTTTTTTTTTTTTTTTTTTTTTTTTTTTTGATCTCAGGCAGAGTCAGTGTAGTTCTAAGAGAAATTAATTTGGTTTTGTAAACCAGGATAACAGTGTTATGGTGGTGGAAGACTAGACCCAAGACTGTGTTAGTGGTCTGTTTCTGTTGGATTAGTAGGAACCCAAGAGTTCTTGTAAAAGATATAGGAGTAACTTCTCTAAATTTAGGTCAATTTCTTCTTGTTTAGTGTATGTCTGGTATTCCTGTAGTGTTCAGGAATTGCATCCTCTTCTGTGTACTGTTATCTGGGCTGCTGTTCCTCCAGACACTTACTCCTTGGAATAGAAGGAGAGGTAAAAATAAAATACACTTGGCAGATGTTAGTAATTTGTTACCTTTATGGATTACATAAACATAAATTACCATCTCGCTCCTTGTTAATTGTCTTTACAATATACTTCTTGTTCCTCAAGATGACTGGATGGATATTTATTTTACTTTTTTATTCTTGTGGCATTGAACACACAGTTTGTAAGGGTGTTGCTAACAAATTCAGCGGATTGCAGAAGTCCTTTTCTTTCCCCGTGAACTTACTGTCCCGGAAGAAATCACATTCCAGTTTTGAGATCACAACATACTCTTCTTGACAGTATGGCTCTGAAAAAGGAAGGGAAGTGGAAAAAAACTTGCTTTCATCTTGCCAGATAATAATGTAGCTGTGACATGACGATCACCTCTTAAATGTATGACACACCTGGCATTGAATGCCTGTGACAAATTCTGCCTGGGTGTAGGTTGGCTCCTTGAAACTCACCTCATGTTTAATAATTTAAATGCCACAGTCTAGCTCATCTGAAAAGAAAATAGCAAACAAATAGTTTAATTCTGACTTTTTTTTTTTTTCTTTTTCTTTAAAATGCAAAATTAATAAGGATTTTGGTCTCCTTGAGAAAGAATTTGCACTGGCTATTTTCATGCTGTAGAATCACAGATGTGGTTTAGAAAAGACTGCTGGAGGTCACCGTTTCCAGCCCTGTGCTCAGAGCAGGACTATCAGCAGCACAGACCAGGTCAGCCGTGACTTTGGCTGATTCTTGAAGACCTTGACAGGTTCCTCAGCCTCTTTGGGTAACCTGTTCCAGTGCTGTAGGATATCCGTGTGAAGAATTTTTCCCTAATGTCCAGCCTGAACCTACCAAGCCACAGTTTTTGGTTGTTGGCCCTTATTTTGTCTGCTACTATGGAGAAAAGCGTGACCAATAAATTTAACTATCTGCCATTTATGTATTTATGTTTTTGGGGTGGTGGGGTTGGTGGGTTGTGGGTTATGTTTTGGTTTTTTTGGTGGGTTTTGTTTTTTTTTTTTTTTTTTTTTTCCCCTGGCCAAAACTGTGTGCTGGCTTATCATTACCTTTGGTAGTTTTTAGCAAGTCTAGATATTATAAAACAGCATTTATATATATATGTGTGTATTTTTGACGTATCTTGCTTTAACAACAGTGGATGACTCCCTGTGTTTGGGCTGCTCTTCCTAAATACACATGATAATTTTATTCTTGATATTGGTCAGTGAATCAGAAGACTGAACACCCTGTACATGTTTATTAAATTGTATGAACTATGATAAACTCTTGGTGGCACATCCTTTTCCATCAGGGATTAGTCTACCACTGTCAAAGGCTAAAAATATCTTGGATTTTCAAAAATAGATCAGTCTTTCTAGGCTGATTTAAACAATGGCATTTTTTGTATGAAGCAGCAGGAAGTTTTCAGTTTTCCCATTTACATGTTTTACCATAGGAACATCTAGAGTTTCTGGACAGGATTATAGTTTATTGCTCTAATTTATACACAAATTCTAAAGAACAGACACTTAATTTTTAACTGGGCGAGAGATTTTCAGAGTAAGTTTTTCCTTTGAGAAGTGGTATGGTTAGAAATACTCCTTTCTCACTGTGTCAGCTGTCTGTATGCACTTACCCTTTGCTGTTGACAGTGATGGCAAGGTTGTAATTCTAATTGGCTCAGCTTGAAAAGTGAATTAAAAATATGTTCCGAGAGCATAGAAAGGGAGTTGGATTCACTGGGACACCCATAATCATCAGTTGTGGTTCTCCTCATGTGTTAGAGAAATCTTAGTAGCCGAAAGAAGTCTAGTTGAAAAAATTTGAGAGACTATTAAGAATTCAAAGGAGATGGGTTTTTCTTTTTTTTTTGGCTTTTGGCAGTAGTAAAATAAGACCTGGCAAGTTCATGGTGCAGATATTTAGTAAAGGGACCATGCAGATAAAAGATTGTCTAGTATATTATAATCTTTTTATTTAACTTTGTGTTTTAATGGCATTCTTAAAAGTGATAATTTTAAAATGAGCCTTTATTTAGTACTGTGCCAAATGTGTGTGTAATGCACACTAGTGGTTTGTGTAGATTATCTAAGTTTCATGATGTAGAATTAACTTGAGTAGGTACTAAGCTGTGAATTAGGATGGTTAAACTTTATATAACTTTCTACTTTATACCAACAGGACTTTCATATACATTAAAGTGTAGCTATTTTCCATCTGGGAGGAGAAGTAAAAAAAAAAAAAAATAAAATCTTGAGAGTATAAAGATCCGCCCCCAAAATGTGGTTATTTTCATCCTTATGTGAAACTCTTGTTATAGATCCACGAAGGGTCATTCTGGATTGGAACTGAATGGAAGGCCAGGCTGTTTGCAGGTTTAATGGACATGGGGTTTTGGAAATCATGGGTTTTCTGTGAGTTTGTAAGCTACACTGGAAAAGTTTGTTCTGTTGGGTGATACTGCTTGTGGAGGAGCAACTCTTTTGCCCTATCTAGACTGGGAGAAAAAATACTCATGATGAAAAAAAATCCCTTGTGAAGAAAACACTAGCACTCTTTGTGGAGGTTACTTGGATATCTGTTGTCTAATATAGCTTCTAAAAAAACCTGAGTGAAGTGATTCATGGCTCCTGTAGAACTGGAAATGTGCTGTCCCTGTGACACTTGGTCTGAACTTGATCTTGTGTTACTTTCTCTCTCCTTTCAACTCCCATCAGTGTCACCAGCTTCAGTGTTCCTGGTCAGGTCTCATTACTGCCCCATCTTCTCTCTCCTGATGGGGTTGAGGGAGAAGAGAGGGAAAACAAATCTGACTTGAAGCAGTCCACAGGATAGGTGTGCTTTCCACATTCAGCCCCTTCCATGAAACCTCTCTCGCCTCCACCAGCTCTTCATACGATCTTACTCCTTCATGCTGAGGTGACTGTGGCAGAGGACTTCAGTACGGGATGCTCCGCTAGATTACTTTACTTACACAACTGCTCCAGTTTGTTACTTTTCTGTTCTTTCAGTGTCAGTTCCTTAAAAAAAGGAAAGTGGTGAAAGGTTGGTTCTGGCCCGACTTCCTGTTTTATGGTCTTTGTTGTAACTTCTGATGTTAGTAATGGCTCAGTTCTTGTAAAACTTGGGTCTTGAGAATCATCCTTTGGCTTCAAAAGAATATACATGATATACGTAAGAGAAGAAACAGGCCTTGATTTATACTGGTGAGATTTCTGCTTTTAGAATATCTTTGAGATGGTGCAGTAATACTTCTGTCCTTCTCTTCTTGCTGACTTTTTTTCTTTCTTGTTTTCCTTTGTAAAATGAGGTCTGGGAGAATTGCATTGTTTTTCTACATGTTAAGACTAATATCAGTAAGTGATATAATCAAACTCTTGCAGGATACAAAGATGCAGTATATACACAGAGATAGTGAATAGCAAAAATTGCAGGTTTTGTGTTTACCCATGAGTTTAATTTAATTTTTTAATGGAAATGAAAATGTATTTAATCCTTAATAGAAATTGGGGTGGAATATTTTGGAAGGAGATGGGGAATGTGAAAAATTCAGAAGCTCTAAAATAAGTACTTCTGAAGTTTTGGAATGAAATGGGAATTTGAGAGTAGGTAGGAATATTATGAATATATATGAATATTTATTTTAGTTAGCTCTGGCAGGTAGCATAGTCTAGTAGAATTAATAAAACGTGACTTACTGCCAAGAGTTCATGTTTATATGGGACTGGGAGTACTATACTCCCATGGGAGTAGTATACCCTTAATTTACAGTAAAAGTTTAAGAACATTAATTAGACTGTTGCTTACATGAGTGGGTATTATTCTAGCTGTTGAGAGGTGGGTGTGGGACTTGATGGAGAGCATGACACTTGTAGTGGACTTCTGTGTTTCAGAAGTCATATATCAGACTTAGAGAAGCATGGATTCCCCCCCTCCCCTGCAAACATACTGATTTGTGAGGCTGGTTAAATAATTTAATTTATCTTTTATTTGTGCTTATATAGACAGTTTTACTAATATGCATTATATGAGAGTTTTTATGTGTGTATATACGTACAAAACAGTTACCATGCTTGTTTTTCTAACATCATTAATCTTTTTGGCCTGTAATAAGTGAGAATATAAATTAAAATCTAAAAAGTAAGGTTCAGTACAGAAAGACAGGATAAGAAAAATATTTGGGGTTTCTGTTAAGAAGCTGTTCTTGCATTCAGTGTTGATGTTACTGATGCAGTTCTGTTTCCACTGCTCCATCATTTCAATATTTGTAATTGTGCCTAATCTGCCTACAAATGCTAGCCCAAGATGTGAAAGGCAATTTAGCAGTGGTTGATTATAAAAATATTTTATGGAATATGAAGCACAGTAGTTTTGACTTATCAAAAATCATTTGTGTCAATGTCTCTTCTAAAGCTTAAGTGCATTAATAGCCTTCTACCACTTGAGTGGTGATGTGAAGATATATGTAGCTTCTAAAACTGCTACCCTTTGCAGAGTTTCAGATTTCATCCTGGTAGCTTGGATGTGGGCTGAATGCCATTACAATTTGCTATGTTAGGGATTTACTGGTACTATTAGGTAACACTGGAGAACACATTAGATACTGCATTGTGCAAAATGGCTCTCTTGTGTTTCTCTGGGGTGAAAGATGACTTCAATTATTAACATCATTAGACAAATTTTTTTATTTAAATACTTGCTGTAAGTAGACAATTCAGACTCTCTGAGCTAGTGGTTATGGAGCTGACTTTATTTCAGAGCTAGAGAGCAGGTCCTGGTAAGCTGTTTTCTCTGGCACCAGATTTTATGGTATACTTTGTTCCCTGCTTGTTTTGATCAAAAAGTAAGATCTGAAGTTGAGTCTAGCTTTTTAAGAGTTCTATTTTTAATTTCTGGAACATGCTGTGCTAGTAATACCACAACTGAGGTGTTTCTTAATAGGTTGGAGAGCGGCGAAGAAACAGTTTTTTATTGTTTTGCGTGGGTCAAAGCGCTGCTAATATGCTTGGATACCATAGTGATGAGTACTATAAATATCCAAATATATGCGCCAACAACTGGAAATAAATTTATAAACACTAAATTCTTTCCATTATCAAAGGCAGCAATAGAAACATTCTCTGCTCTCCCACCTCTGGCTCTGTACTTGTGACTGCACATTGGAAAACAAAATGGACATACAAACTCTTTGTCTTCTAATTTTCATGGGGTGCGAAGTGATCACGAAACTCTGAAGAAAAATGTAATTCTGATTGTTTGTGTTCAAGCTTGTTAGCTGTTTGTAAACAGAGAACCCCTCTTCTGTTTTAATATTGTCTAGGAGTTAGTGTTCAGAAGACTGGGTAGCATTACAGGTAGCAGCACATAAAATAACTCTGCAATTCTTATGTCATATCATATGCTTTGTTTAAACATGAAGGCTGTGGTCAGCGCTGCTGGCGATTCAGTGGGTACTCAGGGAGCCGTGTTGGCATTGAACCAGCATCCCGTTTAGGTGCTGGGTAAACCACGCTGTTGGGAATTAAGATGCCAAAGTGATTTTTAGAATTATGGTGATCAAACCCCAAAACTTTACCAAGGGAGGATTTTGTGTGTGTGTGCGTGTGTGTGTGTGTGTTGTCGTCTCTTTGTTTTGAATGCTTTAGCATGTTTTATCTTGAATGACTACAGAAATTATCTCAAATATGCAAGTTGGAGTTTGGTTACAGTTCTGTTCTTTACAGTGGATCAAGTCTTTTAATCTGAGACTGTTTATATCATTTGTAGCAAGTGTTGTGTTTCATACCAGGGAGAGTGGATTTGGTGGACCAAATGGTGCCTGACATATATATAAATTGGCAAAGGAAATTTTGGTCTTTCACGATGAGAAACATTCTTTTAAAGCATTTATCATAATTAATGACTTATATATTCTTGCTCTTATGATTTAGTTGGATTTTTTTACTTTCATTTAAGTAGAGTCCTAATTAATAAAATTTTCTGCATTGTGGAAACATCAGGGCACTACACTATCTTCTCTCTGGCATAGGCCATGGGGGGAGAAACAATAACTTTTTTAGAAATGAATTGCCTGTGAAAGAATGCAGAAGTAATAAACCGCTGTTAATGTTTTTTGGTTTGGTTTGGTTTTTTAGAAATTATTTGCAAAGCTAAATATTTTCATTAGGAAAAGCTGGGGTAAAAGACACTGTTGGGTGTTATACATTTCTCTCCTAATTTGGTATCTGTTTAAGCGTGGGTGATAGTTAAAATCAGATCTTTTGGCCAGCCTTTTCAAAGGACACAAATGGCCTTCAATTTTCAGAATATTTCTAAAAAAAAGTGATATACAGGTTCAGATGAATAGTATATAACTATCATTACTTAACAGACTGACTATTAGCAGGTGACGAAACACTGGTTAGCATTAAGATCTGCGTATATATTCTAGGAAGACTTAAGAGTAATATTATTCAGATGGTTACATGCATGAGTTGTGTTTGGGTTTTTGGTTTTTTTTTTTCTTCCAGCCTTTAAAATTATCTTTTGTGGCTTCTTTGATGGTGGACGTATAAGGAAGTATAGTTCCCTTCTGGAGCGGAGGTTTTTTTTGTTTTTTTTTTTTTTTTTAACAATACAGAAATCCTCCTTTAAGAGTGTGAGATTTAGTTCTGAATCTAGCCTCTGAATTAACACTGCTAATTTTGCTAGTGTATTATTCACATTCGCTCCAACTTTCAACTGTCCTGCAAAAAAAAGCAAAATTAAGTCTTCGGAGTGTGTGTGGGGAAGGTGGAGGTCTTGAAGGGAGGGTTGTTTATGGGCGTTACAGAAATGTGAATCCCTCTCCTTTGTTTCATGCTGTAGAGAAATTATGTATTAGAAATGTAACAACATTCAGTTATTATCAGTCTTAATATCATGGCTTCACAGGTGTGTCCGAAAAAAGAAAATATTAGAAGCGAGAGTCAAAATGGTGAAAGCCAGATGGTGCAGGAGAACTGAGGTTTTTCCACATCTGTTTGTTGTAATCAGTTTTGTAGGATGGAATTCGGTAACTTTTCCATATCTTCTTGCTGCTGTTGCTTTCAGAAATGTTTCTGTTAGGAATGTCAGATTCCTTTGGCAAGTACCAAGTTTTTGTCTGCTATAGGAAAATGCTGAGAATTCCAGGTGGGTCTTCCGCCGCTTCCCCACTAGTTTATTCCTTCTTTTTGTTCTGCTTGAATCTGTGAAGTCATACATTATACCAGGGTAACCAGTATTGCTTGATGTAGAGAGCAGTGGGTGGAAGCAGGTAAGGCTTACGAAGTGACATTAGGCTAGTTGTTGTAACACTTTTGCCTTCTGTTCTTCATTTGGGAAATAAGGATAATTGTACTTAATTTTTGAAGTATAAAAAGTGACTTCTGTAGGGTATAGAGCTATGCTCCATTCCAATTTAAGGTTAATCCTCCATGACCTGAACTGGGTTCCAGATGGTGACCTACATGTGGAGAAAGACCTTTAATGGAAGGAGACAGTTGTGTATAGTAAATGAAGGGTAGAGTAACAAAGCTAAGAATTTAAAAGTTAGAAAGTAGAGAGCTAGATTTACTTCAGCAATATTGTATTTTGCTCTTTTGTGTATTTATTTTAAGCTTTTTTTTAAATAGGTGCTTTTTTTGTTGTTGTTTTCTTTTTTAGTATCTTGCTTTCTCCCAAGTCTTGGTAAGCAATTATGTAGACCAGGACTGCTAGGTCCTCAGCAGACCTATTCTGGTTGAATCTAAGCTACTGTTAACATATTATTCTGTTACCATTTGGGGATCAGCATCTGAAGGGGAGAGACTTCTCCAGAGAGCTAAATTATCCTTGAGGCAGCAGTTGAATTTTTGGGATTCCAGGGGATGATTTCTGGCCCTTGGAAGGGATTACCGCTTGATGCAGGCATTGCCAAAGTGTATTAAGTCAATTGCTTGTGGTACATGAACCACTCGACGTGGTACGTAGCAGTGGCAGTGCTTGGGGACCTGGCCTGACCTTTGTCTGCAGCAGGAGGAAGGAGGTGGACGGGGACAGCCTTGCCATGAAGCGGTGTGAAAGCCGTCGAGCAGGTCCTCTTCCCTCGCTGGACCCGTGGCAGCCTCACCGCTGTGGCTGCTTGCAGCACCTGCTTCTGCCTGTGAAAGGACTTCTTTGTGCATCTGGGTGCAAGCTCGTACACGTGCTCTTATTGCAGAGAAGCCCGTGTGATACGTGGAAGGGTCACCCGTTAAAGGGTTATCAAGTGTTGGAACGGGCTGCCAGGGAAGTGGTGGAGTCACCATCCCTGGAGGTATTTAAGACATGTAGATGTGGTGCTTAGGGACATGGTGTGGTGGTGGGCTTGGCAGTGTTAGGTTAGTGGATGGACTCGATGATCTTAAGGTTCTTTTCCAACCTAAATGATTCTATTCTATGATTATGTGTTTGGGCTGGGGCTTCCAAAGTGAGAATGCAGAGGTAAACTGGGAAGATGACTGCTGTGTGTAAGGCTCAACTAGGGGAAATCAGTAGAGGAAATAGGGTTGGAGTATGAGGTTAGGAGAGAAAATGAAGGTGAAGGTACATCTCCTCTTTCATACTTGTGTAGCCTGGCATGAAGCTGAAGGCTGCTGCTGCTGTTAGAAAGAGCTATTCTTGGTGGGCTGTGAACCAAGATAAGAGATCCACTGCTTAGTGGTGAGCAGAATGGGTACCAGATGAGTCTAAATAAGATACTTCTAAGCTAAAGACCATTTTAGTAGGAGCAGGGATTAAACTTTCAGTAATGGATAATGATCTCAAAAATGTAGCCAGGAACTCCAGTCTCCTTGGAAGCTGAAAGTGGGATTTAACCTTCTAAAGTTACTTGACATTAAATTGTAGGCTCTGTTTCTGCCTGTATATATGAATAAAATGTAGAGGGATTGATATACACGTTGGTCAACAACACAGTTTTAACTGCATGGAATGACAGTGCTCTGTGGGAACCCTCAGGTTTTGCTTTGGTCCCTTGGGTTAGAGGAAGTCTCTTAACTCTCCTCGCCTGAGTCTCTGCTCAGATGCATCTCCTTTTCCCTTCATGTCTTAGGTGAGGTGGTTTTGCTGCTGAAGGGCATCAGCCTAGCTAATCTGGGAATGCTGTTTTTGGAGATGGCACCTGGAGTAAGTTAGAGAGTTAGGATAATACAAATAAGTTTCCTTTGGAGCCTGGAAAGTACAACTTCTGTCTGTCTTGGTATAGGACAGTGGACGGGTAGGTATGTTTCTGCTACTGGATGTTCTCTTACAGAGAATGAAAATACCTACGATTTTCCCTCTCTGGAGGGTAGGCGTGGATTTCTGTTCTGATGGGCCAAGTTACTCCTTTGGGTTTTTTTTGTTGGGGTTTTTTTTTCTGTTTTTGTTTTGTTGGAGTCATGTGTAGCTGGGGATGAAGTAATGCAGCAAGAGGCAGTATCTGGTGGCTGTTGAAGTAGGTGGTATTTGTGGCATGGGTATCTTGCAGATTAAGAAAGGAAGACAGATATATTGGCATCCGTGTTTTTTTTTTTTTTTTTTTTCCTTTAGCCATTACTTTTAATGAAGGTCCTAGGGGGATATTTGATTTCTGCATGTCTTCACTGTTAAGTGCTTGTTGTTGGAAAATGGAATTGGAAGCTGTAGATGGCCTTCATAAAAAGGCAAATGCAAGTTAAGATCTAGACTTTTAAAAAAAAAAGAAACAACCAACCACAAAGGGAAAAAAAAAATCCCTTTGGCGGTGTAAGTTTTCACTCATACTTTTATTTCAGCAAAATGAAGTTGCCTGATTACGTGACTGCTGTTCCGGAATATTGCTTTATCCTCTTATCTGGGGGGGAAAAATAGAACCTGTTAATCTAAAAATTGTTCTACAGTTACATAACTGTTTCTTAAAAATAGCTCCAGAATGGTGGAAAAGAAAGATTCTACAGGGTACAAAATTTCTGTTTTGTTCCGTTTCTGCTTTTTTTTACATAGAGCATCCACATATTATACATAGTATTTTTTACTATTTTGTGGTGGCCAGTTGCATGTTACTTACATGTACTCATACAGCAGCTTATGAACATCCTGTAGCACAGTTCTCTATCAGATACTGTATATGTACGGCAGTAATAATAGCACCAAAGCTGAATGCTGAGGAGCTGGTAGACAGAGAGGTACACAAAGAGAAAGCATTGAGGATGGGGTATCTCTTTGTGTGTGTGGCTGTTACTGCTGTGAAAGTTTAACTTCGAAATTGATTGTTCAGAACATCCTTTATTACGTTGTGTTTCTAAAAATCATAATTATATTTGACTGTGGGTGTGTGATATCCTTGGGATAAGGAGGCAAAATGCATAAATCAAAAGGTTTATTGTATTCTGGTAAAATGAGTTCATTCTTTTAAGATATACTTCTATCTTAACATGCTCAGTTTTCTCATCTAAAGAGATTTTTTGTAAGTTAGGTTAGCCTTTGTCTTTGTAGATTAATTAAGCAGATGGCCACTGTAAGCTTGGACCAATAGCAGTATAACTAACTTGTTTCCAGTGACCGATACGAGTAGAAATTTGCTCTTGGCCTTACCTGCTGTTTACTTTAGCCTTTGATCAGATACAGTCTGTGAAATCTTTTCTGCTTCACCTAAATACCCCATAGCATTGTATTTACCTCCTGTGCTTTTAATGAATCTGTACTTTCACATTTCTGTAACACTGGCATCTGGAATGTTGAGTACAGTAAGGAAAACAGAATCTTACAGTAGTTGACTGCTGTAATTATTTTTCTCTGCTGAATAATCTTTTCCTGTAAAACATATTTCACCTGCTGCTTTTTGAACTGTGTGTTACTTCATTAAAGCTCTCCTTGTTGCATAGGACTGATACCTGACTTTATTGTGGGAGTGGCAGCGTCCCACGGTCTGTACAGTGCTACCCTTCTTTACAGTGCCCTGTTAAATCATCTTCTGAATGTGGGCTTCATGTGAGCCAGCTAATTTGACCCAGATCTGGCTCAAGAGTAGGAAGTTGTTAAATTTGTTTGAAGATGTTTCTCTTCTGGAGTTGTGGATTCCCCATATGAGTATTATTAGCCTAGATATTGCTGGGCAAATTGTCACTTCACAGAAATATTAGCAGGCAGTACTATTTTATATTAAATCTTAAAATATTGGTTATGTTAAGATCCCTTAACCATGATGGCAGTACTTGATGTGTATGTGATATGTTGGGGGCTTAGGGGTTTTCTTTTCTTTTTTCTCTCTGCCTGTATATACCTAGTGCCTGTTAAAACCTCGGTTTTATCACAGCAAATCCCAGGAGCAAAACCACTTAAGTGTTTTGCCTTTTTTGTTTGCTTGTGGAGTTCGTATTTTTTCCCTTGTCAAAAATTGTTGCGCTGGCTTGGTACAGCCTGAAGTCAACTGTTACAAAGCACAAACTGTTGTTAGAAGTTTTTGTTAAGCTTTATTTGTTGAAATTCACTGTAAAGTTTTTATTATTTGAGACTTGTGATAATTGATATTGCCAAACAGGTAGTTTACAGGAACATTTTTTTTTAAGCAGGATTTGGATCATTTTACCTGATATCTTCTTGCACAAAAAAAATCAGCTATATATTTCAGGGACATGTGTATTAATTTTTAATGAGGGATGGTTTGGATGACAGGTAGTTCTGCCAAATGTCTTTTAACTTTGGTTGATATTGGGAACTTTAACTTCAAACCTTACTGCAATGGAACATAGGAGAAAACACTTTCTACTGAGGTAGTCTCTTTCCTGGTTTTTAAACTGATAATGTATGATCTTCAAAAAATCAAATGTATAATCTCTATTGTGTGCTTCATTTTTGCACTGATTCTGGTTTGATGACCCACGTGCAATTCTGTGGGAAGATATTCAGATTGCCTCTTGTCAACTAACTTAAGTGATGGAATTAGGAATTTTGGCTCTTGAAATGGCCACTGGAATGCAGAGATTGATTTGTAGTGCTAAGGGGAGATCATACGAAGATGCTGTCTTTCCACGTGGTCCACTGTATCATTTAATTGCGTGTCCTTGTTGCTGGAAGTTTGCCAGAAGGGTTGTGGAAATGAGTGACATGGTGCAAATGGAAAAAAGGAAAGTCATTAACTGTAGAGGAGGAGGATAATGAAGATGATACCAAATGGCCAGTTCATAGTAAGTTAGATGGGATATGTTAGGCAAGTTTCTGTTAAAGAATTTTCATACGTACATAGTATTCCTTTTGTTCGTAAGGGTGTCTGAGAAGCTGTTTACCATTTGCTGGAACTCAGTGTTACCTCTGAGTTTACTTCCTTGGATAAGTGTGTATGCTACCCTGGTACTTCTGCATACAGCTTTTACTCTTTCCAGCACTGCTTTCTGCTCTGTTTACTAAAAATGCTTTAAACTCCTCTTGTAGTATTGTTTGATTTTTGTAGGTTGTTGGAGGCCTGTGAGGCTGACCTACCATTTGTTCCTTCTTCCATCTCTCTGCAATAACATTGTTTAGGGGTAGTAGCTTTACCAGTATTTCATCACACATCTTACTCTGTGATGATGCTGTTTGAAGGGAAGTAATAAAAGCAACAAAATTGATTTGGTTTCTGAAAATTCTGTCTCAGCTGCAACCTCTTAAGTTTGCATTTGCATTATTTAGGGTTGTACTGTTCGTACTCTTTGTGAATTATGTAGATTTTAAAGGACTTCAACTTTAAAAACTATTAAGTTTTTAGGTACAACTTGCATTCTTTTCGTATGCAGCACAGTAGATTACAGAAGATTCTACAGGAATTAGTTTGAAATAAAGTAGAACTGACTTGGAGTTTGCTATCCACTTCTTACGTAAAACAGTTCTGATCGACACTGCCAGTACAGTAACTGGTGATGGTGGAAGCCGGTGAACTTGCTTCTTTTTTCCAAATAACATTAACTGAACTTGCTTCTGAACACTACATGACTGTTTTTGCTTTGAAGGCATAGATGTGACACAGGCAACTCAGTTTACTGGCAGCAAGTATTTTAGTATTTAGTATTGTCTTATTTTAAACTAGTATTATTTAATTATAGTATTAAATTGTATTTTCCCTCTAGTAAGTTTTTTGTTAGTTATTTTTTTTGTTGTTGTTTTAGTCCCTTGCTGTTTAAACACAGCATTTCTAACCATTATTTGTTTATAAATTGTATGAGGATTTTGGGCCCACTTTCTCATACAGAACTTGTTCAGTGTCTGAACAGTTCTCTCCTATGTCTGCAGCGCTTCCTTTTCTGGTACAGCTTTCTGTGATGCATGCTTGTATTTATTTATTCTTTGGAAGAGATTTATTTGCAGAGATTTCCTCCATTCATTCACCTCATATTTTGACATAATAAACTTGAAGTAATATGAACAGGGCTTGTAAAAATGGCAAAGATTTCTAGACAGTGTAAAAAAAAGAAAAAAAAAAACCAAAAAAGAAACAAAAAAACCCAAACCAACACCCCAAAAAACCCAAACAAAAAAAACCCAAACAACAAAAAAAACCCCAACCCCCCAAAAAACCCCCTCCAGCCAAAACGAACCAAGCAAACCCAAACTGTTCTGTGACTGCTACTGCACGCTGGAAAGGCATGCTTTTGCTTCTGGAGGTTGATGAGTCAGTCTCTTCAGGGCTTTTTGCTAGGGTTGGCCTCCTGCCAGTCCATTTTGAAATTTCTCAGCTGGCTCATCTGATTATCTATACTGCATTAAGTCTAGTCCAATCTGTTAGTAGGTAGGTAGGGGGAACTCACGTGTAGCATAAATACTGCTGGCATGGCACATCATCCATGGTCTTTGTTTTTCGACCAGCTCCCAGGAGAGTTAGACACTGCTGTTGTTGAAAGCAGCTTTTTTGGAGAAGGTTTCTGGGAGGCAGCCCCATGCTTGCATGGTAGAGCGAAGGCTCATGGCCCCTTCAGTAAGTCGTGTGTTGCACGCTGGAATTGTTTGTGGCTTGTTGCTGGGGTCCATGCAGTTAAGAGTTACAGAACAGTTCAGAGAAGCGTTCAGAAGAACTGACATCCTATAACAAATGTAAGAACTTCTGTACACTAAACTGCGGCCAGATTCAAGACCTTCAATTTGTATAATAGAGGCTTGACTTACCCCATTTATCTTCTGCTCAGTTATTAAGAATAATTCAGTTTATTTTCCTGGATTGGGGTAATCTGTGTCAGTGTTTTGGGGGGGGGGGGGGGGAGGGCAGGAAGAGAAGGTCAGCTGTTTTTAATGCTGGTGTTTTTCTCCATGGTCAGGACTTTCTAATTATACCCTGGATAAAATATCAAATTTCAAAGTCTTTCACACAACGAAGGTTCTCTGTTTTCAGTGGCATTAGATACACATGCATCCCATAAACATAGGCATCATGTGCATTTTGGTTTTGATTAGTATTGGGTAACTGTATTAGCTGATTGCTCTGCTGTTGTTCGATAATATCTTACTGGGAGCAGTGAAGAAATTGTCACATATACATGAATATCTTGTAGATGAGGGTTCTTATAGTTGTTCTTGTAAGTTGTTCAGGGCTACAGTGAACCTTCTCTGTCTCTTATATGTTATGACTGACCACTGGGCAACAGATAAGGATTTTAAGTAGCTGAATGATGGTGATGTGTATCTGGGCTGAGAAATGGCTTCAGAGATTTTCTTCTAGTTATGATGAACGTAGTTGGCACTGGTGATTTAAAAAGCATAGCACAGGAAAATGTAAATGAGTAGGAGGAGTTCATTAACTTTATATTGGAGGGTTTCTTTCTTCTCCCCTTTCTTCAGAAGAAAGTGTCTGCTATGCTCTCTCCCTGTGATTAGGTTTTTATTAAGACCAAAATTGGTGCTGGTACATTATTTTCTATGCCAGATATGCAGTAATGAAATAGTTCAGAAGTGTAACACAAGGTTGTAAGAAAGCCACATGAAATGCTCTTCACTTTTATTCCATCTGCTGTTATTACATGGTAGAAATCTTGTAGCACGTTTTTAAAATAGAATTTTTTCAGTTTTCTAATTTATGTGGCTTGGGAAGTATTGGACCAGGTATTAAAATGTCATGCCTATTAGAAAAGTGCTCTAGGGAGCTTTGTGGTGGGCCCCCCAAAAATTTATTAGGTTAATTGAAAAGCAAAATTTGACATACAAGCTTGATGCTGTTCAAAGGAAAGCCAGTAGCAATTAGCTATATATATATATATATATATAGTTTTTTTTTCTCCTGTCTCATTAAGTTTTCATTAATGAGAGCAGTCTTAAGCATTGAAAGACTCTGGAGGCACACAAGCCATGTTTAAGAGTGTTTGTAATCTTCGGATAAATACTAGTTCAATGAAGTAAAAATTGAGTAATGCTGAAAAGAGAGCACTTCTAATTCTGAACCAGGCATTTGCCTACCCTGGCTGTATGGAAGGGAAAAACGCACTGCTTGCATAAAATAGTCTTTGGCAGGATTTGGCCCAATGGAGCTTATTCCCATGACTACAGAAGTAATGTCTCTTAAGTTCTGTGGTGCTTTCTGAATTCTCCCCTATTTTCAGTGAAATTTCCGAATTTCATGGGTGTTTGTGTTGTGAGGAGATGTTTCAGAATGCAGATGGGCTCCCTTTCCAGCTGAGCCTGCAGTCAAGGCAGACTGAAGCAATATGCTCTAAGAAAAAGTGTGAATTTTCTCATATGTTTCAGTGAGCATTAATGGGAAGACTAATTAGGACAACTTGAAGCCAAAATTGCTGTGTTTCACTTTGAGACAAATTATCAGAGACACCCATCAGCTGTAGTTGGATGTAGGTGGCATTCCAAGTTTAAATCTGCTTGAAGAGTTTAGAATCAAAATTGAGGAAAAGAAGTTTAAATCTAACTCAGGGCTTTAAATTTAGAGTAGAACAAGGAAAAATAAAAACTACCACATATGAGTAACTGTACTGTAATAAAAACAGGTGAAGGAGATCGTATGCTTCTAATTATTATTGTTTTTAATTCTAGTTTGAAGATGGCATGTAGGCAACATTAAGTCAGTATTCCAGACTGAAAATGCTATATTAAATACTACTATAACTTTTTTGTTACGGAACTGTATTTAACTTTTACAGTTACATGCATACAGATAGGGTTTCTTTTCTTACCTTTCTCTTGCAGATGTGACATTTCTACTCATAGAAATATGCATAGCCTAAAACTTAGGTACCCACAGTTGGTTTTGAATCCTCATATACTCTTCTTTTCTTTGGATACAAAAAAGCCTGTGCCTGCTTCCTTTGCAGGACTGACTTTGTGCTGTGTCAGCTTCAGCTTCTGGGTAAGGTACAATACAAAAATTAGTTTGCTTGAGTGTTAGACAGGCAGCAGCCTCTGGCTAAGGAGTACCTGTACAAGAAGAGGTGCATTTCTTTCTACTGTGTGTTTCCCTAGGAGGAGAGCAGGAGTCTCTTCTCCCTGCTCTTCTGCTGCATGCTCCCAGAAAGCAGGACTCTTAACTCTGTGCTTTCAATCTCACAATATATATGCTTGAGACTCCAGCTCCATCATGTCGTATACACCTCTTTCACCTTCTTGTCACTGCTTTGACATCTTCAGCCAGAGATGCCTGAGTACCTTTATTTCTGTTGCAGAGCAGGGCTGGAAGCTGGCAGCCCCTGCTACACGTTGTAGCACGACGTACCTGATCTGTAGTGGCTATCTGTGCAAGCATCCACTGTGCTGTGAGAGAAGACAGGAAGGCAGAGCTGAGAGAATTTGATAACTGCACCTGGCACAGGCAGATTGGTTACATGTGATGGGCATATCACAATTTTGGGAACTTGCAGTGTTGCATGTCACTGGCTCCACTGCTGCAATAGCTGTGGGCACAGATGTGCTTGGTCGGAAGACCATGATTCCTTCCACTTGAAATGGGTTGTGTGGCCTTCTGTCTTCCTCTTGAACATGTCCCACTTCTTGAGCAGTATTGAGACAGAGAAAACTGCCTAGGAAAATGTTTCTCTCTGCAGTATAGAGTTTTTAAGGAAGAAGTGCAGGGTGGAGGGAAGGTCTTTCAACTTGCATGTAAAAAAATGGTACCTCACATTTATTAGCAACATGATCCATCAGGTAACAAGCTGGTAGTATTCTACTCTCCATTTCACTAATGTGAGTATCTGTGTGTATTTTATGGCCATCATCAGCACCCTATGAATAACTCTTAAACTGCTGGTCCATTTCAGCCAGCTCTGGCAGTTTGGTCAAGTCTTAAAGATGACTATGTTCTGTAACTGCTGTGAACATAAGTGGCTGGGTAGAGGCAAGAGACAATGTGGTGTGAGCTTATGCATTGAAACGGGAGGGTATATGGTGGGGCAGTAGTGACTCAGTAGGAGGCAGGAAGGCTTCAGCAAGAATATCTATCTTCTTAGGAGCCAGAAGACAAACATGTAATAAACAGCTATCAATCAAGGAACTGGTTATTATTTTGTGGGGTATAATGCATTTTTCTCATGAGGAGTGTGGCTGTAGGGCTACATTATTTTGTGTTGTGCTGTAAGTGCAAGGAGTAAGGAAGTCCGGCCCCAAATAGGGAGGAGTATTCAAGTTGGGGGTAAGGATATCGTTATTTGGATACATCAAAAAAGAAGTGCTACCATTTTGAAAAGTTGTTGCACCATTGGAAGTGCTCTTCTTTTTCCTATCTCTGGCATGATATATTGAGTCAAATATTTCCTTTGAAAGTGTGTCCAATTAATGTGTTCTGGCTTTCACCAAATCACATTAACCTAGTGTAGCTTTCAAACTGGGTATGCCACTTGTACTTCTACAGCAATTTTTTTTTCTTTTTAATTGTCCCACTGTGAACTCTTGTACCAGATGACAAATCCCAAAGAAATAAGTTCTCTCTAGGTTAGGATGAGAGAAATAAGAAGAGTGTATCTGTCTTGCTTTTGGCAAAAAGGACCCAAAAAAAATCTTTTAATTAGAGCAATTTCATTCTGTCTATCTGCCATGAACCTAACGAGCAATATGAGCTTGCTAAGGTGCAGCCATGTGACTTGGTGGGAGCTGATCCTCTAATGAGAGGATTAGGTGTTTATTTCTGGTTGTCCATCGCCTGTGATGCTAAGCACATGTCGCTGGGCGTGAGAGCTCTCAGCCAGTCCCCAGTAACCTCTCCTTTACCTCTCTCATCTTTGCTTTTCCATCCCCTCCCAAATATCACCTCACTGATTTCTCTTTTCTTGATACTTCAGCTTGGGATAGATTTCATAAATTATGCTACACACAGTTTCTGTGTGATGATGTATTTGGGTCTGTAAATAACACAAAACCTAAATGGATCGGGAAATTTTTCAGAATCTTGTTTTTTCGCAAGTCACCTGGGGAAGTGTCGTGGTTTAACCCTAGCTGGCAACTAAGCACCACACAGCTGCTCGCTCACTCACTCCTCTCCCCCCACTGCCGATGGGATGGGGGAGAGTACTGGAAGTGTAAAAGTGAAAAAACTCCTTGGTTGAGATAAAAACAGTTTAATAATTAAAAAAAAAATTGTAAGGAAAAGGAAAATAACAGAAATGAAACCCAAGAAAGACAAGCAATGCAAATAAAAACAATTGCTCATGACTGACTGACCGATGCCCAGCCAGTCCCCAAGCAATGGCCCCCCTGCCAACATCCCTCTAGTTTTATTGCTGAGCATGACGTCCCATGGTCTGGGATGTCCCTTGGGTCAGTCGGGGTCAGCTGTCCCGGCTGTGTCCCCTCCCAACCCCTTGTGCCCCCCCAGCCTGCTCGCTGCTGGGGTGCGGTGAGGAGCAGAAAAGCCCTTGGCTCTGGGTAAGCACTGCTCAGCAGGAACGAAAACATCCCTGGGTTGTCAACAGTTTTCAGCACAAATCCAAAACACAGCCCCATACCAGCTACTGTGAAGAATATTAACTCTATCCCAGCTAAAACTAGCACAGGAAATGTAGTTTGAAATCGGTGAGATCCAAAAAGGATGAATAGTTCTGTTGAAGAGGCCATCATTAAACTGGCTCATCTCCAGCACTGCCATTTTAAAAAGTGCATTTAGTGGATTGTTTTGCCTTTAAAAAAATGAGAAGAGGGGTGTTGGAAAGAGGAACCAGTCCTGGGGCTCCTGAATTGTGATATCTCTACCACTTGTGATGTAGAAGCTACTTAATATTATGTGCAGTAGGGGAGAAATCCAGCCTGCCACTTTAAAGCTGGGGAATGAACGCTGCCTTCTGCTCACAGCCTGAGAATTGTATCTGGAGCTGCTGTTGCCACCGCTTAGTACAGTTCTCTTTTTCTAATGATGGCACCTGAGCAATGATTTAGAAGACCCTATTTTGTCCAGAAACCTGCTTCCTTCTGTTTTTGTATTTCACCTTGAATTTGATGTTTTGTTCTCTGGGCACTGATGTTAATGTGAGTTCTGTATTGTACTTAATTACGTGATAAATCTCTCTTTCCCAGATCATTCAACTTCAAGTGGTACATCCTCGTTTAAGCCCAGCCGATCACTGGTTTCTATTCCCACTGCCCATGTGATGCCGTCTAATGCCAGCTCTTCGCTTTCCAAACACAGGGAAGCTTTCAAGTCTGATGGCTCAAAATGGAGTACAAGCTTTGTACGGTCAGGAGGAGGCCGAAATCAGGGTGCCCTGGACAATTCTCTTGACATGAAAGATGCAAGACCTGTAAGAAAATGGTCCTCCTTGTCTAAACTCAGCTCACCAAATACCTTCAGCCAAGATGGTAGTAGTCACTCGGTGGACTCCAGAGCTAGTACAGACAAAGCTGTGTCACCACAACTAAGGACAAATGGGCCGGGTTGTTTGCACGATAGCATGGAGTTGCTAAAAATCGAGGACAAAGAAATTGGGAAAAAGCGATCTTCTCTACTGGACTGCAAATACAAATTTGAAACGTGCAGCAAAGACGATTTTGTTTCAGATTCCTCAAGTAGGAGACATGCCTTAGACTTGACCTACAGTGCCTTACCCGAAAGCAAACCTACGGCAGCCGGTTGTGAAGCCTTCGGACAGAGATATGCAACTCTCGGACAACAGGCTGTGAGTGGAGCTCCCATACAGCCAGCAGTGAGGACTCAAATGTGGCTTAAAGAGCAGTTACGTGCAAATCCCCTGGACTGCAGGACTGCTGAGGAGCCCTACGGTGTAGCTGCGTGGCATGTGCAGCAGCTTGAAGATTTTAGAACAGGTGACCAGCCTGTGCAGGTAAGGCCAAAGCTTGGTGTTTGCTGCCATCATGTGGCACCATGTGTTATACCTGAGGAATAATATCGGGCAGTTTTTAATTAAAACAGGAAAGGGAACAGGTCCTCTTAACCAGGTGATGATGTTTTTAAACTTTGATTGGGGATGCTGCTGCTTGTTTCTCAGTATTACCTGACTGCCAACAGGTGCCTGTCTGCATGAGACTAGCATCTTTTTTCTGAAGCTGGACGCAGTAAGAGGTTCATCAAGGAACATTTTCAGTAGTTATTAAGAGAGTCTTTGGCCACAGTGTAGAGGGGGAAATGTGAATGCATTTTGATCTTAATGGGTTTACTAAGAAGGCTGCATTTTTGCATTCAGCAAAATAAGAATGACTCCTGTGTACTGCAAGGATGAATACTCAGTCTCATTATGCCTAGCACTTAAACTGAATTCAGTTTGATATTACTGCTTATTTTTTAACTAATTAAATCAACTAGAATCAACTAATAGTAGTCAATGAATATGTTTTATTTAAATAAAATAAAATGTGGGCTTTATGTGTCATACTTGAAGTATTTTCATATAGAAAACGTCAAACACATGGTTTTAAGAGACAGATAACCTATTTTAATGTGATAATTCACAATCTGTGTTTCCAGCTCTTCCCCTAATGGGAAAAGATAGCTTGTGAAGGAAGGCAGTATTAAAAATCTAAAAGTCCAGGTTTACCTATGTAGGTAAACTTGGCTTGCCAAAAAAATCCCAAGCAGATTACAGTATGTAAATTTTCCTGAAAGGCATTTTAAGGCTAGGATGTTATCTGAGCAGATACAATCTAGCTGTATGTGCAAATTCCCTGTTTTCTCCAGCCTGAAGATGTATGAAGTAATTTACAGAGTGTTGTGCTCAAATTTTTTTGTTTCTTGCATTGTATTAAAGGAAAGACTGACAAGTTTAATGATTCTCAAGATCCAATTTAGCTCTTAATGGTGGTCTGGATTTTTTTTTTTTTTTTTAAGCTTAAAAAAATTGAAGCCAATTAGTACGGTCAAACCAATAGTAATCCTTAAGGGTCTCTCTAAAAACCTGACATTGTTGCAGGTAGCCACCCTTTACATTACCCTTATTACTGCGGAAACCCCCATCGTTCTCTAAACTTTTTGAAGATTTTGATGGCGAGAAATTACCCAGGTTAGAGAGCAGAGGCTGGGGGGTCCTCTCGGAGCCAAAGGGACAGGGTCGCGGGCACTGCCAGCCGGGCTCTGGGCAGCTGGCAGGCGCCGGTGGCATCGAGGAGCCCGTGAGGGGTTTGGGAAGCGGCAGCAGGGCTCCGTGGAGGAGCTCAGTCCGTCCCGTCAGTCGCCTCCTCCGGAGCCCCTCTGAGACGTGCAGCTGGCTGCAGTGCTGCCCGTGAGGTTTGCGTGCAGATTCCTGTGCCTGGTGGTTCTCCTTTTGGATTTAAATATATATTCAGAGTAAGCTTTATTTACTTCGTTCCTTCGTTTAGGTATATGTCTCTTCATCATCTTTTACGTACCTTTCACAACACTTTGTTTAGGATGGGTGTTTTACAAACTCTTACTTTTGTGGAGGTCAAAACAACTCCCAGCCTCTGTTTTTCATGTCTCATAAGTGTTTTCTCACTCTGATCGTCATTAAATACAGCGTCTCCTTTTTGTACGAAGGCAAAATTTCATGTTTGAAATAGATGTATGTATTATTATGGTTATTCAAAAACTTGTGTTCAGGCAGTGCCGTGCTGTGTTTTGAGGGCAGAGCCAACAGAGGGAGCACAAGCATTAGTTATCTTTTTGGCTGAATTCATAAAATGGTGCTGCACCTTTGCAGGTTTTTGAGATCATGAGATTATAGGGTGAAGTTTTGCCTAAACCTGGTTTGTTGTTTTTTTTTTTTTTTTTTTTTTTTTTTTCTTGCTCCTGTTATTTTTATATCTGTATTGGTATTGATATGTATGTTGGAGGATCCATCTAGCCCCTGGGCACGAGGGTGTGGGGGATGTTCCTGGTGACCTTGGAAAGCGCTTTCATTGGGTCTGATTTGGAGTTGTGTCGATGGGCCTTGAAATGCGATCTGTTCCATTTCTTCAAGTGAGAAGATGTGGTGGTGAAATAGGAGCCAGAGAAACAGAAAGTTAAAGTGTGTGCGAGAGCGGTGAGCCTTTGGGCTCTTACAGGCATCCTCTGCTGGCCCTCCCAGCCTGCCCTGTCTTTCTGCCCAGAGGTTACAGCTGTGAGGAGGAGGGATGCCCGAAGAGAGGAAAGGAGAATGGTTCTCCTGTCTTGACACCCGTTTGTTGAAGAAACCTCAGCATAATTGTGCTATGGGTTTTTTCAAAGGATTACCAGATGTGCACCTGGGAGCTGATACGCTGCTACTTCTGAGAAACCAAGAAAACTGTAATCCTAAGTGGAATATATACCTAGGAAAGAGAGAGAGCAGAAAGCATACGATTTTGCTAGAGGAAGCTGATGATTCGTAAAAGGGAAAAAAGCCACACCTCTATAGAAACGTCTTTATTTTTCTTTTTCTCTTAGTGGGGATTATTTTTGCTATTTTGCTTTTAATAAGTATGTATGCTGATGGAAATGCAGTGGGTTTTAAGGACTGAAAAAATTACAGTTTATCATCATTTTACTTTAAAACTACCATTGCCATGAACAGAAAACTAAATGAACTTTGCATTTAACTGACGATCTAGAGCAGCTTTGTGTGTCTTTAAGGTAGGCTGGTAAAAGGAGACACTATAGAGGGCAACTATCACTAATAAAGTAAGAATAGACTGCAACAATTTTCTGAGTTGATTTTGGGGACTGGTCGTTCAGGAACAGCTGTTGGATTTAATAATACAGTCTGCAAATAAATTTTTATGCCCTCACAGACTAGTATAGACAGTTTACCCCCCCAAAACTATGAATTGGAGTTTATTTTTATAAAATCAGACAAGCTTTGAATTTAAGTAAAGGATAATGTATTACAGCCCTTAAAAGCTGTTCCAAGGTTAATTACTCTCAAATTAAGATTCTCTGCCTCCTTAATAGTCTAAATTTGACTGAACTCAGCATCTACCTGTTTGTTTTTTGTTACACTTTGCTCCCCAAATTAAAAAGCCTATAATGTGGCTTTTCCATTCCAATTGTAAACCATGATTTTTAAGATAAAATATGTACTGTGCATTGTAAGGGAAGCTCAGAGTGTTGGGTAGAAGACCTACAGCTATGTTGAGATTATCTTCCAGGACACGGTCAGGTTCACAACTGCAGAAAAGATGCTGTGGATCAACAGAACACGTCTTCAGAGAAAGTGCATTGTTCAACTGCGGGTGTGATGTTTGTACATTTTGGAAATAAATCTCCAAGGAGGATCTGGTCTATGGTTATTGTGCAACGTCATGGAGTTGTATATGAAGATTCTTTTCTCTAGCCAGTGTGTACTATTTAATGTATGCTTTTTGAAGATAAACATTCCCCTAGACATTTCCAAGGAAGATATTTTAACAGTACTTCAGCAAAAATAATTTCCATGCAGTATTTGTATTTCATCATACACTTAATTATTTTCAATGTACAGCTGATCTTTCAGTAGACATGACCATTGTAATACCTTTTTTTTTTATTTTTAACCCCCAAAGTAAGGAAGCATGTGATTAAGCCTGTGTTAAGGGAAAAATTGCTTATAATACGCAACAGCGGTTCCCACTTACTGGACTGGGAAGCCATATAAATCTGGATAAAAAGGCTGTATGCTTTCATGTAAAGGCACTTCTTAAAGACTGATCCTAGTCTGTCTGATTATCTGAATGCATCTAGGTACATCGTGTTTGCTAGTCCAGAAATTGGGTTTAAAATGAAAGCACACCTTTAAAATTGTGGGAGATAATATAAGGAGGAAGGTTTCAAAGGTCACATATCTACTTCTTAGCTCTGTACAATGTTGTAGGCATCACAGGATTAATCTCTGTTTTTTCCAGTGTATGGGACATCTGTATGATTTCTTCATGGTGTGCTAACTGTGTCAGAATATAGCAGAGCTAATAGATGGAAAATGCTTAAGTGCATCTTTCCTTTTATGTATCTGGCTTACTGTTTTTTCTTTAATGAGGAAAGTACTGCCTTGTTCATACCATGTATATAAAAGTTAATGGAAGTTAAATTTTAATGCATTGAGAAATTTAGAGATACTACAACAATCTTCATTTCAAAATACAGAAGGAAGAAAGTAAACTCCATGCATACCTAAACATTGGTGAACAAAAGTTGTAAAACTTTAATTAAAAGAAAAAGTTATAACATTCTTCAAATAATATTGTTGGCACAGAAAACTTTATTCTTAAATGTCAACTCAAAGCTCGTTTTTCTTATGATCCTGGCAGATCAGAAAACTAAAAACTATTAATATCAACATTTTTCTTGTGTCACATTTTGATGAAATGATACTCTTTAGCAAGATAAAACTTTTTAACATGAAGAGGTGTCACCTTTAGTTAGCAGAGCGGACTCCTTCAGTGTGAGCCACAATTAAGCTTTTATATTCTATTCCTTTTGCTGTGAAGTTGGTAGTCCAACAACTGGGATTCCGTTTGTTATAGTGCATATGTGGGCTCAGTCTGGAGTAAGCACTAGCAGACGATGGGAAACCAAACTTGGACCATGCTTGATTGCAAAAAGAGACTTGGCATTGGTTAACCGATAACTTTGCCAATTTTGTATGTCATCTCAGGAAGATGCATGTTTCAGTTTCAGCAGCATATTTCAACATTTGTTGAAGGTTCTGTAGTTTTCTTAATGGCTGAGAGGAGGCTGCTGGGGTTGTTTCTTGGGGTTGTTTCTACATGCTAATGGTAGAGTTTCTTATAGTCTTCCTTTGTATGTAATTTTGGATCTGGAAATACATGATTGTTGGTGGCAGTAGAGTCATCTTTCTCCTTTTATTGAAAAGGAATGTATGATTTTTATTTTTTGTCAGGGCTAACTCATTTATCTAATTTTAGCTATTAAACTGTCAAATTGGTTTCCGTAAGATAGGGAAACTTTTGAATATACAGAAGAGCATACAGACAATAAGCTTTGTACAGTCCCGAGCCGTGTATCAGCGAATAGTCATTTTGTTGGGAAAACCATTTTTATTCTTCTTTAGACTAGCCTGGGCTTCATATCCCTTTTTGTGGTTTTGGTACGCTTTGAGCCATCTATGTCAAGCATCAGCAGAAATCCTCCAAGATAATATGTAACTATGTAACTGGTACAACATATATCCCTTGTATATAAATTTACAGATTTTATTTTTAAAAGCAGAATATTTCGAGATTATCAAAGTAAGTGATAAAGTGCTTACAGTGATGTAGCTGTGCAAAGTTTTCTGCTTTAAATGCAAACAGACAGGAATTGATATTACTGTATCAACATAAAGCTATAGATATGTAGTTTGCAGAAGCTATTTTAAATGTTTGTTGTACGTATTTCAGAGCAGGTGAGAGAAAAGCTTTCATTTTAACTATCCGTGCTGCCTTAGCTAATGCTGCCTAAGCTTTTGGAGCAGGCAGCACAGAGTGGGACGTGGATGCCTGTTAATGGTAGGACTTAGAAATTTTCTGTTTCGCTAGGCATACTTCCTTTTCCTGTGAAAAATATTTTTGTAGATCCAATTTAGATGGGTCTCTTCCAGATAACTGAACCACCCCGCAACAACAGTAATCATCTGGAAATCCTCGGTGAGAACATGTGAGTAGGTCAGCTCATACACGTGGCACTTGTGAGGAGTGCTGAATCAACAGTGTACGTGCTGAATCAGGGATGTGCTGTTGTCAATAGAAAGCTGGAAGCTGGGGTTTCCCCCACTCTATGGGCAACATCTGCCTCTTTTGCATGCGTGCAAAAGACTATTAATATGTGCATGCATGGCACTCAGTTTACTGTACAGCGTTGGTGCACTTTGTTCCCACGTTGTACTTGGGAAAGAGAGATGCTAAGAGCAAGCTGGTCGGCCCCATTGTAATGTATGAAATCTACTTCAGGCCGCCTTCTTTCCCAGCATATCTCAGGTACGCAGAGCTACCTTCTGGGCAAATAATTCCAGCAAGAAGTGAGTTCTTGGTCACTGTCCTTCCCAGTGACCTGTGGGGAAAGTACATCATCCTGTAAAGGGCCATAGAAGGAGGTCCTGTAGGAAGCTTATGTTGCATGCTTAAAGTGAGGACAAGCTGTGGACTGGGTGATTGCACTGGCACGTAACAAGTGGTGTGTCAAATACGGCCGGAGGGCTCCCACGCTGCACACTTGACCTGTGCCTAAGTGGTAAACGTGGCTTACTGAGGCAGCAGCACGCTCCTGTGATCGTGCAGATGCACCTACCGCTCGTGCACGTGTCAGCGTTAAGGGCTTCCTAGGCAGAGTTACGATAACCTTTGTTAGTGGTCATCTTTCTTCGGTTGTTTTGACAGCTTCTTTTTTTGATCCTGCTGGATAACACTAATGGCTTCTGGCTTTTAAGGTGTTGCTGTGAGCCGTAGGTGGTCGAAAAAGGTATAACTATATAATTATGTTTTCATATTTAAACTTATCCCCATCTCAACTGCTGCAAGCTGCTTTTCATGGATATCCTTGTTTCCATCTACAGCATCTGTGCTTTTGCTCTCCACAGGCAATTTGATGCGTGCTGTCAGGCCATTGTTGGTGTTTTGTTCTGCCTTCCTGCTCGATCCATGTCATTTCCCATGAAGTACGTGTTCTCCGGAAATCCCATTTTAAAAATTGGATTTCTGCTGTCCCCTTTTGCAGAAATGATGTTCCTTGAAGGCTGCAGATGTTTTGTAGATCTTTAAATACAAGTCAGCTGTAGCAGTGGGAAAACTACAGTAACCGCTGATGCATACTTGCATTTCTTCATGTACTCAGCAAGGCTCTAGATGCTTTCTTTACTCAATGGCAGGTAGAGAATTGTGCACAGCTTTTAGGATTGTTTTCTGATAATGTAGGTATGTGAACACTTTCTCTAACTGTCAGATATTTCTCTGCAGTCTTTGCATATTTACATTCAGATAGCTTGAAGTGTCTACATTATTACTGCAAACCCCTTGAAACGAGATTTGAGAAGGAAGCAGAGCCTCAGAGAGGTTCACATCAGCTTCACAAGGATAAATGCGAGCACCAGAACCAAGACAATAAGTAGAAAATTGAGTAGCAGGTTGAGACCTCTGTTGTTGGCAAGATCCATCATGTGCGTCAGTCTGCCCTCTTGTGCTTGCAGCAGACTCTTGATTGTAGCTTTGCGTTGCTCCTTCAGTAGCAAGCAATGTAGATTCACATGAATTTCATTGTGTCCTCAGCTGTTTACCTGTTTTTAGTTTCTGCCACTTAAGAAAAAAAATGTTTGTTTACAATAACTAGAATCTCTCCCCCCCCCCCCCCCCCCCCCCCCAAAAAAAAAAAAAAAAAGGAATCTGGATGCTCCCGCAAGCCTTTTTTTCCAAATACCTTAAAAATAATTTAAAAAAAAAAAAAAAGGTTAATGGTAGCTTTCATTTTACTACTGAAGAACTCCTGAAGAACTAATTAATGGAGAAAGGACATGAATTTTATACAGTTTGGCTCTATAGTTATTTTTTTTTTTTTTAATGTGTATAGTACTTTTCAGGCCCATTTGATTTTTAAAAGAATGGCCACTCTCAAGACTTGTTCTGTTCCAGCAGTAGACTGTTGAAAATTTACTGTTAGAAGATTTCTGTAGATGCAAAAAGAAAACTTTCTCATCTGGGCAAGCTGTACCTCTGTTAATGGGAGTATTTCCTACCCTTCTAGGGTTTGGCATCGTGCAGTGCGGTAGTTAGCATTTTGCCAGCAGTGTGCTGCGTAGGATTCATTACAGCTTTGCAAATGCCTTATTAAGAATCTAGATTGGGCTGGCAGGGGATGCATCCTTAGTGCTTTTAACAGCACATACACAATAGCTTATTTTAAGATAGTATTAATAACTTAGCAGTTGTGTTTCTATATATAGAAATATATATATATAAAAATGAAAGAAACAAATAGGACCACTCAGCCCTACCAGTGAAATGTTGCCAGAACTTCCTTTTAATAACCAGCTAAGTTTTTAGGGAAGATCGGAAGAGGGCAGTGTTTTATAGTTTTATATTTTATTCAAAAATACACTTTTGACATACTTTTATCTTAAAAAAAAAAAAAACCAAACAACCACGGGGTTATAAAGCAATCAGTTCCACTAAACTAACTGTCAGATATTGCAATAAATAAATCTAGGGCCTGTTTTAAATAATTTAAATTACCAGGGTTCTTACTGATATGAGCATCAGTTTTTAAAGGAATCCTTATAAATATGTTGTTCTGTTTTTAATCCTTGCAATGAACAAGAGGTGTTCACTCACCTCCTTCCATAACCAAAACGGATTTATCCCCCCACCCCAGTTTTTAGCATCTAGGTCAAAGCTAAAAGGACTACATTTGTTGTTAAATAAAAGATATCTATGGATCTTGTAGGACTTCACAAATATTTTCTAATTGTATTCTGACAGACACTATTAATCACCATACAGATGCAGGTATCTGGTCTGTAATCTATAGTGTATTAGTACGCTTCCAGATAGGAACAAGAATACTCTGCTCTAATTTCAGCAGAGAGGATATAAGTAAAGAACATCTCGACATGGGTGTATATGTCTGACACGATAATTGTTCTGTGTGTAGTTGTAGCAAAACTCACATAAAAGTTATTTGTTAGGGAGAGCAAATGTTTTGTGAAAGATTTTGTTTAAGCCTATTTTACAGTTGTCTTTCCACCAAGTGGTTCAGTTTTGCTAGCAAGGGCAGTTGTTGCTAAACTGATGCAGAAAAGTTAATAAAGAAATGCAAGTACCTGCTGCCCTCTAAAGTGCCTTACTGACTAGTCTTGATCAGAGCAAAATTTCAATTCTGAAATGGGTCATGTCTTCACCTGGAGAAAAATGGGTAGATATATCATTTTTTGCTGAAGAGCTGGCTGAGGAGGCACATGTTTAAAACCAGCATATTCTTGCACCTGATTAAGCTATTTCCCAGTGTAAAATTGCTATGGAAGTTTGTAATTTGTTTTTTTGGAGGGAGAGTGATAGCCTGTTTAGCTGTCTTTGTGTAAGATGAACTTAGCAAAAAGACATAGCCTTGGGTGGAGCGGACCAGAGAATTGAAAACTTAATCCAAGCTACATGCTGTGTTTTGAAATTTTTATTACAGCTCATAAAAGTAGTCAACTTTTTGACTACGCTTTCAGAAATTCATTAGGATCACATATGTGCACTAGTTAGTGAGTGTAAATTAAGTATGTGTAAAGTGATCTGGACATCACAAAATAGGCAAGATTACTGTTGAAAACCAAAACAGAATAAATAGAGGTATAAAGAATTAGAAAGCTGTGTGATGACTAGCTCTTTTTCACATAACTTTAATAAGTACAGGATTGAATGGATGCTTCTTTCTAAACGGAAATGTATGTAAATATCTTATTTTATGCATGAATATTTTTTCAAGCAGTCATTTTAATAAATAAAAATACAGTAGCTGTTAGTGTTAAAGCCCATATAAGTATACAAAAAAGATTGTACTATGTACAAAGGGTTTTATTTTTTTAATCCCTGGGTTCAGTTGACATTTAGTTATAGAGAGGATGGTAGCAGATTTTCTGATCAGCAGAATCCCAAGACACAAATGAACCATACAGTACGTGCAATTTATCTGCATTGCTTTAAAATAACAGTAGGCCTTCCAGTTTATTTATACTTTGTTTTTGTTCTTGTTTATTGTTTTTTAAATAAATAATGGCTTTTCAGGTACATAAGAAGAAAGCGGTGCATTTGTTTTTTATGAGGAGGGGTGGGGTTTTTATTTTTTTTGGCAATGCTTTACTTCAACTTCTGTATATTACTGGCTTGTGAAATCTACAATCCCAATGTGTCCTCACAATGCACGTGTTGATACTTTGCTCTTGACACCTTTTTCTCTTCAGGAAGTTTACAGTACTGTAAAACTGTTGTCTCTTTCCAATTGAAGTCTCTTGAAACACCTCCAAAGGAAACTAAAACTGGAAACCCTCTCCATCACAAAAATACAGTTTTAAAAAGAGAAGAAAGCAACTTTAGATTTTTCTATTTCCTGCCCACCCCCCCCCCCCCCTGAAGTGCACTGTGTTTGTGGCTTTTCTGAAGAAGAAGGATTAATGGGGAAAGAAAGTACGCTTAATAAAATCTCATGCATTTGTGAGAGTGGTCAGAATGCATGAAATGGAAATTGACATTTATATTGACAGTTCAAATTGGTAATATTCATATACTAACTTGCAGGTGGGGGTGTGTGTTGCCGATCTCATCAGTGTTTGCCCTAATCCTCATACAGTAGCTAACTAATTCCCTTTAGTGATTAACCTTATCTCAAGAGGTCTGGTCGTAGCATATCTGTTTGCCAGATAGGCAGTGCATCGCCACTGGACTTGCTTGCATTCCATTGAATACAGAGTTTTTTCAAAGATTTCTTCCCTTCCTGCTCAACTGTTCATTGTCAACGTCTGCTCATGGAGTATTAAGTCTTAAAGGCAGAATACAAGATTAAGATAAACTTGTTTTGATTTTCTGTGTTCATCAATGGGAGTGCTTACATAGAGTGGTATAGCAAGATGCCTGTTTAAAAAAAAAAGGATGTCTGTTTGACCTCTGTCTACTGATTCTTGAGCTTTCTTTAAATTTGAAAACTGTGTAAAGTTTCTAGGAATTTAGCTTAATACCAGCAACACTGCTCAGTCCTTTTACTGACAACTGCTGGAGTAGAAACTTCATCTTTTATGTGTATAGACTGTGGTTTACATGTTGAAAAGATATATCTGCAATGCTTTCCCTCCTGTGCATAATTGTTTATAATTTTTTTTTTAATGTATAATTTATTTTAGGAAAATACTTGCTCATTCTCTTAACAGGCATTTGCAGTTGAAGGTGGTGATGTTATTTGTACTTCTATGATACACTTCAATCACAGTAGTAAGGGTGACCTAGACCTTTCTCTTTACCACCACAGATACAAGCCACCTTGTGTGACATTGGCAAGTACCAAGTTTTCTGTAGTTTTAAACTCAGGAAATTATTACATAAATCATAGCAGGCCATAATAAAGTTGTCTGAAGCCAGATTTTAAGAACTCAAAGAGTTATTTCTGAATTGTGCCAATTGTCATGTCGGTGAAAGACTGTAGAAAATTCTATCTTTGATACCACTGTGGTAGTGTCATTCTTTTTTCTGCAACATAGTGAAAAAACTTGCCAGATGTCACTTAGTTCTCTAAGGATGTATCTAGTGAAAAATACTGTAAATGAGGTTGCTTCCCCCCCCCCAGATCTGAGTTGTGTGTGTATATCCCTTATATGAGGAGAAAAGAAATAGTTTTTATTTCTGGGCTATAAGACACTTTCAATTTATTCCCATATTCCCTTAAAAACCACTAAAACGATCTGAATGCCTTCAGTTGATAATGCAGAGATGCAACACCTTGAACTAAGCAGAGCAGAAATTTTCCTAGGATGTATTGAGGGCTCTGTGCCAGTAGCTCTTCTTTGGGCAGATGCGGGCCAGATTTGGAACCCCTCCAAGGGCTTAAGGATTTTCAGAGAAACCTAAAAACGATCAGGCCCCCAAAAAGTGATGTTGCTGTTTGTGTGATCTAGCTAAAACACTGAGGAACTTACCAACTCCATGAAGAGCCAGTACTTTACCCCATTCAGAAAAGACATCTCTTGACTGAGACAGACAAATTAGGTCATGCACAGCTTTGTAACAACAGGCTCTAAACACTGTTCTGCACAGAAGAAGTGTGTTTTTAATACATGTAGCAGGTAGTAAGAGAATAGTGCGATGGTTGGCATACAGCTCTAGTCCAAGTGCTAGCCCCTCTCACGAGAGGATCCTTGCATTGGGAGTTGCAGGTGTAGGTGTCTCTTCCCTCTGGGGTCACTTTCCTAGAGGACAGTGCAGAGAAGTGCTGGAACTTCAGAGGAGCATCACAATGATACAGATCAGCAAGAGGCAAATTAAAATCAGGCAGAAATTCACAAACAGCTCTTGGAGCCTTTGGCGTGCTTGTGGGTTGACCTCAATAGTTGAGGCTCTCCTCAGAGCAGAGCGGGTTATGTATTGGACCTTCTCCATGGCAACAAGAAAGCAGAGGGCACAAATCAGAGGTTTTAGGAGTGCAGGAAAGAAGAGAAGTTGTCAGGAACAGTGCAAAGTGCCTATTATCTTCTCTTTTTGTTTTAGACAGCCTTTGTGGAGCTGGGAAAGCAGGAAAGTGAAGAGTTAGAAATGCAGAAGTAAAGTGTTTTGATGAGTGCAAATGGTGATTGTTTTAAAGTTCTAAAAAGCCCGCAGTAAATAGATTGCCTTTACAGTGTCTTTACTTTAAAACAGGATTTTTAAAATTTTGTTTTTCAAGTTTAGGTTTATGCTGTATTGTGCTTCTCCTCCTGAAGGCTACCAAGCACCTGCTTCTTAGCAGTGGTGAGGAATTGTAAAATGGCAGTTGTGGATATGTGGGTTTTACCCCCATCATTGCTTTAGATCCTAATCTCTCTGTCCTTTACAGTCTGGGAAAAGGTCATGGCTGATTTCCACCCCCTAACCCCCTTTATTTGTTTAAGCACAGGTGAAAGCCTGATGATATGACTAGAGTCACAGACCTTTCAGCCATGAGATCTGGATATTGCTGCTGCCTGTTACTGACCTGGGCAGATAATCTGACTTACCATTACCTTATTCTGGAAGGCAGGAAAAGAAATCTTGTTGAAGCATTTCCATTCCAAGTAAAAATTCTTTATGGTGCGTAATTAAAAGCTGATGTATCACTGTTATAGGGAATTTTAGTAATATATTTCTCAACAGACAAAACGGAGTAAGGACTAAAGACTTTTTTTCTTTTTAAATACATGTAGAACAATGTGTTAAAAAATGTAGGTGCAAAGGCAGAGGACTACTATGAGGAATAAAATAAAGCATGTATATAACTTACTTTCATAGTGACTATAATTTTTCAGCTTTGTTTGACTTTATGCTGTACCTGTTTTCATCTATTTAAGCAGTTAAACTGCTTGCCAAGTATATTCTGCTTAGCCCTTTGCTGATAACTGTCTGCCCCAAGTGCAGTAAAAGCGAGACATGCACAGGAATTCTCAAGTGACCTGGCTGAAGGCACATTCGTTCTCCCAGCGCAATACAGGCTGGGGTGCATTAGGCTGTTTGTCCCCTTCTAGACAAGGCACGGTAGATGAACCATTAATGGATTTACACCAGTACAGAAAAGTTTGCGTAACCAGCTTGCGCAACAGACACTGCACAGAGAACGGTATTTCCTGCAGATGACTTCATCGCAACTTGTTAACGTCATTTTTTTAATGCAGGGTGCGTGCAACCTGTGGTCTTTGGGCCGTGTGCGACCTGCTACAGCAACATATCTGTCTTCTTCGTGGCTGCTGTTTTTCTTGGGGCCCTCGGATTGGAACAGCATGAGTTTTTACCTGAATATACGCACACTAAGTCCATTTCTGTGTACTGCTTTAGATTTAACTGCACACATGCTAGCACCTGCACTGCTGTGTCGCTGCATGTGTTTCACTTGCGTGACTCAAGGGGCTTTGAAGCGCTTCTGCAAAAAGCAGTATTAGCTGGTTGGGCATCGCAAATGCAAGGCCAACACAGGTGAAGGGGGGATGGTGAGATCTCTCTGGGAGGGAAAAAAAAAAGATATTCTTCCCTTAGGAAAGCGTGAGGGATGTTGCCGAGGGAGCAGGCGGTAGGTCAGAAGGCTCAGTTGAGTTGAGTCAGCATTAACTGTTTGGACATACATGACTAGACAGGCGATACAAAAGGATCTTAAAAAAAGGAAGGTACCGTAAGTTAAAATGTATACCTTTTACAGCTAGAAAACGGTGTAGAGAAGGGATGAGGAAAGGTCAAAATAGAGTAACTTGGTTTTCTTCATTTAAAAGCTCATACAGTTTTGGAAATTTTTGAAACACCTACGTGTTGTTTTACCTACCAAGCCTGCCTGTGGGAGAAGTTTTCTTGTAAGCAAAGGAAGTAAATTCTGTGTCTGTATTTCAACAAGTTTGGCTTTACAAGTGTATGGCTTTAACTAATAAACACATACCTTGCTTGTTAATCCTCCATGGTGCTGTCACCCACCTAAAGTGTGCATAAAGAGAAACAGATTCAGTAACACAGCTGCATATGGATGGCTATCAAGGTCAAAATGGACAGCCTGAAAAATAATTACACTGAAATGAAGGCTGGTCATTGCCACAAATAGTAGCTGTTCTCTGCTGTTTAGTCCCCTGTCGGTGTTTTAGGTCAATGTTAAGAAGTATTATGCATGCACACACCACTTCTTGAACGTGCAGCAACAGGGCAAACTATATTTGACTGGTTTTTTTTGAAGTCGAAAAGTGTTACTTATGTGTGACAAGGCTGCGTACTGCGCAAGAGAAGCTGTTGGCTGCATTGCTATGCAGCTGTGTGTTTAATCCAGTGTTACTAATGAATGTGAAAGGCTTGTCTTATGCAGTGTGAATCTGCAGGAGGAGGTTATGTGGCTGACCCTGTATGTTACTATGTAGGGGATCCCCTACACCTGGTGCCCTAGAATGAGTCACAGATCACAATTATTGCTTCCTTCTTCACCGATACGTGACCGTTTCCCTAATTTGTATTAGGTTATTTTTATCTTTGTTCCTGGGTGTCCTTCACAATGAGAGGAGGTATGTGACCAAAGTGAAAACTGTGGGCCACGCTCGTTCCTGGTGCAACTGCATTTTCATTGAAGTCACACGGGATAAATTTGGCTCCTTTGGAAATACCACAGCAATTTTAGACACAGCCTGTTTCCTGTCATATGTTTACTAAATGCAGCAGTGATATCAGTGGAATAGCAGAGGTTTGACGTATTTGATTTGTTGCTGTCCCATATGACCAAGTGAAGCCCTGAAAGGGCATTGTTAAAAAGTAGTGTTGCGTAACAGTCTATTGCATGGTTCTTAATGGTGAGATGTCCCCAAACCCCAGTAATTCAGTTTCAACCATTGAAAATAAATGTCTTAGTCGCCATAAACATAGTGATGCAAAAATTACCATCAAGTTATGTGATCCTTGGTCTAGTACATGTTTAGAACTGTTACCAAAAACTACCTGGCCTAAGACGTTCTGTAGCTGTTTGTGTGAGGAGTATGGTACTCCTGGGGAGGAAGAGGCATCCTCTGCGTGTTCAGAGGAGGTAAGTTTAAAGATCTGTGTGTATAGTGCCAAAGCAAAGAAGAACCCTGCATACAGGACTAAATCCTGTGAGTTGAACTGGACCTGGAGCCCTTTGTCACCACGGTCTGTGGGTTGCGTGGCCCCCAGAGGAGGAGATATTGCAGAGTTTTAAAGCTCTGCGTGTGCACAGCAGCTGCAGTTGATGCGTAGGCATGGTTTTTGTCTTCTCTGGCTGTCCTATGTTAATGTATATGTCTTATTCCAAGTTGCGTTGATTTTTTTTGAACCCTGCTGTAAAATAGCTCCTCACTGGCAGTGTGGAGTAACTGCAGTTGAGATCTCCAAGTCTGAAAAATCTCCTTTTTTGTCTGAGGAAGATGAGGGGTGAGAAGGGAGTGAAGAAGGATGCAGTCTGACTTAACTCTGGAGACCTCTAGAGGGTCTCACTACTGTCAATTTACTTCAGTAATTAAGTTTCCAACGATAAAACAAGTTGCTTACAGGTTTTCAAGTACAGAAGTGATTTATAAAGGTATGTCATAATTTTAATTTTCATTCTTTTACAACAAATAAATAGTATGGAGGTGACTTGCTAGAACTTACCCCAGCAGCTGAATTTTGTATTTACCTAGGCTAGGGGTGCAGAATTCTATTGCTTATTCTGATTTTAGTCTGAGAGTTGCACTAGGCAGTTGTGTTGGTGAAGAAGGGTATTAAGGATATTAGCCAATTCAACAGCTTGACTGCAGAAAAAGGAAAGTCGATTTTTAAATATTTTTTTTTTTTTTTAAGAAGAAAGCATAAAATGGGAAAGAAAGGGCTGGAGGTTGAAAACAAAGACTGGGATGGGTGAAGACAAGAATACAGTCAATAGTGCAGGAGAGGACAAATTGAGGGAGGAAAGTAGAAGAAAATGAGCAGAGGAAGAGAGTGGGAGTGTAGAAAAAGCAAGGAGTTGCTCAAGGGAAAAGAGAAGACTGCAGCTGGAGTACATGAAGTCATTGAAGAGACCTAGACACTGACTTGTGGCATATGATGTCATTTTTTCAATCACATGCAGAACACATTTCCTTGGGATGGGGTAAGAAGCAAAAATCATCTCATAGAGTTTGGGAAGTGCTGGTAACAGGAAAAGCAAACTCATTTTATCCTTTTTATCTTTTTTAAAGTCTATTTTGTACTGAAGTGTCAATGATTTTCATGTGTTTGGGAGAGGACAGGGGAAGGCTCACACTTTAGAATCTTTTTTTTCCCCTCCACCTCTTATTAATTCTTTCCTGTTAGAATCTTTCCTTTGACTAGCTTTGATGTTCTCAGAGTTCTAGAAGCAAGATCGTCAGTAAGAGCCTTTACCTGTATTTCAAGTCCATGAGGATGCGAAATGTGTAGATACCAAGAAATTACACTGATGCATAGTTGAACACACCAGGCTCGGCATTTTGGTTTTTGGAAGTTATGCACATACCTTGTGGGTAACTGGGACTTATATCTGTGTGCTAGTCCATTAGAGTAGCCTGGGAGCTAATGCTATAGGCTAGTTTTTAACTCTGGGTTAAATTCCTGCAACTGCTACAGGACCATGCAGTGGGATCTTGGGCAGGTGCTTCATCCTCCATACTCATCAGTTCCCCTAATCGAAATAAGACATATAATAATGGTGTACTTTTTCCCATCTGTTGGTACAATTTGCCTTTTATGTAGTAACTTTCTCTTAGGAAATGAACTCCTTCCTCCACTGTGCGCACTGAGTACCTAATAACTTGTTGTTTCAAGTTGGGTTTTAGGTTCTGGTGGTTCATACATCACTACTTAATAATAGGAAATGGGATAAGTGAAATTTGAACTGAAGTAAAAATTGTAATACATCTAGGATGTATAAAAGGTAGAAATGGAAGGGGATGTTGCATGTTGTGTTTCTATCCTTTTTAGAAACTCGGGGGACCATGATATGGCATTGACTGAAAGAAGAATATAGTAGGTAAATTCAGTTTCTGAGAAGTAACTTGATGCCAGGAAAGTCCTCTTAAGCCATGTACCAATCTCTAGAAAGCAAAAACAGTCTTCTAGTTTTAAAGTGTCTTGTAGTTTAGGGAACATAACATTACTTTCCTGTGGGATTTTTTGTTTCTCCAGTTGGGCTACTTTTTCTATTCCTAAATCAAGTTATTCTTAAAGCAAATAAAAAGCTGCTCTTGTAGCTGTGGAGGTGTATCCCGTACATTTTTGTTTGCTGATGGTCTGAAAAAATCAGTGAAAGTCACCTTTACACTATCTGATTACAAACTGATTTTGGTGAATTTCATATTGTAAAACGAAGACAGTACATTCTTAACCTCTTCAGAGGATGAGAAATAAATGCAACTTATTAAAATAGAAATGTGGTATACGCATAAATCTGAATCTCTCTAAATACAAATAACATAGTTGTCTTGACGAATAAGTGGCAAAAAAAAAAAGCAGAAAACTGTTACTTACTGTAAATTAAATGCAGTATTTCACATCTGATTTGTAACATTTATCACCTGCTATGTAGCACATGCTTCTGTCATGACTGTCAGCTGTTGTTACTCAGGGTTTGGATGTCTGTGACATGGGATTTTATTGGTGTGAAATTTTTAGATTTAACTTAACAGCAGAGCCACACTGTCATCTACTTTAAATTACCTAACTCTGTGGCAGGATAGAATTCAGATGAATGGGCGTCTAACCTGCTGTAGCTATGGATGCATTCCAGTAAAGAGCTGCCTACACCAATTGAGTTTCTATGTGTGTGTTCAATTTGTGTGTGTACACATAAACTCTGTATTTTTAAAGGTGCGTGTATGCAGCGTTTGTGTTAGGAGGGAAAGATTCTCTGCGTGGTAGAATAAACCCAAACTTCTCTCTTCACTTGAAAATACATTTTATGTAACTTTAGCCTTGGAAAAAATCTCAGAATCTTCTTGCTCATTGTATGCATTGGTTTGAAGGCCCTGGGAGGTCTGAAGTGCCACTTCTGCTTGCTGGAGACAGCTTTTAGAGAACTTCATAACAGATTGTTTGCCTTAGGAGTAACAGGATGTCCAGACACTTCCAGTACTTGCCTATTCAGAACTGGCACAAGGCTGCTGAGCACAAACCCGAGCACCTGCCTATATTTTTGCTTGATGCCTACCAGTCAGTAATAGGAAAAGGAATTAGGCGTGTCTGTTCAGTAACAGGGAAAACATGCCTCATGAAATTAAAGTCTATATTAAGCCTGTCTTTTCTAAAAGCAGAACCTTAAGTAGACATAAGTAGTAAGGTGTGAATTGATGGAAGGAGCAGGCATGATTGTAAGGAGAAGAAATTCTTTAGAGACCTTCATATTCATGAATCATATTACTTTTTAAAATATTTGTATATCTAAATATTAAATGTCCTTTGTGTGACATATTTCTGTTCGAGATGCACGCTTTTTTGTTTGCAGTGATTTTAAAGCTGGGGTTGTATTTTGTTGTACAGTGTGTACGCGCTTCCCTTAGTTGGAAATAAATGGATTACTTTCTGCATTTAAAATTCAGTTCATGATGTTACAAATCCTAGCTAAATTATTTACCTGTTATTGTAAGCGTTCTAGCACGAGTTTGGTAGTTACAATGACCAGCAGGAGAAAATTAACCTTTAAAGGAATTCACAGCCAAAATGCTATATGAATTCTGTAGCTTGAACTGCAGGTTGAATAACATGATGTAATTTCAGTTCTAGTACTGCTATAAACTGCTTAAATTTTTAAATTGAGTGTACACTTTCATCATACAGCAAAAAAACGTTTGCTCTCTCAATGTGTTAGCTCATAAAAATGCTTTTCTGAGTTAAATGGAGAAAGACCTTTACCTTTGCTGGGCTGTGGGTAGGCAGCTTTGGGGAAACAAAAGTGTCTCTACAAAACTTAAGTGAATTACTCTCTTTGTGGATTTTATATTAAAAAACAAAAACCAAACCAAATGTATTAAATTTAAAAGGCGAGACAAAGGTCTGAGGAAAATTATGAAAGCTTGTCACCTTCTAGTGTAATGCCACCTATATAAATCATCTACCCAAAGACAGCTAGTGTCCCGCCAGCATGTAGAAAAATCTCAGTTGCCTTTATTGTTGCTAAAATATGTTGTCCCCCACAGCATTATATTTCTGACTCAGAGCTGTAATGCCTCCATGTCCGTATTTTTGATAAACAATTATAACCAACTGTTAATTTGAGTAGAGGAGTTTTTGTAACAAACCACAGCTACAGTGCTTTGCTGTAAGAATTAAAAGCATAAAAGAGAGGTTTCTTACCTCTGGTGAGACTGTTAGTGAAGCACAGAGGAGCCTGCTCGGGGCTGTGGGAAGCGTCTGTAGATCTCTGGCAACTTGTCCGAGTCTGTGACCAAGTTGTGGGAACAATTGAAGTACGTTGAGGGGAAAAAATAACAAAAGTTTCAGAGGCAGGACTCCCGGCGTCATTCAGCAGCTCCCAAGTTGTGATTGGTCCCATTTCTGCCTTCTGACACAGGCAGTTGCTCCTCTAAACTTGTTCACAGCAGTAATATATTAAACATGGGCAACATCTTTTTGTCTCGCGAAGGGAGCCGTGTGCCAGGGAGACCACCTGCGCGGCCACAGGATGAAGGAATCTGGGAAGCGGCACGCTTCGGTGGGGTAGCGAAGGGAGCCGCTTGCTTACAGCCTGCCTTTTCTTAAACAAGAACTTAAATGGGAATTTGTTCAGGGAGCTGTTTCGGATGAGTTACTTTTGCTACAGCAATGTTTCTTTTTCTTCATCATAAAGCCCCCTAAATATCTAGTGTGGATGATCACATTTCGTATGGGGTTTTGACTTGGAATGATTTGGTTTTGGACAAGGGGTTTCTTAAACTACAGTTTCAGTATATATAGTTTTGATAATTCTGCTACACAGCTGGTATTCAGTTTATAGTGCATGATGTGTGTTTTCCAATGTCATCTTTCTTCTGGCAATGCTTGAACCGAAGCAATTTTTCTGTATTTCAAGTCTCTCCCAACCTTTAAGTTAATTTGTGGGTTAGAGGATTTGTTTTCTCCAAATAAAATCCAGCGTATATAAGTTCATCTCCAAAACTTATCATTCCTGTATAATTGGAAGTATTTACCTTTCCTTTAAAACACACACCCACCTTTTTTCTCCCCCTCCCTCTTTTTGTGGCTGGAAACTATCCAAGTGATTTTTAAGAACCTGTTCTGTTTGTTTGGGTAGGAGTAGCAGCTGGATGCTACCTTGCAGGTTATCTTATGTATATTATCCTGTGCTGGGAAGTGACAAATGAGACCACAGTGCATATATGGAGTAGGTTTCGTGCATCCGGGAAGTGGAGGATTTACTGGATGTGAAAGGACTGAACCGTTGAGTGTGCAAGCATCCAACATCAGGCTTCGTATGTGGATGCTACTTACAGCATATGCCTTTTCCTGATTTGGAAACTGCAGGCAAAATTACAGAAGCTCAGCCTAACTCTGAACACTTACAGATCCAGTTTTGACAATAATTGTTTAGCATAGATTAGTGCTTGTCTTTTGAGCAGGAAACCAGACATGGTGAGGGTTTTTTTTTTTTGTTTAGTTTGGCTTTTTCATTCCCTATAAGCCCTGCTGTGATACATGCTGCAAACCAGAGACAAAAAGACCTTGGAGGTGATATACCACCTTCTTTCAAATTGAGCTCTATTTTTATTTTTGTAAATAAGGTTTAGCTCTTCTGCAAAATTGGTTATAATATGGTTGAAGTTAGCAACTCAGTTTTAATACAATAAATCTGCCTGCTTTCTGTTATCCTTTGATATCAGACCCAGGAAATTTAGGGTCACATACTTCAGTTGAAAGTTAATTGAGTATCTCCACAGTGAGGAGTGATAGTTCTTTACCACTGCAACGGGTTTCATGATTTACTTATGGCATTGTTAACATTATAAATCTCTTTATAAATCTCAGTCAAGAAAACTATATTTGGTCTTTTAATGAGGGAAGTTTCATGTTTTTATTGCATGCTGTCATCCAGCAAAAGTACTGCTATCATTGCATTGTTTGCTTTTTGTAAGGTGTAATACGAAACTTGTACTATTGAAATTCACCTCTGTACTTTGTTGAACACCCAGCACTGCAGTAGCTGTGATGCCAGTTCCTCCCTTTACCAAGTCACTGTAAAATGATCATGTTATTTAGTTGCTGTACACCAAATTCTCAGCTTTTTTTGTTAGTGAATTGGACCTAATCATAATTTTGGAGCTTTTTGGAAATGAGATGCCTTAAAAGAATGCTGGCTTTGTTTGTGAGCTGCTGACACAGTCATAGCTTGGCCGTCTTTTTAAAGAATGACACTTAAATGTGCGAGGTAAGGTATTAATAAAAATAGTAGTATCTCATCAGAAATATAATACATGCCTTCTGTAAATGTCTAACTTGGATAAGAAATTTTAAAATTGAAAATGTATTTGTTAAATAACATAACTTGCACAAATTCAGACCACATGGATGTCGTAGATCTTGTATTGATGTTGTTTCTTTGACAACAAGCTTGTTTGGGAACCCTCTCTGGAGAACATTTTTCTAGTTCAGTTTAGTATTGCTTTTTTGTGTAGCTCACGGGGATTTTGGTGGGGTTCTGAGGCAGATGCCAAAGTGCTGCTCATGGGACATGTCAGTCTGACAAATACAGACAGTGTATGTGAGCACATCATTGTACTGTTTGATTCACCCCTGGGTGAATGGGTCCAGACACCCGTGGATATCAGAAACGAAAAGCTTTAAAAAAGGAATCTGTGTTGGAGGTTCTGGTCTGCTTTATTTTGTTCTGGGGAACAAAAATGTGCAGCTGTTGCTTGCTTGACCTTAAATGGAGATGATCTGGGCTTTCTCCAGTGGGATTAGAAATCTGCCACCAGAGCATGTTTCTTCTCATAAATTTATTTAGAGATCCGGTTGATGTTTGGGATAATGTCCAAAAAGAGACGTGTTATACTACAGCATACCAGGTCCTTTATTTAAATAATAATAATAATAAGACTTATTCACATTGGCAATAAATTCCTGGGCTATTTTTGCCTTTCATGTGCTAGTTTTAAAATTCCAGCTGTAGACACTGGCTACCTGTATAATCTGTGTAAGGAATTTGAAATGTCAGTATCTGGTCTGTTGATAATCCACGAATCTGCATAGAAATGAACTGTAACCCAAGCCCAATTACTTATAATATACAAGTAAAGAAATTCAGCAGTAAGTCTGAGTACTCAGCTTAGTGCATAATTTCATGGTGCTGCTGCAGTTTTCTCTCTTACTGCGAGTGTACCTCTACAATATCACACTGCTAAGGTTCTTGTGTTGTATGTGTTTGGTTTAAAAGTAGCTAAAAACGAAGAGAAGGGAGAAGCGGATGCTCCCACAGATGCGCACTGGTTTATTTGTATAAGTGGGACGGAACAGCAGATTTTGATATTGAAGCTGAACGCTAAAACGAGATCTTTTCTTTTTGTAACCAGTGTTTTTCTGGCCTGATTCTGAGATGCTTCCTGCATCATATGTAATTGCTTGTAGCCATCCAGGTATCATCAAATGTGGCTTACAAGACACTTTTTGCTGATCCCTGCAAAGGGAAAGGACCCAGCTAACGTATCCTTCAGTTGCATTTGCACTGCAGGCCTAATACAACCTGAAGGGAGATGAGAGGTTTTTTCCTTCTAGAAATATGGGAAAAGCAGTATTTTCAGCTGGTGTGAACAGCATTCCAGATTTACACCAGGTAAGGAGATAGCCTAATCAATTCGGAGATAGTAACGTTTTTTTATGCCTTTGAGTTTTCTTGCTTGAATTTGATGGATTTATGACCCATACGTTTTTATGTTTTACCTGATACCTACTTTAATGCTTATCTGACTTCAGTGATTCACATTCACATCTGGAATCTCAATGTTTTTTGGATGTATGTGGACGAAGTTGCCTTTCTGAGGCTGCAGATTTTCCTGCTTCTATGGTGAGACTTACAGTCTCTGTTAGCATTATAGGAAACAGCTCTGCTGAGAAATCTAGGCTTTGCGTCGTGTTATTCTCCTCTGGGACAAGAAGTATTTACTTTTCCTAAGCACTGGACAGTCATTAAATTAGTTTGATCTTCACATTTTGTTCTTCATTATAAACAAGGTGAACTTAATTTTGTGAAGCTGCAGCTTGTGAAGCATACCATTGCAAAGTGATTAAAAAAACCTGTACAAAATAAATTAATAGAAAACTATACAACTTGGGCTGAAATAGTTCTTATTTTGGGAATGCTGAAGGCTCTGGCAGGACTAATCATCTGATTTGTTACTAACCAAAGACATTTTCAGAAAGGTCAGCTTGAATGTTTTCATTTCAGTTGCTGTTACTGGCCTGAACTTTTAACCATTAAAGTAGATCACAGGGCTCAGAAGTGTGTAACGCCTGTTTATTGTCTTTGGTGCTTTGACCCAATGTTAGGAGAGAAGTAGGGGAACAAGAAATTTTGTCTGGCTCTTGCTCTGAAAATCCACAGTGGCCTTCCTCCTCCCATACCCCCATAGGGAGCACTTATTTCTCTTGGAGGCAACACAATTAGCACAGACTTGAGCCATGTAGCTTTTTTATTTTGCCACAGAGTATTGACAGCACAAAAAAAGTGCTCTTTCAAATACCTGGTTGTTTTTGTGTCAACAAAGTGTACTTTTTTACTAGATTAATGAAGGTCAAATAATTGAATAGTAGCAGTTAATTGCAGTGGTGCACAGTGTCTTCAAAATAGCAACATGATACAGAATAGGAAGTTTGGTGATCGTCATTACAGTGGAAGGTTTTTTTATTTTTATGAAATGCCTGGGAGAACTGTATTTTGATGTTACTGGTGTCCTCAATTGGTTAAGCTGAGCAATGTGCTTTAGGTGGTGTGCTGAGACCCTTGTACCTAAGAAGCTGTGTTGAGTGTCTTTGAGATAAACTGTTCTAGGAAGCACAGAGATTAGTTGTGTTATTTGACATGCTATGAGTGATGGATGAACGGCGGGACAAAGGCATATGAAGGAGAGATAATGTTGGAAGACCATGTTCCAGTTGCCAAGTGGTGGTGCTGGATTACCTCCACTTAAACATTAGTAACTGCAGAACGGAGGAGAAACGATTGGGGTTTAGATTCAGCTGCTACCTATCTTCAGGCGAAGGTTGTCCTAACAGAAGTGCATAAACATTGCCCAAATGATGAACGCGTTAGCAGCATTTAGAAGCTGAAGGACTCTCTCATGCAGAGTACTACAGTAACCACCCTCACGTACTGTGGAGGGGGAGCTGGTAGACCGGTGGCCTCAACTTCTTGCCTCACTGGGATCTTCATTCAGATCGACATGGAGATAGTGTAGATCGGACATTTAAAGGGTTTTCAGGCTAATTTTCAGTTGGTCCTAGTTTGAGATGTGCATATGGGAAATGTGAACGAGAAACACCTTTCTTTCTCTTGGTTGATGTTACAGAATGGCGCCTGTCTTTTCATCGCTTATTTCTTCTGCCCATTGCTCTGCCTTTTTTTCCTTCTTTTTTTTTTCTTCTGTGGAGTGGCTATACATAAGACTAGCACAATTCCCATGGTGAATGTCAGCTATTTATCACTTCCTTTCTTACATGCAATTCATAGCTAAAACAGTAAGGTAATTTTTTTTTTACTTCATTAGAAATCACTGAAGCTTATTTAAACAACACAATGTCTTTTCCCTCTTCAGAAATGAAGTGCTGTTTCACAATTACATATGCAGGAAAAAAATCCTTTATTTTAAAAATAAAATTTTGTTTCACTCCTAGCACGCCAGAAAATTAAGATCCCAAACGTTATTACTTGAGAATTTGAGGTACAAAACTTCATATTTTTCTTTATTCTGTTGTAGAATGTGCCAAAATAAAAATGTTGCTCTACTCCTCTGGTTCAGACCATCTCTGAGTAGCAAGAACAGATTTCCCGGTCTTGCAAGTATTTTCTGACTACATATTTTGCTACAGGCAGCTGCCTCCTCGTGGAAGTTCTGTTGTCACTCACTGGAGTGTGGAAACTTTGTCATGTATAGTCTCACAGGTCCTGTTGACTGTAGCTGCCTGGCCACTGAGATGATGTGGAGAGCTTTTCTACCTCCTTTTATGACTTTCTTTTTACAGAAGAAACTATTTGCTTTCCTCTTTTTGTGGCCTCTACTGAAAATTAATTTGTCCTGTGGTTTTGAAATACAGTCCTTTGTATCAGTTGGTTATATGAGTATTTGGTATAAAAATAGTGTTGACGTCTCTGTGAATTAGAAAATGAAAATAAAGGCGGTTCTTTCTGAAACATGAACTTTGCCACCTTCTAGATGAGCCTCCTTCTTCTGTCTTAAAATACAGTTGCCTAATTCATGTTATATTGGATTACTCTAGTACTAGTTTTAAAAGAAGAGACTAAATGGGTATCTATAGTTGGGTTTTTTTTCTTTCAATAAACTGCAGCATTTACATTAAATCTGAAACTCTTCAGACTGCAATAACTCCTGTGTAGATTAAGAAGTATACAGATGAAGGATATACTGTTTTGCTTGATTAGTTTAATTTATTAGCTACCACTGTGAACAGAGGATGAGCATACTTGATGAGGGGAAGGGAAAGGAAAAAAGGGGACATTTCAGTGTAAAAAGGATCTTCAAATATGTTTAGAAGGTTGTATAGCTGAAAAACACACCTGCTTGAATATTCAGTATGACTTTTTCAGTGTGTAGGACTACAGAGGCAAAATTAGAGAGCATCTCCTAAGTTCTCTACAGACCACCTGAGCTTCCTGGTGCTTCTTTCCACCTATGGAGGATTTTGCAGGTTTCCATTGATCTAAAATACATTAGTAACGACAGTGCAGAAAGGTGACTTGAGAATTAGCAAGCCTTTTGAATTTGACTAGTGGATAGAGTATAGCTTAATGGAAGTAGCAGTGGACTGGAATTTGGAAAATGATGATTTCGAATCTCATCCGCGTTACCAGATTAGCACATGTTTATTTCTGTTTTCTTCCAAATACTGTAAGAAAGCTATTTTGAGCTTCAATCACAGAGATACTAGGTAAAGAGGTGTGCATACAGCTTTGAACTAGTTGTTATTGAACGAGCTTTTAGTTCTTTCCAAATCTTTGTATTATCGATGCACTATTAGACAGTATACTAGGAAGGGTTTGCTGCAGGTGCCCCACTTCTAGCAGAGTGCCTCATCACTACTCTGGGAATCATTTTCCCCCCTCATTCTTTCACTATTGGACTCAAAAGGGAGTCTCCAGCTGGAGCATCAGGAGACCTGCCTTTGTGTGTGACATTTTCTAGCATGATGAAAAATAGATTCAGATCCTGTCGAACAGAATATGCAGCTTCATCTCCATTTTGGCTCCAAGGATGTTCTGGATGGATAAGATCTTGCTTTTCTTTTTAATTCAGTCAAAAACTTGATTCAACACATGTTTATTTCTCTTCAGGCAGGGATAGTCTCATTTGTATCTGTTAAAACCAGTATTTTGGTTATAAAATGGTTTCAACACTAGAGAACCTGCTGTCTTCTGGTGCTCTTTGCAGAGCCTTGGACAAATTGTCTTTGCTGTTGTCTGTTCCCTTTCTGTAGAATGAGAATTATAAGGCTAGTTTCTTTTTAAGATACTTTGAGACCTACAAGTGACAAGTACTAATTGCTGGTGATGCAAGTGATATTTATTTTTTTACTGTGAACTTTTTCTACTCTTTCTGCTTATATTAAGAAGGTACTAGGGCTCCCCCCCCCCCCCCAGTTTATCTCCTAAGGAAAGAAAACACCTTCACACACTGACACGGATGTTCAAATGCACCCTTACATCATGCTGCTACTTTTGTTAGAGACAAGTGCGTTTCAAGTACCCCTCATAAACTCAAGTGGGAAAGGTTCATAATCTGGATTGAAGCCAAACAGTTTAAATATCTGTCACTTTTTCCACACACAAATTGTGTGACTACCTTCCATGCTTGTGTGGTTCCCAATTTCATAGACAGTCCAGTGTTAAACTGGCTGCATTTCTTCTGTTTGTCAGTGATGCAGAAGTTTCAGGCCAGGATTTTCAAGTGTCTGACTTTTGAGATTCCAGGACCTGATTTGTCAGAGGTGCAAAGCCTCTGTAGTTACCTCTGAAATTTAGAAAGTCACACAGGTACATGGTGTCTTCCATGTGAGTTAAAATTTTTTTATTTTTATTTTTTCCCCCCAAATTCTGGGGTGACTGAGTAATTGTTGTTTACTTGATGATATGTGATGTATGCGATGCTGTACAGGGATGGTGGCGGAATCCCTGCCTGAAGCAGTGGAAATCTTTTCACAGTAGGTCCATATGCTGTCCTGCTTGGTTTGCTGGGTGAAACACAGCTAGTTCCTTCAAGGGAGAATTCCTGCAGTGGGGGCAGAAAACATGAGGATGCCTCTAGTTTTTCCATCTGCTGAAGTTCTTCAAGGTAGTCATCAACAAATGTAAATGAGTACTGTACTCGTGTTGTACAGAGCTCTGACATCCATAGATCTTACTAACTCTGCATGAGGCTGTTTTTGTTGAGAACTTGTTTTTGTCTTCCAATCCTCAGTAAGGTGGCTTTACTAAATCCCCCACTTGCTGCTGTTTATAGAATATCCTTGTATTTTTTCCTTGTCTTTTTAAAATCTGTGTTCATGGTAATGAGAGCTGGAGAAGAACAAAGCGGGGGGGGGAGTAAGTTTCTGCTTACTATTTTGGTTTATCAGCCTAAAAGGGAGTGGAAAACTGTGTTACCTAATCATTCCTTCCCCATGTGCTATCAGTTGTAATGTACAGAAGTTGCATCTGCAAAACTTGAAATGCACAGGTTCCAGTAATTTGGCTAGACTCCCATTCTTTCTGCAAGTGCCCATAGAGACCAGTTCTGGACTGTCATTTTTAAATGAAGTGTGCTTTTATGAGTTTGTGTGAATACTTGGGTTTGTTATCATATAAATATTTTGAACGTTTCTGCTTTATTTTTGTGGGAGTTTTTTCTTTCTTTTTAATTTCACTTAAATCTGGTGAATACTACAGTCATGGCTCATGTTTCTTTTAAAGTCATGAAAAGCTAAAATGGAATGCAGAAGAGAGGCTCATTTTTCTGGTTCGGGGGCCAACACCCTTCACAGAATCTAAAGATCTTCCATTTGAAAAATTGGGACCCTTGATAAAGAATTTGAGGAGCATCAGTTTTCCCCAAATGTATACCCCTGCTTCACGTTAGATTTAGAGTGACTTAACTCTCTTTCAGTATGTTTGCATGCTTTGTTAAGAGAAACTGATGCTCTGTGCATATTAGGTTCTTTTAAATTTTCTTCTCCAATTACTGCACAGCAAGTATTTTTTCCTCCCCCTTCTAATATTCACCCAAGTTGCACTCTCTTTTCATTATCCTCTAGTTAACAGAAGGGCTCCTGTCTGTTTCTGTGCAAGACTGGTGGCCAGCTCTGCTCATCCTTCCAGAGTTCATGCAGGCTGGCAAAAAATACAACACCTTTTTGCTTGCTTTCTAGGTCACTTTTTGCATCAACACTGGCCCTCAGTAAACTGGTATTTGTAAATATTAGCAATGTGCATTTAATCTAAAGGTTTTTATAAATGATCAGAACTTGGTTGAGGCTGCCTGAGTGCAAATGACAGATATTTTACTTTTAGGGGTGCTTCCATTCATGACTGATTTGGGCCTTATCTTGTCTTCCCAACTATTCCTTTTTTCTAATTATTTCTGTCTTACTTGTACAGTTCATAAAATTTTGTAGGAAATAACATATGTCCTACATTTGTGCAGCACTTATAACAATGGTCTTTTTGTGGGCTTTGAATGACTGTAATCACTTTTTGGTCATGGTGCTTTCCAGGCCAGAATAGAAAACAAAACGAAACAAAAAAATCAATTTAACAGTTGTTTACAGTTGTTCTCCTTGTGGAAGCTCCCTTTCATCTCCAGATTTGTTAATTATTTTCGTTTTAGTAAAGAATATTTGAATTTAAATGTAATGGGAAGATAAAATGAACACTTAATAAAACAAGTGCTTCTATACTTAGGAAAGACCCAATTGTTATCAGTGGAAAATTCCAGGCACTGTTGCTTTTAACGTCATATTAAGTGGCACCTAGAAGTGTTTTGTGTTCATAACATTTGCCAGAATATAAATGGCAAGGATTTCTGACAAAAATAATATTGGTGTTGCATGGAGTATAAAGGAATGTTATAACAACACATAAAAGCAAGAGAAGTGTAATTGTTCATAGGAAGATAAACAGAAGAGGGCATATAATCTAGGCTGCAGCTCTGGGAGTGCCAGTTTCACTCGAAGAACGTAGTAGCTTAAGGTGGCAGAGATGAGAGTCACGGAGGACTGCTGAGTGCCTGTAGCCTCTTGTAGTGAGACGGTCCTTGACTCGTACAGTAACGACGTCCATCTGTAGGGATCTTGCAAAGTCTTTTCGGAGTTAATATAATGACTTCTTAGCTTGTTGTTTGAGGCTTTTGCACAATACTATCAAGGATGCTAGAGGGAATGAAACCATGCCAGTTAAGCGGTGGCCAGCATTCCGGTTCACTTCCCTTACTAATCCCCTGTTATATTCCTGTTTTATTCAGGAACCCCTGCTGGATGCAGGTTCTGAGCACATACAGATCTTTCACACATACACTCTCTGACTGTAGGCTAGGACTGTGCTCTTGGTCCTGTGTGTGCTCTTGTAATTCAGATAACCAGCACAGGCAGGACTATTTCGAAAGATAAGAAAGTGCAGGAGGTTTTTGTTTTTATTCTCTTATGCCACTTTCATGTGGACGTTCCTTTTCTTGAACTGATGGCATAGCTAAAAACACCAGGTCTTGGCCAGTAACTTGACAGTGTCACAGCAGCTGCATAGTAGTATTTTTTTCAGAAGCTTAGAAAATACTCAGTCCATTAACTGATACTTTTGGAGGGTTTGGCACTGTCTGGAGTTGAGATAATTCAACTTGTGGTTGTGTGTTTGTACTAATCCAGCACAAAGCTGTGCCACTGCAAAACGTGCCGTCTTGTATGCTGCTTTTCCACTTAACAGTGTGTGCCAGCACTAGATTTCACATGGCCTTGTACAATGAATCTGATAGGAACCTGACCCAGATACAAATAACCTTCATGTGTATGGGATGGAGGGAGAGTGTAGGACTAGGGCTGTCAGGAGGGAGCTGAAAGGTATGAATGTTTGAAGTGGTGAGAAGGTGCAGGAGAACAGGCCCCCCTCTCTTTGATAGCAGTGTAAATTTACACTGTGTTTAAGTGACCATGTGGTTGCTATCAAAACCCTGTAACTATGCCATCAGTAGCAAATCTCTGCTTTTTTTTTTTTTTTAATTTTTTTTTTCCCTCCATGGTGAATAGCATACCTGACCTTAGCATTTGTTTTCTCCCATCTCTGTTAGTAAATCCAAAACACAACACTATACCAGCTACTAGGAAGAAAAAATAACTTTATCCCAGCTGAAACCAGGACACCCAGCAACCATGTACTTGCTGGACTTTTAATTTCATTTGTAAGCTGTCATGGTAAGGGATCATGTCTTCCTCTCTTGCTGTGGTTATCAAACCTGAGTTCAGAAGCCTCAGCTGCAGTATAAACAATGCTGGGGAAGAAGTAAATGTACAAATAACAGTAACTTGTAGGACAGTCAAATTCCTCCCTGGCTTATGTGGGTCAAGTCTGTGAGGTCTCTATCTAATAAGCGTGCAATGCCTCGTGTCCAGTGGGGATTTCATTTGTGAAGGAGGCTTTGTCAAGCATTCTTGAAACAAGTCTAATGGCTAGAGAGAGTGCTGCTTTTAGGAGGCATTTTAATGCTATAACTGTTTATTCTTTTCCTTTTTGAAAGCTTTCCACTTACTAAAAGATACGATGATAGTGGTAGTGTCTATAAATAGTCAGCATTAGCTTTTTAATTTTTTATTGGAAAAGCTTTAAAAAGTCATACAACGGACGCAATGATGCGGTTTCTTTAACCAGAGAGAGGCATGTTGCCCGCCACCACCCCGCTCCCCGCTTGCAGAACAGAACAACTCATGATCGCAATTTTGAACACTGTATGATATTGCAATGCCAAACTGAATGGGTCTGATTCTATAATAGCAGAAAACCCACATGAAAATGGTGGAGGGGGTAGGAATTGTCCTTTTTTTGTTGTATTGTTTAGCCAATTTTGAGACTCCAAATTACCAACACTAATTTAGGCTACTGCAAACTGGGATAACAATTAGTGCATCTGTCATGCTGGCTGCTTATTCTGTAGAAAACCTTTGTGTAGCATCCATGTAGTTCAGCTGTGGCTATATATTTTTAAGGTGAGCCCTTTCTTAAATTAGCTTTGATCTTGTTTTTCAGTCTGTGAGTTGAAGCCTAAATGATTTTCCTCTCAGCATAGTGTAGTCAGTTCTGTCCGGAGTCACACGTACTTGGTTGCAGCATAATTTAACCCTAACACTGAGAAGAAGTCCCAATGTGTCATCAAGTAAGGACTAGCTTGCCCTTTAGTTCCTAAACTTTATTCAGTGTAGATCCTAAAACCTTAAAATCTGAATCTTCTTTCAATTCTTTGTGAGATGCTTTTGCTGCTTTTCTCTTTTTAGTTTGTTTGGGGTTTTTGGTTTGGTTTTTTTGTTGTTGTTGGGGGGGTGTTTTTGGTTTTGTTTTTTTTTTTTCCTCCTGATAGTCTTATCCCAAATTGTCGTATCTCAATTTTCATTCCATCAGCCTTGGTTTGTATGGACTCTCAGCCTAGGAAACCAAGTATTTGCTGGCTGATACCATGTCTCTTCAGCCTTTGTGGTATTTGGCTCTTTACTCATAAATCACTCTTTCTAAGCTTTTTAGTCATTAGAATTGCTCTTCTTTGAACATGTTCTACCATTTCAGTGACTTTCTGGTAGTACGATGCCCAGAACCGAATATGTTCTTCCAGCTGGGTTTATGCCAGAGCTATTTAAAGTCACTGCCTTATTCCTTCCCTTGTCCCCTTTCTGTGTGACCTGACATATCATATATAGGCAATCCAGACTTGCATTAAGCTGATTTTCGGGCAGGTTAAATTGTGAACTCCCGTCAAGTTTATTCTCCTTGTTAGTTGTGGTCCCTCTTATATTAATTGCTTTGCAGGTTGCATGTCTGTCTGAAGTATGTGTTTGGGAATTTTTTCCAAGCCTTCCTGATTTTTTGATAATTTTTTTTTTGTGCTGGATTTCACCACTTACTGTTGGCAAAGCTAACATCTCTATGATATGTCTGTATTTCTCAGTACCTCACAATTTGATGATGTTTCAATTCTGATTTTAATTATGTCGTCCTCCTCATTAAAAATTCCCCAAAGAACGCCACATCTACTGTGGCTGGAATAAGGGCGCAAGGGCATGATTAGATGTTCTCTCCCCCACAACTGCTGGAGATTTGTGAAAGTATAGCAAAATGTGATACAGCCTAGGTGTTGCTGCCAAGAATTGTAGGGATTATGTCCTGCTGAGCAGAAACACCATCTTCCCTAAATGGCAAAGATGGAGCAGAGTGGAGCGGTAAGTAGGTGGTGGTGAAATACGGACACCACAAGTGAGGATTTCTTGAATCAGTCCATCGCCTTGGTTTTTATCCATCTGGGAATGTGTCATAATGCTTCTTTGTGGCTGTTCTTTCTAGTGTGTTTCAGCAGGGCACAGTCTTTTTTCTATAGAAATGATTCTTTGCCTTGCTTTTAAAGTGATTTAAAATTAGGGCCTGATTCCATGGTTGCAGCCTCTTCTTCCTTTTCCTGCATGAGAGCCACTAGCCTTGTCATGTTTTGCTGGCAAAAAAGATGGATGATCCGCCGGGATTGTCTGAATTAAGGGAGCTGTTGTGAGCTGAAACACTCAGCCTGACGTTAGGCAGAAATCTGGGTGGGGAGGAAGGGATGGGTAAATCCTTCTTTCCTTACCCAGGGTGGGGAGCAGTTGCAGAGCTCATCAGTGACCGCTTCTCTGCCTTTACAGATCTAATCCTTTTCTCATCACAGGGGAACGAAGAGCAAGAGGTGTCTCTGGGATAACAGTGCCTTTGGGCTTGCTGCTGCCACAGCCACCTCTTCTTTCTCCCTCATCACCCCGTGAGGTGGTAGGGCAAGTGCCGTGTCACGGCGGCACGGTCCGTGGGGACACTCATATTTGTTCCCTCCACTGTCAGTCAAACAAGAGGAACAGTTTGTACGCCTGCTGACGTTGGTTGTGCCAGTTCTTTGCCTTGGATTAGCTGTGGATGCAAGGAATTCTCATTCTCCTGAATAATGAATGCCTGTAAAACACAGCGAGAGAAGAATGATATCTACAGAGGGGGGTTTATGGTAGCGTAGGGCAGTGCAAGCAGTTGGCCAAAAGGGATCATTCACTTGGCATAACTTTTGGCGCTGTGCTAGCTGTTAGTAATGGGCTGTGAAAACTTTACAGTTGTAGTATAGACAGTTCTAAATTATTTAAACTGCAACTTTCAGGAAAAAAACCCTTTAAAATCCATTGCTTTTTTTGAGATTAGCTATCATTTTGACATTTTTGGCCTCCACCTTTACTTTGCGATACAGCATGTTACATGGAATGCTGTGCTAGTCTGTGTGCTGAGACACTGAATTGCTCCAGGCAGAAACTATAAGCGTGTTTGGAGAAGATAATTTTAATTAGGGCAATTAAAAATGCAGCCATTATTGGCCTCAGTTATCCAAATGCTGTTACCATCTAGTCCAGAGAAAAATTATTTTTCCCACTGTTAAGAAACATGATGGAATCAGTCAGCAATGTGTGTTCCAGCAATAAATATTTGCATATAGGCTAGTACAGCAAAGATTTTTTTATTGTATTTTTTTTCCCAGCAGCTAGCTGTGCCTCAGCAGTGACTTGAAGGCTTGCCAGGTCGTGAAAGTCAAGGCCAAGCCCTTGTCAAAAAACAAGCCAGTGAGGACCTTTGGACGCCACTGTGCAAGGGATACTGTTTAACTGAACAGATGTTCTCAGTCCGAGGCTGATACTCTTGGAAGAGGTGCCAGGCGACAAAAATAGTTGTGTTTTCTAGGGCAGATGGAAAAGAATGCTGTGTGTTTCAAGCTGGTATTTTATTTTGTAGTTGCGGAGGATTCAAGTTGAGGACTTGGAGTTGTGGATGGCTTTCTATATACGAGTCCTAAAAGAGTATCTTGCTCTCACTATTTGGTTTGATGTCCTTAGGAGCCAAAATACTTGAATGTAAGTGGACCACCTGTGTGTTACCACACCATTCAGAGCAGCTAGAAAGCTGTTTGGAGCAGTCAACACCATGTGCTCATAAATGAGTGAAGTGTCTTGTTATTCTGGGCAGTGCTAAGAAGTATTTTTAGCATATTCTTTTTTTTTTTTAAATTGGCTGAAACGTGATCTCAGAAACAAATATTTTTTGTTGTTGTTTTCATCTGTTCAGAGTGACAAATTGAAGTACAGTTATAATACAAAATAATACTTTATTTGTTTTTACATATGTATATACAGCATGTATATACTCCATAAGATTAAATACATTCCAAAGCCAAAAGCATCTTGGTAAGTCAGCTAAGGAGGCCTTATATATATTAGATTTAAAAAAAAAAACCCTACCCGTTACCTTGCTTTTCAGCAGCCTTAATATTTGACTTCTTCTATAGTCACTTATATATTGTACCAAAGTTGAAGGGTTTCTTTCTAATTTTAGTGCAAACTGTTAAGTTTGCAAAGGTGCTAGGTTGAAGTAGTGGGGTTGCTTTGAAGAAGCTTGCTAGAGAAACCACTGGTGGCTTTCAAAATGTTTTCAGTTAAGATGGGTTTATATTTAAAGAGTTGTCTAATATCTTCATTTTTATAGTTCAGTCTTAAAGACAAAATTCACCTTGCTAAATAAATGGGTAGATTTGGCTTTATAAAGCCATATATTTCCTGTTTATCATGTCAAACTCTTGTGGGTTGTTTCTTTAGGGTAGAGATGGAATTTCTGGCTCTGAAACGTAACGATCTAATCCCGACTGCATTAAGGACTGTTTCTTTCTTTTTTTGACTGTAGCGTGATGGTATGGAGGTGGATATAGAAAAGCATTCTTCAGCACTGTAGTGGGAGAAGCAAAAGAGAAATCTTCATGACACAAAGTACAGTGATAGTTCCTGATGTTGTCACTTTATACTGCATGACATGGCATGTGTAACTAAAAGACTTTCACTGAAATAGTTCTGTGCTGGTGCCTGTTAATTCAGCCAGTCATGTGGATAATTGTAATACGGAACAATACGTGGCAATCTGAAGGTATTCTGTAAGCATCAAAGACGACTTTTGAAGTTACCTGGTCTGGATTGAGCAACCCAGGCAAAATTAATTTTATATTCATTGATCCTTAAAGACTCTGCACGTGTATTACTTACAGGAAGAATCATGACTTGGTATCTTTCCTAAGCTTCATTAGACCTCTACCCAGACCAAAAAAAGCCAAGGTGATAGCACCAATTTAGGATTTTTTAATGCATATTGATCATTGTGCATGAAAAATGAAGCAAGACAACTGTTAAATTGATCGCAAATGTTAACAAATGGATGGTAGGTCTTAATCCAAGCAGCACTTAACTTTGCCATTCCTTGCCTCCCAGTAGAGTGCAGTGCCATCTTTAACATAACTTCCTTGAACAAGCATACGTTTCATGGACTGACTTACTAGAAATTGCAGATGTGACAAATTTTATGCCCACAAAACTTTCAAAGCTAGAATGTGCTTCAGTAAGCAGTTGTATGAGGCGCTTTTTTTAGGTGCTACAGTTGAGAGAATTTTCAGATGTTTTCTGTGTTTTTTATTGCTTGTGGGATGTAATCATGAGTCAGCATGGGACAAGAAATATTAACCATAGTCATAAATCAGTGAGCCGTTTTATGATAAAATTTAATTTTAATGTTATTTCACATTTTACTTTTCCTCGAAAAGCACTGTTTATCCAGTCAATATGGCCATTTCAATAAAGGTACAATACTTGATACTGTCCAACAGGGAACACAGTCAACAGTTTCAGTGTGTCTTTGGCCAGAAATTGGCATGAAGTGTTTAATGTGTAGAATTGTTGGTGTTTTTTTAAAAAGAATTCATAACTAATTTTACTGTTGAAGCTGTCCAGTTGATTAAGCAAAGGAAATATTCCCTGAAAATTAATTTTAATTGTTGATGATATATCTTGGTCTTAATACAGTTTATTGTAATTTCAAATGAAATTTAAAACATTTTAGAGCAATACTAGTAAAAAGATCCTAAAATCTATTTAAACTTTAAAAAAAAAAAAAAAATTAGCCATATTTTCACTTTTTTTTTTTTTTTTCCTTCTGCTCTCTTCCAAAAACAGAAAAAGGCAGCATAGTCCAGGATGCCTCCCAGATATTAAAAGAGAAATTTTTTTTCAGTGGTTAAAAAACTGGTGGAAGATTAGATCGATACCTCGTGGCAGCTGATGCTGGGATCCTTCAGTCTGGTTACAGAAGTTCTAACTTAAACTTTCCCTTATGTAAATTCCTGATACAAATATTTGTAATACTTTTTATATTCTGAGTATAAACGTGTATTAAACATCCCAGTTAGTTGTTTGCTTTTCTTCCAAACCATAATGTTGTTGGTTCATATTCAGTTCAACTGTTGTCCTCAGTTTATTGTGGACATAACTGGCTTTTGAGAAGATGAATGCAAAACCTGAAACCTCTTACTCGTGATTCTTGGAAACAGTTAGAATTTAACCAGAATAATATTCCCATGTTTTATATTTTAAATGCACACATATCTAGGGGAATTTCTCTATATGCCAAAGTTACAGGTGGAAGTTGAACAAGTGAAAGGAATGGTAACCATTATCTGCAGTTACCAGCAGGTCTAAAGCTATCAAGCTATCTCATTTGTAGTACTACGAGAATTGCAGCAGGATATGACCATTTTGTGGTGTTTGTCTTAATTACATACTTAAATTCTAGATGAGGTTTTTGTCTTAAACTGCTTTCAGAGCTATGAATTCTTTAGTAGAGAAATGATAAAATAAGTTTTATATCACTGATACTGGACTGAAGTTTATTTCAAGAAACTTGTTTATAAACATCTGATTGTTTTATATAAAGCAAATCTGAATTAAACTGAAAAACAGCTGTTAGGTTTCTGAAACAACAAACCGCTTTGTAAATGCCCTAGTACCTAGGATACTACTTACCTTTACTGTTTTGGAGGCTAATTCTACGATTATTTTATGCAGGTTCCGACTGGAACATCTCGTCAAAGTTACCCAGCTACCAGCTATCAGGACTTCAGCAACTGGGAATCTCTAATGAAAATTAAAGAGGGGCTGCTGAGACAGAAGGAGATTGTGATTGATCGGTGAGTAACCTGCTCCTGCTGCATTGATTAGATTAGATGATGTAAAAGCTATGATGTAGAAACTGACTTTCAGGAGAGCTGCTTACTCAGTAAAGTTGTTAGGTTCCAGCAAATATTTATGCACAAATATGTGGGAGCTAATCCTTGCTAGGAGAGAAGACTGGCTGCTGGCTAAAAGTCTTTCACAGATTTAGAAATTCACTTAGGGGTTTAATGCCTCTGCAATGGAAAAGGGAGAGTGAGACCAACAGCCAGTTCTGCTGTCAGCTTCCCCATCTTAGCTTCTTACCAGTGTGGGGCTTTGTATCAGACATCTTTCCACTTGTACAGGTCTTGGAAGTGACTTGCAAGATGAAAATTGGTAAACTGCATTGCCCTGATTTTCTTTTCCATGACAAGTACAGAAATGCAATATACTTGAAGCCAGTTGATAAAGCTTTGAGAAATTGGCCTTTGCAGTAACATTCAGTGGTAAAATCCTATTCAAATGCTCATACAAATTATTCAGATAGTAAAATATTAAATCTGGGATCTATATGTCAGTAAATCCATCACTTCTTATTAAAATTGCTATCAATCTGAAACAGGCCTTGGCAGCAACTCACTGCTGTTAAGTTTCTAGTATATCTGAAGTAATTTCTGGACTTCCTGATGTTTGGATAAAATGAAGCCTTAACGAGGAAAATGTGCTTTTAATAAAGGGCTTAAGCTTAATGAAGCTTACATTAAATTAGCAGATGTCATCGGGAGCTGCAGAGTTTGGATGTAGGACATTTAAGAAGGGCATTTTTATATTTGACATAATTATCATTTGGCTTAGTCTGGTTTTTAATAATAAACTCTTGGCTCATGTCTGAAAGAGGAGTGGTTGTTCTGATCTTGAAATAGTTGTGCCCTCGTATTGATACTTTGCTCCACAGCATGAGGAGAACTGTGTAAAGCAGGTGTGCGTTGATCATAGGAATGTCAGGCATCCATTATGAATGTTTTTATATTTCATCTAGCAGTTCCTATCTTTTAATGGGTGGAGATAGACAACTTGGGCATAATTTACTTTGGGACGAGGAGAATTACGCTTGTGCGAGATCTGTTCCTTCCTCTGTTGCAACAGAGCAAGGAATTGCAGTGGTTTAAGGTGTTTGTCCCCTAGCAATCTAGCCAGTACCTCTGCTGGCATTGTAGCGATGGAGATTGGCATCAGCTTCCCCAGTTTGATGTGGCATATTAGCGTGCATTTGCCTGCCTCTGCAGCTGAAAAGGGTACACAAAAGTTACGAACTGCAGCGGCCGGGGCACGGGCACACCATCCCGCTCTGCCAGCTTCCCTGCAGAGGTGGTGATCTCTCGGGGGGGTCAGCAGCTGAGATGGAAACATCCCTAACTGCTGCTTAGATCTTCTCTGTCAGAGCCTTTTGATCAGCTGCTTGAAGGCTGTCTAAATTACAGGGTTTTTTTCAGGCTTGCTGTATCAGTGGTAATGCTGTATAAGCTGCAGCCCACCTCTCGGGGCCCAAGGTGTCCGCAGCATTTGTAAGTGCCCGTGATGGCGACGGGCGGTGTTCGGTGCTTCTGCTGAGCACGTCGTCCTCTGCGCTCTACGTGAAGTCTTGTTACACAACGGCAACTAAAAAGGCAGTTCATGTTACTCTTCTCGCACTGGAAATGTGTTTACAGTCAAGGGCGAAGTTTCTGAAGTGGCAGTTCGTAACCTAGCTGCCTGCTAATGTTACTTGATGCTGTCCACGGTGAGGAAGAAAAGCTCTTTCTTGGTATCCAATGGCAGTGTGCAGGTTCTTTTTTTTGTAGGAGTCATGCTTTTGTGTGACTTAACGATAGTGAATACAGTCCTTTCTGGATTTCTGACCAGAAGTCAGTTGAGATGATTCCTTTTCATTCAGCTGAAAAGGCAAAATACACCCTGGAAGCTGTTGAAATGAAACAAAGACCATTTAGTGATGTTACAGTAATTTCCTTTAAGGAGACACTTGGTGTTACAGTTAAGCATGTTGTAAATTATAATAATGCAGTATAATAATACATCACAGAAAAGACACTTTTTTTTAAAATATTGAGCCCCCATTTGGGCAAAATATTTGCCTTAAAAATTACTATTTTAAAATGAAATAAAATTATTTAAAATAGATTATTTGTATTCTTTAAAATTAACACAAAGAGATTTTGCATATTTAGAAAGATTTTACAACAGTTTTTTGTTGGGCTTTTTTTTAAGAGGAGGAAGTGTTTTCTATGACAAACAAAGCTATTTTTGGTTTCACTCATGGAGAAAATGGTACATAGCTGCTGTCCAAAATCCTAGAAATAGAACTCCATTATAAAGCACTGATGTTATATTTCTTACTAGATGCGGTATTAGTAAGACTTAAGTGTGAATAATACCTTTCTTCAAGGCACTAAGTGAAAACTTGATATTATCCATATTTAACATGTGGGGACACAAGGCCTTGCACTGAGGATCAAGATGATGTTTGGGAGTAAACCTGCGTCTTCCAGCTCCTGGTCTTCCTGAGCTTACTTTAAACTTCTCTTCAGAATTTGAATTTACTTGGGAATAGTGACCTAAAATAAATACATAAAGTTTTCTAAAGTGTGGTTAATTAGGATTCAAGGTGGTGGTAGTTAATTACAGAATTTAGGCTTTCGGGAAGTGGAGGAGGAATTCTTTTGTTGACTGAGGTTTGGTAGTAGGTGTTTGCTGAGAAAGGCCCTTTGTACCTGTGTTTCTCAAGGACTTTTAAAAGGTGTGGTCTCCTTAAGTCATGTCTCCTGCTGAATTTACAAACTGGTAACTGGAGGATGCCAGCGAGACTTGTTTAATTCTGGGGGGACAGAAGCGTGGCACAGACAGGTTGACCTCCTGCTGTCTGGAAGCCGGAGGAGCGGGATAGCAGCCGGCGTGGTGCTCCAGACCCAGCTGTTCTGCTGCTGACAGGTACAGGGAACAGCTGGATGAAAAGGAGCACACCGGGAACACCCTTCTCTTGCCCTTGTCACCAGCCTCTCTTTCAACCACAGGGTCATTACCCAGGTTTTTTTAAGGTTAAAACCCTTTTCTGTTGGGAATTGTACTGGGGCTCCGGTAATCCAAGAGGTGGAGAAGATTAACGTCACTTCGTACTGCACACCTTGTTCTGCATAGTGGTGCTCAAATCTGTTGATAAGTAGGAAATGGAGGCTCTCTGTAAGGCAGTATTCTTAAGCTGTTCTACCTTTTTTGTGTTAAAAAAGGGAGGAGAGGCAGGAGAAGGAAAGAGAAATGTGCTGCCTGCTTCCCTTCTTTCCATACAATGATAAAAAGGCAACAAAAATCCAGCTCTTCCAGATTAGATTATTAAACTTCCTTGTTTTGCATCAGAAATCCAACAGTTTAGAATAGCTGCAAGCAAGTTTCAAATAGTCGTTAAAAATGATTCAAGGAATAATGCTTACAGTGTAAATCATCATACTTGGGTACTTCGGTGTGTCACTGGAAATTCAAAGCCGTGAATAGAATTTTTAAAAACCCAAACAGCCAATTGTGTCTGTGAATAGGACAAGTGGCTTGATTTTTATTCTATACACTGTGTTGAACAGCAGATTTAGTAATAGATAGTTAAAATTGATTTGATTTGCGTAGTCTGTTCAGCATAACAAATGCATATTTTTAAGTATAAATGTACACAGCATAAATGGGTGGGTTTAGAAGTGGGTTTGGTTTGCTTTTTAAAACTACTCTAGGAATCACTGCCAATTTAATGAATTAGAGCATGAAAATGGTTTTTAAGTCTGCTCATAAAAAATGAGATGGAGACCATACTTTTAGGAAGGGAAAACATGGTTTGAGGAAGGGAGCCTGGGGGGTGTGCGTGTGCGCGCACAGGATCACAATGGCACTTCTTAAAGGTGTGTGTTGTGTTTTCTCTACATAACAGCTGTTGGTACAGGCTGTGAATAAGGACTTAAGGATTTTGTCCGTAAGAGGAATCTGCTGCTGTAACACTTATTACTCGAATGTCTGTCACCTACTGTACAAAATAATTGGATTATATCATTGCCTTACTTCTCTGGTGGTTTAGTATGTAACACTACGTTATATGTAGCACCAGAGGGAGCCAACAGTGTTTGTATTGGTTTAGAAAATTATGACATCACATTTTAATTCTTTGTGTTGCTCCTCTATTCAGTACATTCACAACACTGAAATTACAGTGTTTGGTACAATTGCGAATGACTCTTGAGGCTGGCCAGCCACTGTAGATGTCTTGAATGTGGTCCTGGCACTGTTTGTTTGGCAGGGACTGCATATAGGGGGTACGTGAATAAATGCCAGATATCTGAACATGTGACATAAGCTGCTGAGAGTAACACTGTTCATGCAGTGTTCTCTTCCAGACGGTTTAAGGGTATTTGGACAGCTTTTTAAGGAAAGGTGGATATAGAAGTAAAAGTTTTGTGAATAGCTGTCATTCCTCAGGGCATAATAACATTTGCATTCTTAAAACAGTTGCTAAATCATTAGCTTTCCATCCATAGCTGAATTCTGCTTAGATGTTTTCACTGGGACAAGAGAATTAGATTTTCTTTGCCTTGTGTCAAATTGTCCTGACTTCAGTAGATGAGATCGAACTGTTATGTGCTCTGATAGTGCTTATGTTACTGCTAGTGTAAAGCTATAATTCTCTTAATTTGGGATGGTCTGTTAAGATCTGCAGTATTAGCATATCCACTTGAGTGATAATTTGATGTCATTTTTGAGGAAGCTTTGAAGCTTTACGCCACCCAGGGTCGGAGCGCATGCATGTGTAACTGGGAGTCCTGTGCAAGGAGTAGGGCTGCGAGGAGCCTCCTCACCATGTCTTGCTGTGTAAAATAGGCTTTGCTTGCAATAATAGCTTGAAAAAGACACATTTTTTTTTTTTTTTTTTTTTTTTTTTATATCACCAATCACCCGGGTAACTTGTGGATGAGGCTTTTGTATCTTGGGCTGGTAAACTTTCAGGAAGATTTGTTACAGAGTAATTATTTTAGCCCTTTTAAATTTCACCTTTTCAGAGGTGAATACTAGTAGATGAAATGGAATTTGTTACCATTAGTTTTCACATAATAACCTAAGTCTTGGCAACAATGAGAGGATGTAGCACTAGGAAGGACCTATCTAACAGCTCTGCTGGGCCCAAGGGAGGACAAGCCGTAGTGGTGTCACTCCTGGTGAATGTCTATGCTATTGCTGTCTGCAGTAGCAGAAGTTCTACAGCCTTTCTGGGTTGGACAGTTTGGTGATTAATTAGCTGAAACATTAGAAAACTTTTCCTAATATGACTTAGTCTTTCCTCCTAGGTCATGTTTTGTAGACCTCTGGTAGCTTTTGTTATTCCTTGAGATCTCTCTTCCTCATTAGTACATCTTCCCTGAAGCTGGGGCCTCCCTCCGGCTGGGTGCTCGTCTCTCTCTCTCGGGCCGTGCTTGTGTGGTGTTTGCTTTTTTGCAGTACAACGTTGAGTAGTTTTGGTCAGCTGCAATCCCAGATCCTTTTCTGTGGAACTGGTGCCGAGCCATTCTCTATTCTGTAGGTCTAAATATTTTTAGGAAGTTGTAGTATTTGGCAGAGCTGAGAACAGCAGGGGAGGTGCAAGGCTTGCTCTGTATTCATCCTGTCAGGAGACTGCAGAAGTCTAAAACCTCCCACCGTGGGAGGAAGGGTGCAGTCCTCTGTTTGAGCAGACAGTTGTGTCTGTGTCCCACTCGTGCCTCACACCCCCTTGACTAAGTAGCCCAGAGCATTTGAGAAAGTAGAGTACAGTTGCTGACTGTGCTCTTGCCTGCCTTGCTTCAGCACTAGCTACCTCCTGTGGGTCAGGCTAGCATTTCAAACTTCTATGCAATTCAGAAAAGTAATTTAAAAAATAACAATCCATCCAGAACAGAGATCACCTTTTGACTCCCAGAGGTAGTGTTCCCATCTTCTCTTCAAGGTAAGTTCTCCTGTGGCTGGTGGAAAGATAGTATTCACTTTGAACTGCAGCCTCATAATTTCACCAAAAAAAGCCAGACTTTATTGCATAGGAAATTTGAGATCACTTTTTCTCATGATCTTTGCTGATGTTGGAGTTCTTTGTCATTATCTTCCAAATTATGGAAAATGTATTCACATTGGTTTTAGGACTTTGTTTACTGCTGATCTCTTTCCCTATCAGTACTCTGCACGTCTGGACTTGTGGTCCCAAGAGATCATGGCTTTAAAACAAAAGGATATAAAAATTAGTATCCAGCTTCTTAAGCAACAAAACAAAGCAGCATACCTCCAACTGCAGTGTAGAATAAATTACATTTGTTATACAGAAGGATCCGGTTTACATTTTACTTTGCATCCCAATTCTGAGGAAATATGCTCAGGCATTTTCACCAAAAGCATCTCTTTCTTGTTAACTCATGACTTTTGAAGGTAAGCATCAATTGTAATTTGATTTATTATGAAGTTACTAGTGTCCCTCCTGCGGTGGAGGAAGCTCTGTTCTAAAGTCCTGAAGTGTTTGAAGATACTGGACCTGTATCTTGACTTGTAGTGTGGGGCTTACATTTACACTATTTTAAGCCTCTTAAAAGTTGAGGGAAGGAAGTGCTTCTCTGACAGATGTGGGTTACTAAAGGCTCTTTCATGTTAGAGCAAGTGAGGGGTAAGATGGGTTTACAGAGAACAGATGAGTTGGTCCTAGGTTGAAGAAAATGTGGTTTATTTCCAGATGAATGCATATATTAGTGTCTGTGTAAGCACGTGTCCACAGTTCGCTTGTCCTGTGTGAATATGAGAAAATGATGTGAATGTCAGTTATGTCATACTAATGTTTTTGAGACATACGGAGAAGCAATTTGTATATTAAGCAGTGTATTTATTATTAATACTGGTCTCTGAAGACAGTCCTGGCTTGTGCATGTTGAGCTGAGTGCTGTTCTCTGCTCTCTCACATCCTTTGTGCTGACTTGAGCTTTCAAAGCGGATTGTTTGAGCTAAAGGACAGAACTACAAATTAATCAAATTTGGGATCTGCTCCCCCCGCCCCAATTGATACTTCTCTCTTATGGCTGTAACTTTCTTTTTGCTCATTTAAATGGATTCAGTTAGAGTCAAGTGGCACCGGTAGTTTTCCTCTGGATTCTAGCCAGCTTTGTAAGTAGAATCACAGTCATCCAGGATGGGGGGAGCTTGGGTGCCATTTCAAGGGGGATAGCATGTTGTCTTCCCCACGTTTGTCTGCAGAGAATAGTGCCACAGGGAATATGCACCACCAGAAGCAGCCCCTTACTGTCCGTGGGCAGAGAGACTGCAAATTTTAGCAGACCCAAAATTGAAACGCACGTGTGAAGCCTTTTTTGTTCATTCCCTAGCCTGCCTTTAAGTGTTTTCTGAGTCTGACCTTTAAATACAAATGTCCTAGCAAGGTGATGCTCTTATCTCTGAGGCCAGTGTATTTGGCCGGCTTTTCTCCGTTCACTGATGTGCAGAGTGGAGATCCCTGTTCCAGCTGTGGCTGGAGCCCGCGGTGTGCCGTGGAGGGGAAGGAGAGCCGCAGCAGTGCTGCCTGGACTCTTGCCTCTCCTCCTTACCAGCTCTCCCTAGTCAGTCCCTCGCCTTCAGCATCATTCCAGGGCCCCATTGCTCATATTACCGCAGGACTGTCCCTGTTTTTTACCCCACAGCTCCGTCAACCCCAGTAACTTCTCACTTTGCTCTCTCCCTTCCAGCCCCACGAGGGAGCGTGAGGGGTGGGCAGGGGGCTGTGATCCAGTGAGGTGCTGAGAGCTGATGTCCAGGGCACCAACAGCCTCTCCCCAAACAGATAGGGCAGCGCAGTGTAAGTGCATTTGCTTCTCGTCATCTGCATATACCAACTGAAAGTGAGCTGCTGATTTACAGACCTGGCTTTAGGCGAGCTAGAAACAGGTAGTTGATGTTAGGGCGCGCTAATGGTCGTTACAAGAGAAAAGGATAGCTGGTGGGCTGTTTTGCTGTTTGCAGGGGCTTAAAAAGAGTGGTTTTTTCCTTAGGTGTGTGATTGGTTGAAAGTATTTTGGGATTTGCTTTTCCCCCCATCCCCTTAGCATCAGAAAGATAGAAGTTTGAGCTGGATTTAGTGAACCACCCTTCTGGTACGCTTGATGCTTAGAACTGACTTTCACCCCAAACATAGTGGCGTTCAGGATCGAGGGCTTTTGCTTTCTTCTACAGCAAAGGACGTTCATTGGCAGAGACCATGCTGGCGGATGTCACTTCATTAGTTTCTGTTCTTTGAGTGTGGGCTTTTAGGTTCCTGAGGATTGACGTGCTTCAGTTTGATTTAAATTGTTGGGCTCAGCACAGAGGTTACTGTGTGGGAAGGGTAGTATCTGTGGCAGGCAGGAAGTCAGATAAGCAGAACTACTCTCCTTAAACACCATAAAAATCATTACACAGAATCAACATCTTAGGTAGCCTAGCCTCCAGCGCCAGCAGTTCGTGTACAGATAATAGTTGATAATTCTGGGAAAGGCAAGAGAATGGTATGATCTGCCATGACAGGTTTTTAACTTTTCCTTCCTTACAAAGTGTCATTGATCTGCAGTAGTGAAACACAACTGAAGCCTTGAAATTTTGTTTACAAAAATAAAGAATGCTCGAGGAAGTAGAAGAAAAGGGAACAAAAGATGTGTGTGTTTTTACAAGACCTGGAAGTAAGCCAAAGTGATCACTTTGTGAAAATAGTAGTTTTCTGTAAATGATCTAGCTAGCATCTAAATAACTATCGCGTGGGAATTGGGACAAAAGAGCTGGTTATAGGGGACCATAGAGTGCGTAGCTACCACTTGAGTCATGTATGTTGAACCCGTCACTTCAGCTGAGTTCCCTCAGAAAGAATGTACCTGGGAGCAGCACAGGGAGGATTTGATCTCAGGATATTTATAAATTATGGCTGGAGGTTCAAAAAATGGGGTGAAAAGGCATAGTCCAGGGTATCAGTGAAATTTTTAGAAGAAAAAATAATGAAGATAATAATGAAAATAGAACAAGCAGGTTACTTCTGAGGAAAAAAAGCTTTAAAATTGTGGTATCTGAAGAAAAATACAAGACAATGTCTTCAGTGCAGAACTCTTCTGTGGATAACCGCAATGATCTTCTGTGTACCAGACAATCTTCTCCTAGCTCAAAAGGAGTTTCAATTCTCTTTTTGTCTGTTTGCTTCTGCACTGCCACCCTCCATTCCTCAAGACAGTAATATACCTTGAGGGGCAGCTGGAAAGATTTGTGCTAGAAGTGTTTGTGAAAACAATTAGCATCATGTTTGTATCCATTGATTGGATAGAAGAGTAAAAGTTTATACATCTTTTAATGACATTTTCTTCTGAAACATTAATGTAAATAAGGAACACTTTTAAATGTCCCTCCCAAAAGGATGTTTTTCATTCCTGCCTTTTGTGACTTTTTTAAAAATAAATTTTAAAAAACAAAACAGACTTTTCTCCCCTCTTGAGTCCCTTTGGTTGGTTGATGACTTTAGAGCAGGGCATTGCCTCCTTTTCTCCTTAAGTCTGAGTGTAAGGGGAAGGGGTGTGTCAAGACAGACACTTGAAGTTAAATAGAGTAATTTCTTTTTGGACAAAAGAGCTGAATGAAACCACGTGAGAAGTCCTGTGACGGTCACATAATATGCCAATAACCTTTACTTTGCCATCAACATAGAATTGTAACACTTACTCACGGAAAAAAAATCGGGAATTTGTGAAGGAGAGCAGCTTCCATGGTACCTAGGTACAGTATTTTCAGTGAACCTGGTTGTGTGAGCTACGGGTCTGGTTTCTGTAAACGCAAGTCTCAAGGGTGGGCTCCTGTCAGGTTACCCCGTGCCTTGAGCTCAGGCCACAGCCTGCACCCACTCATACGCAGACGGCTTCTGGAATCACAAAAGGTTGAGGAGTTGGATGTCTGGAAATCTGAGTCCTGTGTAAGACTGAGTGAGTGGAAATTCCTATGTTGGAAGTTACAGGAAAAGGAGTAGGTCAGCTGCGTAACGCCAGTGTCGAGGTGGAGAAGGGAGGGGGAGTTAATTTAATCTTTTTTTTAAAACATCTTGACCCACTGGGGAGACCTGACAGTGCTAGCAGCTGATGGGAGAAAGGGAAGAGCGGAGAAGAGTTTGCCAACATAGGTCACAACGGTTAGAGAATTTCAGTATGCTCTAGTCTGGCACTCAGCGAACAGGCAGGATGCACACGGGGTTATAAACATTGTATGTATAAACATACAAGGTGAGAGTAGCATTGCTGTCTAGAAGGTAAAATCCCTCATTTTCAGGATTATTTATATCTGGTTTTGGCCTACCCAGAGTGGCAGTTGCCATGTATCTGAGCAGAAACTTGAAAGCGCCTAAAAGCTGAAGGTTGGTTGATTGGTTAGTTGGTTTGGGGTTTTTTTTGAAAATGCTGGGATGATTGATTGGTCATAGGGAGGCTTCTGGGGACAGTGTTCCTGCCATAATACACGAGCTGTGTTTGTGAGAGCATTTGAACTTTCTACACTCCCTTTAAATAAAGCTCACAGCCTGTGGTTATGCAGCGGATTAATAGTAACAGCTGTGGGCTAACAGAGGATTAAAACTGTCTTAGCATATGAGAACATCAGTGATAAAATGCATCTGGTATGAAGTCTCCAAAGACTTATAGGATTGTATGTAAATAGTAAATATGTTTCTATGGTGTTTATCTTCTATTCTGCTTGTGACTGCTGGGCTGTTCTCAGAATTTTTGTTTCTGGGTGCTGTGAGGTTAATGATATTTTCAGAGAGGCGGTTATGTGAAGAAGTCGTGTGGGATCTACACAGCCTTAAAACATTTCTACGGTGTGTTTTGTTGGCAAGGTTTTGTAACAGTGGAGAGTTTCATGCTTTGCAGAGTGAAAAGAAGCAAGCTAGTTACACTCTGCTAGTGCAGCTCTGTTTCATCACGTATTAATTTGTCTTACCTTTTTTCTTGCAGGGCTTTGGTAGGGTAGGGAAAGGATTATGAAAGGAAATATGGTAATGTAGTTCAAACTACACTGGAAGTTCAAAAATATTTTAAAACATTTACTCCAGGCTGTCGTGTTTAGTTTAGGCTGTTGAAATCCTGCCTGTGAAGGAAGGCACTGCTAAGATAAAATCAGCCACAAACAGAAAATCACGTAGTCCCTTCAAGGGATAAGTGACAAATGGATAAATAATTTTAAAACACATGGGGCAAAGATATTTTAATAGATCTGTCTAGTAAGTAATAAGTTGATAAGAAATGAAAAACGACTTCTGTTCGTAGGTTAAGATGACTCATACTAAATAATTCTGGTATCCATGACCAAGCATGCACGGAAGTCATAAAGGCTTTATATTTTCTCATATGATTATACAAGCTCTTGGGCTCATATAAGGTCTGGTACAAGTTAAGAGCATATTCTTTTACCTAATCTTCAAATCTGCTTCTTCCAAAATGTTTGAAGCTTTTTGTTTGTAGTGCCATTGTACAGATGCCAACCAGAACTATACAAAGTCTTTCAGTGATACATACTCCTTTCATATTTGTACAAGCTTGTTCTATCCAGATAGTGGAATGGAAGAGGGAAGCCTCAAAATCACCTGAGATTATATAGAATATTTTAAGACTTGCAATGGAGTCATGTAAATGCTTTCAGTCGCTCTGTTTTTATGAATTGCATTGAATGAATTGTTCTTAAGGTACTAGCAAATTGCAGCTTGTTTATACTGTTTTTCCATTCATTGCTATTCTTTATAGATATAAAAATAGGGAAACATAAAAAAGATACTCTGTAGGCATGCATCATGTCTTCTGCAATGTGTATAGCTTAAAAGTTTTTGTAATATATTCACTATTTTTGAAATATTAAATTCCTCTTGTAAACCAAATAATTGGGATACAGTTGGCTGATGTCTATCTAGGAGAATGTATGTGGCTAAAATATCCCCTTTAATTGGGTTTTTGCATCTTATTTTTCCTCTTAAAATTTGCAGTTGGCATCTTTTCGACTAATACATCTTTTGTGTTAGTTTATAGATTGTATAATACATATTTTGTATACTCATGATAACATATCTGAGATGCTCTTCCTAAACACAGCCCTCCCCAAATTTTAAAAAAAGCAAACCAACTTTGATCTTTTTGTGTACTTTCAGAGGACTTGCTTTTCCAGTGCGTGCACAGGCAGGTCTTCCCTGAAGTTAACCTGTATTTGCCATTTATCTCCTCTTAAGATTGGGTTTAGTCATCTCGGTTCAGCAGTATCGTTTCCAGAAAAGCCAATCATACTGCATGCTTAGAGGTGAAGCTTTGAGGAACAGTTCCATGCTTGCGTGCAAATATGTACTAGTATGAAAAGGAAGTAAAAAGGGAAATTAAAGGAGTGCACAAAATTTGGTTTAGGTTTATTGAGAAGGTTGCTATGTGTGTTTCTGATGGGTGCTGACAACTCCATTCTGGAGTCAGTTATTGAGGTGCCCATCGCTCCATAGAGAGTACAGCACGCCGCACAGGGCTGTAATGTGGGCTGGGGCTGAGACCTGGCTTATATTTGCCCTGCAGTCATGCTAGTTCAAATGCAGTCATGATTCAAACAGTGATGTAATTTGTGATATAATTAAGTAGTGATATAATAGCGATACTGTTTCTGCTGTACACTGGCCAAGCGATTGGTGTAAGAGGTTAATTCTGGTTTAGTATGCACTGTGGTATTTTACCCTAGGGGTAGGGTACATCTTTTGTAAAGCAGTTGTCTGAGAAAGTCTTAAGCAAAGTTAAAAAAAACCCCCCAAAAACCAAAAAACACCCCCCCCCCCCCCCGCGCCCCGAAAACAAAAAAAAAAACAACCTCGCAGGAAAGCCATCCTGCCTATCTTATATAATGACTTTTTCTTCTTAAGTTCTTTCTGCTCCCCTTGATTTGTAAATCTCTTTAACATGTGTCAAAAGTCAGCTCTGGCAAAGAGAGAGGGGCTGAGCAGGAGAAGTCCAGGTAAAATGAAGGCGTGACTTTTGTTTGTTTTCCTTCTGCTTTCTCTATGCTTTTTCCTGCTTATACTTCTGGCCCTAGGAGCAAATGACAACAGAAGCCTCCCTCAACCCCACAAAATTGATACGAGTTTTCAAGTCATATTTCTACAAGATTTGCTTATTATTGCCAATTGAGCACAACCCCTTTGGGCTATGCTTAAGTGAAAGATAAATGGCAACTGTAGTTTAATAGCTCATATCCCGATGGGATTCCAGTTCTAGTGGTAAACTAGAATAGTTGCAGTCTGGCTGGGGTGGGAAAAAGTCCACAGCTAATGTAGATCCAGGATAGTCAAATAGCATTTTTACAGTGTTCTTCAGTATAAGTCTTAAGATCTATGGTTTTTTAATCTCTGTTCCATTCCTTTTCAAATCAAATCTGTGTATTACAGGCAAAAGCAGCAAATTAACAATTTACATCAGAAGATAAGGGAGAATGAATTACGAGCTCAACATGCAAGACTAAGCCATCTTGTGAACTGTGAAGAACCTTACATGACTAATTTGCAGGTAGGATGGATATTTTTCTTTCAGCAAAGCTTTCCATTGCCCAGTAACTGACACCTGAAAGCATGTTCACAATTTACTGCAGGCCAAAATGTAGAGCTTTTGTGATTATTGATGGTTGTGTAATTGTATAGCTGTAAATTGTATAGAGGAGAATACCCTTAAGTGGTGGTGTTTACCTTACATTTGGAGAGAACTAAGTTATGTTAACATTTTGTACATACTTGTTTTGAAATCTGATAAAAATGGGGTAAGAACAAGGGATTGTGACATGGTAAGAATAAGGGTTTAACAGCGTGCAGCACAGTTATACAGGGAGCTATTAGGAGATAAAGTAGTTTGATAAGAGAGTATCTGAAAACAACTAATGGGAGGTTTTTCTGAAGAGGAGAAGGAGGCAGTACCCGGAGGAGCAGTAGACTTAGATGGAAGTCTTAGATGGAAGTAGACTTAGACTAAGATAGACTTAGATGGAAGAGATGTGAGAGGGCAAACAGACTGGTGGAATACCTTTGCACAAGACACCTGAAAAGGGTATGGATTAGTACTCCTAGGGAACACTTAGTCTGAAAAGGAACGCATGGTGGTATTTTGGGCATACCTGTCCTAATTTTTATCTAACTAGCACAAATACGAGAAAGTGTAAGGATGAGGTAGCATAGGCTAACCGCGAAGTGCAGATCAGCTTGAGGACTGTGGCTGCTACCCCACTGTAGCACACAAATTCCATCTCCAGACCTCAGCACATCTAAAAGGCAATGCAGGAAGAGAATGTTAAAGGCCGATATGCAGAGAAATAGCTTTTCTGTCCCCCTTTTATTACCTTTTTCTGTCACAAACACTGCACCAGGATCTTAGCTAGTGTACTTCAGCATGGCATTAATTATGTCCTTGGAATAATACAGCTGTTCATCAGGTGAGAATCTGGTTTTTGTGAGACAGGAGAGAAATTCAAGTGGAGCCTCAGTGTGAAGTTAGGTATTCAGAAACTTTTTCAGACATCTAGGAATGCGGCTTTTGGCACTTCCAGAAGTTCTTTTAGAAAATACTTTAAAATTCTGTCTTGATTAAGATTTTTTTGAAAAAGAAAAAAAAATTACTGCAGAAACTGAAATTTTAGTGTGCATATCTTAGTATACTATAGCACACTTCAAATAAAGCAGCAGATGCATTCATCTTTCATAATTTAAAGAGTTTAAAAAGTTTATAATGTATTAGGATTTCTGCTTGATTTGTGTGCCTTCTATAAGATTAACTTAAAAATGCAAATCTCCCTTAATCAAGGTTTTAATATCTCTTAATGCTTTGCTGAAGGAATGTTACTAGTTAAAAATACTGTCTGTATAGTTTCTTTAAAGATACCAATTTATGTTATTAAAAGAATCTTGAAACTGAAAGCCTAATGGGATGCATCTCCTTTTTCATCCCACATGCAGTTGATTTCCTTTTTGTGCCTGTCTGTGGGCAGTGGAGGTAGAAGAGTAATACTGAATTGCATGAAATGGAAAGGGAAGAGGGTTTTGGTATGCAGGACAGAAGGTAGGAGGCCTGCCTTCTGATTGTAGCTGTAGTCTCAGGCTTGTCCCTGCACCATTCTGCACCTCAGGTATGATAGCTCTAAGGTTTGACTAGTACTAATGTTCTGCTTTAGAAGGATCTTGAGATTGGAGCACCTTTTACTTTAATATATTCATAGCCATTTTATAGAGTGTTTTTCTTCCTAGGGTATGGTATGATAATGCAGTGGCAGTGATTTGTTTTGAAAACACTTTTTGTTTGGATTTTCAGGGGTTTCTTTTGGAAGAAGTCGTGCTTCTTCCATAAATCTGACGGGGAAAGTGGCCCCACAATGTTTGTTTGCATGTGTTGTGAATGTAAAGGTGTCCAGCTTCTTTATTTTTTTGCTCCAGATTCCTGAAATACATGCTGTTACTACATATTTTAATGTTTGAAAAATCAAACCCCACCCTTCCTGACAGTGGAAAAAAATGCAGGAGTGTTTTCTGCTGTGCTGCTCAAGTATACAGTGGTATGTGTGTGTTCATTTGTATGATTATTTTATTTCTCTTTGTAAGCAACCACAGTATGAGAGCACACCACTGCAACCTCACGTTTCAGAAAGATCAACATCCCACCTTGAGGAGCTTGAGCGAAAGATTGCAGCAGCTGAGAATAAGGAATTACAACTCAGTGAATTTGTAAAGCAAATTTCAAACAAATCTAGTGAGGAGAAAAAGAAGATGGAGGAGAAAGTAAGTGTCTTTCATGTTCCAAATTTCCTTTTGACACTGCTATAGCAGCATATGTTTTTTTTGCTAGAAAGCAACTTAGTGTCTGAGTTGCTGAGCTATTTTCAGAAGGTAGCTAAACTCTCTGTGATAGAAAAATTGATAGTTAGTGATTGTAGGTGTTGACAATGGATAAATCTAAACTTGTAGTGAATACATCCTAAAAAGTGATACTGGATGAAACGGCAATCATAATGATGATTTTAACCAGGTATCAGTTAAACTTGCTTTGAAGAAAAGCTGCTCAGCTCTAAGAATTCATGTAGTTTGAAGTGTTTATTACAGTAAATAAAGTATCATTTAAAAACATAGGGTATGAAAATGAAATCCCTATTTTTAGCATGGCTTGTAAATGCAGCCCTCGTGCTTTGATGCATTTCCCAGTCTGTATGTGTCTACTCAGCAGGAGTGATTCTCTTGTAGCTTTGCTAGGATGTGCAGGGTAGACTTTAGTCTGAGGCAAGGAAGAGGCTTAGATGGCTGTGTTCTTGGAACTGTCTTGACAAGGGGTTTCTTTGGAGGCTGAAGCAATACCCAGAGGTAGTTTTGAATGTCCTGATAGCCTTCCTTGATTGCAAGGAATGTGTCGTTGACCAGGTGGTTCCTAATTAATGTTTTAGGGATACATTGTCACTGTTACCTTCTCTTCTTTTATCACTGGGCCTTACTACTGGGCTTAGATTTCTATTAATGCAGGTTCAAGGGGTAGGAGCAGTATGATACAGTGAAGTGGCAGGTGGGAAGAAGAAGAAAGCATAATTCATCTCAAATTCTGCCTTACCATTTCCTGTGAACCCTGCAGTATGCTTTTTACTAAGGGTAGCGTTCAGGAAGGGCAGAAATTGGATGCTGCTGCTTCCTCCTGTCTCAGCTTTTACTGCTTGTGTTCTTCACTGTGTAGGAGCTGCTGCTGTAGGTGGTGGCAGTGACGAGGACCCAGGCAGCAGTGCTTGTGTCAGCGGGATGGTCTGTAGCTGGGAGCCTCATTCACCCCTTAACACCCATCCATTCTGTGCACTGAACAAAAGGCTCTCAAGGAGAAAAAGGGCAGGGAGGGAGAATATGTTTCTCTAATGAAATTAGTGCCCTTCTGTTTGAGGGAAGGCTGCGGATGGAGGAAGGAGCTGTGCTGTGTTCCCGCAGGGATGTGGCAGGCTGGGAACCCGAGCAGCGGGCTGGGTGCTGAGCCTGGGGACAGCTGTCTCTGGAGTTCCTCTGCTGTGCTCACGGGGAGATCAGCCCAGAGCCCAAAGGCTTGGTGTCCTGGGTCAGTGACTGATGTTAGGGGATGAAAATACAATTTCTGTGCTGATCAGGGGGATTGTTGCCAGCAGCTGTGCGCTAGGGTTATTTCTGAGTGCATGCCTGCCTCTTCAGAGAGGGTAAGTGTTTTCAGCCCAAAGCCAGATTTGGCCAGGGAGTGGGGAAAATTCTGTTAACATTCAGGTGAGCTTTGCTTGTAAGTGTATGTTAAAAGAACACATAGGAAGTTTAGGTTAAGGCTGCTGGCATACATTTCTACTTCTGTCTGCCCCACTATTGCAAATAATATTATCTTTTCCTACATGGGAATTTTTAACATACAACATTTAAATACAGTGTACAGATGGTATGTTTTTGACAATAAGGGACAAGCTGTGACTGTTCAGTGTAGGTGGGAGGAAAGAAAACATAAAGAACACTCCCATTTCCTTGAGCATCTTTTGTCCGTGGTGAGAAGTCTAGGAAGGTCTTCATCATGAAACCAGGATGTATTGGAACTGAAAAAGGTTCAGAGAAGGGCAACAAAGCAGATACCCATCCAAAAATCACAGGAGGAATAAGTAAATCTTCACACTGGAAAAAGAAGTGACTGAAGGGGAGTGTGATGGAGTCTGCAGAGCCACGAGCAGCCCGGAAGGGACAAAGGGCAGTCAACTCCTCACTGCAGCTCCTGTTGCAGGAGCGAGGGAACATCTAGTGAAGCTCTAGGAGCCAAGTACATGATCAGCAAAAGGAGCTGATTTCTTGTACCAGTTCTCTATAGCAAACCTGTAGATGTCTCTCTGAAGGCTGTTGTGGATGCTAAAAAAAAATGGGTGAGTTCATGGAAGTGCTGCCTTGTTCTAAAGGCACAGAAATAACTGCCTCAGGAGAGCCCCTAAGTTGAAACTGGAAAAATGTGCTTTCCTTGTTCTTTCCCTACCATAGACATCTGCTTGTGGCTGCTGTTGGAGATGAGGTATCGGGCTAGAAGGCCTCTTGTTCTGAAGCACTGTGTCCCTTCTAACATTAGGGTGGGTGTACTTGATGCTTTCCTTCTGAGAAACTGCAGGGCCAGCAGAGATCAGAGTTGCTCTTCGTTCACTGCTGGCATCATACATGTCTTTGCCCCATGCAGACATACCAAGCAAGGGAGTATTTGTACCACCTTCTGAATAATTCTGGTGCCTGAAGAGAAGGTTTTTTTCCCCTAGGCTCCATGTGTAGTCAGTGTAGGACTGAGGTGATTGAGAGCTTTAACTGGCACTGAAATTTCAGAAGCCTGAAAAAGCTTCCCTGTCGTGGCTGGCCAGTAGTTGTGGTAGCTCCTCACAGCTTCCTAGCTGAGAGTGCCTGCTAAGGTAGATACTGCAGTACTCTGTACCAGTGTCCGTGTCATGAATGCCTAGGTTCTTGCTTTTCCTTACACTAGGCATGAATGTGCCTCGTGGCATCTGCAGATTTTGCAGCCCTCACTTTAGTTCTGAGGCATTTAATCTGGAAATTGGACTGCTGGGCTGGAAATGCTTCAGTTCAGACACCTGTGCCCTGCTGGCTGCTCCTTCTCCCTCTGCTGTGGGTAATTGTGAAGGACTCCTGTAAGGTACTGCTGATAGCTTGTAGTAGCATTCTCCCCTATGACTCCTGTGGCCTCACTTTTAATATTTAATTGCCAAGAGGCATGAGCTTTCCTATTTTTTTCCTGCTCCAGCAAAGTCATCCCAAGGCAAGGAATCCCAAAGCAAACATGGTAGCTATTAGAAGGAGAGAGGTTGCAGCAGATGAAATTCCCTATGGTATATATGCAGGACAGGAAGATTTGGAAACCATGTAATCTGTGTTGCACAAGTACTGGAGTATTCTGACTGGTCACCTTGTCATTCTTAGTGGTATGTGAGAAACAGAAGGAAGGGATTCGCTTAGCTAACAGTCAGACTCCTGGCAATTCTTAATGTGCAACATTGGCTTACGTGTGCATATTTATATCGCTGCCTTAAGGCTTGGGAAGTGGGGAGGCCAGGGAGGAGCATGTGGTTCTGAAGCACGTATTGTGGCAAAAGGTCATGGCTGAGTTGTGACTTTGCTTTACTGAATGTGGGGTTTACTTGGGCTTTGTCTAATCAGAAAGATTTTAAAGCAGCCTGAAAACTTTGTTCGGTTTTGAGGTGTTGGTAAAATAAAAGATATAAAGATTTCCGGCCTTTTGGCAATTCTGTCTTGTGGCCCATATAGAAGGCAATCTCTGGAAAAACTTTCCAGTTATAGGAATAGGATAGGATAGGATAGGATATAGGATTGGATAGGCCCTGTTACTGAGCTCTGACATTGACAGCGTCACGTATTTATTTCTCAGTGAGATGGATGTCTGTAGCACCAAAATAAAAGTACATTTAGCATTTACTCTAGTGACAAGTGTTTGTTATCTGTGAGTTACTACACCTTAGTTCAAGCAACAGAGGTACTGTTTTTCATTAAATTTGACTACAACTGGAAAATACTCTTTTTCCTGCCTTCCTTCCCACTTTTTTGACCTAGATAATAAAGTGAAGTACCAGGAATGCAAACAAAGATAACACAATGTAAAAAACCTTTTGCAGACTGATGGACAATTAAGATGCCTGTAGAAAAGGTTTTTAAGAAAGCCACTATTCTGTTCTGATGTCCTCTGATGTAACTGTCAGATTGCATCGAAGTCAGGTTTTTGGCTCCAGTTCTTGTTGGGTTAAGTTCTTGGCCCCTGTGTTTTAAGTTGTTTTCCTAGGCCAGAGGAGGAGGATGGACTAAAGTATTTCCTGACTATCTGTTGCATATGAACATCTCCATTGGTGAAAAAATTAGGAATATTTTAACTGTTGAACTGCTCATGTTTTCAGTTTGCAAGGCACATGGAGTATTCTGGGTAGAGGTGAAGCAACTGTGGTTTGAGGTCACGTGTGGGTCTATGACTTGGGGCTGCTGGGATTAACCATTCTTTGGTTTTGTTTTCTGCACTAACCAACCCGTTCATGCAGCTGAGAGTACAATTCTTGAAGAGTGACCAGCCTCTGCTTCCAAAGCAGGTTTATTTTTCACTGTAATCGTGAAACATGTACTCTTACTTTCTTCTAGCTTAAAACTAGAGACCGATATATTAATAGCCTGAAAAAGAAATGCCAGAAAGAGTCTGAGCAAAACAAAGAAAAACAAAGACGAATTGAAACCTTAGAAAAATATCTGGCTGACCTACCAACGCTGGATGATATAGAAGGCCAGACTAAACAGGTAAGGTAAAGGGAGTTTGTTTTACATTTTAAAAATACAAGTAAGCTCCCTAATATCTGTTGTCAAATCCTTTACTGTTTCAACATAGATATTTTTCCCCATCTGTTTAGGAAGAGAAGTATTTCAGTATTTTAGAAAGCACTGTACCTATTAGGGATTCACGTACTCAGATAAGTGAAATGGGCCTAAGATTATACAGAAGGTAACTGCAAGGCCTTCTGCTAACATGGCATCATGTCTGACTAATGTAACCTGTGTTAGCTGCAAATTCTAGAAGAGAAGAACAAGCAACTTCAGGAAACTATGACTGAGTTAGAAAAGAAGCTCGGAGAGGCCCGATCGCAGTGCAGAGAGAGAGAATTGCAACTGGTGTGTCAGAAGAAAAAAGAAAAAGAACTGGTCACAACAGTACAGAGGTATGAACAGTTGCTTGGGCTGTGCCCTGAAACGGGTGTAACTTCCCACCTCATGTCAAGACCTAATGTTATTGGTACTTTTAATCTATTACAATGCTAACGATTTTTCATGGCATAAATACATTACTGTGCAGAACGACAGTGTAATGCAATAGAAAATCCAACAAGATTTTTATTTCTGTCAAGTTGCAAGTAATACCACAGAGAAGAGTCTGCCTAGGACAATCTTCACTATCGTTCTTTAAAGATGTGGGACACTGCTGCAATGGCATCGTAGCCTGCTACCAGATGGAGGACATAAGCATGTGCAGCAAAGGGGCATTGTATAGAAGCTGTCAGCACTCACTATTTGATAAGTAATCCTGTCACGAGCTGTGGAAAAGCTCCCTGGATATTGGCTGATGGGTATATCAGGGAAGGGTCAAAGATTTAAATAACTGTAGCTGTTTCTTACATTTTCACTGAGGGTCGGGGTATTTACAGGGAGATTTAGCGGTAGCTAATCAGCTGTCATTGAACTTGCATAACTATAAAAAAAAACAAATGGGGCAGACATCCATGAGAACATTCCAGATGAGACATGGAGACATTGTTACTGTGGTAAATTTTAGATCAGGGGAGCTACTTAAACACTTATTTTTAAAAAAAGGGGGAGGAGGGAAGGAGCGGGGAATCACTTTTAATAATTTATGTGGATGTTACTACAGTTCACTGTCCCTCCATTGGGTAAAGGTGCATGCCACAGGAGTCTGAAAGTGTTTCCATGATGAAAGGCAAGCCGGTTGGGACACCTTGCCAGCCAAATTGTTGACGCATTGTTTCCATCTTACCAATGAAAGGCCTTTTTTCTTCATGCCCTCCTAATCTAGAGGGGGATCATTTTGTCTTTTCTGAAAGCCTACACATAGTTGAGGTGGCCTTTGGTTTCTAAATTAGACAGCAAGATTAGCACTAATAAAATGTATTTCCTTTCTGAGAGAAGGTGAGCAGGCAAAGGCTCTGGCTACACCTAGGAGCTTGAGTTGAGCTACAGAGGGTCTGAAGGTCATGCCCTTGTGTCGGAGCAGCTGGCAGGGGTGGCTTTATGCTCCCCCTTACAAGTCGCACAGGGCATGAAGGATAGGCGACCTGTACTCGGTGCAAGCTCCGGTTCTGGACTCCATTTTGAGTTGTGCGTGCCCCAGTGACAGAGTCCGACGCTAAAGCTCCTGTAACTTTGAGAGGTTCGAAGACTCCTCTGATCTGTGCTGGTTCTGGCTTTGCCTCCCACAGTAGCACAGAGCAGCTATGAACACCGCAAAGCTTTTCTTTGCTCCTCCCTGCCCTCTCTCCCTATGCTGTACTGCTGGAGCTGTGCCTTTTGGGAGATGCAGTGCAGAATCTGGCCCATAAAACCATTCCTGCATGAATCTGTTCTTGTCAGTGCTACAGTAACTTCAGTAGTTCAGGATTTTTGCATCAATTATCCACTGTTGGTTTGCTCATTCATAAGGCTGGATTCTGCTAGGTACAGTTTACAGTTCTGGTTGGAAGATGGTGCAACATTCTAATTTTTTGCTAGAACACACAGCCTGTCTGGTTTCTGTCAGCGCACTTAATTTTTCTTTCATGTTGAATGGCAGTTTACAACAGAAAGTAGAAAAATGCCTGGAAGATGGTATTCGCCTTCCCATGTTGGACACAAAACAGCTTCAGAGTGAGAATGAATGTCTCAAAGAAAAGAATGAGAAAGCCAGTAAGGTTAGTGTGCAAATGATCTGTTGGTGGCATCTTTAACCTTGAGTCTTGCCTTTCCTTATTTTTTTACTTTTGAAACAAATATCTCACTAAAGAATCACACATTTGTTGCTAATTCACATTTCTTTTCAATATCTGTCCGTTTCTGTTCAGTACGTTTATTTTGCATGAATTTCCTTTTCTATCAGAGTTAAACTCTGTCTTGTCATTTACCTTTTCAAAGATTCCATTTAAAATCTATGGCTACACACCTGTAAGCTGATTCTTAAAAAATGATCTGAAGAGATTCAAGCCTTTTAAATTACTCAATTTTATGTTCTAGGTCATAGACAATCAACAAAATCAGATAGCTGGACTGATTTTAGACATGCAGGTAAGAAAGAGTGTATATTCTGTTGTTTACTCTTTACATTTTTAGTTCATAACGATAACATTGCTGAAGTTGAATTTCGTCCTTTTATCTTGCCAAATAGGAGGCAAAGGTAGAAATGCCAAGAACTTAATCTCATGGCCTGTAGTTGACCTGTGTTCTCTTGCAGGCTCATAATGTATTCATTATTGATGTTTGTATGGTTTAGCACTTTGCTGGTACTCATCATAAAGTGAAAAACTATTGCTATGCAGAATCCTTATTCTGCTGGTCTAGCGGATGTCATATCAGAACTGCCTGTTTCAAGTGTGAGGACTGCCTCTGTAAGTAACAGTGAAGCTTCTCATCAAACTTCGGGGTTCAGATGATCATCCAAAATACAAAAAGTGATACTGATTAGGAGCTTCACTGCTGAGATCCTTAGTAGAGACAGGTGCCTTTCTAAACCATACCACTTCATATTTCACATCATTTAAGCAGGTCCCTGTTCAACTGGTTTCTGACAACGTCACTCACTCAGATATCTTAACTCTCTTGGCGGATTTTGGGCACCTAGCTTGGAGCCAAGGGTTTTTCAAGCCAGCATAGGTTGTCAGTTAGCAGTCAGTTGCAGCTCTGTGGATTGGATTAACACATCAGGCTCCCGAGACTTTAAAGTTACCTAGTGATCACCAGTATTTGTTTTGGAGAAAAGGAAACATTATACAGGTTATAGGAAAGAAAGTATGACTTGCTCTAGAAAAAGCTGAGCATTTAAAAAAACAGATAAACATCTGTTTTCAGCAAATACTGAAGCCAAATTCAATAAATTCTAGTTTCTGCATTCTTCTTCTCTAGATTGTCGTTTGTCTCCACATTTTTTGCTTCCTTGCCCTCCAGAGAGACTGAAGTTGCAGGGTTGTCCCTTGAGAATGAAGAAGGTGCTTCTGCTTTGGCTCTGTGTACATTAGGTTTGGAAGAACAACAAAATGGTAGTAAACAATCAGCTGAATGCCCGCTCCTTCTGAAGTGGAAGGGAGCACTCTATGGAGCTAGAATCCAAATAATGAAGAGAGACAAAGAGAGAACGTGCTTTCTTATTTCCACTTTGCACGCTGGAGCCAAGTTTGCTTATTTATAGCTATTGAAAGTAAGTTGTCTTCCACCATTAAATTGCTTCCTTTCTCTACCATGCAGGTAAATAACAGGCCTGATTGCTGTCGACAACCATATTTTTGCTTGATTAAATTACAGTGCACTAAATACATCTGTAGAGAAGCAATAGGGGAATTTAAGTTGCAATATAACATACATCTGTTAACAGAAAAGCAAAATCAATAATTTAAAATTCTCTAGGTTTGAAGAAGACAAAATTGATCAAATTGAGATGTTTTCACAGAGCAGCCTGTTATATGCAAAAATTGTGACACAGGCAAATGTCATTCCAGATATTTCATAATTAAAACTCCATAATCTTCCTGAGGTTCTCTGTCCCTGCTTGTAGTTTAGTTAAGATTATTTACATATGTATTACGTGTATATGTTGTGCTTATAAGAAATTTGCACAACTTACCTAAATGTATTATCACCAGCCTAAATCTCCTCATATTTCCTAAACTTTCTGATCTCTTTCTCTCCATCACATCACCTTTAACTTGAGACTAGTGGTCTTTGTGGAGACTAGTGATCTTTGTGCATGTTTATACAGATGGCTGTTTTGTGTGCTTAGTCTGAAGTGACTTTAGGGAGCTGCGACTGGGAAATGCTGAGTAGTTGTGACAGTCTCTGAACAGAGTAGTGTTCTGTTCTCCAGGACTTTCTCTTAGTTTTCCTCTTTTGAGGTATTTTATATAAGGACAGAAAATAAGATTTGAAAATGGTGTTAGCCTTCAAATTACTTGTAGACTACAGCAGCTTCTTTGTATCCTTGATCTCCCTGGTCTTCCACGTTTGTTCCCTGGTGTTGTGGTTTAACCTCAGGCAGCAACTAAGCACCACGCAGCTGCTCACTCACTTCCCCCCCACCCAGTGGAATGGGGGAGAAAATCGGAAGGAAAAAGGTAAAACTCATGGGTTGAGATAAGAACAGTTTAATAGAACAGAAAGGAAGACACTAATAATGATAATAATAACAATAATAAGATGACAATAATAATAAAAAAAGGATTGGAATATACAAAACAAGTGATGCACAGTGCAATTGCTCGCCACTCGCTGACCAATGCCCAGTTATTTTCCGAGCAGTGATCCCCCAGGCCAACTCCCCCCAAGTTGGCATGATGTCCCATGGTATGGAATATCTCTTTGACCAGTTTGGGTCAGCTGTCCTGGCTGTGTCCCCTCCCAACTTCTTGTGCCCCTCCACCCTCCTTGCTGGCTGGGCATAAGAAGCTGAAAAACCCTTGACTTAGTCTAAACACTACTTAGCAGCAACTGAAAACCTCAGTGCGTCATCAACATTCTTCTCATACTGAACCCAAAACATAACACTATACCAGCTACTAGAAAGAAAATTAACTCTATCCCAGCCGAAACCAGGACACCTGGGAAGCACTGAAAATTAATTCATTAGAAACTGAAATCCCTTGTTGGCACAGAGATGTAATTTATCTTCAGCTCAGAAGATCTCATTTTATTCCCTGTCTTCTGCCACATTGTAAACTTATGCTTGAGAATGTATTTCAGTTCATTGTTTTTAACTTGCAAGCTGAAAGCAAAGAAGTTCTGTTTCCTACAGCAGTGCATGAAGCAGTACTAGTTCCTATTTGCTCATAATTGTGGTGGAATGATTTTGATCTTCCTTGTATGGTTTTGCTTGGTTGATTTGCTCTCCTGAGTGTGCAGGATTAAAATTCTGGTTGGTCTTAACAAGATGTCATGCTGCATATATAGTACATCTTCAGAAAGAGAAAAATTATAGAGGAGAGCGGTGTTTAAAAAAATCCATATTTACATGATTAATTTAGATAGTACAAATTAAACATTTTTTGGTACTAAAAAAAAAAAGACAGTAGAAATAAGTCAGATTGTACGATGCCTGTGTTACCCAAAGTACATCTGTCAATCCTGTCAGTCACAATAAACCCAAACTGTGCCAGGCTGGGAGTAATGCCACAAAATTGTAACTTTGGAAAGCATATGGAAAAATTAAGGGTGAAGTGCAGAGGACTCGTAGTGCTGTGAGCAACTGGGAAGTCATAGCACTGTGGGCTCAGCCAAGCTTGTAAGCACATGTGCTTTTTCTGAGCTTTAAGGTTAGGGAAGCAGAGAATGATAGATGTTAGGTGTATCTTTTAGAAATAAACACTCATTTCCACTTCTAGTAGTTCCTGTTAAACGGTGTAACTCATGAGCTAAGCATTTGCACATTATTTGGAATATTCTAGAAGTTGTTTTTGGAGTAGTTTGCACAGTCATGTAAGTTTAATGGCAGATGTAGTTCTGAAGATACACTGGAGAAGATAGTATTTCTGAACCCGTCTTCCCTACCACCTGCTCACCCTCAGGAAGGCTGCACAGTCAAACCTTTAATGTCTGGCGTTGACACAAACATGAAACGAGTAAGTGGTAGTACTGATGCACGTATCGTAACTGGGGCTCTGGGTGTCCCTGAAGTTGCTCATCATCAAAGACTATTAAAATTTGAAGATACTTGGGAGCTGGGAGGGTGTTTTGGGCACCCGCACTGCCCTGTTCTCCTCCTCCTCCTTCCGAAGCTGCTTCTGTTTGGCTGCTGCCACAGACGGAGCTAGAGGGACCTTCAGTCTGACCCAATATGGCCATTTTTCTCAGTAGGTAATGTTTTTAAAAGACTAAAGACGACCGTTCAACACCACTGCAGTTTCTGCTCATCTGCAAGCCCGACAAAGGAAATGCCTGCCGCAGAGATATTTCCTGCCCTCTCCCAGCCCAGGGAGTTTCCTTTGACGTGGGGCAGGGCTCTCTTTCTTCCTCCCCTTCCTCCCACTGGAGTGCGAAGCTGTGCTTTCTCGCACAGCTTATCTTTAGGATGCACGTTGTTACTTCAGCACTTCCTTTTGAGGGGCACGGTGTGGGTCAACTGAGAAGCAAGTTGGTCAAGTGTGTGAAAATGGTTTTAAAAACAAGTAGTCATTTCCAGGTTCTGCCTGCTGATTCTTATTAATTACATGAAAATGAAGTGGGGGGTTTTTTTAGTCCATATTAAGCGTGTAAATTTTAGTGCCATTGTCTTCCAGTTTTTCAAAGGGTATGACAATACACTTGTGCAGTGTTAGGCTGAATGCGTTGGGAAATTTTGTCAAGGCTGCCCACCTCCCACGAGTCGGGCCAGGCCATTAAAAACTCCACTCTGTGTTGGCCCTGGCCTTACCTCTCATTACTCCCTGCCTTCTCATCAGCACTAATAATTCTTACAGCTGGCAAGTCAATTAAGTGACTTGTGATCCACTCTGTAGGCCACATACATGGTAAAAGGCAGGCCTGTATACAGACAGTGTCTCCTATGTGCTACAGTCCTCGGTGCTGGTACCCTGAAAGTTCTATTCTTCGCGTATCTTAGGAACAACTCTCACAAGAGTAAATTTGGCTTCTTTTCCAAAGCTAAATTATTTTCCTAAGACCCCGAAACCAACATACCTTGATATAATTTGCTGTGGTTCTGTCAAGTGCGGAGCTTGGGTTTTTTCTGTCTTTGAATAGGGTTGCAGAATCATAGTGCAGCAATTTAAATGTATTTTTTACTAAAGAGGGACTTTGGTCTTTCTATAACATTTTATTTAAGCTACCATATAGAATTCCCTGTGAGAGAGTTCTCTGCTTTGGAAGAAGAATCTTTAGGATTGTTGCTACAGAGATTCGAGAAAAAAGCATTCTTCTGGGACAGTGTAATTCCATAAATTGAGTGCCATTGGTTTGTGAAATGCTCCTTCTCCTCCCCCCATCATGGTCTCTGGTTCCACTCTGTGGAAGGTTACAATCGAAACTGTGCCAAGGCATGCACTGTTGTTACCAGTGCTCCAGCTGTATTTTGAGCATGATGGGATCGGATTTGCATCTTATAATTGAAATTCGGCAACAGGTTTTACATACCGATGTGCTGAGCTAGGGATGGAGATGACACTTTATATGCGCTGTGCTAGCACAGCATTGGTTTTGTGAGTAATACCATTAACGACAAAAGAGGA